>NW_024881300.1:2834187-3475973 GCF_018691265.1 Tyto alba | reverse complement strand
GCACCAAACCCTGCACCACCCTGGTTTTCTTCCACCAGACCTTGCTCTTAGCTGGGAGGTTTGCTAAGGTTTCCCTGAAGGGAAACTGCATCGCAGATCCCCCTCAGATGTGCTCAGCAGGGTTTGCTGGGATGAAGCGGGCAGTGCAGCCCCCACGGGCTGCTTGGCCAGCTCTGCCTCCTCCTGCCTGAGGTTTTGCAGTAGGTCTGACCGGTGCCATGACCCTCACCAGCGGCAATGTTTTTGTAAAGACTCTTTTGTTTCCTATATCTGAGATTATTCTTATGTCCTTTTTTTTTTTTTTTTTTGTAGGTAAATAAGACACAAACACACTTCACGTGTGTACAATGAGGCAAACAGGTCCCTAAGGACCGAGGGCAGCTCAGAAACCCTCTTAACTGCACCCATAGCTTTGTGCATTGAACTGGTCTAGGAATCCAGCTTGCACTAGTAGTTTGGAAATACAGGTAGATTTAGTGGGTTTCCTGCAGGCAAAGGAGAGCCCTGGGAGAGCTGTGCTCCTCTGAGGCAGTGACATTTGTCTGCTTTCTGAAAAGCTTTTCTATGGCAGGTTTGGCAGTGACATGTGAGCTGTTAGCACTGGGAGACAGAAAACATCTCTGTAAACTGCTCCTTTGATGAAGCTCTTAGATGAGCCTTCTATTGCACCAAGATGCTTAATGCTTCAGATGGGTCCAATCCCTGCCAATAAATCACCTCCACATGAGGAGGGTTTGATTGAACATCACAGGAGATGTAATCGCAGGCTAAACCTAATGTTTTCTATTCCATTAGCTAAAGTTCATAATGTTTAATATATCAACGAGTATCACCAAGCCAGGCAACCTGTGTTAAAATCTCCATGTGCAGAGTGACTCCTGATTTTTCTTTCCTGACTATCTGTGCTCCTGTTGCAAGTCCCAAGCAGGACAGAGCAGCGCTGTGCTCCCTGTCTCTGGGCTCCCCAGCTCTGGGAAAAAAATGCCAGCAATTTGGATTTTCTATGAGTAGCTTGTATAACATTTCCTGGGATGGCAGTTTTGTGAAATCTAAATGTTATTTGGTCTTGGTGGGATTTTTTGGTTTTGTTTTTTTTTTTTTTTTTTTTTTCATTTAAACTACAAAAGGATTGCAATAATTTTGTTACCAGAGCTTGGGAGAGGAGAAGAAAGCCTGAATGAATGTGTTTTATCTTGTAAACTCTTGAGCACCACCACAAGTGCTGGAGGCCCTCAGTGAGGCCACACTCCTGTGCTAATTCGGATCTGCTGAAAGCAGAAGATGCTTCACGCTTCGCCCTTGTGTCAAACAAGTTGCGTATCTTGACTTCCGTGGCCTGCTTCCCCTTTTTGTTCTTGTTCAGCACAATGCATTGGTCTCCCAGCAGGTTGCTCATGCCAGCCTCCAGTGCTTCCCCCTCTGCTCTCCAGCCATCACCTTCATGCTTTGTAAGGCCTTAAAGAGAAAAGAAGGGAAGAGAGCAGTGGTTCCCTGTGCACAGGCTGCAAAAGGTGCTGTGCTGGTGGGTTTGGACTTGCCGACACGAGCAGCGTTGCTGTGCAGTCCTGTGGGTGCCTCACTTGAATCTGGGTTAAAGCTGGCTGGTGGCTCGGGGAGTTTTTGCATCGCAGAGGTCTGCGGTGGGGTCTGGCAGCATCTCCCCACGCTGCCCGTGTGCTGTCCCCTCGGGATGCGGCTGATCCCGGGTCGTCTGTCCTGCTGGGAAAGGCTGGGCGCTGCCGCAGGTCGCATAGCTGCAGTGGATGCTGCTGAGACGGCGTGGAGAAAATGTGGATTCAGCAAAAGCTAAGTAGCACACGGCATTAAAAATTCACAAAGGCTTCTCTGAAACCCGGTCTCGTGGAGAAGCGTTCTAATGAGCTGCAGCAGGGCTGGGTGAGAGTGGGGGACCCTTCCCCAGAGCTGTGATAGGAAACAGCCCCTGTGCACTGGTCACCCCATCAGTTTATGCATTTATGGTTCTCAATTTTCAATTTAAAACTGCACCAGAGAGTTTTTCTCTTCTTTTCACACTTAGGAATTGAGTGAAAACTTAGTCAGGTTTGCTGAAAAAAAAAAAGTAAAATAAAATTAAGTGGCTCTTAGTGTTCAGGGGAAAATGTTAGAATTAAACTGGAACAAAACTTGAAATAGTTTGAGTCTGGGATTTTAAGGTGTTCTTTTGAAAACTTTATTTAAGAATAGAAGCCAGGTGACACCATTTTCCCCTGGAAAAAAAAAAAAAAACACAAAAACCAAACTGTAGACATTTTTGCAATGGCTTTGTCCTTCAAATACTATTTTTTCTCATCTTAGATTTAGCCAAATTAAAGCAGGCTGGGCTGAACCACAGAGCACCAGTGTCAGTGACTGTGATGCTGGAGACAGGAGCTGAAAGGAGCTGACTGGGAGATGCTGAGATTTAGGGGGGGCAGGTCAGGCGGTGCTTCAGAACAAGAGACTTGAGTTGGTACACAACTGTGCCTCTGCCTTTTGTGCTGATACTGATGGGCTTTGGCTGCTTTTGCAATTAAATCTTGAGTGGAGCACATCGACCAGGCACTTTGGGGATGCTCTGGCTCAGCCTTTCGCAGCGTTGAGCCGTGACCTACTTGTTAAACCAGCGCCTGTTTGGCGTGGGTCGAGGGTAGGTTTTCCTTGTGCAGCGCGATGCTGCAGTGGCTCTTGTTCTTATTTTATTCATTTGTTTATATTTTGTCATTTGTACTTTATTCTCTACAACATGGGGGATTGTGGAAAACACAGAAATTATCTTTCCCCTTCCTTAAAACCAAAAGGCCTGATAAGAGTCATGGTTTTCGTGTTTTTTTTTTTTTTTTCTTGTTCTTTTCCTAACCTACTTTGGAACAAAAACTACAAAAAATAAATAGAAAATATATTAATGCTGCAGCTTTGTTAAAAGCTAGTTGCAGAAGTATGTGATTAAAGATGTGCTTGTTTATTTTGCTGGAGTAGAAAAACGTATTTAGGGGTTTTTTTCCTTTGCAGTCTTTCAGAGCAGATGTGCCTTCCCCGCAGGACTGCTCCACTTCTGTGCTGCTCAGCTCTTTGCTGAGGCAAACGGTTGAAAGAGTGTGGAAAAGATCTCCATTGTTTGCTTTAGAGATGTTAAATATCTCTGACAGGGCTGAGACTCCCCTCCTGCCCTGGACAAATAGCTGGAGACACTAAGCATAGTGTTTATATTTTTTCTGAGAAAATAAATGAGAAATGCAGAAGCTTATTAAGCGGGAGCATAAAATGAAGCGCAACTGTGCTGAATGGAGTGAGGTCTCGCTTGGCTGCTCTACCCATGCAACCACAAGGAGCTGGGACGGGCGGCGCTGGGGACCCGCAGGAGCATCCCACGGGGAGGGACCCCTCTAGAGCTCCTCTATACCAGGTCCCAAAGCAAAGGTTACCCCAAAAATAAAGAGTTTCTGGAGGAGATTCAGCTGTTGGCAAAGGAGTTCCTTGGAGAGGGACCATCAAGCATGATCAGGAGTGTTTGGTTTAGAGCCTGAAACTTTTTTCAGCGGGAATTCTGAGACCATTGAGTTTCCAGAAGTGATCCGTTCATGTTGCAAGAGGTCACTGTTGTAGGTTTACGCCTGGACTTCAAAGTTCAGGGGTTAAGATGAGGAATCAAGTTGTTAACCATTCAGGTTCTGATTTGCTATTCATGTACTTACTCAGTGCTGGCACAAAGAGCTGGATGTCCTATATGCTGCAAATGATAAAGAATTAGGGTAAATTTTTCAGCCTTCTGAAAATGCAAATGAGGTATCTGCTTTTTCAGTTAGTTTAATTTGCTGTCTTCATCTCTGTGCAGCTTGTTAGTTGAATGGAAAACTGTTGATGCTGCCAGTGCAATCTGGATATTGTTTCATGGGACTGCAGAAAGCGATGAGTTTGTAGCTCTCTAATACGCAGCAATTTGCTGCTAATTTGTCAACAGTCAACAACTCCAGTGGCTACCGCAGCAAAACAGCCAGGATGCCACTGCCTGCCTCTTAATGGTGGTAGTAAAAGGTCATTTATAGCAGTGTTTCTCATCTGCTGTGAGTGTTTTACTAAGCACAGGATAATGTTTATTTTACAAGGGGAAACAAAATCACACTGTAACTGTTGCCAGTGACAGAAACCAGGTGAGGTTTCAGACTTGCCGGTGGCTGGGTGGCTCATTTCTGTCCCAGGGAGACCCCTCCATCCCGCAGGGACCCAGTGCAGCCGTTGTACCTTGTGGGGCTGGTTCGGGCTCTTACCCTAAACCCTTCAGTTAGCCTGAAATGCAACTTCTGCTCTCATAGATCAGGAAATCAAACGTGATGTTATAGATGCATTCATTGCCATTTTTTTTTTAACTGAGCACTCTCTTTCCCCGGGAAGGGCAGCAGCTGAGATGCCACCCGTAGCTGGGGCCCAGGCTGTCCTGGGGAGCGGCCGTCCCCGCCGAGCAGCCCTCGGAGGAGCCGGCAGCAGCCCCGGCTCTGCTGTCGAAACCGGGCTGCCTCAAGGTCGAGTGTGGTGCTGCCAGCCCTGCCCAGAACAGCCTAAACCCCAGGGAGGTCCTCTCCCCGCCTCACACCAGGACCACACTTTTGAGAGGCTGCACCATGCGTTTTTAAAATTTTTTTCTCTTTTGCTCAAACGCTTGGTTCTTTCTTTTTTTGAAGCCGCGTGCTGGGTGTAATGAGCTGGAAGCAGTGCAAACCCTACCCTGGCCCTTTGAAATACTCTTCTGCACCTTAGAGAAGAAAAAACAAGTGAAAATGGCTGGTTAATGAGGAGCGGAGGGGGATTAGGGGTGTTCGGTGCCTATTTCTGAGCTTTCCAAGAAATTCGGATTTAATAGGCTATTGCAGAGCTGGGGTGCACTGGAGTTGGTAGTGTTAGCCTCTGCTTCAGCTTGATTGAAGCTTCCCGATATATCATCCCAGGTTCACTTTTTTGATGCGTCTGCCAAAGTTCAATGATCAAGTTTGAGAACTTCTGTGCTGGCAGTCTGCCTGGAGCTGATGGTTCCCTAATGTTTCAGCTAACACGTTCCCAGCTGGGGCACAGTGCAAAATTACATACGTTGCCCTTTCTAAATCTGTTTTCTGAGTTGTGCCCACTCAGAAGCTGGGCCAGTGATTTGGCAGAGGAGGTCAGTATGATGCCAAGATCTTCCTTTCTTGCTCTTCCATTGAAATAATTTGGACAATAGTGTAGTCTTAGAGAAATGGCTACATACACACTTGCTGGGCAAGCTTGCTGCAGGTCTGCAGCCCAATAGGCTCTGCTCTGCTGCAGTTATAGTACACATGATCCTCTCCCCTTCCTCATCAGAGAGATGCCCGTTTGGCTGTCCTTTTGGGAGTGAGAAGGCCCTGCACACACTGCAAAGTGTTTTCGGAATATGTGAGATGTTATTGTCAGCAAGCAATGGTGTTTCCCCGCATGATTTGATTTAAGATGAAGAATCTGCTGTCTAAAATTTTCTTCCTTCTCTTTTTCCTGTTCACCCTGCTCTTTGGCAAAGCGTGCATTTGCTGCTGCTTCCCAAGGAGGCTGAATGCTGGGTGAGCTCCACGGTCCGGATTTGCTGCTGGTCTCAGTGCACACAGCTGTGGGGCTCCTTGTCTTTCAGCTGTTCCTTAAATCCAGTGGGATATGGAGAACATCCGACAGCTGCCCCGGCGCCAGAGCTGCTGTGCCCACACTGTGGCTGCTCCAGCAATTCCCTGAGATTATCAGTCTCACTCTCCCAGTCTGGCTGAGTGCAGGAGGGATCTGTAACTCCAGGGTCTGCTTTTCAGCAAAATTGAGCTTTTGGCTGCCCTCTCAGAGATGGAAATGAAGTGACCTTCTGATAAGCTCCAGAATTGATGTTTTGACTTGTCCCTAGACAGAAACCCAGGTTTTCCTCTTTGGTGCTGAACACAGCAGGAGGTCAGGCCCTGGTGTATGTATGTGGTCGGTCCTCAGCCACCCTGGAGAGATGGGACTCTGCTCATGTTACCCATGCTAGCTTCTTAGAGGCTTTTTGTTCAGATAAGGTGAAGGTAAACTGGAGTTCAGGAATGCATCTGCTCCCTTAGACCCCATCTTATTGTTGTAGGAGACCTGAAGGAGACCATACTGAGTGCTGTTGTGTTTTTTTGCCTCTGCCCATCACCCCGAGCTTTCTGCCTTACAGCATATTCAGTGTGATGCATCTGGAGGAGCACCACGGCATGGCAGAAGGAAGAGCCTTGCAAGAGCCTGAAACCATGTGTAACTTTTGATGTTCATTGGTGGGAATTGCAAAAAAGTCTCCCAAAGAAACCCACGCCTCTGCTTTAATGGTGGCAGACCTCAGTAGCAAGTTTAAATATCTCTCTATGATTCCCAGGCCACCTCTATTGTGCATACAAAGAAACACTTAACCTTGCAGAGAATTACATATAACACTGTGTTTTTCTGATGCATAGAAATGAACTATTTGTTGCATATGAAAATAGAAGCTATACTATTAAATATTTTACTATATGTATCCAAATATCAGTTTTTCTCCCACTATTTATTTTAGTGTATTTTTCATGGTTTGGAGTACTTCCCGTGCAGAATAGTTGGTTTTAGAGCACTGTAGGAGGCAGGTTCTGTTCTCTTTTAACAAGGTCTCCTTGGGAGAATTTTGCCGTAAATGGAAGGAGGAAGTTCTGAAATCAGGATTTACAGCTTTGGGATTGCTGAAGCACAGAGTGATCTTGTATTAATGACAAGCTGTGCTGTCTTTGTGTTTTATTTCTCTGATAGATCAAATGTTTAGAGAGGCTGTCAGTAGCTTGTGTGGTTTGACCAGAGGTTTGATAGTGGAAAGCTGGTGTTTTCGGAATGCAGCATTTCAGGAAGGTGACTAAAGAAGGGGTCTGCAATAAGGCTGCCGGGGAGATAAACAGGAATTTTGGGAATCAAGTGGTAGGGATCAAAGCTTGATGATGTTTCAGCCAATTTTCTTCATACAATCCCCTCTAAAACAGAAGTCCTAGTTTTGCACAACTGTATCTACAATGCCATTGCATGTTACATCCAAGAGTTCAAAAAGGAAAAGAAGGTGGGAAGTGTGGGGAGACAAGATATTGAAGGCAGATTAATGGAGAAGGAAAGCAATATTTGGGTCGACAGAGAAAGATGGGGCTGAGTAACAATGGAGAGATCAAGGCAGATGTTTGAATACATGGAGAACCAAAGACTTTGGGAAGGAGAGTTGGGCTTTTTGGGCCAGGAGGCTGAAAGCTCTGCACAGGAATCTGCTGCTTCACCGTGGTGGCTTGTGCTTGTGTAACTCACAGGGGAAATGGTTTGAATGGGCAAATAAACCAAAGGTGCTAAAAAGCTACAGCTGTTCAGTCAGCCATCTAATAGCACCCAATATGAAGGAGGCAGGCCGAGGCCAGCTAAGATGAATAATAACTGAGAGGCAGTGGCAGTCGTATGTCTGGAGCAAAGCTGGGTCTGCTGGCTGCTGGAACAGCTTGGAAACAGAGATCTCCTCTGTGGCTGATGGGGAGAGGGAGGAAAGGGGGGCAGAAAGTATGTCCTCAATCTCTTTATATTTATTTATTATTTATATTTATGGTATTTAGTCCAGAGAAGCCCTGAGGTCTCCCATGGGCTACAGCACTGACCAGTAAATACTCTTGGCGTGCGCCCATGTGGGCGGCCTCCCTCCAGCCCCTCTCATCTGCCCAGGCTGGAGCCCAGAGGCAGGCATTGGGAATTCAGGAATTGCCTCTTAACGTGAACTGTTTACCAGGAGGTCATTTACTGCAAGCTACAGTTTCTTTTCCTGAATGTTTTCCCACTAGTCTTCCCTGAGCTAGACCAGCATGTTAATGTACAAAGTGTCGTGGGGGCCAGATCACCTGCGGTTTTCATAAATTATTATAGAGCAGCAGCACGTGGAGGGGCTGACTCAGTATATTCCTTGTGCTGCTACAGATGTGAAGCAAATGTATTGAAATTGGCTGTTGACATTCATTTTCTTTCAAAATTGAAAAGAAAGGAGATCTAATTAGCAAGAGAAAAAACTGAAACAGGATACCTCCTCCTTTCTGTGGGAAGATGGTGGATTAAGAAATCTTTGTGGACTTCTGGTGGCATCTGTCTGAATCCTCTTCTAAATGTTCAGGTAGGGTTTGTTATAGCCTCTATTAAGCAGCAATTGCACTGAACTTATCCAGGCCATTTGAACCCTGGGAAGTCTGATCCCAGCATTTAATTTGTAAAGAACTGGGAATTCCTTTGGTAGGCATTCCCAAACATGTGTGATAAAACATCCAAAGTCAATATATTGGGTGAGTGCAGAAAAAAAAGCCACATTTAAGTTAGCTCATTACAGCAGGGTGAGGGTTATTTGAGAAGCTGAAAAAAAGTAGAGTCTTCACAAAAGACAGTGGGAGAAAATGTACTATATCACTCCTTCATGTCTCCCTGCTTACCAGCCTACATTTGATATCTATCTATAGCTGCTATTAAAAAGAATTTCAAAATTAGTTCTAATTCTGGAATGACAAAAGGCTTGATTTCATGATAAAAGCTGAGCAGCTTGGGGAAAATTCTGGCATGCTAATGGACACTGCTGGATATCAAGGCTATTTCTGGTGAGAATGAGGTACAGGTTTCTGACTGTAGTGGAAATTCCTGCTTTTCCCAGGCCAGGTCCTAAAATGAAGATTTCTAGCCATCATCCACTTGGTACACATCTACTCATCATCCTAGACAAGAACCAGGCTTTAAGTTATTCCTCAACGTCTTATGCTGACTGACGTGGTCATTTTGAAATGAATGTCACTTTTTCCCTTTTTTTCATGGCAATGAAAAGGTTAACCCTGACACAAAAAGGAGCCTCTGTCCCACTGTATCAGTGCCTGTGAAAGATTTTGAATATGCACCATTCCAGTCATACCACAAAACTGCATCATCTGCTTCAGAGCAGAAAGAAAAAGAGCAGAATTGACACAATATTTTGTTTGGTGAACCCCATGCTTTGATACAGAGAGAAGTACCTTCAAATGCCTGGAGAAGAGCTGATCTTTATTACTGGGGTAAATGACTAGGGAGGGGTATTGACTGACTTCTCAAGAGATATTTTTTCATTTCCTATGTTACCTTATGTCTCTATAAGACCTCATCTAGGCATAGGAAGGAAAGATGTCCTGGGAAGGTAAAAAATCCCCAAGGTTTGTATTAGCACACGACAAAAAGAAAATGGTGATGCTGGCTGAGGTCTGTGTGCACAGCCTGCCCTGGAGCGAGGAGCGCCGTGCGTTATGCTCGTGGGAGCTGTGATGGGGTCACTGGAAGAAGATAGGAGACACCACCTCAAAACTGTGTCAATGACAAGAAGAAAAACATTTATCAAGTGTTTTCCAATGAGTTAAGTAAGAAAAACCCCAGCTCCTGAAGTTCAGTCCCTGTCTTTATCTGTATGGGAAACTGTGGCTTCTTCTGTGACAGGCTTTGCATTCCTGTGCCAGCATCAACCAGTTGGTCCCGTCAGCAATCCCAGCTGGCATTAGGAAGTGCACAGGAGTATTTCAAACAGAGATTATCAGCTGTGATGGAAACATCAATATGTTTTCAGGTTATCCGTGGGGATTGCTTGCTGTGGTACTAACCCTTGTGAAAACATCTGGGCTGGGCATTAGTTAACTTTCAAAAAAAGGTGATTTTAGAGTCATTCCCTAAATTCCTTTTACTAGGAAATTACTATAATTGTAGTAATTTCCTTTTAACGATGCGTGTTCCATCTCATTAACAAAGACATTTGCAGGGGCTCCGTTCCAGAGGCGATGGCACCGTCCTTGTAAGGAGCCGCCGAAACGTGGGCTGTGCTTCTCATGCAGGGCTCCCGTGGCTTCGCAGCTTCAGCCAACGCTGGAGGTGAAGCCAGGCCTGCTTCCATCCCAGTTCAACTGCCCCCAAAGTAACTGTGGCGCCGGACTGTGAGTGGGTGGGTAACTTTCAGCTGGCTGCAGAGGAGCTGCAGGTGACTCGGATCAGGGGCTGCAGTCAGTGCACCCCTTCTTCAGCCGGCAGAAAGGTTGTGCAGTGCCACACAGGGTGCGGTCACAGCCGCTCGGCGATGCGGGGGACGTGGTCTGTCAGCTTCACTTGGGAGCGGCAGCTCAGCAAGCCTGATTTGGGATACTCCAGCAGCCTCCCCAAAGCCATAGATTAAGGTGTTGGAGGACATCAAGACACTCATCAGGACAGCATCTAGGTAAAAATAAACAGTCTAAAAAAACCCACACTGAACTCTTCTGGAAATGGGAGATGAAATGGCTTTCTCCAGGCTTAGGAGCCTGTTTGCTTCATTTTACTCTTTCCCTTGTCCAGTATGGCTCCTCCTTGCAGCCGATTCTCAGGGCGCAGCTCCCGGTGTATCTGTGTTAGCCAGAGCCATGGCACAGGGAAACAGGGTAATGAGTGATGGACTGCCTGCCCAGGACATCCCCATCCGTGCAGTCCTCATCGCTGCAGAAATCCCAGAACGGGTCCAGCTGCCTGAACACAGAGAACATTCAGCTTTCGAGGCAGGTTTTGCAGTTTAAAAACTCTGTTAAAAGGGATATTTTGAGGTCTCACAGTTAGTGTCTGATCTGCATCTTTCCAATCCATCACAGATCAGATCTGTGGACCTGAAGGTAATTTTTCCTAACAGCACAGGACTGAAAACTCAAGTCTATATCCAGCTTCATTTAAATGAATAAAACTGCTCCCCCTGACTTCTAAGGAGGCTGGATAAAGGGTCCAGAGTAGAAGCCAGTCCATGTTCTCGCTGGCTCATGTATCTGCAGACACACCCACACCCACCTGCAAGAAAGAAGAAAAAAACCACAGTTGTTATCTTTATTCACAGGCCACAATAAAATCCAATTTGCTCACCCATAGCTCTGTTGGTGCTTGCACACTAAGCGGGGCTTAAAGCATTTTAGAACTCATAGTAATAAAAATAAGTAATGAAAAATATTCATAATATACCTAGAAAATATATGAGCAGTCGCAACCTGATATAATTGAAAATGGATTTAGTAAACTCAGGCTCAGAACAGTGACCTTATTTTGTAGAAGCTTTAAGCTATGTGTATTGCTGAGTGAATTTCTGAAAACTCAGCAATCAGATTTCCTATATTTTGGACGATTTATGATCTTAGTTTGATTTTTCCCCTGGCTGCATTAGCGGGTGAGAACAGCCTGATTGTGTGAGTTAGAAGGCATAAAAGCCGCCTCTAGACTCCTCAGATTTTCACAATGGCAAATGGAGCAATAATAAAATCCCAGTTGAGGCTTTCTGATGTTCTCTGTTATATCCTTCTCTCTTCAGTTAGTTTTAACTTTGATAACTCTATTTGGCTGGTAATTTGCTTTGGTCTTTGCCTGTGATTGAATTATTTTGAAAAGCTAGAGTAAAATGAAAATTACTCTCTCAGGAAAAAAATCATGGCAGAATAGCTCTGGCCTGATTATCTCTTTTTTCAGTCGATCGGCGCCAATGTAGTAGGTGCTGTTTGTCCTCGCTGCCAGCTTAGGTGTTGACTTCAAGTACTGGGTTTAAAGGGGAGGGGGGCGAATAGGTGAAAGAAGGCTGTCTCCTTGAAGTGTGCTTGACCAGATGAAAGCCACAAAGACTTGTCTAGATCTTAAAACTGATGGAAACTTTAGTTTGTTTAGTGAGATTTGGTGTGGAATCTCATTTTTTTTGTTATCCTTCCTATCAAAAGTAGCTACCTAGGGCTGGAGTGTCCCCAGATGAGCTCCTACAGGGCTGGGCATGGGTGAAATCGAACCGCACGATTGACGCTGCCGCTCTGGTACGACGCCTGCCAGTTCATTTGGAGAATTTATATCTCTCGCACCCAGCAGCTTTCAGCAGAAAGCAGGTTTCTGGAAGTCTTATCCATTCTTTGGTGAGCTCAGACACTTCTGCTTTCAGAAAAACCTTGCTTTTCTGTGACTTTCCTGATAAGGCCGCTCCTGGAGCACAGTGTCTCCATCAGCTCTTATCACAGCGCACGCCGGCGCGTGGGCCTGGTGTGGGTAAAGCGGTGGTCAATCCTCCCTGCCCAGGATTTTCTACCAGTTTAATTTTAACTGCCAAATCCCAGCCCAGTCTGCTTCCTCTTATCACTCAAGTTCCCCAAAGGTTTCCTTTCCTGCTGGGCTCCAGCAACCCACGACTTTCAGGCTGTTTCACAATTATAGATATGCAGCTCAAGGATTATCTTGTTACTCCGGAAGCCTTTTGCTTTGTCTGTTTACAGACAAGTATTCAAGCTTGTATTAAATAATTATCAGTTTTAAGCCGACTGGTACTTTGTGGTGGTGTTTGTTGGGGGATGAAAGTCTCGAGCACTGTTTACGAGTAAAATTTGTACTTTTGTTCAAATTCCTGCCAGGGGCCAAGCAGTTCTGTGGGGTCTTCAAACAAGAAAAATGAAATAAAATTCACTGTCACCTCCTCTTTTCTCTAGGTCCTTTGCTCATCCTATATTACTCTGGGCTGTTAAATGCCAACAGAAATTCAGTGCATATTGGCTTTCAATGATCTGACCTGTCACAGTAGTTGGTACCTGCCTCCCTGTTCTCACCTGCGACTTTGGAGGCTGCAATATAGGAGTCAGAGCAGTATTTTGGCACAGATTTTAAATACCAGTGTTTCAGGGACTGCAGCAAAACTGCGGCCTGGCACACATTACTCAAAAAATAAATAAAGCAAGAGTGAAACAGAGGAGACAAGTTATGAACTAGGTAAAGGAAAAAGATATTTTTTTCCTTAAACTTAGAAACACCTTTGTGCCTTTCAGAGGTGAGCAAACTGTAAATTCTGATTAAAGTACTCTTCTGAAAAAAAATCACTTCATTTTACAGTTTCTCTTTCCCAGTAAGTTGATTTATGTGACTTTCCTGGGAATTTCATTCTGCCTGCCCTCTGTGCGGAAGGACAATTTTGAGGTGAACAAGCACTGATTTCAGGTTTACAGGAAAAGTTTACCATATATAAAGAATTGTTTAGCCTTTATGTGATAGAAATGTCATTATCCTTTTGATCCTGATGCTTGAAGACATATTCATTGCCAGTCAGGATCAGAAGAAACCAAACCTTGATCTTGGTTAGGATACTACATAAATAGGAGCACTGTGGGGGAAGCTCCTCACCCAGTTGTGCCATGTGCAGGGGTAGAGGTGGATGATGTGGATGGGGCTCTTGCTCCAGGCACAGTCTTTTTATCTCCTTCAGCAAAATCGTGCCACCACTGGGTTAGCCTCCAGGTCACACTGGTGGCATGCTCCAAGCGATAAGGTACTTGTTGAAGCTTCAGTTTTCTGTAATTCGGAAACAGATAGCAAATCTGGGAGCCATCCTCTGAGCTGTGCATTGGTATTCTGCACCCTGCCTGCTGCAAAGAGGTCACGTTTTGGGGAAGGAGTGCAGAAAAACGATATAGGCAGCTGGACGCTCTCCATAGCCATTGTGGTGCTCTGATGATAATACCCTTTTCACCCAGTGCTGCTGTAGATTTTGTTCTTCTGCTGTGTGCCTTTCATAATTGCCAATTAAATAAGTATCTCAGACTCAATTTATCACTGGGCTGAATTCATCTGTGTCAGCCAAGGGAAACTGGGGGTAGCATTTAGCAATGCAGGTACGTTTCAGGAGCAGCAGACTGATTTAGTTTGGGAAAAAAATATTGGTGTATATGTGGTAAGTTGTCTAATTTTGTCCTCTAGCATCATTTTCTGAAAGAGAAGCAACAGGGTTTATAATTTATATGATTAAGTAATAAATGATACATTTTTCCTACTGCAAAATAAGCAACATTTCCAGTCTATGAATCTTCTGTGGATATGAATGGAGAGATTTTAAATAGCACATGACCTGGGTTAGTTATTCCCCCCCTAAGCACTGCTGCACACCAGAGCACAGTGTCAGCAGCTTGAACAAGAAACCTGAGGTAAATTAAAGTTTCTTTAAAGTTTCTTTCACCTCTCTCCCATTTATTGCTGAACTTCATAGGAGCTTTCTCCAGACCTTCTTACTTCCAGCTGTGACTTTAAAGATGTGCTGTACCCATCCACAGCGCAGTGAAAAGTCTCCAGATTTAACTGTTAAATGTAAGCTTTTGTCTCCTTATCAGCAAAAGTTACAAAGGAATCCTCCTTATATCCTCTGTACCTGGATTTGATAATATTTTTTCTTTCTTGGTCACTTAAGTAGGCTGTAGAAAGCCTAGTTTTAAACTAATGCTGGGGCCAGGACATAAAATAATACGCAAAGTGTATGGCCAGATTTTCAAATCTGGATGTTGTTTTTCAGTCTCTGGGTTGAGATCAGAGACACTTTCCCCCAGGCACTGACTATCTGCAGGGCCTCTTCCTACAGCTGGAGATGAGGCTGCTGAAGTGCCTGTGCTGGTATCAAAATAAACGTTCAAGTTTGAGCTTGGAGCTTGCTGCTGAAATTATTGCAAGCTCCTCTCTATGTGCCCAGGAGAACATTATTAAACCTCTGCCTTGTGACTCCTTCGTGTGCTGGTAGGTTTGCCAAAAGGCACCCAGAAAGCTGCAGCCCGTATGGCCGGGCAGATGGATTCTGTGCGTCATCAGGTCCCTTTAGAAGTAAAGGCACAACATTAAGGTGACACAGCCCTTGTATGTTTAAACAGTTGACAACCAAAGCAAGATGTGGCTTGTTATGCTTGGTAGCTGCTATTTTGCGTTTCTGTGCAGAGCAGGGAAATGCACTGTGTTGGAGAAGATGCAGCTGGATGGAGATGGCAAAAGATACGGCTGGGTCTGTTGTTAATTCCAGCCCTGGGTCTTTTCTTATCTATTATGTGTCCCTTAATGAGCATCCTGCATCATTTGAGCATAGGGTAGACGAAACGCTCCATGACTTCTTAAATGTAATTAAATTTTAGGATGAAGCTTGCAGGCTTTTCCTCGTTAGGCTCGAGTCATGCTTTGGGTTAATAGCCCAATTAGTTGCTGACGGCCAGTGCATCCATACACAGGAGCAATGAAGCTTCACCTGGCTCTGGTGCTGCCAGAGCTGCCAGGTCCCACCCTCTGGCCACTGAGCCCTGCACTGATTGAGGGCCAGTTCTGCACAAGCACTTGGAGATAATTTTGGGCTGAAACTTTAAATCTGAACATAACTCTTGATTTTCAGTCATTGTGCCCCCACACTTTGCCCATTCCCTAACGGCGGCTGTGTTGCTGTTTGCAGATGACGGGAAGCTGTCCCTGGAGGAGTTCCAGGCCTTTTTTTCTGACGGGACACTCAACGAAGAAGAACTTGAGAAGCTCTTTCATACCATTGACTCTGACAACACCAAGTAAGTTCCCTGTGCTGACACTCCGCTGTTTCCCAGAGCCATTGGACCACGGCATTAGTGTGCAGGGGCAGTGCTGCTCTGGAGAACTAAGCACCAGAGAGGCCGCAGGGGTGCAACTCGCTTTGCAAAACTTTGCAAAATCTCCATTTCTGCTTGGTTTCTGCCTCATTGTAATGGCCGCTATGACTTCTTTTGTCTTGGTGGTTTTTTCAGGCCATTTTCTTTAGTGCAACCCGATCTTCACGGCATCTCAAATGCCCACAGGGAGGGCATTTAAATGGCTCTTCAGCTTTTCCACTTTATCTAAAAGCTTTGCTATGTGAATCTCTGTAAGGTTTGACCTATCCAGCTGTTTTACACACAACAAACTGGAATGATCTGTGGTCTTGTCTCTTTGTGATCTCTCTGTATCCCCTGCACTTGGACCATGCCTGCTTTGCCTCCCATCCAAAACATTCCCGGGTGCAGTGATCACTCCAGTACTTAATAGAAATGAGCCCCCTTCTCTTCAAGGTGGAATTCAGCTGTGCAGAGGCCAGCTCAAGCGCTGCAGCTGCTGTTGCAGATGCTTTGCCTCTGCTCTGATCCCAGCAGCCCCAATGTGGCTGTACTTCTGTCCACACAAAGCCTGGGCAAGGCAACACAGGGACGGACCCACAAGTGGCACTGAGCTGTCTGCATCGCAGCTGCAATAAAGCAGGGAAAGAAGATGTCAGAGGAGAGATCTAGGCATGCTTTAGTTTGACAGTACATCAAAGCTGAAACTAAATATGGCACCTGACCACTCCGCTGAGAACCAAGCTTTTGCAGGCTGCTCTGAGCTATCAAATTAAGGTGACAAACTCATTAGCTGTTGATGTTTCCTCCTCCTCCACCTGCCTTTGCTGTCTCTCCCTCAGCACCCCGTCTGACTGCCTTTGCCTTTGGCAGGGTCTGGGGTGTTTCTGAGCCCCCAGTAAGTGTTTGGGACAGGCATGAAGCCGTGGGGTCCACAGGGCCCCAGTGGGAGTGCCCCTGCCAGCAGGTAGTGATGGCACTGGGCACCAGCACAAAGGGGACAGCCCGCTGCTAGGTTTTCTCTTTCCAAGAGGAACCCATCTTCAAAAGCCTGCATAGTTCAGGCTGGCTGGAAATACAAATGAAAGCCAGCTTTGAGTTGTGTTCCAGTGTGACTCTTGCTCTTCTAGAGAGAAAAAATCTGTCCAAAAGGCAGATGAAAACAGAATCTAATTTTAAATTACAAGTCTTGCAGTAAGTGCTTAAAAACATAATAGTCTGGTTAATTATAAAGCTTTCTGGTGGCAGGTAGATCTAGTCTTGCTTGTGTGAGTGGTGTATGCCTTGCCACCCATCCAAAATATCCCCTGGAAAGCAGTGATTGTTCTGGAGTGTTCTGGCATTGAAGCAGCAGATAGAAAACTCATCAACCTGGTACAGGGGCTGCTGCTGAAGACATTCCTGAAAGCAAAATAAATGTGATGTTTCTCAAAATCCCATCTTTCCAATGCGTCTGCTTCCCAAAGTTTATTCCAAGACCAGAAATGCCAAAGACCAGCTTGGTATATACTATTCACTGAATAATTAATCAAAGGAACTTAAGTGGTCTTGTTACTAAAATTATCTGGAAATGATCCATCCTCTGTAATAGTTCCTCTTCAATAGACAGTAGATGTTGCCTTTGCCTTTGTGGGTCTATTTACCGAGCTCCAGGTGATGCTCCCAGGTGCTCCCTCTACAGACTCTGGGACTCGGGTGCTCACCTGCCTCTGTTCTGAAATCATTTATAGCCTTGCCTGAGCTTATCAACTTTCATCTGGCCTTTGGAAGGATGTAGACAGCTGATGCGTAAGCCGGGGCATGTGGGGGTTAGCATGTGGATGTTTCTTCTGGCCTTCTTGAAATGGGAAGTGGGGTTGCAGTCCATTTTTTTTCTTGGGGATTGTAGAGGATCTGCAGTTTGCTCTGAGCCTTAGTAAGGGATGTCTTCTAAACTGGACAGAGAGAAAATTTGCCATTTCTAAATGTCATGCAGCAGTGCTGCCAGCAAGCGGGGTCTCTCTGAGCAGCTCCTGAGCGTGGCAAGAGTTCCCACAATTCAGTAGTATTTTTCTTTTGCCAAGCTGGCTTGATCCCGTCATCAATACCCGTTAGGGACTGATACTTGCACAGAGCAGCGTAGCATCTGCTGTTCTTGGCTAGAAGGAAAAGCAATGAGTTGGTCACCCTTCCAAGTTAAATCCTTGCATGAAATTGGCACTTGCTTATTGTTTTGGAGAGCACAGACACCTACAGCAAATTTATCAAGCTGAGGGAAGAAAATATTCCTCATTCTTTTATCTGCAAGAGCTCTCTCAGTCTCCAGAAAACCTATTTCAGGGCTGGGCTTTCTTCTGCAAAAGTGCTTTTCACTATGAAGCGAGCAGTTTGCTTGACTGCAGACTTGCATCCAGTACCGTCCTTCAAGCTGTGCGTGTGCTCTTCACCTTGCCCTGTCCTTTGTTCCCCGCACAGTAAATCGGCGGGTCTGTGGGAGGCCGGGCACGAAGGATGCTGCCTCCAGCCTCTGGCACAACCAAGCATTAGGGTTGCAATTTTGAGCACTGCTGTCACCAAGCAAGAGGAGTGGAGTGGAGCCTTCATTTTTACAGGGGAACATAGGAGCAATATTAACTTTATCTTTCCAAAAGGCTGTTTGAATGATAATTATTTGCTATTTGATAGAAGTTTATGTATTTTAAGCCTGGTTTTTGATACTCAGTTTTATCTCTGTGCTTTTCTCATATTGCCCATCATGTTTGTTTAGTGTGCAAAACCATTTGATATTGAAATTACATTATAGATAGAGTAGAAAATGAAGAAAATGATGTTCCTGCTGATAATTAGTAATTGCTGTTACCAGCCAAATTACAAAATGTTGATTCAATTTCCTGGAGTATTTTTAGGAGCAGGGAACTGCCTTACTGGAGTAGATAAACTGAACGTCTCTACTAGTTTCTTGACTTGCTTTAGTTGGGAAGGCTGTGGAAAGGAGAAAATTTGGGCAGAGGAGTGGGAAGGTAAGGGAGGTTACGGATGCAGGAGTAGCTGTGCTGCGGCTGGGGCAGCGTGTGCTTCTGTCTCGGGCATCACAGTCCCGCAGTGAAACACCTCCTTGCCAGCAAGGTGTGGTTGGGAGGGTGCTGAACTGAAATGAGATACCCCAAATTAACCCAGGGACATTCATGAGGCTCTCTCTTTCTTCTTCACTGCCTGGGAAGTGTCCCTAGGAGGTTAATGACGTGACAGTGTGGGCATGGGCTCCGAACACCCGCCCCAGGGTTTTATTAACGGGTATTTCCATAAAAGAACCTGGCATCCACGGATGGACTGTGCTGTGAGTCGCATCAGCGCTGGTTATTTCATCTGGCAGCAGGAACGTGCAAAATGTGTCACATATTTCACTTGTTTTTTGGCAAAATGATATTCATAAACCTGCTGTTGCTTAAAAATTATGATCAAGTTGTGTTTTTCTCACTGTTGCTCACACTGGCTGCCCTCCTTCCCTCCTCCCAGCTGAAGCAGGAGGCAAAACCAAGACGTTGTTATGTGGTTTTTACTATTGGTTTTAGCTGCTATTTCAGGAGGTTTCAGCAGTGCTTTTATGGGGAGGTAATGGTATGTTACTATTAGTATCAGTGCTACTGGAATCACACAAATTATGTGTATGATATGTAGACACACATATTTAAATATATATGCATATATTTGGCTTAGTGGCAGAACAAGGCTTTAGGAAACATTAGATGGATATTCAACTGGGAAATTCTGTTATATTTGCAGAGTTATCTATAGCTTTTCTCACTTTTTCTAATGATGTGTATCAATTTTAAAAGGAAAAAGTCATTGTGAATGGGAAATCAAACAAGTTTTAGGGTCACAAATGACCAGATGAAACTCTTTAAAAATGTTACTGCAATACAGGATGAAACTTGCTTTGTCTGACCCACAGTTCCCATATTCCAGCTCCCTGGGCCAGCACTCCCACCCACTCTGCATCCTTTTGGAAGGAAGGAGCATCTCTCAGTCCTTGTGAAAGCAGGGAGAGGCCAGGCGTGGCTGTTGACCAGACAAATTTAGTCCTGGCTGGGGATTTTAAAAACACCTTTTCTATCTCGTACATTTTTCATTGCTGCAGAGGAGCAGCAGCTCCTCTGGGGAGAGATCTGCTCACTGGAGCAGGACTTCTCTGATGAGCTGTACAGGTCCATTCACAAGGAGCCAAGAACATGGCATTAGCATTCTGCTGCTCTGTCATTTGTTATCTCTTCGCTAGGCTTATAGCTATTCTTTTAATTGCTTTATATTTTTTTCCCCCTCTCTCTAAATGAGCTCTTCTCTCCAGTGGCAAGAAAAGGTTGGAGCATGCATGTAGGATAATTAACAGAAGTGGTGTCTCTCCTCAGAAGCCCTTCAGAGCTTCCCCAGCCTGTCACTTTTGCTGGAGGATTGTGACAAATGGAGAACTGAGGATGCTGGGGTTCTCCAGCCCGTACAGCACTCGGCAGCGTGCCACCTCCTGCCCTTCATGGGGCACGTAGTCCAGAGGGGCAAGGAGGGGGATGGATGAATTGATCACGCACCTTCGGATGCTGAACAACATCCTCCTCAGAAACATGGAGCCACCTTCCTCCCCTGACCCCTGAGCGGCTCAGACACCGCAGGGAGCTGTATTATAAAGCAGAGTGATTTGGAGTCGCTTTGGGGTGCAGGGGGCCACTACCAACCCGAGTGCTGTGTTCAATCCCCGATCTAGGGAGGGCACGGCTGGGCAGGGCCACCCCAGAAGCAGGGAACGATGCTGATGGGCTCTGCTTGCGCTAATTAGTCCCCTTGCAAAGTGGAGCATGTCAGCCCGGAGAGAGCTGTGCCCCTGCTCTCGCAGGGAGATGGGGCGTACCTGGCCCTGCTCAGGGTGTTTAAATGGCTGCAATCCGAAGCGGAGCTGTCGTGGGTGGAGGGGGGCAACATGCTGCCTGACAAAGCAGAGCTGAGATGCGTCCAGCCCTGGGCTGGCACGGCGGGACGGCTGCTGCTCAGGGCCTGGCTGCGAGCGCCGCTTGCTTAAGCTTGATGGAAGCAGAGCAAATGCAGAGGGACAAGTCTATATTTCACTGGCTGTTAATTGTGCAAGAGAAGCTGTTAAAATCATGTTAGCGTTAATGAGGGATATAAGCAGAAGCGAGCTGTCTCCCGCTGTTGTGGCTTGCTGGTTATGGTGTGTGTTTCGAGCCAGAGGAGGATGTGCAGAGCATCGGTGCTGGTGCTGAGGCTCCTAAGGAGAGGGAGGGAGCGTGGCAGTGTGTGCTCCTCCTGCTCGGCCTCCCCAGTTTCCTTCCTCTAACTCATCTGGGAAAAATCTCCCCAGCTCTTATCTGATTTCTAACCTCTGCAGACATCATCAGGGCATTTGTGGGGCCAGAAGCTCTCGAAATTGGGCTGGTAGCTCGCATGGATGAATTTTGTTTCTCTTTGTTTACATTGCCACCCAGAGAATAAAATTGGTTTATGTTAGACTGTGTAAATACTCAGTGTCTGTGGATATGGAGCTTAACGCACTATGAGGGTGAGCAGCATCCAAAGGGTGGGAGGAGATGCTGGCAAGGTGCTGCAGGTGTAGTTGGGGGTCTGGACTGACGCTGTTCCCCACGAGAGGAGCCAAAGCAAGATGTCTCAGTAGCCTCAGTAGCAGCCTTGCAGCTCTCTGGCTTGATGGTACCCTGACTCTGAAAACTCCTGGTTTGGTGTTGTATAAGAGCAGTGGGACATTCCGGAGGGGTCAAGGAGAAAGGCAAAGGAGCTCAAAATCTGTTCCTGAGCAAACAGTTTGCAGGGGAAGCTTGATGTGTGCAAGCTAAAGCTACACCTTGTGCTCCATCTGATAATCTGGGCAGAAATGGAGCTTCACATCATCACAATTGAACATGAGGTTCTCAACACCCTCCTTCCAACACACAACCCTGCTCCAGACCTCAACACCTGCAGTACCTTCCATCATGCAGCAGCCTGCTGTCCTTCTGCTCCAGTAATTATTTTCCTCTGGTGGAAAAGGTCTGTTGTTACCACTCTGTTTGGATACCGCAGTCCCCCCCAGCTATACTCTGAGATGCTTTACCCTCCCACAACCTGCATCAGGTCTTGTGTCCCTTGGTGTGGGGAGATTCCATCTGATAGAGACCACCATGAGCTTTAGCTCATGCTGCCCATGCTTTTCTCCAGGCTTCTGCAGTCCAGTCCTCTCAAAGTTGAGCAGAAAGTACTTCCACTTCTTGGGCAAGGAACAATGATGATTATGACAGTATTTTTTTCCTGTTTTTCTCCCCCTCCCTAATCTTGGCTTTTGCAAACCTGAATCAGTGGAGTGCCAGATTCGTCTGGGAGCTGAAGCCCAAACTATGGAGATGAATGTGCCCATTGAAACCAACTTAATTCTTGAATATTGAATGTTCTCAATTAGGTCTCTGGGAAACAAACTACGGATGGTATAATCAGCTGAGATTTTGATTAACTGATTCAAGAGACAGTTCTCATCTCTTCTGAAAGGGACAAAATGATTGCACAAAAATTATATGTCTGGCTTTAAATTTTGGCTCTCGAGAGCATGGGCATTTGGTGGATTTTGTTCTTTCTATTTATGTGGAAGATGTTTTGTGAGTTCTAGCTTATTCTTCTCTGTGCCGACATGTCACTTATGCTATACTCTGCTCTACTTTTTATTTAAGTGAAGAAATACTTGGTGCCAAAGCTGATGCTCAGCAGCTGCATGCTGATAGAGCTACAAAATATCTCAGGCTCACCAAAGGAAAAGGGCTTTTAAAACAAAAATCACTCAGTGGGAAGGTCATCAGGAGAGACACGAAGCTGGAAAAACTGCACAGAAACCTGTTTGAAAAAACATTTGAGAACATTTTCCTATTTCTAATTGTATTTCCCAGGTAGAACCTGAGAGACCCTCTCTTCCCCCCCAAAAAAAGAATGAGTATTTATTTGTTTTAATGGTTTGTTTTGAAAATTGAGCTAAAAGAAATAACAATGATATGACTTATATGACTTATTTTGATGGAAGCGAGAGAGCCAAGAAGTGGAGGGAAGCTTGTCTCTATGAAAAAACAGCTGAAGTACAGCTTTGCTGCGAGCCAAGGAGAGTTATCGGTGCCATTAAGCTGCCCCCGTGAAGGTGAAAAATTTCAGTGTCCCCTGGCTTTTTTCCCAGGGAGCACCAGGACACCAGCACCCCAGCACAGTGGGGCAGGGGTGTTCAGCCAAACAGAGGCAAATAGCTCTTCTCTGGGTAACTCAGGCTTGCAGAATCCAGCACTGTAACATTCCAAAATCCAGACAGTGATTTCCAGTTGCTGTTATGCATACATAAATCTTTTCCATCTTTATAACTGGTTTAGCACTGCATTCACACACCTATCTTCTTGTCCCTGTCGTGGTGGGCACCTGACGAGCAGCACTGGCTTTGCAAGGGCCCCCAAGTTCCCTGCAGTGGCATTTGGTGGGGACATGACCCAAGACCCTCTGGTCACTGCCTGGCATTGTGATTTGGAGAAGAATAATTGTATAAACGCGAGCGAGCAGTACCCAAAAGCTGCTCAGAGTGCCACCACTCTTGCTTTCGGCATGTGGCACCGCAGGATTGCTCCCCGGACGCAGGGCGCACACAAGCAGCCCCACCTGAATGCTGATTAGGCTTTAACATGCTTATGGATGTTGTTGGCTTTTAAGAAAGCAGCTGGGAGAATATTATTGAACTGGCCAGACTGGGAAACCACTCGTGGGTTCAAAGGCTGAGCGGTGGATGGGAGACCATCTAGACAACTTTGTTTTGTTGGTTTTTAAAGCAGTTTATCAAGCACTCCACGGCAGGAGGGCTATGTTGTGACTTTGTAAATGAGCATCAGAAGTTGAAACCATCCTTTTCCTGGTTTGTTTTTTGTTTGTTTTTTTTTTTTTTTTTTTTTTGTTTTGTTTTGTTTTGGGGTTTTTTTGTTTGTTTGGTTTTTTTTCTTTTAATATTTTTCTGCAAACAGGGCTTCCCTTTTACGCAAAACCAGAATAGTTACAGTAACTATCCCAGTAATAGAGATGACATTACGGAGAGGTCCAAATGCATCACAAACAGCTGGTATTTAGAAGTCTACCTTGAGGCTGATCAATTTGAACAAGCCTGACAGCAAATTGATGTGTTGTTAGCTCAGACACAATTGCTGTACTTACTGTTTGTGAAATGCATATGTGAGATGAAGAGCTCAGTTTAATGCAGGCTGTGATGCAGGATGCAGGCTGAAGATCCTGGCTCTGCATGGGATGAGGGTGCCAGAATTAAATAATCAGTTATCTCGATGCAACATGATGGAAATATCTCAAAAATTCATGCTGCGTTTCCAAAGCAGAGTTGGTGGAAATACCCTGAGAGCAAAGGGGTCGCCTGTGCCACCTCTGTGCTGGCCATGGCATGTACAGCCCGTCCTTCCAAGGATTATAGTCCCAGTTTTGCCTGTCACTGTCTGGGAATGAATTAAATGAGAGCTGATACAGCCCAGTATGTATACACACTGGGCCCAAGTGTGTATGTTATAATTGGCAACTCAATACATTTGGAGAGCCATCCCTCCTAGCAGCTAAGTTACTTGTAGGCTGTAATTAAACCTGCCTTCTCTTTTCTGTGATGTACTTGTGGGCAGTGTGATATTTTCAAGATCAAGTCATCCACATACGTACTCATCAAAACAACGTTGGGGGTTTAGATGCAATTTATTAACGATCTATCACACACAGAGACTTGAAAATGTTTAGTATTGTACTAAATATCTGATGACTGTGCTTAGAAACCAACTGTTAGATTAATCTTAGTAAATCGGTATGCTGCACTGATACATTTTTCAGGATATCAATTGCACTGTAAACAGACATTTTATTGTGTTTTTTATCTTGTTAAAGAATTTTTATGAGCTTTTCAAGATATTTTCCTTTACAAGTGCATATTTAGAGGTTCTGTCTACCTCTGACAAAGCAGAGAGAGAAGATGCTGCTTATTTTTAATAGACTGTGAAATGGTCTTACAAGGCACGAAGAGAGTTGCAAGAAGGGCATGCCTTGATAGCCCAAAATTTTTTTCTGTGGACAGAAACAACCCCACCAATTTTTGCTCTTAACTTGCAGATCCCTGGTGGCCTGGTAGGATATAGAGGGGGAGAAAAAAAAGAAATAAAATCCCCTTGCCTACAGTTGTGTTGCAGAAGGCTGTGACGGAGTGGCTGTGGTCAGCGAGGGGCCGTGCTTTGCGGAGGGCAGGCAGGAAAGGTGCCAGGGGGACATCTCTGCCTTGGGCTTCTCCTGCCCTCCAAGGACTTTGGGGATTTGGATTCATGATCAGCATTTTGTGGAAAATTGCACTTTTATGCTGCATTTTTTAATGTTAAATTATAGAAGTGATAGGGCAGGAAGGGCAGAGCCTCGCCGATGCCGAGCCCGGCTCATTGGCAGTTCCCAGACCCCGGCTCTGGAGCTGTGCGACAAAGCAAGATGGTCTAGCACCAGCTGACAGCCTGAAATGCCATATTGCAGTTGCTGATGAATGAACAAACAAATGTCTGGTACTCTGCAGGTGCCAGTTTATTGCCCCTGCCTTTTTTCAAAGTGACATTTATTTCTCTTTTAACAAGCGAGAGCTTAGAGCATATTTTCCAACAGCATCCAGAACATTTGTTTCATTTTTATCCATGTTCAGTCACTTTTCTTGTTGCCCTTGATGATTAGAGCTGGGCGTTTTGTTCTGTCAAATACTTCACTGCATAGAAAATGTTATTTTGTTTGTCTTGAAGCTATTGATGAAAGCATCTGGTCTGCATCAGGGATAGTTTACAGCTTGGGACTTTCTGAGGATGAGGGAGAGACAACTGGGGTCCTCACTGTGCTATTTCTGACCCGTACCTGCAGCCGTAGGTGGGAAATCAGGTTGCACGGGGGCTTGCACTGGCGTCAGGTAGGACCCGGTGCTTCATAAATATCTGTGACTGCAGAATAAATCAGTGTGCCAAGGGAGTGAGGAGAAGAACTGGCCTTGAAATATAGCAGCAGGTGGGAGACTCTAAAAATGAGAAACCAAGCAAATAACACATTATGTTGCAGAGGTCTCTATCTTTATGGTAGATATTGATTCCCTGAAAGGAAACGGAAACTCTGAGAACTGCGAGGGGTGTTTAATCCTGCCCACCCTGACAAAGGGCCAGTGCTGGATTTATCAGCTGCACAAGCAAAATATATTGCTGTTAGCAGGCATTATCACCAAAGCAAGTCCCAGCGTGTGTATAGGGGCATTGTGTTCATCATACCTTATACCTCATGTGCAGCCCTCACCCATGGCCGTGGGGAGGGCAGTGTGCTACACGGAGCCTCTGAGAAAGCCTGAGCTATCATTGCAGATGTTTTCCCTTTTCCAAACCCAGGAAAATCCACACCAAAAGCCTTTCCTCGAGGACTGTGATGAGTGTTGAAACCGTGGAGGAGGTAAGGGGCTGTGCTGGGAGAGGTGGGGATGGGTCCCGCAGGAGAAGAGCAGCAGCCAAGCCAGGGTCACAGGGGGCAGAGATCCCTTCAGCTGCTGCATCCACGCCTCAGCTTTGATGGTTTTGGACTTCAGAGATCCTCTTTAGCAAGTTTAATAGTCTCTTCGCATTGTTTTTATGAGGTTTGTTACTGCTACAAGGAAAATGCAGTTGTATCGCGGGTCACTGGCTAGAGAAGAGACATTTTCCTGTTGTATCCCTAATTACTGCTCATGTCGAGTGCCATGGCAACCGCCTTCCTGCACCACGCTGCCAGGCAGGACATCTGCACTCGGGTATCACGGGCTTTTTAGAGCAGGCCCAGGCTTTTTTGGACCTGTTGCTCCCCAAAATGTGCCGCCCACTTGTGGGATTCAGCCTCATGACGAATCAATTAGGATTCAGTGCTAACCATCTGGGTTTTTTAACCCTTTTTCTTTGCAATCAGAGCTGGAATAGCCTTCGTAAGGCTCACACCTTATTGCAGAGGCATGAAAGCTGCTCCAAGATGAACTCAACATCTTTTGGCACGGTGGGAAGGATGCCAGTGAGCAGGTCTGCCTGTAAACCCTACACCCTGGGCTGCACGGTGGCTGTAAGGCAACCGGGCACGTTGCTGAGGGCATGACTGTCCCCAGGAGCTTCCAAATCAGGGAGGAGGAGGAGAAGGGGGCAAAGATCTTCTGCTGATCTTCCCCGTCATGCTCGAAGGTCATCTAAAGGAGACTCTTTCGTGATGCTGAAAGCACAGATGTGGCTATCTGAGGTGCTTTTTGTCTGGTCTGGGCAGCGAGAGCCCTACCTGCCGGTGCTCAGCAGGGACCCAGGGCCTCCTGGTCTCTCTCTGTGTTTCTAGAGGCAGAGCAGATCTGTCCTGGCCTCCCTGTGTGACACCACAGCAACTTCACGGGGACTTCTTGTGCAGGGAGGGAACAACCTTGAAACAGGATGAGTAAAGGACTGTGGTTTATCCTGAGCCTGCCAGGATATCATGCTTCTTTGTGTTGAAGGTCAGTTCAGTTTACCTTGAAAAATCAGTTTTTTCCAGATTACTGGCTTGTAATGAGGAGTCTGCTGCCCCAATGCTCTGGAGCAAAGCAGCATGCGGAGCACACAGCTTTGGGCACTAGCATGGCCAGTGAATGTAGGCTTGTGGCTTGAAAACTGGATCTGGGCAGTGTCTGTAGTAATGAGGATACAGATGACTTATCAAGGTGAGGAGACACAGAGAAAGCCATATGAAAATACTACTATTTTAATATTAAAATATTAATATTCTGTGGGTCTGAATAGAGGTTCGCTGTGCAGTCCTGCTGCTGCTCACCTTCTGTCTTGCTGAGTGGCATTAGCCACAGTGGCCATGCAGTATGGAAAAGAAATGAAACCATTCCTATCTTGGTCATCATCTGCCTAAATCCAGAAGAACGCTGTGCAAAGAGCGGGAAGGAGCCGTATCCTGGGTTTAGGTGAGCAAAACGTCCTTGGGGACCTCAACCTTCAGCCTTCAAACCAACAGGTGAACAAAAATCTCTCTGATAGCAAGGCAAGTAGGAGAGAAATCGTCTCACAGAGTACCTAGAATCTGTTGTAGTCCCAAATAACGCACCACAGGTGATGGGGCTCTTCATAATAAAAAATCTATATGTGAAAACTTCATACAAAATCCTCTTTTTGCTTCTCTTTGTTTCTGGGCAATTCTTTGTCCCTGTCTTTTCTTCTCTGCGGTGCCAGCGCTTTGGAGAAAAACATGATTCACTGCTGGGTTTCCAGACTCCCTTACTGTGCTCCCCAAACGTTCGATAATGGAGCACATGCCAAGGGAAGAATAAAGTTATTACTTTTGATTTGGAGAAGGCAGCATTTCTCTGCCTTTCAGAAACCACCACTAGCCCACTCCCCCCCCCGCACCCCCCGCCATGGGAGCCGTTCCCTGTAGGTGTTGCAATGTAAGTCATCGTGCTTCAGTGCTGGAAATGTGGCGATCCATATGGACTCTACACCTGTTTCACATAACACGGATTTGGGAGGAAACCTGTCTGGAGTGAATGGTGAACCCTGTATCAGCTCATGCAGATGGGCTCTTCTCCATCCACTCTGGGCATTTCGACAGGTGGTGCTCCCTGCCCTGCTGGAAAAAAAAGTAGAGCGGAATGAAAAATACCTGTTATTGGTTGGAAAATAGCTTATTGGTTGTACTGAATCATATGCAGGGGAGGTGTGCCTGTACCAGTACATGCATCTTTGAATTATTCCTGCTGAAGTGCTCCACAAAATATATTTTAAATTTATTTCATACAGGAAGCAGGGACATTTGCTAGGAGATTAAGACCATCCTTTAAAGCAAGAGCCAAGTGGGCACCAGAGCCCTGACTGCCAGTTTGTCATGGCTAAAGAAATTAAGGCCAAAACTGACATATGCTATTGAATATTTGTCTGCCTGTGCCCTTTGAAGCTGCAGCTGGCTGGATACACTTCTGTTTGTGGACAGCCCTGGCATATGGTTTATGCTGTTTCTTTGCATGTGGCACCTCATATTTTAGAAGCCCTTTTTTACCTTGTACCATAAGATTGTTGTGTTGGGTTTTTTTTTAAAGCAAGTGGGCAGGTGAAGGAGGTACATGGGAAGGTCTCAGGAAGGAATTGACAGGGTTCTCCAGAAGAGTACAGTGATGGTCTTGCGAAGTTGCTTAGCTCTTTAGAATTGAAGTTATTCGGCTCCTGGCTGGCATCCAGTATTTTGTATTTCTCTTGCTCTGCCTGGAATAATTTCTCTCACTCTGGGGTTTGTGTAAAAATGTTTCTTTGAGTTCAGAAACTAATGATCAAGAGTGACCATCTGTGACCCCTTAGGAGGCATCTGGATGTACATTTTCCACTTCTGAGGTGTTGAGATAACACAGCGCTGCTGCTGCGGGGACTAGGAGGCGTATCATCAGATATAATACTTTTCAGCTGCACATGTTGTTTTTTAGTCTTTCCTAAATGATAATGAGTTTTGCAGGTGGCTAACGCTAGAGGATAATTTGTTTCCATGCTCGTTTGAAGCCTTGAAGCAAACCCAAAGCTGTGAATAGAAGATGGAAATAAAAGTAGAACATGATTTCAGAAAAACCTCCATTTTCTGTGCTGGTGAAGCAACTAAGCTGTGTGGCTGCTGATGGAAACCTTTCATCTGCCCAAGTAAAAGGGTTATTATCTTCAGCTGAAGCTGATCAGGTGTTGAGTGGCATTTGAGCAGCACATCCAGGAAGCTATTTGCATGAGAAATACTCTGTGAAGATGAGACTTTGATGTATTTGCAACTTCTGAATTCCCATTATGTTTTTGATTGTGCTGCCCTTGGGAGACCCTGGGACACCTTTCCCTTGGCTGAGCTAGAACCCAAGAAGTAAATTTCACGCTCTGCTCCTCCACGTTATCTTTTCCATTTTGAGATAACTTTTCTACTCCTCTCTATAATTGAAGAGAAGCCTGGAGAACCGTGTTAACAACAGCAAGCCAGAGGCCATCAGCCTTGCCTTAGGGAGACAGGGAGGTGCTGGGAGAGATGCTGGACAGTAGACTCACGGCCGTTTTCACTGGAAGGGACCTCTGCAGGGCTCTAGTCCCTAGGAGTGGGACCAGGACAGCCCTGGCTTTGCCATGTTGAGTCCTGAAGACCTCCGGGAATGTTCTCGTGGGTAACCCCTTCCAGTGCTGCGCTGCACTGGGCTTGTTTATTAAGAGCTAAACCAAATAACCATGGTGGGAAATTTCCGGAATTAGCTGTCTTCCTGCTGGAAAAAGCTGATTTGCTTAAATGGTGTTGGGCTGATCTGGATGAATGTAGCTGGAGCTTCTGACCTGAGACCTGGAGGTTACATGGGGGACCGTCACCCACCCACAGATCTGGCTGTGGGGTGCTCAGCTTGAGCTCGTAATCCCTGGGCTATTGGGCACCCTGCTGCAATGTGCTCGCTGTCTGGTGTGGCCACCCCACTGTTGCCTGGGATAAAGTCTCAAAGATGAAACATGTTCCAAGAAAGGCGGGTAGAGAAGAAAAAAAGCTTGTAAGTGCTTTGAACCGATGGAAAAACAGCAGAAAGTCAGTACAGGGACAGCTCTGATAAAAGCCCGTCCGCTGAATAAACTGCAATCAGGGACATGGCAAGGCAAAGATGTGACTTCCCAGGGATCCTCATTAGTTCAGGAGCTCATCAGACTGCATTTTAACATTGGATGGGATTTTGGGGGGAGAAATTTATTTCTCTCTGGAGTATGCAGGAGGCACAGTGATTACTCTGGGCAGCCTCTTCCTCTTGCTGGTCGTGCGACAGTAATTATTCTCTGGGCAAATTCACTTAATTAAGCCCACTGAGGAGATGCTCTCGCAGCATGGTTATTGCTCTTTAAACTCCCACATATGAGGGAGGAGTATCATGCTTTGAGGACTTTTATTTTTCTTTGAAATAGTTGGATGTGAACCAGCAGGGAAAACTATCTCCTTATTGCTAATACATTTTTCTGGTCAAATGATCCCCACGTATTTAAATGGTGGTGGGTGGTGAGCGATGAACAGTCTGTTTTGTGGTCAAATTAGTTTATGTCTTGTACTCTGATTTTTCAGAAGGTGATCTAGGTTGAAAGCTGAGCTCTCGTGTTTGACTCATATTTCTGCTGGAGAAATTAGGTCCCAAGTGGCAAATGGAGGCTCTCTAAAGCATATCTTTTCCTTGGAAAGTAATCTCAGAGGGTGCACATCCCCAGCAAGATTGGGGATGCAAGGTTGTGCTGTTCCAAGTTGCAGATTCGTTGGTTGGAAATCAAAGAAAAAGGCCTGAAAGCAAAAAGACTTGGATTTTCTCGTTTTTTAATTTTTTCTGCTTTGAAAGAAGTACTTTTGTTTTGCAAAGTGATCAGATATGGCCTCTATTATGCAAAAAAACCCTGCATAACACAAGTTTTTAATGATTTCTTCATTTAAAGTTTCACTTGAACATTACTCTATTCTGCTTAGTTGGATTATGGCTTCAATAAGTACTTCAGTTAGTCATACTATTAATGTAACAATGCTTAAAATTAAGAACAAATTCACAGCAAAACATTCTGGTAGCTGAAAGATTTTTATTTTTATTTCAGAAAAAATTAGAACAACTTGTTGCAACTTTATTTTTTAGTTTATTGTGACTTATGGGAATGTTGACTATTTAACAGCTGAAAAAACAATTGGTAACTAGTGCTTACCTAAACGTTTTCATGTTGAAGGGCTCTGTGATATGTGACCACTCCAAAAATCTCTGCTGAAGGGCAGTGTTGGGATGAAGGGTTAGGGACAGCAAGGATGCCCATGGGGAGCCACCACCTCCATTTCACAAGGCTTGAAACTCTGATCCTCAATATTTGCATCACAAAAAATCCTAATGGCATAACCCCCAGGGTGATTACTTAATAAGGCATCAGAGCAGCTTGTAAATTGTATTGTATCTGGGTACTGCACATCCCTTGTTTTGCGTGTTCAGCTGTGCAGCACCCGTGTTGAGCAATAAAACCCCTGTAACACTGATGGGGACATGGCTGAGTGTCAGCAACGTTCCCAAGGGACACGCTCCTGTGGGATGGAATCATCCCAGGAAATGCTGTGGGTTGTGCTGAAGTACTCATTGATTTCTCCTTACAAATTTTCATCCGAATATTATCATATTTTTTACTAAGTCAGCTTATGACTTGAGTAATTTATTTAATTGGGCTTTATTCTTAATGCAATATGGCTTAAAATTAAAAGCAGCTTCTCAGCCAAATTAACATTCAAGCACAATTAAGTTAAATAATACAATGGCAGGATGTGAGGAAATAAAAGGTCACTTTTGGCAGCAGCAGATCAATTGTTACGATGCAAAACCACGTGGAATACAATAATATATTTTTTTTCTCAGTAACATGCCCTAGCTGCAAACCCATAACCACTTTCAGTAGGTGTGTATAAACACTGACTGGCTTCTGAAAAATATTATCTGAGCACTTTACGGCTGATGCTGATGTAAAAACTACTTCTGTGCACATGACTGAGGGTATTGGTTAACTTCCCAGACTCTGTGCTGGCGAGAGCTTGGATAAAAGACCGACTGTGGTCCTCGGGCAGGCATGGGGCTGTGACGGTGCTGGAAAAGCATCTTCTGGGTTTCTTCCTTCCCTGAATTTTCTCTGCCTCTGAATTGCTGAGGCTCCGTGTTAGCAATCCCGTCTGCCAAAGTGCTGTGGACTATTCGGTCAGGAGTCATCTTTTTTGGGTAGCGTTTCAGGTCTGCATATTCAGTGAATTTGAGCCTTAGAACATCAAGTCAGGGAAATTGAGCTCACAGCATCCCTGGGGAGTTTTGTAGGATTCAGTGAAGTGATTCCAGGGTTTTAGAAAGATGATAAATCTCTGTGGGATTTAAGATAAAGAACTGTGAAAGCTCATTTTGCAGAGAGATGCGTGTGCTGCCCGCACCTCCAGCAGAAGCTTGTACCAGCACGTTTGCTGCCAGCAGCTGCCACGTTGTGTATCCTGCACCACAAAGGTGTCTGAGATGAGAGATGGATTTTTTTATACAGTGGCAGACATCGGTTACCAAAAGGTTATGTGCTTCTACAGCATGAGACAGGTTGGGTGGCACCTTTCTGGCAGCCAGCATCTCACGGGATCGAGGTGTTCGTGTTTGCCTCCAGCACCTGGCAGGTGCCACAGCTCAGGAGTGGCAGTGAAGGGGTCCCCAGTTCTGTCACCTGGGGCTCTACTTTTGGTGAGAACCTGGGCACGAGTGGCACTGTGAATTTGGGGAATTTCCTCCCCGGATCCTCACCAGTGTGTTTCTACTTAGCTGTTGTGCAGCTGGCTAATGCACCTAGGGGATAAAATGCATCTAGTGAGAGGCCAACAGGGTCCCCGAGCTGCAGGAATTTGTATCTTCTCAGGAAGAGCCTGAATAGAAAGAAAATATCTCCTATATGAGTCTCTCTGTTAAAGCAGACACTTTCTTGATAATGCAATTTGAGTGGGAAATGCAGCCTGTGCCCCGTCCTGCTGCCACACACAGCCCAGCAAGGCTGCTCTGCTCACTCGGGGTCCAAATTTTTGGACCAAATTAATGCTTCCCACCATGCACCATCCCTTCAGAAGGATATCTCACCCCAAGAGAGGGCCAGCAGCGAGTGAAAGCTTCACGGTCACAGAGGGAGGGAAGAGCCCAGGTCCCGTGGGCTGGGAGCAGACCTGTTGGTTAGGGCACGGGCAAGCGGTCAGTGGGATTTAAGGGTGAGGGGCAGGGCTGAAGGAGGATGCCGCTAATAAAAACTGTATTGAAAACATCTCTTTCCCTAATCCACTTAAGTTGACAGGCCAGACAGAGCAGGGCTGAGTTTAGTTAAAGAAATAGCTTTCCAGGACATCAATAGGTTGATAAAATATAATTCTATTAAGAGATCATCCCGGTGCTTGAGTGGCACTAATAATTGTGTGGGTATCTGAGGCACAGAGAGATTAGCAGCAATCTTTATTTCCTGAACAGTTTGTCTGTTGAGCTTTCATTACACAAACTAAATGTTCATGTATTGAGAAGTAATTGTGCAATTTTGTCCAGAGGGAATCCTGGGTAGGAACTGTGCACAGCCCCATGGATGCTTTGTGAGGGCAGAATCATGAGAACTGATCCATCTAAGAAAGTCAATTTTGCAAATTTTTATCCCAAGCAAATGGGAACAGATTCCTGTGCCACAGCGGGTGCCTCACTGGGGTGGATATCTGGGGGGAAGACAGGAGTTGCTGTGCCAAGTGGGCACAGGGTCCCCCATAGACACAGGTCTACCTCTGGGGGGAAAGTACAGGTCCCCCTGTCCCCCTCAGGGAATACCCAAAATGATGTGTGAACCCTGGGCCAGCCATAGGGATGCTGAGGATGCAGAGGGGTGTGGCTGCCCTCCGTGGCACCAACCATTGCCTTCTCCCTAGGCTGTCCCCACGAGTGGCAGGGGAGATGATGAGGGGCGGGTGACATTGCAGGCAGGTGACATAGCAGGCATTAAGCCTGCAGAAATCCTAACTGTATCCTTCATCTCTCCTTTACATTAAAATCTTATTTCTCTCTCTCTTTTTTTTTTTTTTTTTTTTTTTTTCCTGCTTCCTCCCTTGCCTCGTCCTCCCCTTCTTCCAGCAACGTGGACACCAAGGAGCTGTGCGGTGAGTGTGGTCCCTCTCTCGGGTCAAGAGCAGTCGTTGTGTGCACGTGTGCTTTCAGAGGATGCACAAAACCCATTACAAAGCTGGCAGAGCCACAGCAGCTGCAGAGCCAGGGGGTCTCAGCATTTCTGCTGCTTCATCCCTTATTCCACAGGAAAATTGGCAAAACTTTTCCTCATTTTCTTGCAACACAAATGGGGTTAAAGCTGAGAGGAGCACCTGGCTTCTATTCAATAGCAAGCCAGAGTTTAATTTCTGGCAATGTCATGGCTTCCAGCTCCGCTTGGAAGTTCAGTAAACCAGCATCCCTCTGCAATACCCGCAACGTGTTTCCCAGCAGGATGCCTAAGGCGTACACCACCTCTGCTGCACTTCCTACAGCTTGCAGAAATTAAAGGCTGAAAATAAAATCTCTGATAATGTTTTGTCCCACACCTTGACCAGAAAAGGGAATATTTCCTGCTGGGATTTCTGAAGGGCTTTGCCTTGATGGGAGGTGACTCGCGCACAGGGCTCCTGCTGCTCACCCAAGTGTATTTTTCCATGGACATGTGGTATTGGGAAATGTTTCCTGTGCCCCGGCTTTTTGGGAGGAGATGGGGAGACAGAGGTGTGTGGCCTTTCAGAGGGCTCATTCACCTCTTCTCCTCCCCACCCCTCCCATGCCAGGATGCTGAAGAATGTATAAAGCCACCTCGGCAGGTACCTCATCATTTAACTTCATCACTTTGCCACTATTTACAGCCTCCAGAGTCCTGGCTGAGAGCAGGTTACGCGGCCAGAAAGGCGCTTGCTGGGGTGCCTGAGCCAGCACCGGGCAGTTACTCGTTGCTCCTGACACTTTTAAGACCTCTCTGTCCACGGCAGCCTGCCTTTGGCTCTGCCTGCACCAGGACATTGCTCAGGGGTTCTCTCCTCCTGATGTACTTAACCCCTGCCAAAACCCTGCTTTTATAACTGCAGCACCCCACAGGATTTTGAGCATTCAAGCCTGCAGCAAACTTTTAGCTGGTTAACCCCACTTCATGTCGGTTTGGTACACAAGAAACTAAGCCTTCCATAAAAACCTTTTGGTTTGCCAATAATAGGATGGGCTTGTTCCCATCACTGCTTTCTCATTGCTTTAGGTGTCCTTGCCAGCTGACCCAAGAAACCAAAACCCCACAGCCTGTACCGTCAACTTTGCCAGGAAATACAAGGATAAGTAAGGTTGTTGCTTGACCCCACCCTGTTTCCTCCATCAGGCTGATAAAATCAGAAAACCACACAGCTGTCACTCAGCGTGATCCCAGCTCGCTGCCTCTCCCAGGGGTGAAGCTGCCAGGAGAGGAGGGAGGGAAACCCATCAGCTCCTGCAGGAAGCTGGGGGAAGGACTGATCAGCACATGATCCTGCCATGATCTGTTATCTGCTGAATACCTGCCCTCGCCTGCAATTTCTTATTTGCTTGCTACTCTTCTAAGTGTTAGTTTAAATATAAAACCTCATTTTGGCTAAACAGAAGCTGTGGTCTCCCTCTTGAAATGGGTTGAGTGTTGTAGGACATTGAGAGCATCTTAAGAGGGATTTCTTGATCCCTGCAGCTCATACAAGAAATGTGATATGGCTTAATCTGTATCAGGTAGCATCTTATAAAGTTCTGGGGCTTTTATCTGCCAACTAATGCAACAGTCACCAGCACCTAGGCAGACTTAAACATGACTGGGAGCTCCTGTGGGGGTGAGGAGCTCCCAGCCACAGGACAGCTTGCAGCACTTAATATGCCCAGAAAATGCACATACAGCTACCAAATTGTACCCACCACCCTTTAATTTAAATGTAATACACTGGCATTGCATGCAACAGTACAAGCTGTCTGGCCAGCAGAGATGTGCTCTAGAAAAGGGAGATGTACATCAACCCAGTGCAGACTACTGGGCTGGTGGGTGAGGTGGGGGTGGGCACCCCCTTCCTTCCACACCAGCCCCAGGTTGTGGTGGTGCTCATCTCCTGGGCATTGATCCCACTGCTCTCCACAGACATGTAGGAGCCGTGAACAAGAACCATGTAGGATAGGAAAAGCTGATCTCAGATGTTCCATGAATAAATGAGGCTAACATGGTAGAACTCAATACCTGGGTTAAGTCAATGCCATTCTCCTCTTGGGTGAATCTTGGTCCATCTTGAGGGCTGTGCTCTGCCCACGGCAGCTCATTTCTCCTTAAATGTATGGATCTAGCTTTTCATTTCAAGACTTATAAAAATAGTTCTCCTTTACCTTTAAGATCTGCTCAGATTTTTTTTTCCAAGCATAATAAGAAGAAGAATAGCACAAGTAAACATGCTGCAGTGAGAATAAACTGTTTGGCTTATTGTGGAACAGCAAACAGCTGCTGTCAATCATGCTGTGACATTCTGGTTTCTGCCAAAATCTTCTTCCCCTTGGATATATTTGCGGGCTGTAAATAGCTATAGGCACTTCTAATTAAGCCGAGAGAACCTAATTAGTGGAATTGTTTCCCGGAGTTTATGTCTTGTTGCATTCCGCAGAGATGTCACCTCAGTGTGAAGCTTCGTGTCTTAGCACTAAGGAACAGCACTGGTGGCTTTTAAGGGAACAGCTTTTAGTGTAGTCTGCATGAATCACCCGGAAACCGGGTAACTTTGCATCTACACTGCAAACTCACCACACGCCTTGCCATCGCGCTTCGCTTCTCACTGTTTCTGCTGCGAACAGCAAATTTCAAGACTCTGTAGCTCATGCACAAAACCGCACTGGGGCTCGTGGGTGTCATGGAGCCATTGCCGTGGTGAGGGACACAAATTTTGGCTGTATTTTGCACCAAAGTAGCTGGGATTGCTGCTGGAGCTGCGGTGCAACCTGGCGCAGATCACCCTTCCCACAGGAGGGCTGATGGCATGGAGAAAGTGTGGGCTCCCTCTCTGTGGAGAACATGTGCTTTTGGGCCCAGCTTGCAGCTCTGTTTTCTTCTTTTCAAGGCATATTTTGCTCTCAGAAGCCCATGCAACTGTGATTGTGGGCTGAGGTGCAAATGTGATGGGGAATATATGGATAGATGTAAGGTCAGTCTCAGCTCACATAAATTGCAGTGAACGTGGCAGGTATTTGGATGCTTTGAGTGGTAAAGACTGTCAAGGGGATGGAAAGGGGATTTCTTTTGAGACTCGTCTCTCCATATTGGCAACAGGAGGGAAAGAGCCAAGGTATGGTCAAATACAGAAGTGGGCATGGAAATATAGCACCTGCTAAGTTATTTTCAATGGGAGCTACTGTGCCTTACACCTCTTTTTTACAATGGTCCCAAACTTCGTGGGAACTGTACCACTTCCCATCCCTGCAGGACAAGCTGTGACTCTGGCTCAGGATATAGAAAATAAAAATATACCTGAAACCACCCTCTCAGGTTTTTCTTTCCACCAATAAATACACCTTGCGGTGTCAAGTAGCCTTGAAGCATTAAGTTCCATCAACAGTTCCTTCATGTCCCTTTTGATTTCCCCAGACTATTTTGCTGATCATATGGGAGACTACGAAGATGTCTTGGCCTCACTGGAGACGCTGAACCTCTCCATCCTGAAGGCGATGGACTACACCAAACGGGTGAGTCCTCCTCACTGCGCCTTGTCCTCCACGGGTTCGGAGCAAACCCTGCAAATGTTACAATAACACAGCATCTAAATCTGAAGGTCTTCGTCCTATTCAGCAGTGTTGCCTCCTCGTGCTGTTGCATTTGTGCGGTAAGTGGATCATCGCAGCAACGTGGCGACAGTGGATTGTTTCTGTGTTAACAGCAGATGAATCTTGAAAATTTGGGCAGATTGTGAACAAGGGTGCCAATGTCATGTGCAGTAGATGGTGGCATGGAAGTTTTGTGGCAGAGCACTGTAACTTCTCAGCACCCTTCCTGCATCTGGCAGGTGCTCTTGGCTGTGCCACAGTTTACTCTCTGTGTTGCCTGAAGCATGAAGGTGCTCCAGTTGTCTTCAGACAAGGGGGTCTTCAGTCAATTTGTCTTCAAATGTGGGTCTCTTGGGTGGAATTTTGAATGCACGAGTTCCTGTTAGTGTCATTGGGAATGCTTCTGGCAACTTCATGGAGAGGTGCCATTGAATACAGCTTCCATGTTGGACGGCATCCAGAGTTCCAGAAGTAGAGTTGCTCATGTGCACAGCTTCTGTGTTAGAAACTAGAGGGCTGTGTGTTTCTAGGACTACAGGGAAATCATGCAGGCGCCAAAACAGAGACATAATGTCCTATTTTATCTGTGAATAGCCCTAGCATCTCAAAAAATCCACTATGTACCTTAATGATACTGTTAATAATGGACTACTAGACAGTGGCACTGATCAAGAGGCATACTGAAGTTTATTTACGAATACCTAGAATATCTGAACTGATGTACCAGAAAAATATCCCTGCTGAGAGGTGCACCATTCATTTGGTGTCTTAACAGGAGAAGTTGTTTATAGAGCTCTTGTTTCTTTGAATCCATTTTCCTGTCCTTTCCACACCACTTAATAAAGTAACTGGGCTGTATCAGTTATATTTGATACCTCAGGATAAACAATCCTCCTCAAATTTCTACCTTCAACCATATTTGCATCATTCTTTCGTGCCACGATGAAAGAAAAGTAGTCTTCCTCTTCACTGGTGAGCAGTAATGTGGTGCACTGAGGACCAAGACAAGGAGGGAGGTCTGCTTTTTCCAAGCACCTGTAAGGACTTCCAGATTCAACTCCAGCCCTCTTCTGAGTAATCCAAATTGAAATCTCCCTTCCATTTATCTTTGAAGCTAAAAGAGAAACTCAGATTACTCCACATTAAAGATGTGATAATGATAAGAAGTTTTAGGAGTTAAAATGGGAAACAGAAAATTTCTCTCCCCCCTTGTTGCTGAGTAGAGAGCCCTATTTCCTTGCTTGATCAAAATCTATCCTTTTTAATGTTTGTGAGGAGGGCAGTATAAACAGTGAAGCCACGTATTTTACATGTTGATGTCTTGCCATAGTAAACTAAAAGCAAAAGTCTTTGGCCAAGCACTGATCTGTCTGAAGTATTTGTGAATTTGTTATCAATATTATGAGAGGGTAAAAAAAAATCAGGACAACAAGGATAGTTCATTTTTTTCTAATTAAGTTGCTGAGTCTGTTCATGCCTCATTCATTATTACAAATTTTCTGGCAGTCAGTTTTGCCAACTATGTATTTTAAATACATGTTAACATGCTAATAGATATCTCAGTAATTCACTCCAACTTGCTCTTTGTGATGCCTTCCACCATTGCTTTTCAAATGTGGGGTTAATATATGTGACTAATTCCTCCCAGTATTTTGCAAGAGGAGGATGGCTTGTTCCCTGTTTATAAATTAGGCATCTAAGCATGTGGGTATTACCTTGCATAAGAAATCTGCAGCAGAAGCAGGATGGCTATTCATAATCCCAATCCACTGCCTTCATAAGAAGAACATCTTTCTACCAGGATCCACCTGCCTTAATTGCAATGGGTAAAAGTTATTTACCTGAACCTGAGCTTGTCACCTCCATCGTGATCTTATGGAGGGAACTGGGCAGATCCAGAGTGCTGGAGGCATATTCCTCCTGTGAGGTTGAAGGATCACAACACTCTTTGTGTCAAATGTGAACATTTCCCTTCTAGATGGATAAAGCCAGACAAGGAGGTGCTGCCCTTATCACCCCGTTTTCTCAGCCCATGGGGTGTGTTGCTCTTCACTGCCTGGCAGGCGTTTGTCAAGGGAGCAAATGGAGCAAAACTCCTTCACAGAGAGGAGCTGGCAAAGTATTTCATTAAAAACATCGATCCCTGCTGTGATTTTGCAAGCAAAGTGGCACAAACCTCCTCAATGAATTATTCAAACACAGGTGCTTTGTTCATGTAAAGAACTGAAGAAAAAAAAAAAAAAAAGGCAAAACAAAAAAACAAAACAAAACTAAGCTGTTGTAGGTGGTAGAGAAACTCGTCACCAGTGTTCAGATAGGACAGACTTCCAGGCAGCATCAGAAGCTTTTCCTGAGTGCAAACCATTAGTGCTTTTGTTTGAGATGTGAGATTTTTTTTCTCTGTATGTTTTCACTGAAAAAAGAAAAGAAGTATTTGTTTACTAGACTTCCTGGTTTTAGTGTCAGGATTGCCAAAACAGAGTGTCAGATGAAGGCTTCTCATGATCCAAACCAAAAAAATAATCTGGCTGAGGTTATCTCAGCAGTTTCCAGCTGATGTATGTTCCCGTATCCCACCCCAGCCTGGAGGACATGGCAGGGACGTTCTGGTTGCTCCAGGGCTGGGACCACACCTCCAGGGTAAGGCTTCAGCCCCAGAGAGAAGATCCATCCCAGGACTGCAAAAGCCAGCCTGAGCTCCCACTTGTCTGATGGGTCCCCCTATAAAGGTCTCCTCCTGCTCCATCCCCTCCAGGAGTGATGCTGTAACCAAGGGCCCCGTGCTGATGTCAAGATGTTTAGGAGATACATACGCATAAATATCTTTTTAGAAACACTGGATCAGGGAAAAGACTGCCGAAGCAGCAGGTTTTGGCAGGAATCAAGTGTGGTTTTGTGCCCCTGATGCTTGAGCTTTCTCTGCAGCTTTTCCCCAAGGCTGGGTCCTGCAAAGGGCTTGGTGCTGACGCTGAGCACTGTGAGTTGCGAGCAAACTGCTTTGCCAGTGAGATACTCCCGCTTCTCCGTATGAAAATAAGCATTTCATTAGCTGAAGAAAACTATTGATCATTTGAGGGTGTTCCTTATTCCCTCCCTCTCCCCTCTGTTAAAAAAATTATTCAGTGCAAACGATAAATGAAGCCTAATCTTATGTGTTGGCTCTCCGATGAGAGGTGCCAGCTGATGAGAGGGGCTGGATAGCCGTGGTATTTAATTGCTGTTTATATTTCTCACCTTAAAAGGCAACTGATTATTTCTTGCTCATAAAAAGAGAAAGCGGCAATTATCTCATGCTGGAGAAGCTCATAAAGTATCAGCAGTAATTAGATTCAATAGTGGAAGGTCTCATACAGCAAAACAAAATCTGTCATTGTAATTATTTTCCAATACAGTGATGTCTGTGCCGTGTTGAAATGACTGCCAACAACAATGGGAAATACAAAGTTAAATTGGAGAGAAAGGAAATGAACTTTCAGCATCTAAAAAAACCTGACAGCAGGAGACATTCTCATAGAATTCTCATTTACTGTTTTATATGGCAGTTGGCAAATATCAAAACCGACATGACCGAGAAGGACACTGTTTTTGTGTCTGGTGTCAAAAGGTGTGTGGGGTATGGTAGGAGCTGGGGGACCAGAGCCAGGTGGATGCTGTCCCTCCCCCTCTGTCACTGACCCCCCTGCCTTGGGCTGCCTGCTGTGGGATGGTGCCCACCCGATACTGCCACCATCCCTGCCAGCCTCGAGGGGTGCTGGGGACAGGGGAGGGGGTGACAGTGCCTGGGGAGCTGGAGGGGTAGCGCTGGGGTGATGGTTACCACTGAGCAACACCCTCACTCAGACACCTTGTGAATGTGCTTTAGCTTGGTAAAAAAAGCACACTTTGTGGGGTTTTTTGAACCCTAGAAGCTCAATTAGCCCCATTCCTGCCAGGTTTGGCTTCCACCGCCTGCTGTGTTGGGGTTGGTCCTGCTCCCCACTTTTGCCAGATAAGCACTGAGCATGGAAAACATTAGCAAGGCTGACCTTTAGTGGTGAGGCAAACTTTAAAAACAAGCTGCAAAGAAGTCCCAAAAATGCTGAGTGAGGGATGCCCTCAAGGATGAAGCAGCTCAGATTTAAGGTCAAATGGTTCCTTTCTGGAGATGCTCCTGTTGGGCACCAGACAGTTCCACGAGGTGCTGGCGACCATCCTTGGCATGTGCCCTCTCACAGCTGGAAGGGGAGTGCTTGGAAAGCAAAATTGCCCAAAATCGGAGCTGCAATTGGAACAACCCCCGCATGCCCATACTGGAATGAAATGGAGCTGATCTCTCTGGTGCTCATGAACACGGTGCAAGGAGAGGCTGCGCGGCTCTGCTTCGGCGAGGGCCAGGAACGGAGCGAGCAGAGCAGGGGAGAATGGTGCTGGTAAATTAGGGGGGATTTGGAGACTGGCTTCAGGAAGGGGTGAGGAGTTGCAGGGGGGGATTTATGGAGGAGGCCTGAGGACCTGCTGGTGGCCCTGGGCCACCCTCTGCTTGATGTTCAGCATCACCTTTGGTCCTGGAGGGGAGCAAAAGGAGATGTGAAATATGGTGTTTTACTCCTTGCTTGCTTGCTGCCAGCTCTGCTGCTAGTCTGTCACTTGCCAAAAACCTTTCAATCTCATTTAATGGACGTGGAGTGGAAATGTGACCAAAACTGGTGACACATCAAACGCCTCCTTGAGAGCCTTCTCGTGTCAGGGTGCCGAATACCACACGTGTGTCTTATGGACAGGCACTGTACTCAAACTAGCTGCAAACACATTTTCCCCCACGAGAATCATTATTTCGATGAGACAATATGTAAATCATAAAGGGAAAACTGAGTGTACTGATCTTCAATACCGGCTGCTGATGCTTCAGCAGCGCTAGGGAGCTCAGAAGTATATACATATGGGTGAATAGGTTTGCATACGTTATTTGTGAATTAAATTGTTCCTGCTGCAATTCATCCTTCTTGTCTCTGACTTATGACATGTCATCGCAGCGAACAGGAGCTGCTGGGCTCCTGGGGCTCGGCAGGAGCTGCTGTGACAGACCTCCTCTCCCTGCTGCCGGTGCTGGTGTGGCCGTGGGTCCCCCCCAGCCTTCAGCCACCAGCAGCACACCGCGAAGGAGCGCTTGTCTGAGCAGCTCAGATACAGCCCCAGAGCAAGCACCATCTGCCACCAGTCTTGGCTGCTAAAAATGATGGATGGGTTTTTTTTGTTTCATAGCACAGGCCAGAACAGCAATATAGAGTATTCTCATTTGCATTCGTACCTGCCAAAATTAAGCTTGCCAAATACAGTGTTGCTCTTTTATGAATGATGACACCTCGAGATAAAATAGTCAGTAGAAATAATCCTTAAAAATAATATTTTCCTCCCACCCTCCAGCTGATCCTTTATCTTGTCCTTTCATTTCACTTCAGCAGGTTTTCTCCCGCTCTGCTGAACAAGCTTGGTGTTCATACCGAGGTCATCTGAGGCTCTCACAGCAGCGCTTTGCTGTGGCAGGAGGCTGGCCCGTGGCAGGGTGTGACAGCAACGTGGTGGTGGCAGCTCTGGGTAGTGCCCAGCCCAAACAACGTGAGCTGCTCGGGGCTTCCCATAGACATCGCGATCTGGCCCCAACTCAGCTCGCGCTGAGCCGTGGTGGTTACGTGAGCATCAGCTGAGGTCTCCTGGTCTGGGCTTGGAGCCCGTGGGGTACCACTGTCAGCACAGCACGTCTGGTGCTTCATCTTCCCTCCTGGGTGAAATCGTACCCTGCCACACATCAGGCTCTCCCTTGGAGAAGTGCTTCGCTGGCTTCCTCGCTGCCGAACACGGGAACAGCTGATTTCCTGGTACTTTGTACCTGGCTGAACCCTGGGAGATCCTGCATACCTTGTCATCATCTTCCCCCTTGGAAGCATTTGACTCTTCTTTGGGGTCAGGACATTTGCTCAAATGGTCAGTTTGCCTTTTCGGGGGGGCTCAGAGCATCATCCGTTCTCACCTTTGAAGCACAGAGATCTGCTCTGATGGGGAGGGGGCTTGTTTTAGGGATTATTAGCTGCTTTTTTCCCCTTTCTTGGATGGGTGATTTTATGATGAAACGCCGACTTTGAAACACTGCTATAATGCAGTTAAAGATGTATTCATGGTGAATGGTTTTGTCTGAAAAAAAGAAAGGAATGGTGATGGGGAGGTAAAGGCCAAGTCATCTTTCCATATATTTTGAATGATACATTTCTGAGGAATTTCAGTATCAATTTCTATAGCAAAAAAAAATTATGTGGATTTCTGGAAAAGCTATGGAACTTTATAGTTCAAGAATAACCTAAAAGGAAACAAGATATATTTGTTTAGCTTCTCAGAAATATTTCTGCAACTCTTCTCTGAAATGAATTTAAGAAAATATTGCACCGCGATTTAAAGCAAAAAGTGCTCCTCCAGTTCTGCAAGAACTGAGTTTTGCCCAACTTTTCTGTTCAGACTGCAGACCAGAAAGCTGATTCTCTGTGCGATGCCACCCGGAGCGGTTTCCTTGCCAGCCCCGCAGGGCTGTGTGTGAGATCCAGCCGGGCTGCCAGACTGCCGGGGAGCACAGCAGGGCTGGCAGGGAGATGAATCTTAAGAAGGTCTCTCTTGGATCTTATTTTTAGATTAAGATGTTTATTCACTGCTCTTCTGCTTGTCTGTCGCTGCAAAATTCATGTCCCTCTTCTCGCTCTGAGAAGGAAGAGCATCTTCTCTGGAGGTCTTGCTCATGCTGCCCTGGCTCCAGCACTCATGGACCTCCTGTAGGACATGGTTTTCCTCCTCCTTGCTCCTGTATTAATGTTCTTGCTCCTGGGATTAGATAAATTGTATGGTGAAGGGAATAAATCCACCGGACAGCAGTGCTGTGGTCTTGCCAAATAGCCCAAGAGCAGCTTTGAAGGAGACACCGAAAGGAAAGGCAGGGACCAAGGCAGCATGTAACCAGCTGGCACAACCAGGCAGAGCCTTCAGCAGCTTGACCATCCCACGTTGCTACATCTGCAGGGTCTTCTGAGTAGGCCTTGTTTGGAAAACAAAATCTGTACTTTCCTTAGAAAACTGAAATAAAGTATGTATTAATTTACTAGTGGATACTAAATACAGCTAATTAGGAACATGTGTGAAGGGAAAAGCTAATTATAGCCAGGGTGTTCAGAAGTAGGAGGCCATACTTCATTTCTAAGTTTGTTCTTTGCCTGATAAAGTAAGTGGCCAGGGTGCAAAAGTGCCATATGCCTCTTGATCCATAGATGACCTCAGGGGGTGTGCTGTATGGCATATGCATGGTCCAACAGTTACCTGCCCTTCACAGCCATGTGGCTGCAACGAGAAATTATGGGATTATACTGCAGCAGGGAGATTTTCTAATAAAGAAAAGAGGGAAGCCCTGTGATAAATTTCTTGGGAAGGGTCCATGGCAGGAGACCTTCATGAACAACACCAAGATTTATAAAAGGAGAATTTTACAAAAAAATGCTTCTAAAACCCATGTGATGCCGTTGTTATTTTTTATCTGAACAGGTGTCTCATTTGTCTTTTTCAAGCTCTTTCAGGAAGGCTGAGGGTCTTTCATATGTTAATGTTTTCATTTATCAACTATTTAAGTGTCTGTTCTTTTCAGGTTTCTTCTACTGATTATGTGCCAGGCAATCAGTTTTTGGTCTCCACTTTTGAAGGGATCTTAAGAGTCAGGGAGAGGGAAAGAAGCAAGAGACAGGTCTGAGTGTTATTCTAATTATAAGAAAATAACTCTTGGAAGGAAACAGGCAATTATGAGCAACGAATTTAAATCAGCCACTCGGAGGTTACAGCACAACACATGCCTGGTTTTTAAAGGGGTGAGTGGGTGGAAGATAACCTCTCCGTCATCCTGGGATGAGGTTTGACAAGGGTGTTTCATGGCAGAGCAATGGGTTTGTTGTTGGGTTCTGGTTTTTTATAACTGGAGGAAAAGTGTGGGTAAAAGAGACTTGGCTTTGGTTTCCATTTGAAAAGCCTCCTCGGTTCAGTGCCATTGCTCCGTGGGTGTGCTTCGGCCGTGGTTGGAGTTGATAAAAATTGGAGAAGCTGTCAGTGTCCCCAGGCTTGGTAAATGTCAGCCAATTTGGCCAGTCTTGCTGAAAACCATTGCTGGAAAACCTCACTGGTCAGGCTGTAATGCTACAAGGACAAGGCGAGGTGTGGGGTTGTCGCGGGGGGGTCTCCAAGTCCGTGGGTGGTGCGGAATCATTTATATTTTACATCCTGTAGTCTTAACGAGCTAAATAGTGACCTTTAAAAATGCCAGCAAAGAAGCTTTGAGATGCTCAACAACATCGAAAATCTCCTTTTTCAGTCATTTGATGCCCACAGGAACACGGCCATGAGACCCCAGTTTGCAGTGCCCGGTGAGCGATGCTCGATGCTGGCGTTGGCAACTCTGAGCACTCAGTGGCACCAGAATCCCAGCTGTCATTTGCACGGGTAGCACATCCCAAGGGTGTTTTCATTAACCTGTGCCAGAACTTGGGCAGATCTGGGGCAGGTGCATATGGAAATGGCAAGCTGGAAGAGCTGTGGCAGGGCTTTGAGCAGCCTGTGCCCTGACATGTGCAGCTGCTGTGCGTGGGAAGGTGCATGACAGGCACGTTAAAAGCCTGTGATGTGAAGAGAGGGGTGGGATCTGGGGCTTGCACCTCAGCCAACTGACCAGAGGACCCAGTACCGGGTAATATTTCCCCAATTACCTGTGGCTAAAGCAAGTTGTCCTTCCCCCATTCCTTCCTTCTCTCATTTTCAATGTCTCTGGCTCATGCCTCGGTTTGTCAAACGGTGACACTCTCCAAGGCTCTCCTGAGAGCTATCTCTGGTGGAAATCTCGAGGCCATCGTTTCAACGAGACTTTATGTTTGGTCCTCACTGCAGATGCATGCAGCCGCCTGTTTGCAGCAGCAGACATCAAGGCTGTGCTGCTGGGGATGTAGCAAAGGGAGAGATGCCTTTTTTCACCCTCCTCTGCTTCTTTGGTGGCCACCATGCTCCTTCCTCAACCAAGGCTTGCCAGCAAAACACTCTGCAGCAGAGTAGTACCTGTCATGACAAAGTCTCTTGAACTAATGCACTAGCTGGATGGAAAAGAGCGGGCTTGGAGATGCGCCCCTCCAAGAGCTTCTGGCACAAAGAGTCTTCACTGAGCAGCAATTATTACATTGTCTCTATAAATATTTTAACTTCTCAAGCAAAGCAAGGAGGAAATAACTCTTCAGGGTGGAAATAATAAGACCAAACCTCATTAAATCTCCCTAGGACAGACTGACAAATGCTTTAATAAGACAATGGGAAGGATTCCTTTGGAGCTGGTCTTCTTAATGACTTGTTTTTGCAATGCCAAATAGGGCATTTGCTAGAGGAGAGCCCGAGGGATTGCTGAGAAGCCTCTGAGCACACATGTTTCAGACCCAGCGCCTGAAAGCAAATGTCACAACTGGATTGGCAAATGGCCAGAGTTAGTCATGTGGGAGGGGAAAAGCCCCCAAATAGTGTTGTTTTAACTTCAGAACTATTGGATTTAGTGGCCTGCCAAAAAGCGTCAAATCTTCATGGACACCCCAACATTCCTCTTCATTGGCTGGTGTAGCTTTGTACCCAACATCCATCCATCCATCCAGTGAATCCTGATGTAGGGAATTAAGGGGATTTAGATGAACATGGGAATCACCTGTATGATTTTCCCTAAAGCTGAACCAAGTTTATAGTCTGTAGTCGGGTAATAAAATCCCAACATTTAATTACGCAAACTCTTGCAGCCTTATAATCTAGCACCTGGAGCCAGTCTGTGTGATCAGACAGCGCTTGGCGTAGCTGGCACCTTCATAAATATAATTTTCCAAAAGGAGCAGGCTCCCATGCCAGGGATAATGATCTGTTCACACGAGGCATGGGAAGGGTTGATCATGAAACTGTTTGATGACATTCACGGGAGACAGGCTACAGAGTCTTGGAGAGCAGCAGAAAAAGTGGAGGTAAGTAGCAGCACATTACCGGATTTATTTGATGTATGGATTGAAATGGAAAAGAGTGATGCACTCTTTGCACCTCTGGGAGGGAAACTGGGATAAACAGCACGGAGCAGGTGTGAAATCAGTCGATGGGCTTGGAACATCCGTGGCGGGGTCTGGTACGTCTTTGGATGACTATCAGAGAAGACGACAAGGCAGCGGTGCTGCAGACCTTGCTGGGAAGCGACATTGACAGGGAATTACTGTGTCTTTGCAGTACAGCAGTGCTTGGAGCAGCAGTGGGGGTCTCAGGGCACGGGGTCCTGGGTGCAGCCCCCAGCTCCGACCAGCCCCGCGCTTGCATCCAACCACTGTGATCAGCAGGGGAAGCCATGTCCCAGAAAACTCACACTCTTCGTTAAAAGAACAATCCAATCAGCCACACAGCTCCGTGTTTAGCGGCAGCAGCTCCCAGAGGCCTGCAGGTCTGTGCTAAACCCACGAGGAGGGACACAGCCCCCAGCCGAAGGGAACAGCCGCCCTCTGCCAAGGCAGCAATCAGATCCCCAGCACCAGCAATCAGAGCAGGGCCGGGTGCGAGAGTTAATCAAAACCTACCTGTAATTATAGCAGAGCCTGTTTGCGTGCCTGATTAATACATTTACATCTTCATTATGGGCAGGCTGCTGGTTGCAGGCAGGGGCATGAGCAGGGGGAGCAGCCACGGAGGGGGGGAACCGCAAAAGAAATTGTTTCAGATCCCAAATGCAATGATATGTCTTTTCCAAGATGATTTATTAATTTAATACACCCTCCTTAGCCAGAGTGTGGATAGTGGAAGATGTATTAAATGATAAAATAATTGCCTGGGTAAAGGGGTGGATTTGGCCCAGTGTGGGGCTCTTTTCTGGCAGAGGAAGATGAAGGGTGAGGTACCTACACAGTGAATTTAATACACTGTCTATACAGATTTGTTCAGTTGTGATGTGTATGTCTGTGCATATATGAATAACATGGTGCTTGGAAAGAATACACACACATATATAGTGTATATTACATGTTCTGAGCGAGTTGTAAGTACTTTTCTAGGGAGAACAGAGATTTTCCAGATATCCAGGAATATTTGTGACTGCATTCAAATATTTTTTTCCCAATCCAAATGCTCAACAAATGTTTTCACATCACTGCCTTGGCTCTACTGCTGTTTATTTGCCTCGTGGCGGTGCCTGTGCCTCCCACGGAGGGGGCCCGGTGCAGTGCCCCACCAGCTGCCACATCTGTGGTCCCAGGCTGCCTGTTCATCACGCTCCCTGCCTGCACGGGCCGAGGGAAAACTGGTCAGGACTTCTCAGGAGATGTCCGAGCTTGGCATGGTGGCACCAGCATCCTGGGCCAAAAAGCCCAGCAGCAACCCCCTCCGTAGCGGGCAAGGAAGCACAGCCAGCCCTGAGAGACTGTGTGGTCTCGTGGCACGGCACCTGATTCTCTGCTCCCTGCTAAAATAAGGCAAAATCCCAAAGGGGAGAGCGAGGGAGACATTAATCTTCAGTGCCACGCCAGCTGCGCTGGGTTTTGGGGCATTATGAATCTCACCGTTAACAACCCGCAGGTGAGTGGGTTTTTTTCTAAGCCGCCTGACCTTGTTTTCAAACATTGCCAGGCCGTGGAGGAAGGAGATAACACAGAGGTGATCACTCGGTGTTAAGGGTTGTGTTTCTGAGGCTTTGATGATACCTGACCAGGGAGATCCCCCCACTCTTCTGACCGGTCTTCTGACGCGTCTCCCTGTATCCTGCATCGATGCCGGCTTTCCTCCCTCTGACCCGGGTGTCAGATAATGGAGCTCACTGGGCCGCGCTGGGGACCACTGGGGCTGCGGAGGGGAGCATGGTCCTGCTCGGAGAAAAGCTCAGAAGGTGCCAGGGTCCCGTGTGCGCTGCTGAGCGCATCCCCCAAACCCAAGGAGCATCCCGGCGCGTGGTCCTCACGCAGATCTGCCGCAGCTCATGGGAGGCCCGAGCCGGTCCCGTCTCTGTTTGATCCGTGTCCTGGAATGGGCTGTGCTGGGGAAAGAGCAGCAGAGCGTGCCGATCCCTGCCCCCCCGGCCCCCCCGCGGTGCCCCAGCAGGCAGCTGCAGGAGATCAGGAATACAGCACACTGCGTGGCAGCTTGCTCCTGCAGCCCCGTCCGGCGATGCCGTGCGCATCCCCCCAGAAACACCACGGCTGTGATGGGGAGGGGAGCAAGATTTTTTGTGTTAGAGAGGAGTCATTAACCGCCATGCTAGTTGGATGCTCAAGAAGGTGTCGAGAAACTCATGCTCCCCTACCAAATCAGGGGTGAGAAATCAGCCCTGCAACCACTTTTCCCAGAAGTGTTTTTCTTCAGCTCATTCTTCTTTTATGATTTAAAACAGGAGATAAAGGCCCTCCAGGTTCTTGTGAAGCTGATCTGGTTACCATGGAAATAACCCTCGTTAATCGCTTCACCATAAAACAAGAACAATTTGCTTTGGGGAGCTGGGGGTACTGATGTGCTGCTGTGTGCTCAGATAACTGGTGTTGCTGGGACCACTCCGGTCTCACCCCTGAGTTTGGTCATTGCCAGCAGCAGGCAGGGAGCGGGGACCGTCCGTCCCCATCTCATGGCACCGGAAAGTCGTGAGTCCTGAAGCAGTCCCGTGCACGCAGGGACAGACTGCCTGGGTCCCAGCAGTCACTGGTGGGTTGGAAGGAGTCTGGGAAAAAAAGTGCTGCTAGTGACTTTGGGCTTAGAGGAGGCTTTTTTTTTTCACCACAAGTTTTTTTAGCTCTCATATTGAGTCATTAGCTTCAGCCTGACCTGGTGTGGCCAGTGGCCTGGCTGGGCTGGTCTTGGTCTGGGATCAGACCAGTTGGGCTGGCGTTGGACTGGTTGGAGTGGTGTTGGGCTTATGTTGGACTGGTTGGGCCAGTGTTGGTCCAGTTGGACCAGTGTCAGTCCGGTTGTGCCAGTGTCTCGCCTCTGGTGGTGACTGGCAGGAGGAGGAGGAGCAGGACAGTGCCGTGGGCAAGGCTGTGCTGGGGAAGGGGTCCTGGGTGCTTTAAGCAGATCAGTGGTGCTGTTAAAACATTCTATTAAGTGTTTTATGTCTTGGAAGGGTTTGGATTACCCCGGGAGCTCCTGTCACTTGAACAGCTCATCCTCCTCCATCGAAGCTCCCTGGGAGCAACCTGCCTCCTGCTGAAGGCATTCCTGCTCCACGGGCTGTCTCCATCCTGCCTCTGGCCCCAAACAGCCAGAGCTTTCCTTTTCTCCCTCTTCAGAAAAAAACCCAAAACCCTCCAACACCAAAATAAGCTGAGGCTCCTCTCTCACAGCATGGGAGCAGAGGGAGGCTGGGTGGGGACTGCCAGAAATTTCTGCTGCTGGCTTGGAGGCACCTTCAGCTAGCGGATCCCCAGTGAGAGCCACGTTCATCATCCCAAACCCCTTTTACTTTAGCACTGGGTTGACCATACTGTTGTGGACGGAGGCACCAGATAATATTCTGAAGCTCTCGTAGTAGGGATCTCCAAAACACAAGAGGGGCCACTTTTTGTACCTGCTACTGCTGTCTCTCGCCCTGCAAGGCAATAGTAAAGCAATTTAAGATCACAGGAAAGAGAGCAACTATAGATAAAAAAGCAATGCTGATGTGCCTCACTGCCCACACTCCCTCCCATCACAGCCCCTGTAAGTCTGTCCCAGCGGTGGTGGATGCTGGAGGGGCTATATGCAGGCCAACCCACGGATGCTGGGGAGCGACAGGCTTCCTGGGTGGTGGGACAGCGTGTGCTCATTCCTCCAGTTGCCCTTACGGTCGGGGACGTGAAGGGGACCGGCTTGCGTGTGGGATGCTGGACAGATGCTGCCCCAGCCGGGGCTGGCCGGTCGGTGCTGGGCCTCACCGTGCTCGCCGTCTGCCTTCGCAGGTGTACGAGAGCGGCAGCAACGTGGACCAGTTCGTGACCCGCTTCCTGCTGAAGGAGACGGCGAACCAGACCCAGTCGCTGCTGAGCTCTGTGGAGAGTGCCGTGGATGCCATCGACGAGCAAACCAGCCCTGCCAGGTCTGCAGCACCTCCTGCCCTCCTCTGCTTCCCGGTTGATTTTGGCGCAGGAGGGTGGAGGGAGGAGTGGGGGATGCTTTTGCGGGGAGAGGGAAATTGCAGCAGACGGTGCACAAGAGCAAAGGGGAGCTGGGCAAGCAGCTGCCTTTCACTTTTCCTCCCTTTCCCGGCTTCTTGAGGGCTCTTGGGGCTTTCCTCTGCCACTCTGTCCTGCCCTGTCCCTTACTCCTGCAGCCCTAAGGGTCGTTCTTGACCCCTTCACTCACCAGTGGTGCAGGGGGGATGCAAACAAGGGAGCAGCACCCTGGGGCCGGGCTGGGGAGAGCTGGGGCTGCTGCTCCAAGCAAAGCCACGGGTTCCATCCAGGGCAAAACACGGGCACCAGCAGCAGGGTGGCTGTGTCTGGGCTGTGCTGGGGACAGACAGCCCATGGCACCAGCTTCCTCTGCCGGGAATCTGGGGACAGGTACCGCCATCCTTGGGTCCCATGTGAGGGGGCTGTCTCCATCCCAACAACCTGGCACGTGCTGCTGAGCTTGGAAAAGACAGAGGAGGCAGTTTCAAGAATTCTCAAGAGCTGCCAGGGCTAAAATATAAGGGGTACCCAGCAGCATAACCCAACCCTTAGCACAGCCCTCCTTGGTGTCACAGTGTCACTCGCCTCCCCGGAGTACAGCCATCACCGGCTGTAACCAGGCCAGGTTGCCACGGAAACCGTTCATCAGATGCTCATGAAGCAAATCCCTGTCCTGCCATACCTGCAAACCAGGAGGGCATGGGACGCTTGGGGAGGGGGGGGATGCCTTGGCTTCCCTGAGCCCCAGGTGGGCAGAGGGGCCCAAGGCACACGGACCACAGAGAGCGAAAATCCCAGCTCTCCTCTGGGACACCACAGGGGCTGACGTGCCCAAATGCTTCGTGCACCCAGGTCTTGGCAGTTTGGGGTTTCGCATCAGCAGCAGTGGCCTCCCGGAGAAGTGGCAGTGGGCTGGTCTCACAGGAGTTGTTGCTTCCTGGGGCACGGTGAGACCCTGGGCAGCTCTGGTGACATCTCACCAGCTTTCCTGGGAGGAAGGCTCTGCGTTTCATCACCCCACATTGCTTTCTTCTCCCCGTTTTGGAAGGAAACCGCTGGCCTGTGGCAAACCTTGTACAAAGCACATGGAAAAAAGTAAGAGCTCCTGGGAAAAAATGAGGAAGAAACAAGCCCAACATCAGACAGAGCAATTAGAGCCCATGAAAGACTTTGTTGGCTTTTATTTACCGACATGTGGGCCCAGTTTATAATGAGGGCTATTGTAGTTGTTTTCTCATGGTGATAATAACCAAAAAAAAAAAAAAACAAAACAAATAAACTCCAAAACAAGCACAAAAAATGATCTCATGCATCCACATGAAGACAAAGAGGTGGCATAAAAAGCACCAAAATAAAGAGCTGTAAAACGAAGTTTGAGAGCAGAGCATCCAAGCCTGAGACACCTCATTAAATCGTGATTAAAAAGAAATCTCTGTCTGTTCTCGCCTAATTTCCTGCCTATTGACGGGGGATTATTCAGCGCAGGCAGTGGGATTATTGCACAGCCTGTAGCGACGGGGATGTTCCTGCCACTTTTATCACTGTTCTTGCTTCTTTATCTTGGGGATGTTCTTTGGGACTAGATCTGCTTGTCATATTCCCAAGCGCCTGGTCAAGTCCGTACTGGCTGATTTTGGGGGACAACAGCAGCCCAGATATTTCTTCCTCAGCACCAAAGGCACCAGCCAAAATTGCCTGGGATTTCTGAGGAGGGTAGAGAGGGCACCTGGCTGCTGCGCTTCGGAGGGAGCCGGGTGCCTGGAGAGGGGCAGGAGGGCAGGGACAGTGCTGGCAATCGTGCCCATCGGCTCCCTGGCACTCAGCATGTTGCCTCCAGCCAGGAGCCACACGGCTGGCAAGAGATGCCAAAGAGGAGCTGGGGCTCCTGGACACCTCCATCAGCAGGGAGCCGGCACGGAGCTGCTCTTGCTGGAAGGAAATGCTGGAAACCCTTTGAGCAGCTCAGCCTCTCCCGCTGAGGCTCAGGCTTCCCATGGGTGGAGGGGGAAGGAAAGAGAGGGTCATCCTTCCCAAAACTCGTTCCCACCTCATCACACACAGATGGCAGCTGCAAACCCTTGTGGGGACGGCAGGTCTTAGCATCCTCACTGGCTTCCAAATGGATGGATGTTGCAGGATGAGCCAGACCAAATGGGCTTTGTAGCCTCAGAGGAGGAAGCAAGACAGAGGAGATGCTACAGTGGATGTCTTCATTCTCCAGGAGAACCGTGGCTGCAGCCTGTTGGGGGCGTGTATGGACAGGCAGAAAGGTTTTCCCTGCTCACGGGCAGCAATTCGGGTGTGGGCAGCCTGTGTGATGGCAACTTTTCCCATGTGTTAGTCAGCAAAGCCATCCGACCGCAAAACCAGCCCCGCTAAGGTGCAGCCAGCCAGCTGGGCACGGCTACCGGTGCCTGAGTGCCGGGTGTTGCTGGTGTCTATCTAGGGGAGAAAAAAATTCCCAAAGGCCGCAGGAGATGCCGGGAGGGCCGCTGCAGTGTTTCATAAACATGAAAGAAAAGCAGCGGCTGCTGGGAGCTGCCCACTGGTGTTTCTCTAATTTTGACCCGCTCCCCAAGCTGGGCGATGAGGAATGATGGTATGGGGGGGAAGCCTGCGCTGCTTGGGCACGGTGTGAGCCCTGCTGCTCTCCAAGGGGTCTGTTGTTGGTGGCAGGGCTGCCGAAAAGGATGCTCCGGTGTTGGCTCCCCGGGCACTGTACGTGCCCAGCTCTGCCCTCCCTGACAGCCTGTGTGCTCTCTGGTTGCAGGCACTACCCCAGCAAGGCTGGGCACGGTCTGATGGACACCTGGTACGACAGCCCCGTGCCCAGCTACTCGCCCACCAGCTGGATGGTCCCCAGGGAGCACGGGAAGAACTTCCAGACTGGTAAGTGATGGCCGCTGCCCAGCTGCACCGGCAGCCTGGGGTGGCTTGGGGTGCTCAGGGAAGGGAGCTGTGGTCCCGGCGGCAGCACGGAGGCAATGCTCAACTTCCCCGGAGAGCAGCGGGGGTCTCGGGGGGTGCCTCTCACTCCATCACTGCCTCCTGGCTCTGCGCAGGTTCCCCCGATACCAAGGCAGAGGGGCTGGAGGGGCAGATCAACAGGCTGGCCGAGCTGATCGGCAGGCTGGAGGACAAGGTAAGGGCCAGCGTTTCCATGCCCGGGGCTGTCCCTTGGGTGTCCCCGCAGCCCCTTCACCTCCCTGCCCTGGCTGGGACGGAGGTGACCAAGAAGTGGCTGTGCCCATCCCTGTGCCGCGGCATGCACAGGCCGTGGGTGGAAACTGGGCTGCTGGTGGTGTTGGAGCATATTCCATCTGATGAGCCGATGGCAGCTATTGAATGTGGAACAATTAACTGTGAGTTTGCTTAAGAAGGAAACAGAAGGATGAAGGCGATGTGTCTTGTGGAGGCAATCTTACTCCATCTAGGGACTGAAGGAGAAAATGATGCAGTGCAGGAGATGTTTCTGAAATCCTCCTGGTTTGCACTTTCAGGGCAGAAGGGGAGAGGGAAAAGGACGTGCTGTGCATGGGGGCAGAGAGGTGCTGTGAAGGTTGAGGGCAGAAAAATGTTGATCATGGTTGCCAGAGGAAATGAGTTCGCCCCGGGGATGGGAAGGAGCGAGTGGCACTGAGGAGGGGTGGGTACCCCTGCTCCTGCTGCCCAAGGGACAATTCAGGGACAGTGGTGACAGCTGTTTGGGGGCTGATGTGAGGACAGGGTGTGGTGTGGGGGATGTCAGCTGCGCCGGGAGCATGGGGAGCCTTTGCAGAAGGTCCTGATGGGAGGGCGCGAAGGTGCCAGCCCCTACAGAGAAGGGGGCAGAGCCCCTCATCCCAAGTGCTAGGGACAGAAATCCACCAGCCTGGGAGGGACACGCAGCCTCTGCCCACCCCTCCAACCCCACCCCATGTCCCCCCCCGCTGCCTTTCCCCCTTTTTCCCAGACTCTCTGGTTTGACCTGCACCAGCGGCTGTCGGACAGCGAGAGCGCAGCTTGCACGGTGAGCGTGCCTGGCCACCTCCCACGGGGTGCTGGGGTGTCCCTGCAACGTGGCATCGGACTTGGGTGGGGAGGGGTCACCGTGTTTTTTGGGTCTCACATGCCGTTGTGTTTCGGGGGGGGGGGCCCGGCAGTACCTCCTCCTGGTGCGGGATGAGATGACGGTGTCGCACAAGCACCTGGGCGAGTTTTGCAGCTCCTTGAAGCAGTACCTGAAGAGTGTGGCCGGGGAGCGGGACTGCTTCCAGTGGGTACCGCCAGCAGCTGTGCATCGGGGGGGCCAGGGTTCTTTTTGAGGGGGGGGGGGGGGGTGTGGTTGGGAGGGGACAGAGGGTGTCCAGCAGCCCTCACAAGGGTCACCACACCAAGTGAAGGGCTGAAGCAAACCAGCCAGGATTTGGGGTGTAGTGGTGCTCAGCCACCAAACCCCTTTAGCATGGGCTGGGGGAGTGCTGGGAGCAGGGGGGGGGGTCCCCCCCAAATGGGCTGCTGGGGCTGGGGTCACCCCCTTGGTAGCCCACCCTACGGCATGCCTGTGGCTGCAGGGGCCAAGGGGGGAGGGATGCCCCACGGGTTGGGGCTCAGCCCTCTCCCCGCTCCCGCCAGCGTCACCGCAGTGAAGCTGCCCGATGGGGTCACCTTCATCGTCTACGAGTTCTGGGAGACTGAGGAGGACTGGAAGAGGTAGGGGAGGGTGCGCAAAAATCTCAGGTTTGGGTGGGGTGCTTGGGTGCTCAGGGGTGTCAGAGCTGCTGAGTCCCAAGCTCTGTCCCCTGCCTGGGGAGAGGGGCGAGGATCTGGCTGTCTGCGCTGGGGCTGTCACTGTAAAGGGGACACGGAGTTTGGGAGGTCACTGTGCACCCCCCCTCCCTCCCCGGGGATGCCTCTGGACATGGAGGATGGGAGGTCTCACTGTCGTGAACCGTGGTAGGGTGCTTTGTCCAAGGGAAGGGTGAGGGGGGATTGCTGGCACCCAGGCCCTGCCAGAGCCGACAGGGTAGCGGGGGGGCCAGGATGGTGATTTTGAGGGGAGGGATGTCACCCACTTTCTCTTGCCCGGGTGCAGGCACCTGCAGAGTGCCACCTGCAAGGGCTTTCAGCACGTCAAGGTGGACACGCTGAGCCAGCCTGAGGCCGTTTCCAGCGTGGCCGTGCCAGGTAGGAGGGTGGCCACCCTGCGGGGTGGGGGACTGGGACCCCCCGGGTGGCCGGCACCGCTCCCACTGTCGGGGAGCAGGGGTGGGCAGCGGGCACGGAGTGGGGGGCAGCACAGGCTGGGCTGGGTGGGCTGGGGGGTGTCGGGGTGATGCGGGGCCGGGCAGGGGTGACCCTCCGGTGCCGTTCCCCTGCAGCTGCCTGGTGCACCCTGAGCCGAGAGTGACCGCTGGTGCCGGGGGGGCCCGCCAGCACCCGGCCCCGCTGCGGGGTGGCTGTGACCCCCCCCTATGTGGCTGGGGGGTGGGAGGTGTCAGTGTGACCTGTCTGCAGTGAAGGAAACCCCCGTGTGTGTCTCAGCACCCCATAGGGTCATTGTCTGTGTCCCGTCCCCCCCTTCTCCCTCACCCCATCACCTGGATCACCTCTCCCTGGAGTGGGGTGGTCTTTGGGGGGGTGGGGGGGGTGGGGGGGGGCCCCCCGGGGTCTGCCAGGAAGGGGCTGGCAGGGATTGGGGTGGGGACATCCCCCAGGCATGGGCAGGGAGTGGGGGAGGCAGGGTGCAGGCAGCCAGGCGATGGGGAGGGGGCAAGGCAGGGGTAGGGAGCCGCTGCGGGAGGCTGGAGGCCCCTTGAGGGGGTAAGTTGGGGGTCCCTGCTGGTCCCCAGGGGCACCCGGGGAGGGGGCTGGGTGTGGGGGGGGTGAGGCTGTGCCTGGCACAGTGTGTGTGTGTGCCTGCAGGGATGGGGACCCATGCTCCTGGGAGGGGGGGTGGGGGGGAGGAGGCGGGGGGAAGGTGTCAGAGGGGTAGCCAAGTGGGATATCCCTGCTCCTGGGCTGCCCCTTAGTCCCGTGGGCTGTGGGTGGGCCCGGGGGGGTTTCCTCTGCGTGTGTCTGGTGACAGCGGGTGCCTTGCAGGTGTGGGGGTGGCCGCCCCCGTCCTTTCTGGGGTCTGTCTGTCTGTCTGTCTGTGCGTGTGCAGCGCTCGCTGCCCATCCTGCCCCCACCCCACCGTTCCCGGGGGTCCCTCAGGGTTCGTGGCGCAGGACCCTCGCCGATACCCTGTCCCGCCTTTATTAGCCGCTGTACAACAGGGACGGAGATGCCAAATAAAACCGCGATGGGATCCAGCAGTGTAGCCGAGTCCGGGGCGGCTGCCCAGGCCGATGGGGCTGGGACGGGGGTGGGGGGACACAGGGAGGGGGGGGGATCATGGTGGGGGGCACGATGCGGGGGTGGTCCGCAGCCCCTCAGCGCAGCAGCCCCAGCACGGCCAGCGCAGCGCTCTGCCCGCAGACGAAGGTGCCACCGAGCACGGAGAGGACGCCCCAGGCGATGAGAGCAGCCCTGCGGGGACACGAGCAGGGGGTCGGTGGGGCAGAGCCCCCCTCACCCCCCGCCCCCAGCCCCATGCTGTAGGACCCTCTGCGGGGTCTCAGCCTCCTCTGCATCGCTCCTGGCGGGGAGCCCCCGGCAGCCCCTCCGGCTCATCCCCTGTGCCCACTGCAACAACACACAAAACCTGGTCAAAAGCCTGGCAGCTGCCACCACGAGTCCAGCCTCGGTTCTGCCCGCACCCGGTGGCCCTGCCCAGGGGGCACAGACCCACTTTGGCCCCCCATGCTTGGGCACAGCTGCTTCCATCCGCTCCCAGCCCCCCACCCTACTGCCACACGTCCCCCCACCCATCCTCTCCCCCGCTTTATCCCCATCCCCGCGACCTCTGGGGCTGCACCTCCCTGCCCCCCTCTCCCCGGGCACACAGCCCCCCCCTCCTCAGCCAGACACCGAGCCCCCAGGACATGGCACTCACCCCCAAACCCCGCTGCTCCTCCGTCGCAGGGTCACTGGCACCGTGCACCTTCCCGAACTGCCCCAGGCAGGCTGGGACTGTCCCTCGCTGTCCCCATTCCCCCGGCTTGTGTTGTCCCCTCTCCTTGTGCCGGCGCTCCTGGGCTCACGCCCTGGCAGGTCTCCCCAGGGGACCTCTCCAAGTCCTTGTTGCCCACCTGGGTGCCCCAGCTCACCTCCTGCCTTGGCTCCCCATCACTTCAGCACCCCTGGGGTCACCCTCCCACTCCTGCTGAGGCAGCCATTCCCCCCCACCCCCCACCCCCAGGCACCCACTTGGCCAAGATCCCAAGGTCCTGGCGTGCTCCCTCTGGCCACCATGGCGGGGACAAGACCCCCTCACATCACCTCCATCCTTACTCAGACTCTGCTCCTCCCCCAGGGGCACTGCAGACATGCACACACTTACCCCAAAACTCGCCAGAACCATGCCAGGTCCCCCCCCAACACGGGCTGCTGCTGCTGCTGCACCCCAGCTTCTCCAGCCAGGAGCAGTGATGGGGACGCAGCGCCCCGGCACAACAGACACCAAACACCTGATGGCTGCCAGCCTTGGGGCACTGTGCTTCTCTGACACCACTAGACCCCCACCCCAACCCCCAACAAGTACACCAGTGCCCCAAAACCCTGTGGCTCTCTTTCCCCTACAGCCTTTCTGCCTTGCAAGGGGGTCTGGAACCTGGGCACAACCCCATTCCCTGGGCACCCCCTTGGTACCTGGGTACCTCCCCAGTGCCTGGGCTCATCGCTGACACCCAGGCACAGCCCCAAATGTTGGAGCACTGCCCTCCATACCCACCGCAGACCCCACGTCCCACAGCAAGTGCTCCTGCTTTCAGTGCCTATAGGTACCCCTAATCCCCCTCCTTTTGGGGGGGTTCCCACCTTGGCCAGGGTGACCCCCAGGGACCCTGCCTGGGCCATGGGATGCTTGCCCACTGCCGCCGAGCCCGCAGACACTCACTTTTTGCGTGGCCCGAGGGTGCGGGTCCCGGTCATGCACACCAGGCACAGTCCTGCCACCAACACAGAGGCTCAGCCCCACCGCACCCCTCCACCCCACCCCACCGCGGCATCCCCCACAAGCACACCCCCTGCACCCCCAAACCAGGGCCAGGACGGGCCACTCACCACCACCATCCTCCCCAGCCCCCGTCCCCTTCAGCGATGCTTTCGGCACCGGAGATCCCTCCCCTCCCTCCCACTGCTCACTCTTGCCTGGGAAGATGAAGATGAAGAAGGCACTGATGCCGCCGATGAGCTCGATGACCTTGCCGATGTCCGGAACGAAGAGGGCGATGGCGAGCGTGGCAGCCATCCAGGCGACCGTCAGCACTACCCGGCTCCGCTGCTCGCGCACCTCGGGCACCGCCGCGGCCCCGCGCTTGGGGGTTGCCCAGAGGTCCCACACCACCGACCTGGGGACAGGGAGGGGAGTCGGGGCGGGGGGGGGGCTGACGGCACCCGGAGGAGCCACAGCAGCCGGGGTGGGGGTCACCCGGTTCACCACCGCACCCCCTCACCTGCCCAGCAGCACCACGATGGGGTAGATGGTGACGATGGAGACGCCAAAGAGCAGGCGGGCGACAATGACGACCGGGTCGTTCCCTGGGTAGGACATCAGGACGTCGGATGCCACGGCCTCGCCGAAGGTCAGGTAGCCATAGATCCCTGCCGAGGGGGAGGCGGGAGGGGGTGGATGTCCCAGGACAGGGGACCCCCAGGGCAAGGAGGGGGTGAAGGGCTCCGGTGCTGGGGTTACCGGTGAGGGAGTAGACGAGCAGGCAGATGAGCATGGAGAGCACGGAGACGGCGACCCAGTGGGAGAAGCTCTGGTTGCGCATGCTGCTGTAGATGGCCACGCAGGCCTCGTGGCACTGCAAGGCATGGGGGGGACGGAGCTGGGACCCCAGGCAGGGACAACCCCCCACCCCCAGCGCCTTCCCTCCCACCCGTGGCTGCTCTGTCCCACTCTCCCCCATCCCCAGTGGGGTGTGTCCACCGCTGGTGGCAGCCACGGGTCCCCTTCCCTGCAACCCTCCTGCCGCAAGGGATGGTGTCCCCATGGTCTGGGGAGGCTGCCAGCACCCCCCCAGCAGCGGGGGACAGTGGGGCCAGGGTGACCTACCTGGAAGCCAAAGCAGATGGTGGGGATGACGCTGAAGACAGAGGCCCAGGAGGTTTCCCTGTGGCATGGGGTGGGGGGGGGGGCGGGGAAGGAAGCACAGAGCAAAGGGCGTGAAGCCCCCCAGAGGCAGAGGGGACCTTGGTGGCATAAGCTGTGAAGCCTGGATGCCACCGCAGGAACATCCCGGGGGGAGGGGGGTTTCTAGGGCAAAAACTGGGGCTGGGGGGTTGTCACCCACTCACCGCCCTGCCAGCGCTGTCCCCCCGCCACCCAGGGCCACCCCCTGCCCTGTCTCCAGCCCTGCCCTGTGCCACTGCAGATGCCCCGGAGGATGGGGTGGGAAGGATGTGGGGATGACGTGCCCCCCACCCCCCCTACCTGGAGGGCTGGGGGGGCTCAGGCGAGCCCAGGCTCTCTGCATGCAGGTGGTATTTCAGGACGATGACCAGGGTGAGGTAGCAGGCAGCCAGCGTGCCCAGGATGCTGCCGGGCGTGGGAGAGCGTCAGCACGCAGACCCCCCAGCAGCCGGAAGGGAGGGGGGGGTCCCGTGGCCCCACAGGGACCCCCCGGGAGGAGGTGGCCTGGGGTACAGGGTGCCCAGGGGTGGGCCACTGCAGGGGTAGCCCAGGTGATACCTGGAGTACTTCTGGAAGCCGATTTCCCTGGGGACGGACAGTGGGAATATGACGAGGACGCAGAGAGTCGAGAGGGTGAAGCGCTGGTCCACATACCAGGGGGGTGGCGGGGGGGCCCCGGTCACCATCCCGTTGGGGTACAGGTAGTCACACACTGCAGAGGGCGAGGGGGAGGGTCAGCTGTGCCCCAAAAGGTGGCCCAAAGGAGTCGGGAGAATCACACCACGGCAGGGCCAGGGAGCCCCACGTCCTCGGGGATCCCAAGAAAACCCCGGGGCTGCCCCCAGCCCCGCCATGGGCCCACCTGCCCCTCACTCCCAGCCCTGAGCAAGCCCCGACCGCGCTGAGGGGAACCAACTCACGTTTCTCCAGCTGGTCGCCCACCACCCTGAGGAGGGCCACGGAGATCATGAAGAGGTTGAGGAGGAAGCAAACCTCGCACAGCTTCCCTGCCGCCGCCCCGCACACCGCCCGGACGACCCCCTGGTAGGTGAGCTGGCCGCTGAGGGCCGCCGCGTAGCCCAGCACCGCCAGCCCGCTCACCAGGAAAACCAGCGAGCCCTGTGGGGACGGGACCCAGCAAGAAGCACCACGCTGACCCTCTGCCACACCCCACACCCAGGGGGACCCAGAAGGGCTGTGGCCAGGGGACAGGTTGCCAGCCAAGTTGCTTTGTGGCCCCGAGTAACACAGGTCAGCAGAAGGATGGAGAAACAGCCCTAGTTTGGGTTTAGATTTGGGGGTTTTGGGGTATGGAGGGCACCAGCCACCGACTTCGTTTTAGGTTGAGCTAAAAGCGCGGCGTCAGGTGCAAAGGGCATCTCTAAGGCGGCGGGGGGTTTTGCACCCCTGCCCTTGCTGTTGTCCCTTCCAGCCTGGGTCGGGATGCAGGCGCTGCACCCCCTTGTGAAAGGGAGGGTCCCCGCCAGCCCCCCCCCCCCCCCCAGACACCAGGGCAGGTGAACCCCTCCCCTTCCCTTCACCCCGGCCGGCAGATGCCTCGGCTCCCTCTGGGGATGCCGCTTCCCGCAGCCCCACGCCCTCACCCCCCACCCCCGGATCGGGTCCCCCCCCCCCCCCCCCAAACCTTACCAGCTCCACCAGGAGGGCGGGGGCGGTGCCGCCGGCCCTGCTGAAGGCCCAGGGGAAGCTCAGCAGCCCGGCGCCCAGCGCCGACTTCAGCATGATGAACACGGCGCCGGCGGAGGAGAGCCCGGCGCTGCCCGCCGCCCGCAGCAGGGGCCGGGCCTCGCCCGCCGCCCGCTCCATCCCGGTGCCTCCCCGCCCGCCGGGGCTCTGGGCCGGGCCGGGCCGGGGGAGCAACCCCCCCCTCCGCGGGGGCGGGCGCGGATGAGCGCGGGGGCTCCGTGGACCCCCCCCCCTCCCCTCCTCCTGCCCCCGCGGGGAGTCAGGGGACGGGGCAGGGGGACGTCCCACCCGCGATCCCACCCCGGCTCGGGTATCGCTCCGAAGCCCCCCCGGGGGGGGTGGATGTTCATGCATCCCCCCTGGCTCGGACCCAGTGTCCCGCTGCCTGTGGGCATCGCCAAGCCTCAAAGAGCGACTACAGGACGCCAGGAAAACCAGCAGCCCCAGGACGGGGCTCAGGCTGGGGACACCCCGGCCCAGCTGTGTTCACCTCATCCATGAAATTCCCACCACGGGGAATTCTGGAGCATCCCAGGGAGGGGAGGGGGGTGGGATAGCGAGCGCCCTTCAGACCGTTTTGGCTGGTGGGTGCTTCACTCATTGGGTGCGGGATAAGGCCAGCACCCCTCGCTGTCTCCACAGCACCTAAAAGCCCACGGGGCTGCTCCTGCACTCGTGAGGCCTTAGCGAGGAGCCACCCCATCCCATCCCCTGCCCCACGCAGGGAAAAGGGGTCCCTGATGTTGCAGGGTGATCCGCACAGAGGAGGCTGCACCCCACGGGGACGAGGGGCCCACCCCGCACACGGGGTGGGGGGGACACACACACGGCAGCTCTGTGCCGCTCCCAGCACATGCCACTGCCCCGGGGCTCAGCACGCAGGACCCCGACAGCCCCTAATGCATTTTTGATTTCCCAAATATGCGCCCTTCTGATCTCGGTAAGACGGATAAAGAGACTTTAATCAGCTGCTAGGAGGAATTATGGATGGCTAATTGTGCCTGCCACCTCCATTACATCTCTGCCGCCTACGGGGCTTATAACCATTTAGAAGGGCCCTTCCAGGCCTTCATTAGCTGCACACCAAAGGCTTCAGAAATAATTGGCCTCTACGATTTAGAAATTGGCCACTGGGCTGTAAAATACCAGCCACTGGGAAAGGCTCTTAATTCGGACTGGCGCTTTGATACAGCTTGACTCTGGTTTCAAGGCTGGCTTGGAGCTGTCACCCCTCATTAGTGCTGCGATCAGAGGAGTGAGCCTCCTCATTAGCACCGACCCAAGCAGCAGCACCAAAGCTTTCCAGGCTCCCTCGGAGGGGAATGCTTCAAACCAAAGGGGCCCAGCCCACCTCCCACCCCTCACTCCTATTTTTTCCCCTTTTTTCCAATTACCGGGGTGCTCCAGCCCCTGGGCTATGACCTGAGGGTCCCTGTGGGTTGGCAGCTTTACCCACTGCTGCGTCCCCTCGGCAGCTGCCCTCCTCCCTTCTCTTTGATGGGAAAAGGGCTGCTGATATATTTTCTACATTGTACCTCTGTCGTAAAGATAATAAAGGTGCAAACAGACAGTCCTCATTTTGGACAAATGAAAACACCGACTACAATTACGCTTTGCTACCTGCAATCCTTTCTGAGGTCTAGCCCTTGAGATTTTACACCTTTACTGACAGCTCTTTTGCAACCAGTACAACTCGCAGAGCTGTTGCTGGTTGGTCCTAAGAGAGACCCTGATGCCACAGGTAAACTGGAAAATCCCCTCCCCATCAGCATGGGTGCATGCTCAGAGAGGGAGGAGCAAAGGGCATCTCTGGCCCCCAGCCCCATTGGGATGGCACACGCAGTCCAATCTCCTCAGCCCCGACAAGCTTCTGCTAATGGCTCCGAATTGAAAGCTTGGTCCCTCCTCTGGGTCTGCAATAGGATGCGGCCTCTTCCAGTTCATCCTCATCTTCGGAAGGGAAGAGGCAGGCTGAGAAATGCCAACCACTCTTGAGGTTAGGAAAAATGGGTTTTCCCAATCCTTTTTGCACTCGTGCACTGTGAAACCCTACCCATGGCCACCTCTTGGAAGGTTTGCCCCCTGGAGAAATGTTCTCTCCTGCAGTGCCCTTCCTAAGGCCCACCACCACCACCCACGAAGAGGGTGGGTGCAGTCAGGCCGCCCGTCCCCGGCACCTTCTCCTGCCCCAGCCGTGCCCAGGGCTGTGCAGGAGCCAACGAGCTGCCCAAGAGCTCCCCCGGGACCCTTCACCAGTACAGACCCCTTCCCTGCCCGGGCACCGCTTCCGTTCACCGACCCCAGCAGCCACCAGCTCCCTGCTCCTGCTGGGAAAAGGTGGGCTTAGTTGGAGCCGTGATCAGGGAAAACCTCGCAGCTTCGCTACAAAAGCCAGAAGCCATTTCCATGACGGCAGCGTTAACCGACACCGCATGGTCAGGGGCAACTTGTGCCCCTAACGAGTCACAGGCTCCCGAGGAGGACAAACCAAAGGCAACAGGGCTTTTGGCTTTGTGACACACCACACTATGCTGTTATCAAACCCACACGACGGTTTCTTATGCAGCTCATCACAGCCCTCTCCCCGTTCGCTCTTCTGCAGTTTCAAAGATGTTCACATCTCTGTGCTCACTCGGGATGAGCCCCCTTTGTACAACTGCCTGGTCAGGGCTCCAAAGGAAAGTCTGCAGCTTGGGATGCTGCTGTTCAGGATAAAGATACTGTGGGAAGAGGAGAGACATGAAAGCTTTCTCTACTTAACAACTTGGTATCTACAACTGTAGAAAGAAAAGCCAGACAGTCCATTGTCTTAGCTTCATATAGATAACATATTTATTGAAAATCTGCTTCACCAACAACGGTGAAATCATGACCAAAAATTACAAAACATCACGGTAGTTGGCTTTATAAAAATAAACTGCAGGAGTATGTCTCACCAATTTGTACTAGGCCCTCTTGCCCGCTCCCTCCTTCAATGGTGCATGTTATACTCTCCAGCATAACACCGTTCTAGAAAATTGCATTCCATCCAAAAAAAATGCACTTGTTTTTCCTTAGCAGAGGTCCTTAAAGTGACTTTTCCCCCCACCCTCCCCAACAATAAATATAGAAAATAGCCTCTAAACAAATAAATTTTAGTTTGGTCAGCTTAAAAAAAAGGTCCATTTTTCTTCCCTTGGGATATGTAGTGACTAAGCAGCCATTTAAACAGTGTTCAAGTCTTTGGTGGCTTCGGCTGCTTAAAGCTGCAGTTTTATGTACAGACAATCAGCTGAGGTCCTTTTTTTTATTATTTCTCTCCAGAAACCAAAGACTATGAGATGATGTCAGGTGCGAATTACTAGCACGGTCAGTGCTGCATTTGTGGCACCTTCACTGGGAGTGATCGATCACCCAGGAAAGCGACCGGTAAAAGGAGGTCATCTTTGGCAAGCGAGAGCTTTCACACAGAAGGCGTCTTTGGTGGATGAACCTGTTGCATAAGCTGCGGTCGTTTCACTCGTGGTTTCCGTCTCTTTGGCCTGCTCTTCGCTTTGTTGATCTGCACCACAAAGAACGCCAGAACCACCATGGCACCAAGAAAAGCAAAGACCGGAATAGTCTGTCCTACGTCCTGGTTGTACCGGCCAGGCATTATACCTAGAAAGGCAAAGAGGTCTGGAAGCAACTAGTGACCCATGAGCTACGACACCTTTGCAGCGTTAGCGCTATCTACCAAAGTGATCCAACAGTAACTCTTGTTCAAAGACAAAACAGTTATTAATCAGATTACTTTTCAGACAGGAAGATTAACAACTGCAGACTGATTAGCGAAAATAAGACAGGATGCTAACGTTACAGAAAAGCACCAGACTTCCCACCTTGACCTATGCAGGCACGTGAAAGTATAACCCAGATTTCCCCTGCAACAACAACCTTCTGTTCTGCATTAGAAGAAAGATGAAAATGCTTGACCATAACTTTACCACTAAGTAATTCCTAGAAATCACACCAAATCCTGATGCCACGAGGAAACAGATTTTGTGCTTGCTCCAGAGACCACGCACACACACGGGGAGGATGAGCTATTGAACCAAACCCTTCATTTTTACAGGCATCTTTTGGTCTACCAGCTCAGACTGGGCAAGAGGACATGGGAGACTTTCAAACTACTTCCAGCTGGGCCTGCAGGGCCAAGTTTGTACAGGAGAGCAGCCCACCACTGCAGCAAAAGCTGTTACAAGTGCTCTGCATCATTTCTTAGTGTAACACCTTGCCCAAGACAAACTCTTCAGACAAACTCTTCTGAACTCTGCTTTTGTATACTCACACAAGGAATTTTAATAACAGGAGGTATCTAGCCACAGCTCCCAAGGACAGTCACTGCAGCTGACACCCATCGGTCTGAACAGCACCAAAACAGACCTCAACTACCCAAAAAACACCCTCCAAAATCTTCTTCCCAGTATGTCACACATGCTTTCTCCTGATTAAACTGTTCATATGCAAAAATATTTCTCTCACACTTCATCAGTCAGCCTTTTACAACACAGTCATACTATTATTTGCACATTTTTCACAACTGAAAATGGACAGTTGCCTCTTCTCTGGCTGCCACTGTGTTTGGTCTTTTTTCAAAGCTTCTACAAAAAGCAAAGCAAAACAGCAACTTTCAAACTTTTCAGTATTTACCTCCAGGAATGTCCCATGCTCCACTTTCTCCAGGGGACAATGGTCTCACTTGGGGTCGGTTCTGGCGAAAACTGGGCAGAGCCACTTTATCAAGGTCAATCGACAGTAACTTTTGATGTTTCCAAAGGTTGCTAAAAGAAATTTAAAGACAGGGGTTTCTGCCCACTTTCTTCAGAAATGCAAGGAATTTTGTAGAAACATATAAAGTGACAGTTGGGACCTAGAAATAACTCACTAGTTTGGACCTAAATGATAAACGGATTTATTCGTTAAGTTCTGCAGTTTGCAGGCCTCCAAAGTTAAATTCAGACACCACAGGAACACACTTAGATTGGCTACTCTTTTTCTTGCACACAGACTACCAAAGGTAACCATTAGCAGCTCAGTAAACAAGCATGGGCTATTTGCTGACACATCTTCCTTCAAGTGACTGACAAATAATACAACAGAAGGCAAGCTTCTAACTTCAAAGGCATGCAGTGACGATGGATTTAAGCAAGACTGTTCACTCTAAGTTGGAATCACTCAATCACAACAGTGAACTGACTTGTGAAATTATTTTTAAAATCCCCAAGTTTCATAGTGCAGCTATAAGGCGAGTCAGAATTATTCACTGAAGGGGCATTAATCATTATTTCCTCTTCACATTCTGGTATTTCTCTAGGAAAGGCATTCCAGCTGTCCCTTTCAAAAGCAGATGGAACAAATAATTTTTCAGCTGAACTCCAAAATGAGACTTCTTGTATAACTATAAGAAAGACGTATACTAACCTGGGGGCTGTCTCATTCAAAGGCTGTGGTTTGGCCCAGGACAGGTGAGGACAAGCAGGAAGAGATCGGGGTTTGGGGTCTCCCAAGTGAGCCTCCAGCACCTTCGAGTATCGATGCAAATGGTTACCTGCAACTCACAGCAGAGACAGACTAAGTTACCAAAAAACTAGTGCGATAAGACATTTGCCTCCAGCTAAAGAGAGCTGCTGTAAAACCAGGAGCTCTTTACAGTGAAGATGACTCAAAGCTATATCTCGGTTAGAAATAACCAAAAGGTACCTTACAAAACATTAAGACTGTGCACCTACAACGGCAGGTAACCCAAGTTGTTCTGGCAGCATGTGAGTGAAGACCAAATGGTTTATACGCTCCGGAGCTAGTAACTAGAATGTTCCCTAGCAGAACTAGGCATCTGAAAATTCCTACTCTATGAACAGTTGGTCGAATCACAACTATGTCATGAAAAATCCCTTCAGTAACTGCTCTCTTCTAGTAAAACAACAGAACATTACAGACTTCACACCAAACTAACCTTACTAGCATGTAAGTCAAGAGGTCTACCTGAGTCTTCCTAAATTCCACCCTGACGCTCCCCTAGTTGCAGACTTTGCTTGGTAAATAAGGCTCTCACCTTCCATCCGCTCAGGGAGAGAGTAGCCTGCTCCTGACGGTGGTCGCTGCCTGTTTTCGGAATGGCTGAGACTTGGCGGTGTCACCCCGTAAGAAGTGTACTGCAGGAGGGAATCCAGGAGCCAAAAGCAATCTGTGGATTTCATAGCCCCAGCCCCAAAACAAGATATGCATTATGCCAGACTTAAAATGGCTTATATTTCTGTTAAGAAAGCTGTAACAACATTTAGAAGTACAATCAGTTTTTCTCGCTCTTGCTTTTCTCCTTCTGAAGTTCTAGACCCAACTCCAGAAAGATTACACTTTCAACACACAGCCTACACTGCACCCCCACCCCCCCACAATACACAAACAAAAAATAATCTGTTCAGTCTTAAACTATCTTGTGTACCAAATTAGGCACTTTAGGGGAGCAGGACATAAACCAACAGCTCTTAATTATGGAAATTCCAGGTTGTGCAAAGCCATCCAAGTCTGCAGAAATGTTGAGGTCCTTCAGTGCGGAAACAGGAAGCTCAGAGCTTCTGATACCATTTTTAAGATAAAAACAGAGAGCTAACTTTTTTGGAAAAGGACAAAATAAATACCTTGCAAAGAAAAGAAAGAACCAGGTAGTATTTTCAGTGGAAAGTTGTGACTCATTTGCTTTCCGAAGCTTGAAAAAATAAATAAATCAAGGGGAAAGGTTATGGCTACATCCCAGCTAAAACAAAAGCTGTGGTACAGACTAGGCTGGGAATCAGTGCCACAATATACTTTATCATGGTTTTCCTTTGCACTTCAATAGCACATGAACCCTTGTTTTGATTCTCTCCTATATTTTAGTACTGTCTTAATCCAGAGCTACTCCTAACTAGCTGGACTGCTTGTTTGTTAACATTACAATTCTCTAAAACTTCCATTTGCAGGAGTAGGACGATGCCTTATCAGCTATTTCCACCACACAGCAAACTTTTTCTCAGAATATCTCCCCTCAGGAACAGTTGGATGGGAATGGGAATTAATCTTCATAATCCTGGTATCCCTTAAACCCTCACCTTTGATTTTTAAAGAGGTCAATCAGATTTTAAGGATTTATACTCACAAATGTTAGGAATTTACCTCAGTTAAAGCCACTGATGTCTCAGCAGGAGACATAGCTCCTGGTTCACAACTTAAAAGCTAATTTTAAAGGATTTCTTTAGTCTTCCACTTTTTCTTGCTTCACAGGTTACACTGAATTTAACAGCACTAGGGAGTCCCAAAGTGTTGTTTTCTATTACTTAAAGCTACGAATCTTCTCTTATACTATGTGCTTTCAATAACCTACAGCAAGCACATAAGGCACCGATAGGTTGGAGTTACAGCAACTCACTGGAAGCCAGAGAACTTTCAAAGAAAAAGAAAATGCTTGGGAGAGAAAGAAATGAGCTACAGATGCAGAGCTCCCTTAGGCAACAAGTTCCTTTAATAACTTAGGCAAGGGATGGATTACATAACCCAGTATTTTAACATGTTAGTGACAAAATCTTAAAGAATTATAAATGTACTTTTCATTACAAAAGGAAAATTCAGGTTGAAGATTACATTCAGTGGAAATGCAGAAAAATACCTCACATATTGGATTATCTTCTTCTCGAGCCACAGATCTACCAGCTTGTGCTTTACATGTCATGAGAAACCCAATCAATCTCTTAAAGATTTGAAAAATCAGACCAAAGTGCTGGAAAACAGGTTTTATAAGGACCAACCACAGCGTGTAGGCAGAGAGAATGGCTTCTCTGGGAGTCACAGAAACCTCACGCATGGACAACTCACACTTGCTACCTGGAGTTACAAACAAATGCTTTGAAAACCCAAACAGAAATTCCTACTTTCTGACATATTTACACCAGCTGGTTTGTGTCAAAGTAGAATAAGCTGACAATAGTAATGCACAACTGAAATGTTGAACATTACCATAAATACTCACAGCAAACTTTGCAAGGGCAACAAGGCAAACGTTGCAAGGGCAACAAGGCAAACGTTGCAAGGGCAACAAGGCAAACTGATGAGCAAACTCAAAAGAAAATCCATTGTACCAGATAAACATTCTGAAAATGAAACTGGGGAAAAACTGAACAGTCTGTTCACAACTTCAAATAAAGCATGTGTAACAGTGCTTTCTGGAAACAAAAACACTCCAAAGAAGCAAAAACAGCCCATCAACCACCACCATCCCGCCACTCCGCAAAAAACGACCCCGAAATAAGCACCCTATCAGAGGGCTATTTAATGTGGGGCCCTCTCTTGTTATAACTGCACTTTATGGCATTTTCAGTAGAGCTCTGAAGAACTGAGATTAATCCCCAGTTACGAATATTTAGAGAGTCCCTAGAAAACAGCTACTTCTGATGTGAGCTGTAAAAACCCCACAGGACAGCTGTCAGCTTAAAACACTAACTCTTCCTGCATGTCAAAGCTTACACACCTTTCTGTCGATGGCTGTCATCCAAGCAATTAGAGTCTCCATACAAAACAATTCTGCCACCACCTTCGGAAAGAACTTGGTAAAGTCCCAGAATAGGGACATTTTCAATTACAGCAGTCTCCTGTTTTAAAACTTCAAGACCTAAAGCAAAGCACAAATAAATTTCATAGCCTGCAAAGCATCATCAATTTATCTGTAAGCAAACACAGCCCACATTGCAAGCTTACCAATGCAGCTCTGCCACTCTTCATGTCACACATTTATGCAAAATGTTTTCAAAAACTCCATGATTTTATAATATCAATGTTTGTTTTTTCTTTCTTTGGTGGAGAAGCACAAAAAGACCTCACAACCTGGATTATCCTCAACATACTTGAACGAAAAATCCTAGCATTTTCAGCAACAGGTTTAAAATCAAAACATTCTGCCTTACAAGTCACTTTATGCTGTTTTAGCCCTTCTGCAGAATTCTACAGGACACAGTAACATAATAATCAGTCAGCACAGTGCACACTGCTCTTTGCCAACTTAATTTGCTGCCACACCTACCTATTTGTACAAGAAAATCTACTATGGAAATAACAAAAGAGAATAAAGACATTCCATGAAATACATGTGTCTCTCTGTAAGCAGTGGCTGCAAGACAAAGGCTATGATTTAACTCATTTAAAGCAGCAGTTTGGGGGAAGCCCATTTTAAAGAGTGCTGGGCCTGCATGTCTTCTGCAACTCTGCCGTTTTTAGTTATCCGTGCACTTTGTCTGTTCAGCTTTCAGTATAGGAACAAAGAAAAGTATTGTTTAGTAAGGATACCTAAGCCAAAAAGAAAAAAAGTTCACATGAATTTGCCCACCTTCCCCCGCAACTTTAACCTCTGGCAAATTTTACTCCCCCCTCACCCCTGCTGCTCTCTGAACCAGCAGGCAGAGCCAGTTTTCAGTACATCCAGCCCTGCCATGGTTCGGATATGTGGTACTCAGCCTTTTCTGAAACACTTGTACCAATACTGTAAAGAGTAATTTTTGAAAGAGTATCATTTAAAGGCCTGCCTCCAAAAGCCCTGCAAGTATCTGAATAATAAACTCACAACCTAAAAGACATGTTTGAGGTTGATTTATAATTATAACTGAGATAACTGACGAACAGAAAAGATGAAAAAAACACGGGAACCTTCCCAGTATGAATGGGTATGTGCAGCAAAACCCAGAGGACACCTGGCTAGAAACTTGCCATTTGTACCTTACAAATCCATCCAGTCATTTTGTCTCCTGTGAACTGAAAAGTCTAATAAACAGCAGGACAGAAAACACACCAATTCATGAAGGAACTCAGATGAAGTGCAGAAGCTGGTTTTGGTTAAAGGTTTCCCACGTCTAACATGCATTTCAAAAAACAAAGTAAGACAAGTTTCAAATGTTAAGTATTTAGTGTCCTTTACTTGAGACACTGCCTTTAGGCAGAGAAGCAAAACACAGAGCTCTTTTGCTTCATGAGCTGCAATGGAAAGGATTCAACAGAAAAAGCCAGGCTACTTGTCAAATTGACACTCTCCCACACACATAAGGAATACCTAAATCATCAGCACACAGCACTCTAGGGATATCATCTTTCTTCCAAAAGGCTCACACGGATGAGCTATTTACTGTTCCAGAAAATTTCTCCACCAGGTAATCATGTCTACTCCACATCGTACGTCAAAAATACAATGAATTTGCTGATCTTCTCTGGCAGCTGCCAAGTTCCACCAGAAGCGATGAATGTGATTCTGCTCACACACTCAAACCCTCTACACCTGTATGCAGAAACCTGATCTGCAACATGCTAACAGTTCCAACCATTTAGTCCTACACAGCACTTCCTAAAGGCTCATAAAAAACATGATTTATTTATTTTAAATGGCCTGCTGCCATTACAGTTCTGAATTACCAACTCACAAATTAAAATATATTAGTGGATATACACAGATCACTCAAATCTGAAAGCATAGGCTTCCTGTATGCCTAAAATTTTCCCTTACAAGAGTCTAACAGGTGACATTTTGTCTATCAGAATTTTGTTTACCTATATCCTTAGATCACCACAGCTACCACAACATTCACACCAAATTTGGCAATGATTAGGGGATGTATTTCAGTAGCACTTGCAATTTGTGAGAAACACGGACAAGTAACACAATTACGACACAATTCCCACCCCTCCAAAGATGCATGACACATGTACATGCAGATGTGTTTACACACAGCAAACACAATAAAAGACTGCATATATATACTTGGATATTTCTGTAGTATATAAAAATTGTATACAGAGTCACATTGCAGATGTCTGTCAGGCATCCGACTACATGTTCTAGACAAAACAGAAAAAATGCCTACCTTGTCAATGTTTTAAAATTCATTGGTTTTTCACCTTTACACTTTGTAACTTTGCTTGTGCACCAACTCCAAAGTTCTACATAAAACATAGAAAAAAAGACAAGGAAGTGCATACCTTGATCCTTAAAGGTCTGTGCAATGACAATGCCATCTTCTGGAAACTTTGCAATACTGCATCCAGATGCATAATTCACTGAAAGACATCACAAAATTGCAGTTTAGACTAAAAGTGACACTCCCTCCCTTCCCACCGTATGTCAGTGAGCTGTTAAGCACAGAAGAAAACATTCCCAGGAACACTGCTCTGAATTTGCGTATTTTGACCAATATGTATATTCACAGAGAAGGCACCTGTAAGCACAGCTTTTGCAGGGCTCACCTTTACATACTGCTTTCAAGTCTTTCCATTTAGGAGACCAACATTATCTTTTTTAAACTGAAAAGCTTAATTAAATGCAGTGAGAAATGCGGTATTTCACACTAGCAGTCATTATTTATATTACAGATAACCTGTCTCCTTCAATCAACACCACTGAGCTCATAGAGCGCTCAATGCTGGTGCCTTCTCTTTTCACATACACTTTCCAAACGAACCAGTCAGAAGATGGAGATTTGGAAACAAAGCATGAAGACATCAAGTGACTTGGTCAGATAAAAAGACAGACTGACGAGACTTAGAAAGTCAGAAAATGGTAAAGTCAGACCTCTAGCCTTACCATAAAGTTTTGAACTTGAAACCGAACAAAGCATAATTATTTCAGGGGGAACAATTCAAAAGATTACAAGAACAGGATTTTATAAAACATCTCGGGATGTTGTGATGCATGTCTAAATTGCCACATTCCAAGGAAAAAGTCCCTCTCAATTTTCTTCCTCCATAATTTCAAATTTCCATGTCATTGCAAAATTAAAACCAAAGGTTTCATCTTAGCAACTAACATTTACAGTCCAGACAAATACAGATACACCCCAACAATACTCTTTGAAGTATCAGCACCTGGGATGCAAGCCTAAACTGAGGACATTCATTATCTGGTTTGAAAATTTTTCACATACAGTCTATGAAGGAAATAATCATCTAAGCATGCTTATGAGACTCTTTTCTCTGAATGTGAGCAGTTCCCTTGACTCTTGCTCAATCTCAGTCTCACAGAAAACTACTTTCCAAACAGCATGCTGTAGCCTGCATCGGCAATGGACTCCAGTACTCACTTTCATGACTTGCCATGGTAAAATCGCCTTCGTACAGCCCATCACTAAAGGCCATATTCCAGACAGAAAGCAGATCATTAAGAGCTGGTATATTAGCACCTCCAGTATCAGGCATCCACCACTGTCTGTAAAAATTACAGCATAACACAGTTTATTGGTATACAGAATATACTCCTACAGCTTGTGTAATGAAAAGTCAAGTGTCTTCCTGCATGCAGACTTTCAAAGTCACTAAAATAATGGAGTCTATCTCAAAGCCTTATTTAACTCCAGGGGCATGTGAACAACTGTCTCTCTTTGACATCAATGCTTTTGAGCAAATGTTAAATAATACTAATGTAAAGTTCTCAGTGCATCTCAGTTTCACGGAAAAATTCAATTTGCTAGAAAGAAATCCAGTTGGGCTCTTTGGCTAGGATGAGGCAAAAATGATGGTCATGTAATTTGCTCCTCATTTTTCTAATGAAGCAAAACGTTACTTGCTCACAAACTGCAGAACAGATCTTTCCAGCATAACCTTAACACAAAACAGGCTGACAGCTACAGTAATTACGTGGGTCTTTATCCCCATTGGTGATATTAGCATATTTTCTCTTTATACTATACAATGGAATGATTTCAATATTGGGCGAACAACCTGGTGATTCTGTTTGCAACCCACATTTTCTTTCTATTCTGCTATCCAAGTGAAAACTTACCCATTTTTCTTCGTTTGTCAGTCTCCAATTTCTTACTTCTTTTTATTGTAAATGTTTTTCTGGGCTTTAAAAGAAATCACGGGGGCCCTTGCAATCATGATAAAATAGCTGTTCTCCTTAAAATGCAGTTTAATGTCAATTTTGCTCTTCCGGTAGTCCCTTCTTACAGGTAGCATACAAGCACTCAAGTATAGTGTACCACATTTGGGATTTTTAGGGCAAGTAGTGCATAAAATGCCAATTCTATGGCATTTTATTTCCCAAAGAACTGACATAAATCAGTACCTTGTGTTTTCATCATAAAACTTGACTTTTCTCATCACAGATGTGTTGTACCAGTCACTAAACACTACAAGTGAAAGTCCGTTATCAACATCCCTCCTCAGCTTAGTGATCTCTTCAGGGAAATACTCTTCCTCACTGTCCACCATCAGTAAAGTCCCTGCGTGTAAAAGCAAAACCAAGAGTTCACCAGGCTGTTCACTGTAATGTTATTGCTGTTCATACAACCCATGCAAACATCAACACAAGCACGTCTTTTGCACAACATCTGGCCCATGTGCCCTGCACTGGTAGCTCATCTAAAGAAGTCATATTTAAGGATGGGAAATAAAAGACATTTCAGTTTACAAACGTATCCAAAATTTAGTTTGGCAGCATATTATGCATTTTAAGAGTGCTACTTACAACTCGTGCTTATGTGGTTGCATGAACTGAATGCCTGCATGTGTCAGGTGTGTATTTTGCAGTTTGGTCTCACCCAAATGCTCCATAAACCAAGCCAAACTGTGGCAGAAGAGGACTATCAGGAGATTCATTGCTGATCCAAACTGAAGTGTTACTGTAGATGCAACCCTAGTCAGAAGGTTTTTCGCTGCTAAGAGGTATTCTGCTCAGTGCTGCTGATTTGCAGTCAGATAAGACAACCACTGTTCTGAAATTTGGTTTGATTCAGACCTTGAAAACTACAGCTGCATTTTAGTAGACCTGACTAAAGTTCCATTGCCACTTTCATATAACCTTCTCCCCTCCTGCGAACAAGCAAGCACAATCTTCTATGCATTGCTGAAAAGCACAACCAGAAAAATACACTTTTATTCCCTGGAAACATGTTTATGCTTTTGGATTGCTTCTAAATATCAAGACATTTTTCTTCTTCACTTTCTGACTGCCCAAAGAGGTGGTGGAATTTCCATCCTCACAGACAACGCAAATCTTGACAGGACAATACCCTGAGCAATCCGATCAAGCACTGATGCTCCCCCTGCATCTCACAGTCCCTTGCAACCAGGACAATTTTACAAGTCCAGGCAGTCTGTGTTTGGAAAGCCTTCTGATAAAGATCTTGTAGAAACCGCGTTAATGACATGGACAGTGGGACATAGTGCGCCCTCACCATGTTTGCAGACAATACAAGCTAGGGGTAAGTGGTAGATGGACCACAAAAAAAAGAAGAGGGTCTTGCTGCAGCATGTCATGGTTAAATAGAGGGGCATATGAAGCAGAAATGAGTGTGGACTGCTTGGTCTTCCCCCTGCCTGGAAAATCTAACCAATCTCCTTCCTGATTAACACAGAAGAAACAAGCTGCATTCTGCTTTGCTATTGCATATGGCTAGATGGAATACTTTCTCCACTCTTACCTATCCACAAAGATCAATGTTTTAAAATGTTACTGTAGAGGAAAAAAACATCATCAGAATGGACACCTTTGATTTTAGTCCGCTATTCATGACATGCTTCACTTTGTGCCAGAATCTTTTGGCAAATACGGTTCGTTCTTTGTGAGTCAGTACAGTGGGGCTTTTATTTAACCCACTCAGAGGTGGGCTTTCCCTCTTATTTTTTCGTGATAAGGACAGAAAACTGCACTACTTCTACTAGACTCTCAAGCAAGCTTCTGCAGCAACACTTTACACAAACCAAATATGAGCATATAAGTAATACAACGCCCACTGTTATATTTCTACTACCTTGAGCATTTTTCTTGGTGCCACCACAACATTTTTGGTCTTCCGAAAACCAGGCCATTTTAGGAAGAACTTAACAGTATGGAGAACAAGGCCATTAACTCATGCTTACCATACTGACTTGCATCAAAACACGTAAACGGGGAACCAAGAACCTCAACGAAGTACCCCATGCTCCTTAGGTGCTGATACATGTCCCTGAAGTTTGTGTGGATATGGTCACCATTCCTTAGGAAAAGAGAAAAGTGTTGAAGACATTTAAATCTGGTATGCAGAAATCTGATTTAAAACCTCTAACTGCAGGTTACTTCCTAGTTTCCTTTCTAAAAGGTCCATTTTTTTCAAATTATAACCTGTAGTTTTCCATGCACCATCTCCTCTTTGCAAAATTCTTCCCAAATTACACTGGTTCCAAGTGCTACAGAAAAGAGCTAGTTATACAGTCATAGAAAGAGATTGAGCATATTCCTTACAAAGCACAATTCTACATGTTTGCCTCACACCACAGAGAAACACTGCTGCATTAAAACCAGATGCTCTTCACAGGACTTCCTCTTCGCAAAAAAGCCAGCAAGAGCAGTTTTAACTACGAACGGGAAGAAGCACGCAGGATCACCTATAAATAATTTCTGAAACTCAGCAGAGAGTTCCTGTGCATTTGCCATATCTGCATGCTCCAAGTAGCTTTCCGGAAGCCTGTGTCTTGGTCACCGACTGAGTTAATCCTCACTTATACATTGCTGCATGATTCTTCCTATGGATGATTTCCCTCTCCATCTATGAAAGATAACACGTCAGCTGAGCCTTTCCCTGCTTCGAAGACAGTCTCCCTCAACAGACAAGGGGTTTCTTCTTTTGGGTTCAGTCTTTCAAATTTATAATGTTTTTTTGACAAGCGAATGCGGAAGTGGCTAATAACGTGCCCCCCCTTAACTTCCTGGGAGAAATTAGAGCAGAAAAAAAAAATTCTACACTTTGAAAGCCAAACAAAAATCTCAGTGTCTTAAATGTCCGTTTTAAAAGCTTTTCACTTCATGTGAGTAAAACCACAGAGCACACAAAAAATCCTGCACCAAAAGCATACAGAGTCCAAGTGCTTTTCATGGATTGCTTAGAAAAAATAATCCCATGCTACACTGAAAAAGGCCAGAGTGCTCTGGTATATAATAAAATTATCCCATATCATTAACACACAATCAAGAAATACTGATTTAATAGAACCTGAGATAAATACCAATCTAACGGATCATTCTTCATCCTCAAATTATCCCTGGGGAAGTATCCTGGTGGATAACGGAGATTATGATATTGATCCCAAAGGACTCGCTTACTACGAGGTGGAGTAGGAATAATCTTCACTTTTATTGGAAGCTTCACCGTTGAAGTCTGCTCTGCACCATTCTTAGACTGAAGGACAGAACAAACTACAGTGAAATCCTTTTTCCCCACAGGAACATTCACCAATTAACTGCGGATTGTAAAAGACCAAAAAAATGGAGGTATCCAATCTACTTTTAGTCACCAGTCCAGCTCTGGAGACAAAGAAATGACTTTTGCCTTAAACCACCACAGTATTTTTTCTGCACTTGACAGTTTATATTTATGCTCAGAATCTAAAATACTTAAAATCTGTTACAATTGTGATTTGGTTCAATCATTCAAAACCTTAAAAACTTCTCAGGAACAATTAAGTATGGTTCCAGAAGAAATATATTTAAGTAATCACTTTTTCAAAACATATTACTCAGAATTCACAATAAACAAATGAAATTATTAAGTTGGTCTCAAATAGTTTTCTGATTCTAAAGCCTATCCAATTTGCAGGTTAATCCTGCTCCTCAACTATAAAGATCGTTATTTGTACTCTTCAGTTTCCTGACCCCAATCAAACATGCTTCAAACGATGGGATCAGAGCAACTCCTTAAAAAGAAGGTATTTGTTTATTGTGAAGCAGTTTTATTAATTATTAACACAGAGAAACCAAAATGCACAGAACTTACTTCATTTTCTGCAGGGGATGATACTGTGATCATAACATGACCTTGAGCAATGCCTTCCCAAGATGCTGCTTTCTTTGCTACAGAGATGGAAATTGCTAAGTATCCAGACCAAGGCCACAACACAGGGGAATAGGAGAATGCCACTTCGATATTATCCCCATTTTGGGGGAGATAGGGTTGCCAGTCTGGCTGTGAAATGAAGAATACAGAACATTGGTAAAACAGTATTCGCAGTCACTAATTTTTACACACATCACTCTTCCTCGGCACAAAGAAATAACAAATCTTAGCTCTTCTGAAGATTATGTCAAATTTTAAAACGTCCACAAAGCCCAAAATGTCAGTGTTGTGTCAGTGAATCAACCTAGTCATGACAGACTTAATGATCTGACCACAGGCTCTGCATAGGCAGGACTCTAAGAAGCTATCTGAACAGCATACCATCTAGGTACACCTGTTTTAACATCTTGGGGCCCTGTGCAGAAATTTACTGGCAAGAACACAAAATCTCATTTCAGTACCGAAGACTGCTATTGCTATAACAGATGCAGGCAAATTATATTAAGCTGTGTCTGAGTATTACCATAAGCTGATGATGTTAGCTAAGAGCTTCAATGCCCTTTAATGTAAGCTTAAATCTAAAACAGACCTCAGGATTCACACCAAAATGTTGAAATTAAGCTCATTTACACTGGCTAGAGTTAGTGCGTTATTTACCTTGTATCAATTCCCAAATCTGTTCTACATTTAAACTTACATAAAGTTTAATTTAAAAAAAAATTTTAAATTCCCTAGTCAACCAACATGCTCAACATTGCTTGTGTAGAAGAACAGGTTTTGCAGCAGACCTTGGTAAGTCAATACATTCAGGTCATCTTGACCCATGAAGAGGCATGATTTATAATGTCAGGATTCTTTACTGAGATTGCTTATGCTCCAGACAAAAAAAAAAAAAAAAAAAAAAAAAAGATGTAAGTCTATCCAGAAGATTTTAAATGTTACCAGAAAATACAAAGAAATCTCTAAGTACCTGTCAATCCAAACTGGTTTTAAAAAGATAAAACTGTACATACCCCTGAAACCAATGCATCACTTGAAAACTTGTAGACAACTCATGTTGACAAATTTTATTTATCTGGCTGTGTCCTTTAAAATCAAAGGTTTTGCATCTCTTGCTCTCAGCACTAAGAAATCAGATTTGTTCTATGAAATTCATAGCTAAAATAAACTTTTCTGTGAAGCTTTTAGCAACATTAATGGCCAGGACTTGGAACAACATTAAGTCTTACCTTGTCTACAATTCTTCCAGTGACTCCCATACCATTAAGGATAGTAACATTAACAATGGTTGGCATCCCTCCATAATATATGGGCTGAGAACAATAAGGCCACATGTAGGGACATTCTGTCAAGTCAATATAGCTTGGACTCAAACTACAGCAGGATGGAGGAGGTAAAATTTAAAAAAAGAAAAAAAAAAAAAAAAAAATCAATAAACAGAAGAACATGCCATTATACAGAACTATGAAAAAACTACAGATACAACATGCCAGTCATAGTCACCCTATAAAGCTCTCACCTCGCTTCCCAAATCTGCCCTGAAATCTTCTTCCCGCCCCCTCTTTTTTTTAAGTTTTGTGAAGTTTTTCACACAAAAAAAGAAACTTTTCAGCACAGTGACATTGTTCTTGTTCTCAAAAGTTAGAATTTAAGTACTTTTCTTCTGTGTTCTATGTTACATTATTCATAACATCTGAAGCTAGAAGAGAAAGTAAATTTAGCTCTCAGACACCTCATCCCCTACATGACTATAACTAAGGCAAATTCGTCTGTTCTCTTGTCAAAATTCATGCTTCAAGATTACATAATACCTGTGCAAGTTCTCTTTGTTGCGTAAGTACAGATCGCTCAGATGAGTTACACATGCATCACTTGCTCTCTTAAAAGAATACAGCAGATTATAGTGTATCATTGATTAATTAAGGATTAAAATTAACCTGGCCTGTGGTTTATAGCTGTTGAGGATCTGATAAGCTCTCAGAAGATCCAACTTGCCATGTCCTTGTTCAAACATGTTTACTCCAGGAAGTCTACGTGCTGACGCAATAAGTGCCTGCTTCATACTTGCTGGATTCACCATTTCACGCTTCTGAACTGTGCTGAAATAGGAACAATAGATCACACATTAGGTGGCCTTTAGTCCAGTTTCGAGCTAGTCTTGTTTACCATTCTGCCTTAAGAGTAATTTGATTTAAAGAAAACCCAATCAAAAATCAGTTTGCTGTTCATATTTGCCTATTATATTTCTTGATTTCTCATTGAAACAGCTGAAGAAGAGTGACAAGTTTCTGACACATTTCTCTTGAAAACGAGTATTGTATTAATTTTTCTCCTTACAATGTACTCCATGACCAGCAGTCATTACAGTGATGGCAGTATGCACTGAACAAAATATTCTGAAAAATCAAAACCTCTGTAATTGGGAACTTGCTGGTATCTTTTGCAACATGACTCTTGCAGGGGGACAAATATCTTTGCTGTTCAAAGAAAAACACCCCATTTTATGAAGGAAATATAACTTTGAATTTTTGGCGTGTTTCTCAAATAAAGGTTCTTGTCCTTATGACAAACACAAAGTACAGACTTGCAACTCTCACCCTTCTTTCAAGTTCTTCAGTGTGCAACAGATGACTTATGCAACCAGATAATAGCCATAAAATCCTAAATCCTATAAAATGTACAAGTAAACAGATAATTATCTGCTATGGGTGCCTACTTTGAGCTGCCACTCTTCTACAACACAACTGACAGAAGCTCAGCAATTCAAAATTATTAAAAAACATGACAAAATTACTTCGTAGTACTGTTTTACCTAGTTATAGTTTCAAAGACTTAACTATTATTCAAAATAGTTCTCAAGTTTTTCCCATGAAATTTATTGCTAGTCAGATAAGGTAATGTCTCAGGTAGAACAACCCTGATTTTACCCTTTGAGTTTGTTTTCCTACATTTAAACACAATTTAGTTTCATTTGGTGGGTTCCTTTAAGGGCCTTTTATGACCCTCCTGCATCAGTATCTTTTTAGAGATTCTTATTTAGGACTTACCTTACTAATAAAGTAACAGCCCCTGCCACCACAGGAGATGCTACACTTGTCCCAGAGAGAGAGCGGCATCCACCTTTCATACCAGAACCTCTCACTCCAGAGCCGTAAGTAACAATATCAGGCTTCACTCTACCGTAACCTCCAGGCAGCTCCTGTGAAGGAAAACAGATGGATTATTGCCCTAATACATAATGAACACTGGTTGCTTCACTCGGGCATTTAAACTAACTGCAGGTCATTCAGAAGTAAAATTATCAACTCAATTAGCTGAGGTTCAGCATCACGGAATAGCAAGTAACACCTAAAGAAGGCATTCATGACAAGTTCTTGGTGTTTCAATGTCAACATTACTGCCGATTACTCTAGTAGCTGCACTAAGCATGAAACCACTGACAATGAATGAGGTGCAGCACAAACAGAAACATGTAACAGTCCCCTTAATCAAGATCACGATGCAATCTCATGTGAAATCATGCGTGTGGTACCCATCACCTCAGTTCAACAGGGAAATAAGTGCAATGTCACATGCAGCATCTGAAAATCCTAGGATTTTTAAACTAAAGGAAGGACAAGAGGAGGCCTTCATTTTTCCAGATTTAACACACAGGAAAGTCCTCACTGTAAATCAAAAGGTACTGGACATTTTACAAATACATCAAGAACATCAACAGTGGTCAAGATTAACAATGAGAAACTCTGTAAAGAACATTAAGCTTCTTGCTTGAAGGCTTACAGTCTTTACCTGTTCCAATCTTTGATGAAATCTTTTATTGCTGGTTACTCCACACATACCATCTGCACCAGATTACCTCTTCAAAAAAGGCTCCCTTGCCAAGGCCCTTATTTTGGCTGCAAATGTAGCAAAATATCTTACCCAAGTAGTCATTCCCCTTGATGAAAAGCGAGCTATATTGTCTTCAAAGTCAATGCCACCCACTCCAATCACATCCATCTGGTCAGCAGGGTTATTGAGAGTCCTAGAACAAGTTGGGAAATAGGAATACCAAAAAAAATCCCAAACAACCCAAAAAACAAGACACGGTCATAAGTTTATCCTGATAATGGACACGCTGCCATCAAACTTTTGTCAGACACTCTTTTTAGCCTCCACAGAAATTAATTTTGGTCCTACCTGATACAGTTATACTTGCTAAGCAAGAGCAACCTTTCAGGCAGTTAGTAACTCATTAACTAACTCAGTAACTACCAAACCATGTGTCTTGAAAAGGAAAAAAAAAAATATAATCTATTTTTGGCAATTTATTTTAGAAATATACCACAAATCATTCTGGCTTGATCCCTTCTAAATTCCTTACGCCCAACATCAGTACTCAAAGATGCCTGCTCACACTAACAGGGAAATGTTAGCTGGAAGTAATGGCATTCTTCTTTTACTGTCTTTCCACTGTTTCAATGAAAAATATTTAGCTGTGCTACTACAGCAAGTGATAAAGACAGTGGAAAGAGTTTAACTTGAATCACTTTCTATAAACAGATTACAGAAAAAAAAAAAGAGGAGGGAAAACTTCCTGACCAAGCACAACTACTCCCAAAACCATAAAATAACAACATACTTGCTTTTCTTTGAAGTGGTCATTGAAACTTACCCATACAAAGGGCCATCATTGCCAATAGCAGAGACCATGATGACGTTGTTAGCTGTCAGTTCCCATACCTACAAAAAATAATGCTTACAATAAGGCTCTACAACCAAAAAAGAAATTTTTCTAACAAACATACATTCCAGGGAGCCTGACATAAGCAAACAATTAGTTCAACCCCTATTTTTTACCAAGAATTATGAAATACATCTCACTGGCATATTCAATATTAAGCTCCAAACTTTCTTAGGATTATGTGACCCATAGCCCAGCCTCAACAGCAGCACTGCTGGTAGTATGCATTTAGGTTACAATGAAGGAAAAAATCCTCTCTGTAACAAAGCCAAAGTCAAATTATTCTGAATCACTTCCAGTAATACTCTGGAGAGAGTAGTGAAGTCACTGTCAAACTGAATTTCAATGCAGGTTATCATTAAAAAGAAGTAAGAATTTCTATGCCTCAAACCCCTTAATTAACCTTTAAAAAGAAAGATTTTATCCTTTTTTAAAATGTAAATTAATTCACTTAATGCTTCTGAAGGACAGATCAGCGAACCAGGACATTTACAAAGACAAAAACCTAATTCCATCTTATCCTGAAATAAAGCTCTTTTCACACAGCTGAATCAACTACCTGTACTTTTTACCTATTTGTTCTTAAACAATTTGCTGATAAATTCACACTATATATATTTTTACCATGAAATAAATTAACCATGCAGAGATTTAAAAAAAAAAAAAAAAAAAAACAAGGGGTGGATTTCAGTTAGCTGCTTCTATTAAGGGCCCACACTTAGTTGCCTGCTTGGGAGTCACACCTTCTAGAAGCATGTACAGCATTTTGTAAAAGGGCACGTTTCCATAGCTCTGAATATTTGGGTTGTGTTTGGGGTTAACCCATTCCTTAAATATATTCCTAGAAGTCTGCACACTGTACAAAACTCTCATGTAAATGAAACTCCACAGAAACTGTCAGCAGCACCAGAACCTGTCAGCAGCTGTGGCAAACAAGCAGCTCTGCAAGCCTGGCATTTGTGAGGGATATAAACACCATGACCACTTTATTTCCTTGTACTAACTTTGTCAACAAATGGATGATCCATGAAGTCTGGCCCACCGATACTTAGATTCAATACATCTATCTTCTTTAAAATTGCATAATTAAAGGCATCCAGAAACCAAGATGTATATGAAACCTATGTAAGAAAGAGGGGAAAAAAAAAAGCTATCATTGGAAAATCCAGAGATTCCACAACAATATGGACTTCAGACAGAGGGGAGAAACAACACCAAATAAAGCACAAAATTGACAATGGTCCCCTAGTACTTCTAGTGCTCGGTATATTTGAGTGATTGCTCCAATACTATACAGATCAGACTTTCAAACATTATTTCTGAAAAATATACCAGATTTGGAAACTGTAAGACATCTTGTAGTAAATGTCTTAGAAATATGCATCCTCCTTACTTATCAAAGAAAATATCTCAACATTTACAAGTACTTGGAATATTCCCAAAGGAAAGCTTAATACAGCATTATTTTGGAAAAGCAGAAATTGAAACACCCGTAAAATAACTACCTGGTTATTGGTGAACACTCTAAAAATGTGCAGTTCTGCATTTGGAGCAAATCCTTGGCATTCTCTCATACTGGCTATCACACCTGCTACAAAAGTCCCATGGCCTAAACCTATCACAAGGAAAAGGAAACGAAATAATGTTAGAAGACAAACCATTTCACTGTCAGGGATTTATACTGTTAAACACCGCCTATACAAAAAAAATCACATCAATCTAACAGACTTTGCAACCACCCACAAACACTGGGTTCAGTCCTAGTCTTCTTGAATCACATTTTGCTACTGCCTTCAGCAAGGCCAGAATTTCCAGCACTGTCTAGCCAGACAACTAGCTAATGAAACTGAGTGAAACACTCTCCAGTCTATTCACTCCTGATTGCTACCAATGAAATCAAGAGCTGCACAAAGCAATCATGAGAGAAAGGTTATTTTGGAAAACACAAGTTACAAGACCAACATATCTTTATGTAAACTTCTTAAAATATATTTATCCTGACTATGCAATAACCAGATTTTGTTAAGGATGAAAAATAAGACAAGAACGCACATTTTTTTGTCCCCTCAAAAAATAATCTAGCTGTTGCATTATGGGACTGCCTGCATTATATTTCTGCACTCCAAATCTGCCTGTTCAGCAATCATCTGGGCACAGAACTAATAGAAAGTGCTACAAAAAGGAGGTGCTGCAATGCAAAGAATATACAGGATAAAACTATTGAGGTATACACAAGACTGAGCAAGATATGCATATACCTTGAACTCTGAAGGGATTAAAATACCAACTGATTCACTGACCCCAACTGTATGACGTTAATAATCTCTGAAAGCATATGGTCAGGGCAAGTAAGGGTCAACATACGAAAAAGAAACACAAACATACTGCAGAAAATAAAGAAGTTCTTTGGAACACTGATGGGCACGAGCCAGCATACTGTTTGCTGATGAAAACCATACAGATTAGAAAAACTTTACAGGAAGTTGACAAAATTCTGATTAGTTTAGGACTGCACAGCAAAGAAGGTAAATATTCTCCCTCATAGGTATGGAAATATGTATGCTCTGTGAAACATCAGAATGCATAAAAAGGAATAGGACAGAAACAGTTTAGTGGGGTTTGCTCTACCTACTCTGACAATGTATTTATGCCTGCATAATGTCTTCTTGCCCTGACATATTTAAAATGCTATGATGAAATGCCACATAGGATTCAAAGAAGACTTATGCAACATCCTCCGGGAATCTTAATACTCTTTGTTGAATTTGGTATGAGCACAAAGGGCTCAGGACACTGCAAAACTAAGCTTAAAATCTCAAGATACACAGTTTCAACAGATAGCACCACAGCAGCAATGGCAGTTTTACAATGGAAAACAGAAGATCCAAGTGTCAGGAATAGCTGGACAATTGCACACAGTAACTCACCATCATCCAAGGTTCTCTCATTAGTCCAGTTTGTTCTCTCCTTTACATTTTTGAAATGGGGATGTTTTTCACTCAGACCAGTGTCAAACACTGCTACTCTTACACCAGCACCTATAATAGAAAAGCATTGCTTTTTTTCTGATTTGGCTCCATAGTAACTATTCTATCAAGTCAAAGAAAACTTTTATGTTTAATGTAGTATGCAATTTACAAGCTCAGTAAGTTATAGGTCTTAAAGAAAACATATTCCAATGCAGAAATTCAACCACAGATCCTAAATCTGACCAACTTCTCTTAAGTACAGTACACAGATACACAGAAGGGCATTCCATAAGTATACAGTGCATCTCAAAACAAAGTACTTCTCAGTCTTTCCAGAACTGGCACCCAATAAGAGATTAACACATAGCAGCCAATTAGCCTTTCCTTACACTTCAGTTGTTTTTTCAAAGAAGGTTATTGTTCTAAGCCAACAAACAAAAGCATACCTGTGTAACCCATCTGCCAGAGGACGTCTGCCTGCAAGGTCTGAGCAACTTGGCGTGGGATAGCTCTCAGCAAACGTCTGCTTGAGTGTCGACCTGTTGCATGCCAGAAACCAGAACCTAAAGAAAGACTTGCTCTTCTCAAGGGACGAGATGACTGCCATTTTTGAGTCCATCTGGTTTCATTGCAGTGCAACATTGGATCAGCTACACAGAATGAGGATGAAGAATAGAAAATACACTATGAGGAAAACCTCAAAAGATTAGCTTCTAATGCAAATATACACATCATACTGTTACAACAAAAATTTTAGGCGAGCAAGTATCCATTTTATCTGACCAAAAATCAGTAAAAGGGTCTGTTTTATTTACTAGGGATACAGTGGTCCAGAGTCTCTGGTAACTGACTGCTGCAAAAGAAGTGTTTCTGCATTGTACTTGGAATCATTGCCACACTTTAGCAAAGGTATGACAAGCCCCTGATAATCGTATAGGCAAAAGAACAGATTTCTGCAAAGTAAATAAGAACTGTAGGGCACTTCTCATTTGTGCAGTGCTAAGCTGATGGTTTGAAACAAGGCTGAGAAGACTTTTCTAAAGCAGATCTCATGCAACCACACAAAAATTACTTACACTCAGAATATTTGAGCGATCGGAAGACCTTCCGCTGAGGTGTTACACGCTTGATGTTTGGATGATCTTCCAGTGTCAATACTCCATCTTTCTGTTTCTCATTGATCTGAATAACTTCAAAATCACTAGGATAGTCACTGGCCGGGTTGTTGCGAGGTACAATCCTCCAGTTCACAATATCACTACTTTTTAGTGCACTTGAAATAAATTTACTTCTAGCTTTTGCTGTGAAGTATCCATTAAAAGCCACAATATACTCTGGAACAAGAGCACAACTTATCAGAACTGATGTTTAAGCAGCATATTCATACATTCACATCACAAAGGTCCAAATATCTATTTTTTATTTTATTCAAAAAGTAATCACAATTTGAGGCACTATTTCGTTGCTTTTAGAAATCTGCAATTTATTTCTGCACTACATCGTAATGCCTTTTTTTTTTTTTTTTGAATCAGGAAACCTGCAAAACACAACAAAATCCTTTGAAAGGAAGGTAAAATTGTAAATATCATGGGAAGCTGAAATGAAGGGGGTGAGCTGGGGAGACATAACAGACTTACTGTTACATCCAGCAGTACAAACAAGTGCTTGATATACCAATTCAATATGCTTCTTGACATGTATGATTTAAAGACATCTAGCCTCTATATCGTATTCAGTTTTAGTGAAAATTACTGACACAAAGTACGACATGCACAGAGAATGAAGCTGGTCCCAACAGTCCAGTCCTTGATCAGGATTAGTGATCTGTGAACGGAGCTCAGCCCCAGCACACACACAACCATGTTCACCACAGGAAGTCTATGGCTAACTACACACAGAAATGTCACTGTGAACATCCTGCCTGTAAGCTCCCTGGCACACACACAGCTTCACTGCAGAAACATTGCAGGTACCTGAGGCAGTAAGTGGATGCAGGGTCAAGGCATCCTACTGCTATCCTTTGTCATCTCAGCAAGGGTATCTGCCTCACTTTGCCTTTCTATCTGTTCTCCTCACAGTTATCTGTGCAATTTTTCCACACATGTATTATCACTTCCAAACTTTTTCTTGAACAAACCCAGAGAAATTTCTTCCCTTTCTCACCCCCGCAAGGCCTACTTGTGGTTACATTTCATAAATGAGCCTCAACCATTCCACCCGCCAGGTCAAAACACAACAGCTACTAAACACACCAAAGTGACCAGACATGCCCACCTGAGCCTTCACACTCCATTTTCACTTTGAACATTCTCTTTATTTCCCCCCTCTCTTCTCCTGTTCTTTGAATCCTGCCTCCAGTTAAACCAAGAACTTTTGAAAAAATCTGTCTCTCGAATATAGAGAATTTAGTAGACAATATGCTTCTACAGAAACTCTCTGAATGTTACAATCGCACAAACACCACAAATCAGTAACACACACTTGAACTTCACAGGGGTAATTTTTTTTTTCTGCTTAACCCTTTATTACCATGCTCCACGACTGTCGAAGTGAATTCCACTTTCAAAGTAAGGTGGGAACATCCAGGACATATGGGAGCCTCATGAGAGGAATTCCCAAGTCTGGTACCGAAGTGTTTTTTGCCACAGAGTAAAATAACAACCAGAACAAACCAGATGTTTGCAAACTTCATGGTCATAGAAGAAAATGGTTTCATTCCAAAAATTCCATATATTCAAATCACAATTTTCTTCTTTATAAACTAGTTCATTTTTGTTTCAGTAAATGTTGCTTTCACTGTGCTGATCAACTGGATATTCTTAAAGCTGTGTCCAAAATAAGTAGAGATTTCATGGTCTTTTGAGGCAAAGCCTTATAAACAGGCTCATTTCTTTCTACGCTTCTTCTCCATTTTGTATTAAAGGATTCGGTCACTCGGGATCTGGTAGCTGAGTCCTGTACTCCATTTCTGATGGCAAAGTTAACTCCCTAGAAGAATTAGCAAAGCTGACTGCAAGCCAACCTGTAAGGCAGAGCAATATAGAAAATAATTAGATTCACATTTGCCCAAATGTATAGCCTGAAAATCACAAAAGATAGACACTCTGACAGTATTAGATAGTATTTCTGTATTAGAAATAATACAGAAAAAGTTGTTCAGGTGTTTCATTTAGCAATTTTTCATGAATGCTTAAGTCTCTTCTTTGCTCACCCAGCGCACATGTGGAACACTGGGGCATTAACCTGACAACAGAACAGGCAACAGCGACAAACAAACTCTACCACCCTTTGCATAAGGGGTGTGAAAAGAACAAAATAACATGCCAGGCCCATGGCAAGCAAAAAGTAAAGTGCGAAATAAAATATTAACATGATAAAAAGCGTCCACTTTAACTTAAAAAAGCGTGGTGCCTTTTTTCCAGTTAGAAATGTGGCAAATAGAAATTTTGCTAAGGTATATAATTTTACACAAGGAGAAGCCAATTCAAACTCTATACCAAGGGCTGGTAAGGACAAGAGATACCACGGGAAGCAAGCTTTCAGTCCCTGTGCTTGTAAGAGAATATCAGCATGAAAAAAGTCTTACAAATTCTCCTGAGGTGGAACATGAATTACTACAATGTCAGCACCTGAGAAAATAAGGGTTGGGATTACAGATGTAATAACGTGAAGTTGAAGGGAAGTGCTGAAAGTGTTTTTCATGTGGGAGAGAAGCTTCTTCCCTTTGCATTCCACGGGGCAGTAAGCATTTGAGAAAACTTGCAATGATAGTATTTTTTAAAATTCCAAACATTTAACTAGCTACTGGTCAATAAAAAGCCATTAAGAGATGAGTGAAGAGAAACATTTTCATCTGGTCTGTCACACCGCATGGAAAAGCGGAGCATAACTATACATTGCTTTAGTGACTAGGATTGAAAAGTAGAGGCTTCATTAGCAGATTCACACTATTTAGGAGAATGATAGTCTGACCTCACAGCACAACAGAATGAATCAAGTCTGCAAGTGACAGCTGTTACTTCATTTTTATTTAACTTTATTTAGCATTTCCAAGCATTTCCTTGTAACAGGGATAGAATTCCCCTCTCTTTCTAGCTGGCTGCCGACACCTTGACAGACTGTGAACTGCTTGGGATTACAGTTTCCTCTTTACCCCTGAACTAGGCACAGTTACAGTACACTGATTGCTGATCTTGGCTCAGCTCTGCCTAACCTTATCACTTTGTTGGCTTATAACCCCTATAGTAATAAAATACAAAATCAACTACACAAATAAGCAAAACAAACATTCTTAAAGCTGATAACAGATTGTATGTAAGCACGATGCTGAAATATGATGGAAGCTAAGAGCAAAGGAACAGCACGCTCACACCTTTATTCTGTTTAACACCCTTACCATGCGGAACTGGATAGGAACCCAAACTTGCCAACCTGTCCTTCCCCTAGAACAGCTACGCCTGGAGTTACTCCGTTTTTTGGGAAGCGAGGGTACCCCAGCCCCAGCGATAGGAACTCCGCAGAGATCGGCGGCCGAGAGAGGCTCAGAGCGCCGCGGGCAGCGGAGGAGCCACCCCCCTGAGGGAGCTCTGCCTGGGCCAGGGGCCGCCGCTCCCGCCCTGCCCTCCGCAGCCACCGACCGACGGGAACTCAGCTGTTCCGTGCCCGTTACCGCGGGCCGTTAGCGCCGCCGCCTCCCAGCAGGGGAAGCCCGAGGGGAGCGGGGAGAGGCCGGCGCAGCAGCCGCCCGCGGCACGGCAGCCCCGCGCCCAGAGGCAGCCCCAGAGACGAGGCGGAGCGGCTACCGCCCGCCCCAAGCCAGACAGCACAGCGCTCCCCTCCGCCAGTGCGCAGAGGCAGCAGCGGCGGCAGCCGCCACAGCAGCAGCAGCCCCACCACCCCGCTTCTCCCACCCGCCGTGCTCACCGTGCCGCCGCCGCCGCGCCTGCCGCCGCCATTTTGTGCACTGTTTACCACCGCGCTCTCGCGAGAGCCCCATAGCGGCCGCGGCGGGGGGCGGCGCGCGCAGGCGCGGAGGGTCTGGGCGGCAGCGCGCATGGGCCGAGCGCGGGTAACGGGGGTGAGGCGGCGCTGCGGCCGCCTGCCGAAGAAAGTTGTTTGAGAAAGTGATTATTTAAATGTGGCTGAGCGGGGTCCAACTCCTGCGAGGAGAACAGGAGGTGTAGATGGTACCGGCAGGCAGCGACTGACGGGCGTGAGGGAGAGAGGGGAGTTGAAAGGCTCCGCCGCTTCACATTCTCAAGCTTTATTTAAGTCCTTAGTACAAATAAGTGTATTTGTTTATATCCCATTCGCAAACAAGCATAAATCAAAATCAGACTTTTATACTGCACAATTGAAGCAACCAGCTGAGGTTGGAGTTTGCAGCAGACAAAACCACTCCCAAAAAACCTGCAAACAGTGGGCTGCAGCAACAGAACAGTAACAAAGCGTCAAAGAAGGGGGCTCCTTTGTTATAGAGATCACAGCCCCAATCTCCCTTTGGACGATAAATTCAAGCAACAGTATCTTGCTACATGGCCCAACAACTACTGGGTACCTCAACAGAGCAGCTGGAATTGTGGGTGGTTTTTTGTTTGTTTAAGAGCTCTAATCAGTATTTCACATGATGGAACTTAAGTGTAAGTTATTTATAAACAGATTTGTACCCAGTCTCTTACTGGATGGGGATGAGTACTAAATTATTTTCTACAAAACCTACTCAGAAGAGCTTCGTGGGGGAGGTCACTGTTTGAACTCCACATTCAAGTGACACCAGTCCAGAGCTACAGGGGAGGAGCAATAGGTACCGGCTTTGTAATCACCACTGCATTATTCAGCAACACAATGCAACTGTTGCATGTTCTCCAGTAGAGATTTCGGGGATCAAGCTAGTGTAGTATAATGACCTCTCATTCTCACCCTCAGGAAATACAGCACCATAACATTCAAGCAATAAATACTAGCACAAATGTGGAGAGGGTGCTCCTTGAGTCATGCTGCTGTGTATAAGATATTGCATAGGTACTTCGTGGGCTTGATATTTCAGTGTGACGTTACAGAAGCAGTACTAACAAGCCTCTGATAATACAAAATACGAAAAGATTGAGAACATTCTTCCCAAGTCACATCCCCCCTTCAGGTAGCAATTATGCATACACAGAAAGGCCAGCTTTCCTGACTCTGAGATGTAGACCCTGAAACACATATAAGCAGTGTATGATACCAGATGACTCTTAGTCAGAACATATGCATAAACATTTATATAAACAAAAGCATCAAAATCATACAGCATCAAAACTTCAGTAATTTTTATCTTAGGAAACCAATCAATATTTCAAAACTAAAATATTATATCTTCATTATTTTTCTGTAACTAATGTGTTTTTACATTATTTATTCAATTCTCCAGCCATATTTCAGATTGCTGAAGCAACAGTTAAAGTATTATCAAGATCATTCACACTTGAAATAAGAAAGCATACAAGCTTATCTCCAAATTCCTTTACAGCTCTGTAAGACCTTTTCAGTCATTTAAACCACCTCCAAGTTAATATTATTTTGCCATACACCTTCATTTTGAAAAATTCCTTAAATAACATCATTCAAAAGTAACACTTGCATTTAAAACAAACAAACATACATACATCTGCCCTTAGAAGACAGAAAAGTTACACAAAACTACATATTAAAGAAACTTAATACAGTTGACTGGGATTGTCTTTTTGAACAGCATGATTTTTTGGGGTCTCATTTCTGACAGATTTGGAGAATTCTCAAATTCAACTTTGCAAGTTGACATCATGTAGCACTATGCAGGAGACAATCACTTACTGTCAGAAATAAAACTATACCTGCTCCTAACCAATTACCTTGAAGAGAAAATAAACAGAGATTAATCTCAACAAGATCAGCTCTGTCATGGAGGAAAGCAGAGGAGGAGCTATTTAATACAAGGATACGGAGAGTATCCAGACTTCTGATGTCTAGGTTACACATAGCTGGTTTAACGAGGTATGGACAAGTTACAGGAAGTCCATGACAGTTCACTAAACGTTTCTGCAGCACTGTGATCAGAATATAGTGCTCGTTATACAGGACATCTAGATACTTCTATTTCACTTTGCATGTTAAAGCTTCCTTGCGTATAATTCTGAAAAAATACATTGCAAACCATGCCCAGATCCATTCAGGTATGCGCTCACCCAACGTGAACTGTGAAGAGGCACAGGGAGACAAAAAACGAGAAAGGAAGGGATAGATTAAGATATATTCCATTAAAGTAAACAAACAGTTTCTCAAATTACCACTAAAGCAAGGCAAAACCTGCTTGAACATCAGCAACTAAGACTTAAATTCAACCACCTGGAAGTAAATATATTTAGCCATTTTGGAAGTAGTGCCCACAGCTCAACAGTTAGGTTCTGCAAATAAATACCGAAGTGGTTTGTTCAAGTTCACAACAGCAATACTGTCCACTTCCTTTAAATGTCACATCTTACCAGAATCCTTCCCATCTCTTTTATTCCTTTTGGACTAATCCCCACGTCTTCGATATCTTCTATGTGACCTAATGCTATAGAAAACCATTAGGTAGGACGTGAGATGTGACCAATGTTCATAAAATTACTTTGGAGCCCACAGTCTGGCCCCAAAACCAAAAACCTAACATACAGAGGACCTGCTTCCAAGTAGCATAGGATAAAAATGTGGGCTTTTTTTTTTCTGCTATTATTCCATCCTCCCTGGCCACTCTTCCCTTAAGCTGAAATATGCTCAGTAAATTAAGAGTGAAAAAAGCTCCTTCTGTTCATAGAAGACAGTTAAATGCTTGCCCAGTTAGTCAGCAACACCCCAAGTGAAGTGAGATACTGTGCTTTTGAATAAAAAGTTATCTTTTTCCCATTTTTGCTGTGCATGTCAAGTGGGCATTGGATTCATGCCTGAGCATAATTTTCTAAAGCAGGATTAGTATGAAAATGTGGCACAATGCCTTTAAGTCCTACAATATATATTGCACCTTTTCAGCATATGAGCATAGTTTTCATTCAGGCTCCTAAGAAAGTCAACAGCTTATTTACTTCTATTGACAAACATGAAATAGTTTAATGAATTGTATTACCTTTATTGCATGCTTCCAGTAACCAGTAGTCCTTGTGGATAACCCAAGAGTAGAAATAGCATGACTTGCATATTCTTCAGCAGAAGGAAAAAAGAAAGATCTCTTTGATGCAACGCTGCTGCATGCTACCATTTTTGTAGCAATTATGAATGGCGTTAAACTCTGAACAAAAATTCCTTTTGAGGCATACTCATAATGTAGTGCTCTACTGAAATAGTCCAAGTAGGTCTAGAAAGACAAAAGCAGAAAGACATCTTTTTCCTTGATTTATTTTTTTTAAAAAAACAATCAAGTGTTAGGGCAAAGTTTCATTAAAATTATAGAAAAGTTGTAGAATACTTTATATAGCAGCTAAAAAAAAAACCAACCTTGAATAAACAGCATAAAAATACAGATTTCTAAAGAATTACCAACATTTCTATTTGTTGTTATTTGTTTGCTAAAAACCTGCAACAATACAGTAACTTGCAGGACAAAGTGACTGCTTAAGTCTCTGATGTAAATTTAACAAACAATCTGACAATTTCTGCTTAAAAACAATACAGAAACATTTATTTCATCTAAAACAAACATCATCTTTAGTTTGGGGGCATTGTAGGGGACACTCCAAAGCTAACTATATGTACTACTGTCAGAAGGACAAAATGAAGTCCCAATTTTTAACACATTTACAGGTGAATTTCATACTCAACTGATCTTCCCCAGAAGCCAGGTTACTTCCTGCAACTCCCTTGTGCAAAATTAATGAAGTATTTGTTTATGTGTATCTCTTATCTCCTTTAGTTCATTTTACTTTTACAGCATACCATAAAAAACCACAAGCCTGGAAACTGGGATTGCTGGAATCAAACAGATGGGAAAATAAGCATGGCTCAGTCTTACCAAGGCAGCAACACTGATGCCATGCTAAAGCTGCTGCTGTGCTGCACAGCTAGTTACCCAACAGAAAGAGCATTTTAGACTCAGTTTATGAGTGAACACATTGCTACTCCCAAATGGCCTCACAAAAGCTTCATTCCCAGCAAACTGCTGGGAGAGCATCTTTTACAAATGCTCTTACACCTGCTGTAGGAAAACAAACAAAACAAACCAATCACTTCAAACACCATATGCTGTTAATGCACAAAGAGGCTTACGATGCTAGAGCAGATTCTTCCCACTTCTGTGCCAATATAACTGTACAGAGGCCATGCTTTAAACTGGATTGCTGATCTAGGATTTGGATTAATGATGGCAGCTAAAGGAAGAAACTTTGGTACACTTGGTTTTGTTCTTTTTTGTTCAAGCTTTTTAATTGTTTTAGTTCAGAGTGCAGTTCAGGAGTTTTATACCTTAAAGTAGTAAGAGCTGGTTTTGCTCCAGGCAACAGGAAGTACTTTCAAGAGCTGAGGAGCAAGGCTGCACAGGTGTTAGGCTACAGCAGAGGGCAGCCACCAACAGCTGGGAGCAATAACTACTTGTGCTTAGACACCAGATCTAAGCAAGATCCTTCTACAATCTCAGTTGCTTTTGTGGATTCAGTGTTTCAGTGTAAATCTGCATCCCCACATCCATTCATGCTTCCAGCATCACACAACTGCTCCGTCCTATTCGTTATTGACTAGATCTCATCAGGAAGAATAATTATAGGGGGAATGTTCTTTTCACTTCTCCCCAGATATGGTACAGACAATGGTGTAGGAAGCCTTCTGCCCCTTGGTGTTAGGTGAAGCAGTGTCTTGATTTAGCCACAGCCCTTGTCACAGTAGCAGCTTGAGCATGAGTAGAGCTCCTCTTGCTACCAAATACTAGTGTGCAAGTAGCTTGAGGTTTGTCTGCACAGTTCAGCTGAAGAAGAGAGATGAAATTCTTGAACCTTTCAGTGGGTCATAGAAATGCCACATTGCTTTGCACATCATTCCTCTGAGGAAGGTAACATTTTTCCTATGACTACTGTTATGCCACAGTTCACACATAATCCAAATAGGACTGACTTTGGTTCAAAGCCCAGTATTAGTGAGGATAAAGAGTTGACTGCACATTACATGTAACATTCACCTCTGATATTTGAACAAATCCCTAGAAAACTTTCAAGTATATTTTGATATCTTTGCTGAAGGTGTTTACAACCAACCAACCTATAACGCATCTACTTTTTATCGTGTACCATTAAACATTACACCCCAACTTACTTTAGAGGCTCCATAGATTGTCAACATTGGTGTCGGCTGACAACAGGATGCAGAAGAAACATTCACAATTGCCCCTTTCTTCTTCTCTACCATGCCTGGCAGCACTATATGAGTCATCATGTTAGCAGAAGTGATATTTGTGTTGATCATGTCCCACAGCACATCCTCAGACACGTTGGTAAAATAGTCTGGGTAAGGATAAAACATTCCTACATTATTCACCAAAATGCCAATTTCTCTGTCTTTCAGAGCCTTCTTAATGTGTGGGTAAGGCTCATGCCCCTTGCTGAAGTCAGCTACTATGAAATCTGTTTCCACTTTATAGGTTTCAGATATGCTTCTAGACACAGCCTCCAGCTTCTCTTTGTTTCGGCTGATTAAGATGATGTTGACACCACGCTTTGCCAGTTCTTCAGCATACGCCTTCCCAATACCATCTGTGCTACCTGTAATAGAAAATGAAAAAAAACAAGGTGAAAATCAGAGCAGCTCTAGCCTTCTCTTTTGCCAGTTATTTCAATTATAGCTTCATTATCTTCTCTGACGTTCACATGGTACTAAATGTGGTGATCTCAAAACCACAACAATAAGGACAACATTATCATAGAATCATAGGATTGTTTAGGTTGGAAAAGACCTTTAAATCATCAAGTCCAACTGTTAACCCAGCACTGCCAAGTCCAACACTAAAAGATGTCCCTAAGTGTCACATCTACATGTCTTTTAAATACCTCCAGGGTTGGTGACTCCACAGCCTCCCTGGGCAGCCTGTTCCAACACTTGACAACCCTTTTGGTGAAGAAATTTTTCCTAATACCCAAGCTAAACCTCCCCTGGTACAACCTGAGGCCATTTCCTCTTGTCCCATCACTTGTTACTGGGAAGAAGACCCCGACAGCCCACCTCACCACAATCTCCTTTCAGGTAGTTGTGGAGAGTGATAAGGGCTCCACTCAGCCTCCAGCTAAACCACCCCAGTTCCCTCAGCTGCTTCTCAAAGGACTCATGCTCCAGACCCTTCACCAGCTTCGTTGCCCTTCTCTGGATGTGCTCCAGCACCTCAATGTCTTTCTTGTAGTGAGAACTGAACCCAGTATTCGAGGTGTGGCCTCCCCAGTGCCGAGTACAGGGGGTCAATCGCTTCCCTAGTGCTGCTGGCCACACTGTTGCTGATACGAGCCAGGATGACATGGGCCTTCCTGGCCACCCGGCCACACTGCTGGCTCACATTCAGCCACCTGTTGACCAACACTCCCAGGTCCTTTTCTGCCGGGCAGCTTTCCAGCCGCCCTTCCCCAAGCCTGGGGTTGTTGTGACCCAAGCGCAGGACCCAGCACTGAGCCTTGTTGAGCCTCGTACCATTGGCCTTGGCCCACAGACCCAGCCTGTCCACTTCCCTCTGTAGAGCCTTCCTACCCTCAAACAGGTCAACGCTCTCATCCAACTTGGTGTCATCTGCCAACTAGATGAGGGTGCACTCAATCCACTTGTCCAGATCATTGCTAAAGATATTAAACAGAACTGGAGCCAATGCTGAGCCCTAGGGAACACCACTTGTGACCAGCCACCAACTGGATTTAACTGCATTCACAACTCTTTGGGCCCAGTCATCCAGCCACTTTTTTACCCAGCAAAGTGTACACCCATCCAAGTCCTGAGCAGCCAGTTCCTCCAGGAGAATGCTGTGGGAAACAGTGTCAAAAGGTTTACTAAAGTCTAGATATACAACATCCACAGCCTTTCCCTCATCCACTGAGCAGGTCACCTTGTCACAGTACCTGCCTTTCATAAACCCATGCTGACTGGGCCTGATCACCTGATTGTCAGATGACAGCACACCTCTTGTGTGATGGCACCCAAGATGACCTGCTCTGTAACCTTCCTCAGCACTGAGGTCAGGATGACAGGCCTGTGGCTCCCCAGATCCTCCTTCCAGGCTTTCTTGTAGATAGGCATCACATTTGCTAACCTCCAGGCAACTGGGACCTCACCGGTTAGCCAGGATTGCTGATCAATGATGGAAAGTGGCTTGGTGAGCACCTCCACCAGCTCATTCAGCACCCTTCGGTGGATCCCATCCAGCCCCATAGACTTACATGTGTCTAAGGGGTGTAGCAGGTAGCTAACCATTTCCCCTTGGATTATGGGGGCTTCATTCTGCTCCCCATCCCTGTCTTCCAATTCAGGGGGCTGAGTGCCCCGAGAAAAACTGGTCTTACTATTAAAGACTGAGGCAAAGAAGGCATTAAGTGCCTCTACCTTTTCCTCATAGTTTGTCACTCTGCTTCCTCCCTGCATCCAGGAAAGGATGGAGACTCTCCTTAGACCTCCTTTTGTTGCTAATGTATTTATAGAAACATTTTTATTGTCTTCTATGGCAGTAGCCAGATTAAGTTCTAGTTGGGCTTTGGCCCTTCTAATTTTCTCCCTGGAAAACCTCACAACATCCTTGTAGTCCCCTTGAGTTGCCTGACCCTTCTTCCACAGGTCACAGACTCTCCTTTTTTTCCTGAGTTCCAGCCAAAGCTCTCTGTTCAGCCAGGCTGGTCATCTTCCCCACCGGCTCATTTTTCAGCGCATGGGGACGGCCTGCTCCTGCGCCTTTAAGATTTCCTTCCTGAAGAATGTCCACCCTTCCTGGACTCCTTTGCCCTTCACAACTGTCTCCCACAGGACTATGTCAACCAGGCTCCTAAGCAGGCCAAAGTCTGGCCCCAGAAGTCCAAGGTAGCAGTTCTGCTGAACCCCCTCCTTACTCCTCCAAAAATCAGAAACTCTATCCTTTCATGAGCGCTAAGCCCAAGACGGCCTCCAACTGTCACATCACCTACAAGTCCTTCTCTGTTCACAAACAGGGCCCCTTCCCTAGCTGGGTCCCTCACCAGCTGTGTCAGGAAGTTTTCTTCCACACATTCCAGGAACCACCTGGACTGTTTCTTCTCTGCTGTACTGTACTTCCAGCAGACATCTGGTAAGTTGAAGTCCCCCATGAGAACAAGAGCTAGTGTCTGCAAGACTTCTCCCAGCTGCTTACGGAATATTTCATCTGCCTCTTCATCCTGGTCGGGTGGTCCGTAACAGACTCCCACCATGATATCTGCCTTGTTGGCCTTCCCCCTGATTATTATGCATAAACACTCAACCCCATTGTCACCATCATTAAGCTCTAGACAATCAAAACATGTCCCAACATACAGGGCTACCTCACTGCCTCTCCTTTGCCCATCCCTTCTGAGGAGTTTATGGTCACCTGTTGCAGCACCTCAGTTTGAGTCATCTCACTGTTTCTCCGTAATTGTCAGTAGCAGCCTTCTGCAACCCCACCTCATACAGGTTTCATATTTTCTGTGACAACAGAGAGCTTAGAGTAGAACCTTAATAACAGGTGAGGATGTCAGAGGTACACGACTTAAACCTTGTTGAAGAACTTGAGCACATATGAAAAGCCCATAGCAAAAAACGGATCCTGTCTGCATCACTGTCTATGCTGATATGCATTTGGGACACACCTTGCAATTTTGGGGAAAAAATGCTCTGTGATTCTTTCCCAGCAGTCAGTCAACACACTGAACTTGCCCATCTCCTGAGGAATTGAATTGAGTAAGGCACTGAACAACTCTCACTGCTCAAGCAGCTTAACTTGCAACCTGAGATAACGCAAGCACCAGCTTGTGACATAAACCTCACCCAGCAATATAAGCTAGCAAGTTTTACAGTACTGGCACAGTTTGTTACATAAAGATAAGCAAATATACTTCTTCAGCCTCTTACCAGTGACCACGGCCCATTTTCCATACTGCTTGACAAGATCAACCTCGCTGCCCAGCTTTGGAATTAAATGCAACCTAAGCATGCTGTAAGTGTCAAATGCAAGTGAGACACACTTTCTGACTGTGTACCAAGCTCCAACTATAGCCAGGGCCTCTACGTAAAAACTGCAGGAACGACTGATCTCCCTGTACAAGAGGTAGAAACGATCCACTGCAGCCATGGTGATCACAAGCCTGGAAAAAAATGAAAGAGACACAAGCAGTTACAATCACCTCTTGGGCCACATAAACTTTTCAGAGTGAACGGATAACCTTTGAGATTCAGCATGTTACAGTCTGAGCACCATTTTGATGCAGAAAAGCCACAAGTCAGCATACTAAAATTTGGGTATCACCTACTATCATCCTCATTGATTTAGCTACTGTTTATCCCATGTTCAAGGCTGTAGCTGCAACGACACTGTAAATAAAACAATTCCAAATCCAAGCAGATAAGGGAAGCTCAACATGTAAAAAATAATTTGGGGAAGATTAAGACCCACCTACAGAAGAGGCAAGGATAATCAGCAGGAGAGAGCTGAGCACACAAGAAACAACACACTCTTCCAAGCACAGACAGCTACGTGAGAGACACAGCAAGCTCAGAGACAGAAGCGTAACTTTAGACCCTGGCACCATCACAAAGCACTAACCCTTTCCCAGCGATGCATGGCATCTACCGTGCTTTTACGGTTTGAAAATTCCTGAGGCAGGGGCCAGTGCCATGTATTAATGTCACAGCGCACACCGCAGACAGCGTGCCGCGCCTCACGAGGTCTTTACTAGCGACTAATTTTTTAAAACAAACCCAAAACCCAACCGCCACCTCCTCGGCAGCACTCGATGCACAACCGGAGCCGGCAGCCTACCGCCGCTTGCTTCAGCGCCGTTACTCACCGCCCTCCCCTCACAACGCGCACCCCGGGCCAGGAGGGACAGCGGGCCGGGCCCGGCCCGGCGCCTCGGCCCCGCGCTCACGCCCACCCCGGGGCCCTCCCTGGTCCCGGGCGGGCTGTAGCAGAGGGAAGCAAACCCCGCCGCGGGGAGCCGTCCCCCCGCTCCCCGCCCGCAGCTCCTCACCCCGCCCGCGGGGCCGGGGCCGGGGCCGGGGCCAGGGCCTCGCCGCCGCCGCCGCCGCCGCCGCCGCGCTGGGTCGCCGGGAGCGGCCGCGGGGCCTTGTGGGCCTGGGCGCAGCGTCGCCATAGCGACGGCGGCGGTTGGGACGGCTGAGGCGGGGAGCGCGGCCCGCCGCGCCTCAGGGGAGGCCCGGGGGTTCGGTCTCCCCGTCCCTCGCCGTTACGTCCCCGTCTGCCAGGGAGATACCGCGGCGAGGGCAGAAGAGCGGGCGCCGACCCCGGGCTCGGGTCCGAACGGCCGGCCCGGGTAAACGGAGTTGGAAGTTTAACGGGAGATGAAGCGGTGCGCTCTCGGACACGAGGCTACAGCAGCGAAAAGTGCAAGGTTGGGGGAGGGGGGGGGAGGAACAGTGGCAGCATCTGCAGTCTTTGTGAGGAGACTAAAATTCGCCTCAGGGACCCGCCCGGCTTGCAGGGGTGCGGCGGGCAGGCTGTGCCTCCGAGGTGATCCATCGCTTCATCCCCGGCTCGGCAGCTTCGGAAGGAAAAAAAGTCACTCGCTCTGCTTTGCGAGGCTCCTCGGTCTGAGGGAGGGCTGTTTGTGAGCACTCTCTGCTCTGAGTGAGACCCACAGTCCGCAGGGTTTAAGTTAAACTCTCCCTGCCTTCTGGTATCTTCACAGTGAGTAGCCTCAGGTTGCCAGCTCCACGCAGGCTTCATAATTTACTCATACAGGCCTTCTTATCTGTAACAGGTTCTCCTACTGAAACCTTTAGATGTTTCGTCTGGAAAGGTTGGACTGTAAATCAAATGCTGCCTTGGGTGGTGTTTGTCTGAATCACGTATCTTACAATGCAGTCACAAATTGGAGACAATGGCCTTGGAAGGGAGATTACTGTGCAAGAGGTGTCAGGGGAATCTCTGGAGGACATCAGAAATGGAGCTACCCAAACTGAAAATGAAGGCAATTCTGTCAACACAGGTGAGCTCCAGCTGGCTCACTAAGACTAATTTAGGGAACCTTAATGAACAGAAAGCCTAGAGTTTGTCGTTACTCATCTGGATGCAATATGAGTTTATTCTTTCTCCCAGCAAAGTCACTGAAAATCTTGCTATAACTGAGGCTTACTCAACTGCTATCTTGTGCTTTATTTTTTCTTCTTTTAAATTTTCTTCTTGCTGGAGAGATACCTTTTCCTTTGTTGCAATCATGCAACTAGCCTGACCTCCAAATGTTTTAATTAAAATCATATTTAAAAGAGCTGGTACATCTTGTTTGCACGGTCTCTTTTTAAGTGTATGGACCACAAGTGCAACTAGAAGGTGCAGAGCAAGAATCTGAAGAGAAGAGTCTTGAAAATGCAATTAATCAGAGGCAGTCTAGAGACAGCTTGAATGAGTATAGCAGTGGAGACACCTTCCAAAGAGTGCAAAAGGGTAACTTTGTAGAAGAGCTAGACTAAGATTGATGTGCTTGACATGATTAAGATATACCAATTCTTTAGTCTCTTTACATGCAAAGTTAGCAGTCTTGTTAAACTCAAATTATTAATTAAATGTAATATATAGTAGATGTCTAAGACTGTAAGAACATTGGTGCCAGTACTTTATTGCCACTGTACGTTATAATAATTTTAAGACTAGTGAGTACTACTTGACTTCTGGATCTAAAAAAAAAAAGGCAGAATTCAACAGTTTATTTTGCTACTACTTATTTTACTACTTTGCCTTCTAAAAAAGTTAAGTTTCCTTTCATTAAAGATTTCAGCTAAAATCTTGGTTAGAATACTACTTTTCTTGAAATTAATATTCAAGTGCTTTTCAATATTTCTCTACAGTAGTTGACAACATGCCAATTTTCCCTACCCTTGCTGTTAAACTGCATTCATTTTCTTGCTTACAAAGATGTTAAAATTCAAGAGAAAGCCGTCAATGCTATGTGCAGAGAAGATCAACAGAATGAACAAAACTCAGATGGTGATCACAAATTGGTAACCAGCTCATTCAGTCAAAGAACAGAAGAAGAGAGGGGCTGTGTAAGGTAATATATTGAGGGTGTTTTTTTTATTTAAATCTTGGCATCACTGAAGCCAATTGGGAGTTTTGCTATTCTGTATGTTAATCTTAATTCAGGAGAAAATTTTGAAGATGAACTTGAGAATAATTGGTGATATTTCTAGCATCTGTACAGCCTTTTTTTCTGGCTACATCAGCAAACTACATTCTAACTGCATGATGTAGTCTGTTTAATGGATCTGGAGAAAACTGTGCAAACTCTTGTGGGAGTAATTTGTCAGTAGGTTTGACCATTTCTCAGCATCAATTCAGATGATGCATTGCATTAATTCATCACAATGTAAATATTACAGTTGTTGAGACAATTTTTAGCAGCAGAAATCCAGAGGTATCTCAGGTGGTTGTTGAGATACAACTCCCTTTTAAGCTCTGACTCTAATTCTTGTCCAGCATAAACCAGCATGTGCTGCAATGGCTATTCATTAATAGTTGTGAAATGGGATTATTCTCATGTTAGCTCTGACTAAGCACAACCTATATTTGGTACTATTTAATAACTGTTGAGAGTCTGGTCACATCGGTTGGTTACACAGTGATGTATAAGGAACAATGAACGTTTACCCTCCATTCCTTTAGCTGCTTACATGTTGGTGAAACTTCCCAAAGTTTATGTTGCTGCTAACTTTAACATGGCTGTTCTATTAGAGACAGTTACAGCCCTCTGAAGTCAAGGGAAAGACCCTCACCGAGTTATCAGGTGGTAGATCGGACTGTACATATATAGAAAACTTCATTATCCCGGGGTAATCAGCCTAGAACACTTCAGAATTAAGGTTTTATGAAGAATGATGACAGAGAGCAATAACTGCACATAAGATAATTTGTGTTTTGAAGGAACATGTTTTATGATTCTATAAATTGCCTGAGGATGGTAGTAATTTGATTAAATGCTACTGCAAATAGCACAGTGAAAAACTGGGATATGCTGCAAGTAGCTACTATGCAATAATGTACCTGGGCTGACAATACAAGAAAACAGTATATATTTAAAGATTTTGCTCAAAGTTAATAAATCTTTAATTCCTTCATAGATTCATCAGGCACGTTTGGCTCACAGGGCAGTTACAGGCTGACAATCATATTTTATAGCGCTCTAAGAACACAATTGACTAGTTGACTGTATTACAGTTTTGTTCTTCAGCAATATTGAAATTTTTAGTGTAGTAAGTAAGTATATCTAAAAGCAAATTCGTTAGGAAAGATTTAACTTCACTGCCTTTACTCAAGTTTTTTTTGTGATTTTGAAAACATCTTCATGCCAAGAAAATCTTACTGTTACAGACCTTTGGCCTACAAATACTTACAACCACAAATGCAAAGTTCAATTTGTTAAGATGGAATTTAGAAGTAGAAAATAATATTTGATCATTTAACATGGTACTTCTGCGGTATTTCTTTAAGTGAAGGATATCTACTAGAAGTTTTATTCTGGAATTTTGTTTTACATAATCTAATCTTTCTAAGTGGGAAGATAAGAGATATTTCTGCTTTGGAATGGTTTTGCTACATGTTTTCCTGAGGGGTTCTCAAGTTGCTTGGCTATAATGTTACTAAATTTTATGTAGCCCTGGACACCTTGCCTCCAAAACCAGTGTCCTGTCATTCTTTGCAAAGCCCCTGCTAGAGGACTACCAGCTCCATGAAACTGTCAGCCGGGCGCTGTCTAGCGCAGGGTCCCAGATAACTCATCCCATCCGCTGCTCCTCACTGCGATCCATTGCTGTATTAAGAGTTTTCAGGCCACCTGTGTACTGACTCACCACTTTGGGGGTTTGCTGTCCTGCTGACTGCTGTCTGCAACTTTGGCCTCGTTTGGCCGCTGTTAGCTGCCAGCCCAAGGGCTTTGACCCCGCAGCCTCTGCTGTTTCCCACTGCAGCTTTCTACCCAATGCCTCTTGCTGAGTCCTCTGCCCCTGCGCTGTTCAGCTGTAGCCCACAGCTTCCCTGAGTAACCTTTTCTTGCTTATATAAAACCCAAAAGGAGTGGAGCTGAACATTAAACAATTACAACTGAACAGGTATTACTCATTTTCTTACTGTGGCATTCCTAGCCAATCCCGGTTGTGTATTAAAACTGTCTTGAGTGCTATTTCAGAGTCGGCATTTCATTAAAATGTTAGGTTGATAACTTGATTTTTCTAGTCTGACAAAAATGTTGCATATTGGCTATGCCACCAAAGGTCCTGCACCAAAAAAGCAGGGAATGGAGGAAAGAATTGGAGAGGAAGGAAACAGAATCTAACATAGAATCATGCTGCTCTTTTCCAAGTAGATGGACTCTCTAATTACCTACCCACTTTCCTACCTACTCTCTGTTTTTTAGCAGAAGAGCCTAGTGACTTACTTCAAACAGGTAGAAATGGGAAGCCACACTAAAGAAACTACTGCTTTTTTATTTGGAGTATTGACTTGAAAGTTGTAGCTATTTCTCTTGCATAAAAGATCTACTAATTGTGTTGCATTGAAGTCTGTTAAAAACTCAAAGATTTCAGAATATGCACTGAAATACATTTTTTGTTTTGTTTCTGCTTCCCATTATTATTTTAGAATGACAAAAAAAGTTCTGAAAGAAATCTGTAAACAGCAGAAATTATACTGGACTCCATACTTAAATGATACGCTTTACTTGCATTATAAAGGTAAGATGTAGACATGACTGTTTAGATTTATCATTCCTGAGTAGCATTTTAGCAGGGAATTATTTTATGGCTCACTGAAGTAAGGTATCTAATAATTCTTTTAAATTAGAAACATAATTTAATTTTATATAATAACGAAATTGTGAAACAGGATTCAGTATGAAGGTAGGAAAATGGCTATAAACCTAATCCAGTTTGTAGAGTCATTCAAAGGATCGATAAGAATCAAGGGACACTTTCCCCCCCCCCCAAAAAAAAAAAAACAGTAGCCTCTCAGAACTGTCATAAAATTCTGGTCTGGGTTGCATTCAGAGGAAAATGTATGTATTTCTTGTTAAATGTGTTTGTATAAAGATGGTGTTCTCCAGCTTTGGGGACTTTTTACTGCCAAATAAAAATGGTCAGGAAGAAAATGAACCATAAACACTTGCTGCATGTTCTCGGATATTACTGAAAGAAAAAAAAATTGCTAGAATGAACACGGATCATCCTCTTGTGATCTTCCAGCAGGTTTTTGCATGATATGGTTAGCTGGTTCAGGTTACCATAAGAATTCTTTTAAATAAATAGGACATGTTAAATCTACTGTCTACATTTGACCTTGGGTTTGCTGTTTTCTCAAAATGTATTATTTGGGCATCTAAAGGGCTGCACAAGATATAGGGCAGAATAGGTACCTATATGTTTTTGCCCTTTGTGGGCCAGGTACTGTACCATTAATTCAGTGGAAATATTGACAGCAGCATGTGTACAAGTGTTCTCACAGGCTGTTTCAGCAGCACTAGTTTAATGAAATTTACTCTTCCAAGGACTTGTTTTCAGGCAATGCAATTTCATTTTAAAACATCTTTTTCTGCAGGATTTGATCGCCTGGAGAATCTTGAAGAGTATACTGGATTGAAGTGTTTATGGCTGGAATGCAATGGCTTAACAAAAATCGAGAATTTGGAGGCTCTGACAGAGTTGCGTTGCCTCTACTTGCAACTCAATTTAATTAACAAAATTGAAAACCTTGAATGCTTACAAAAGCTGGATTCCCTCAATATCAGTAACAACTACATTAAGACCATTGAGAATCTCTGTAAGAACTGGTGGTGCAATATGTTTTAACCTATAGTGAGCTCATATTCCTAAACTTTGAGTAAGCTAAGCTGTTATTAGTGGCACTAGTTTCAGGGGGCTTTTTACTCATGTTAAAATTTTGCACAGTATTCCAAACCAAAGACCACAAGGCTTCTACTGAAGAGTCAAACCTATGCATTTTGCAGTTTAAATAGGTGAGAAAACAGAGAAGACATAGTAATCACTTTCATGTGGAAACATAGGACAATTAAGTAGTTTTTCCTCACTTCTTAATACCATCTCAGTACTGTGTTGCCAACAGGCTGACAATCCAGTTCTCACTGTTTACTGTACAGTTAAGATGTGCTTTGGCGGTTGCAGATATGATTACCAAATTTTTTATGTCTGTTTAAGGGATTTATTCCATCTTCAGCAGAAAATGGAAAATAATTCCTCTACATTATCATTTGTGTACACTGGGAATAATTTGAAACATGAGCTCTTGCTTTCATGTAACCAACTAGTTTGAAACATGAATTAAAACCAAACAACGCTTGTTTCCAGGGTGAAGAAAGCAGTTTTGGAGGCCTAGACAAAAACTGCATATAGCAGAATAACAAATTTAGAAAAAAAGCTCCCAATTCAACATAAACAATTATTTTGATAATGCAATTTTCTGCTTGGTCCAGAAAACTGTCTATGAAGCAATGACTCTCACCTTTCCTTTCATTGTACTGTTCTTGTCTGACAGCTTGTCTGAAAGCCCTGCAGACTCTGCAAATTGCTCACAATAAGTTACAAACGGTGGAAGACATACAGCACTTGCAAGAGTGCCCAAGTATTTCTGTTCTCGATCTTTCTCACAACAATCTGAGTGATCCAAGTATTATAAATATTCTGGAGACCATGCCTAATTTGGTAAGCCACATATAAGCTGAGGGTTTGTATCATTATATGGGTGAATCTCATTAAATGGGACCCCACAAACTACATTGTTGGGTAGTCCAGTGCACAACAGGTTGTGGTCTAAAAGAAATGTTATTAAACATTACTTGTTTTTTTATAGATTACCTGTAACACCCAGGATGTTTTATTCACTTCTTGGTTTTTAAATGATAGAGAAAGTGCAAATCCATGTTGGGATTTTTTTGCTACTCAACTTTAGAAATTGTTTCCCTTCCTTCTCTAGCATGTGCTGAATTTGATGGGAAACCAAGTGATAAAGAAAATTGCTAATTATAGAAAAGCACTTATTGTTCGACTAAAACTACTAACATATCTGGATGACAGACCAGTTTTTCCAAAGGACAGGTAAGAAACAGAGCCATCTTCTTTAGACAGCAATAAAGCACAGATGTTAATGATCATTCATCCATTTTTTGTCAATATTGTCATGGAAGGAAAGAAAGACTAACAGGTATAATTTATTGAGGGTGGGTGACAGAGCACAAGAGCATTTTACTGTGAAGTTCTACATCTAACATACCTAGAAAAAAACATGTATTTTTTCACAAGAGAATTAATTCTTGATCAGAATTGTTTTACACCGAGACTGTAGACCAGAGGCAAATGCCAATTTCAAGAGAAACCAAACAGGTGTCTGGGAAAGCAGAGCCAAGATCAGCACTCCTGGCAGATCCCTGGGGTGTAATCACCTGCATTTGGATATCCTTGTTTCTTTTGTTGCAGTTCCACATACAAGATAAGATATGCATGCATCCCTATTGCATAAGAGATTGTCAATGCTATATGCTTTTTTTCTTTTGCAGCTATTTCATGCTGTTGTGAGCTATTTTAAATTTCTCTCTCATTATAAAGATGGGCTTTTCTAGCTATGTTACAGTGAGCTTGTGTGTTTTCATTAGAGCCTGTGCAGAAGCCTGGGCTGTTGGCGGGCTTGAAACTGAGAAAGCAGAAAGGGAAAAATGGGAAGCCAGAGAGAGAAAAAAAATCCAAGATAGCATCGATGCTTTAGCAGCAATCAGGCAAAAAGCAGAGGAAAAGAAAAGACAAAACTATATGGAAGAAAGAAATGCAAGCACAAAATGTGAAAATAGAGATGGAACAGACATCGTAGAAGGTTTGTGGTTGCTATTTTGGAAGATGTCTGCTTCAATTTGAATGTTTAAGTTAATAGTTCCTAAATGTTCAGAAACAGGCTGATGCAATTTTTAGAATATATTGATAAATCTTCTTTTCCCATAATAAATACTTTATTGATCTTGGTGCATCTTAGATTAACCACAATGATTTCAAGCAATCATCACCTTTCTCCCTGCTGATGAAACAAAAAAAAACAACAGACCGCTTTCTGTCCCAGTGTTTCAAGCTCGTGTGCTCTTCCCCAGAGCATCCAGCTGCTAGTCAGGGTGATGATGGTTCCAGCAGGTTCATGGGTGGGGGCAGGCAGTTACACCCCAAGAGCAATATTTCCCCACAGTGCAGAACAGGGCTGGCTTCAGTAGGCAGGTGGGCTGCAGTGAGACCCAGGGATAACCATCTCACCAGTCCCCATCCAGGCACCTCTCCACTGCTGCGTTCACTAACAGTAAGAGCTTCAGCCGAGAGCCTGCAGCAGTGGTAGTCCAGGCAGTAAGAGGAAGGGCTTTAATCATTTGCTTCACTTACTGACCTTTTTTATGCCACAAATTCTCCTGTGATGTTATTCAAGGAGGCATATGTGTATGACCAGTAATAGGTCCCAACCCAACCTTTCTAGAGAAGTGTGCCTGTTTCAGGGTAAACAGGACTGAAGCCAAATAAGAAGACAATGCTACAATGCAGAGGAGTGTTTATCTATCTATCTAATACCTTTTGGGGTTTCACAGGCTCTGAAATCAAACATGGTTGCCTAACAATTAAAACTTTTTCTGCAAGCCAGTAGTTTGCGTATAGGAGAGGATAACTTCAGCATTTGTCACTAATCTGTCAAAATGCTCAAGCATATATTTAAGTATCTAGTCACTTGTGAGTCTTTTCAAAGTTAACTATAGACACCAGAAAATTATTTACTACAGTGTTTTCTCTAGATTATCTTTTTGCTGGGGAACTGTATTTGCTGGGGAGTTGAGATGGGAAAACCCACAACATTGCTGCAGTCATGATCCACGAATAGCTGCTCAAACAAAGTAGGAGCTTTTGATGCATGTTTTAGGCCAAACTGTTAGGACCATGTAGTAAAGTCTGGATATTTAGAATGAGTAGTGGTAGATTAACTCAGCAATTTTAATGAACTTGTTTCTTCTGTAGGAGCACATGCCAATCCAGACAACGGTGTTGAAAATCCTGATACATCAGAGACTTCAAATATGTCAGAAGAGGAAGAAACTCAAGAGAAGCCTGAGAAATTTAGAAATGAAAGTTGTGATGCTCATGATGAAGTGATAACACCTCTACCAAATAGGGGAGATAACACAGATTTCACATCTGGAAATATTCCTGCTACAATTCAGGAGGATGCACAAGAATCAAGCTTTTCCAAATGCTCAAACTTTAACAAGAAGACAGATGGTAATGTAGGCTGTAAAGAACCAAACCAAACTGAGGATGCAGAGACAATGAGCCAGACTCTTAGTGTAGCGCTGCCTCTGCTGTGTTTCAAACCAAGGGATTCATGGATAAGAATATCCTATTAGATTTCCACAGTGACTAGTTGAAAATCAAGGAATACTGGATAAAATATTCTTTAAATACAACAAAGAAAAAAAAAATTCTGAGGGTTCAACCTGCAACTTCTGCTACATAAATGTGGAATTCCACTTCTCATAGGTGCCAGGTTTAGTGACAGGACAGGCAAGCTTACAGGCTTTCCTGCTTCCACTTAAACCGTGCGGTCTGCCTGCCACCAGAAACTGGACATCACTCTAGAGGTGGTTTTGTGCCTTCACACGTGGAAGAATGCTTTTGTAGATTTGTGGAATACATCATTGCAAAATGCTGATATTAATTTATACAGTATAAGGGAGACCAAGAATATGATGGAAAGATAAAGCACTAGATTCGGCTGTGAATTCTGCAGTGGTAGTCATGTTCCCAGCAAGCTGGTTTTGCCGTGCTTGTTGTTGCAATATATAAAGCCTTTTATCCAGTTAGTTCTCTAACAGCTAACTATTGTTTATTCTTTAGATCTACCAAGAGAGAAGTCAGCTACTGAAAGGGCTGTGCTTCCTGAACTGGATGAATATGCTGAAGTTGAACAGATCAAACTGGAGACGCCGGAGAAGCTTTATCTTGACGTATGTATTGGATTCAGATTTTGAGAAGTTCAGTTATTGTCTGCTGCAAATTAATTCTTGTAACATGTAGCTAACAAAACTATATGGCCAGGTTTCTAAGAAATAAAACTTACTATTAAGAAAAGTAAAAGGAAAGAAAGAAAAAAAAAACAAAAGTAAAGTTGTAGGGCTATTCATTCTTTCCAGTGTAGCATGTGTAAATAATTTACCACTGCTTCCAAAGTTCATTTTGTCCTTTGACCATAAATTACCTGAAGCTGACCTTCTATCTCTGTGATTACTCTAGAGAAGTTAATGAGGGCTCTCGTTTTAAAAACAGAAATCACAACAAAAGGAATCTAGTGGACACGTGTCCTCTTAGGCAAAACTCAAATGAAATATACGGTTGAAAATGTGAACTATTGCATAAAAAGCATAAGGAAGAAATAGCCACCCACTCACTGTAAATGTTAGCGAGTGATACAAGGTATTATAAATCAATTCCCAAAACGTAACTTTTAGGTATATTTCTAAGAAAAGCAGAATGTGCATTATTCAGGTATATAATAAGCAACTAACATTTGTAACCTGGTCTTCTCTTATCTAAGATTTCTATCTGATGATGCAAATATTTAAACATGTTTAACCACATTTAACCATGAGGAGGACATGGATAGCACTGAAAAATTCAATCTCGCTTTGAAGGAGAACTATTCAATTTGACCTAATTATGACACTGCTGCTGAAGTGACAGCGTCCGATTATGATGTAACTAGCAACAACAAACTTCTGAGCTTACGATTTCCCAGAGCAGTTAATATATTCTTTGATACCTTATACTGTCACTGTTAACTAAATTCTTACTGGAATGTTTTAGAAAAGTCTTTTATATCTTTTCCATGCTCTTAATTTCCCAGGAAAAAAGTCCATCCTGTTATCAAAGGGCTCAACTCGCTGCTTCTGTAGAGGGCTTACAGCTGCCGCCTCCTGTTTGACTGTTTTTAATAATAAGTTTAACAAGGATAGTGGAGAGAACTTGCAGCAATTCCAAGTACATAAAATATTACTTTTATAAGCAGATCTTGCAGTGTCTGAAAGAAAAGCTTTAAACAAAGAGCAATACTGTAGGTACCCCTAATGTGAAGATCTCATAGATTCAGTGTTTGTTTTTAAATTGGTGCTTTATGGCACCATAGCAAGCTGCTTTGCACAGACTTTAACACAGTGCATGGGTTTCCTTTTGACAGATAAGAAGTGTGACTATTCTAATTCTACAGAAGAAAAAACGAACCCAAATCACACACTACTACACATTTCAGTGTTCTATGCTACTTCATTCTCCAACTGACATTTATTAATGGCAAGAGCTTCTCACAACAACTTCCAGTACTTACACTAGTGCAGATTTCCCAAAGAGACGTAGCGCTGACATAGTAGGGGGTGGCTGTGAAGATGATGATGGTGAGAAGCTCTGGAGCAGCACGATCGTCTTTATTCATATATTGGAATCAGCAGTGTTAGAAGTCTCAGTAGTGATATAAGGGAGCAGAGTGGAGGAGGATTTGTAATGCAGTGGTTGTGACATCCCTCTGTCAAGCAGAAACAGGCTCGTGTTGCTGCACATGCTTTGTCAGTGCTTGAACTACATTCTGTGTACCTGAACCAGGATAACTTTTAGTAAGTGATTTTGGTTTGGTCTGCAAATGCACCCTGCTGACTGGAACAAAACTAACAGCTGTTTCACTTCCCTATTGACATCAAATTCCTCCCACTAATATTAGTCTCAAATCTTAATTCGTACATTTTTTAATGCTATTGTTATAAGACTGTGTGACTTCAGAATGTGCTGCACTAGCTACAGCCATATCAGGAAACAGAAATTTCCTTTGTTGATTTTAATTCTGTAATAATCTTCACCACACAAGACTGTACAGATTAGATGTTTCTGATGCTACCATGCTAAGCAGCTTGCTACAAAATCATTAAGCTCTAAAAACATCTTAAAACAAAAGGAGATGCTTTTACCAGTACTGATCCGCACTAAAAAAAGATGGCAAAAAATTATTACTTTCCACCTGTGATTTTGTATTCCTATCGTCTGTTTTTGCTTTCATGTCAGCAAATGATAGTTGTTTTAAATAACATTTTCCAATGGAAATCTGAAATTATTGGACTTGTCCAAGGAAAAACAGTTCTCAGCAAGTGTGCTGTTCTATATCCTTAATTATGAGGCATTCATAGTAAAACATTTATTATATGTATTTATGTTAACAGAGTTTACTGCAGATCTTGATTTGGCTCTTGCCCATAAAGATGCATTGCAGTTGATGTTAAGTGTATTAGAAAACAGAATTCAGTCTGACATTAAGGTTATTGCCTTCCCATCCGCTGTTTCTGGAGACAGATGAATTGTCCCACATGTGCTTAACAGAGAAAACTGTCATCCCGAGAGGATGACAGTGCGGTACTGCTGGCTACTGCTGGCTGTGGGCTCTTACCCCGAAAAGCATTGCTTTGAAGAAGATTCCCAGTGAGACAGAGCTGTTGTACTTTATTGGTTAGAGTAGCTTTTCCTACTGATTAATGATCTTGTGATTGTCTTCAGGAACTGCCTGATTTAGAAGATATAGACGTAACTGAATTTCCCCCAGAAGAGGAAATCTTTGTTCAAAAGGTAAGATTCTTATTAATTCCAGTGATGAAGCTTCCCTAAACACATTTACAAACATTTTGCAAAATGAGGATAATCCTAGTTATGAAATGCTGTTTTGGGAGTTGCAATCAGTCATACATTTATAAACAAAAGTTGATGGTTCAGCAGATCTTCTCTATCCACTTGGAAATATTTTTTAAATTTAATTTATTATATTATTGCATTGCAAGAATAGGCTAATGAAAACCTAAGATCAAGTAACACAACAGTTAAATAAGATTAATTTCTCAGTAGCATGTAGTGTTTTAATGAAGATTGCTCTTAAAGTATATTTACCAGTACTAATATGCTGCAAAGGACTGAATAGATAGACCACATTGCCTGCTACTGAATAAAACCAGACTTTTCAACTGAAAACATGGAGAGATTGAAACTCTTCTGCTCCCCTGTGGGCCAGTCAGATACAAGGCAGTTCATGCCCACATTAGCATTGTGCTGTGCTCAAACTAATGTGCTAGGCAAAAGCCTATAAACAGTAACAGGAGAGTAAAAAGAAAAAGAAAACAGCAAAGCTTAAAAGCACAGCTTTAGTTCTTGTGCTGATGCTGACTCAAACTTGCCGGGCTGGAGGCAGAGGCTGATACAGTACATGTTTTCACAAGTCCCTCCAAGATAATGGAAACTTTTCCTGCAGTGAGTGTAAGGCATGGAATTTATTTGCTCTCCTTGTCACAGACTCATAATAGTGTTGCAAAATGTCTTGGCCAACAAAGCCTCCAATTAAGAGGAGATAAGTAAAGGGAACAAAGATTACGGAAGGAGTGTGTGTTAGCAGCTCTCACGGTCCAAAGGTGTTCAGTTCTTAACTGAAGTCAGATGAAGATGTTAGTCAGGTCCCTCTGTTTGGAGGTAAAGTAATAGAACTGTGCTCACGGTTGCTGAATTGCTGAAATAGGTCTTCTTTTTATGAACTGTTAATAGTTTATGGTCAGTTAATCACTAACGCCTGAGAATAGTTAGTCCAAGATTCATCCACAAAGAAGCAGAGCTATGGGCAAAGCACATCTTCCATACGTTTTGGGGAGAGCAGCACATCAAGGCTGACAACTGTTGTGTGGATCCAAGAGATATTTACCCATCTTTTAGCTTTTACATCTAGAATAATGTATTTTCAATTACATTTTCTACCTTTACAGCAGGAATATCACCCAAAGATTGAAATAATTTCTGAAATGACAAATGACAGCGATTCTGCATTAGAGGAAAACAATAAAAGCATGTTTGAGAATTCAGTAGGAGAAGAAGTTCCAACAGCGATTTTTTCAAATGTCTCTAAGATACATAAAGAGCATGAGAAGGAGCACTTAAGACCCCTTGTTGAAAGCTTCTTTACAGAGCCTGCTAATTCAGAAAGATCCCTGGAGACCAAAGATAAACAAACCACCCCCTCAAAACTCTTGATACAAGAAGTTATCACTGAGCCCAAGCATAACCTACTGTTGTCACCAGTCTGCCATCAACCGGATGACCCAAGCCCATGGGAAGAGGATGGTAAGATTACAATGACATAATTAATCACAGAGAAAAAGGTGGGTAGCACATACACACTAAAAGTAAGGATTTGTTCAGGTCTTGTTGAAAAATTTTTCAATCCACGGATAGTTAACAACCACCTCTTCCTTTTTTTTTTTTATGTGGGAATCCTAATAAATTAGGGAAAAAAATGTTATACTCTTTTTCTACACAGGATTTCTTGCTGAGTTTTATTTAAATAGTTTAACATTTCTTTTTCCAGTACTAAAGACCACCAGTGAGTTTCATTTGCCTTTTGCCTTCACGGTTTTAACAGGGAGTGTCAGTGACGGAGAAGTACAGTGCCTGCCTGAGGGTGAAAGATGTCCTCACAAAGCACAAGGCAAGGACAGCGAGAGTGGATTAGATTAATCACTTTGAAAAAACCCGACCAAATCTGGAGCAGGGTGCCTGGCTGGCTGCACGTGGTTATTCTCAAAATGCCGAGCTCAGCAGTGGGACCGTTAGTTAAAACTGGCGTAACACTGAGATATGAAAACCACCGCCTTCAGCAGGGGGGCTGAGCGTTTCAGGCAGTCAGCGGCTGCCGCAGCCTCCAGCGTCTGACCTTCTGGGCAGCACTGGTGGTTGTGTGAGCGTGGAAGAAGCCCCCAATCTGCTGTAACCTGCAGGCAGCGAGGGCCCCGCGGTCCCACCGCCAGCCAGCAGCGCGCACCGCTTTAGAAGCGAGGGCGCTACTGTTCTAAGGCTAAATTCCACTCTCTTATGCCATTTTTATCCTTGCATCCTTCCAGAAATTACTTAGTTAAACGTTTGTATCTTTGGGTTTCATGACAGACCTAGTATCAATGCACAATGTCACGTGTTCCTGTCCTTTGAACTAAATAAAGATTCTACTTGTAACCACATACATTTTAACTTGTATCATCTCCTTACCAGTATAGTCATACCAGATGGACTTCAGTGGCAAATGGAGATTTCTTCTTAACATGGTATTTTACAGATCTAATATTCATAGATATTATGATTGTTTATGCAAAACCAGATGCAGAAATAGCATCCATGCATGGAAAACCTGGTTTTACACCTTGTAGGTAAATATACTGAAAATACGATATAACTTATATAGTATAATATAAATATATCTGCCCTTTGCATTGTTTTTCTTTGTGGGGTGCATCTCAGGATCTGGATTTTGAATCTAACAGAAAAATAACCAGCCAGTGACTAGTGGCCGAAAGACAGCTTTGGTGCAAAAAGCCAACCAAAGGAATCTTCCTTCGTTAGCTTCTCTCTCACACCACAGGCGTAGTCTTGTGCCAAAGTGAAATGGAAGAGAACAGCAGTGATGCTTCAGTCAGGTCCCCTCTTCCACTCCTTTTTTTTTTTTTTTTCCTTCTCCCACTTCTGAGCTAGAGAATAAAATTCAAAAAAGTGGAGATTGCTTGGGAGCAGCACTTCCTCTGCCATACCACAAAAAAGGAGTTGGGGGAAACAGACAACTCTTGGCCAATTCTGCTGAGGCATTAACGGCTCTCATTTTCCTAACGCAGAAGTGGTTGTGCTAGTCAGTTAAAAAAATAATTGTACACATGAAAGAGTTGGCCTCATCTTCAAGGGCTGGTGTTGATTTTATGATACAATGAACAATCACATCAGGAATAAGCTAGACCTCACTTCATTAAGCGATACCCAAGTTTAGGTAGGTGTCTTTTAAAATATTTCTATAAATCTCTAATAATTTATAATAAGTAGAACTGAACGAGTCTTGTAGATGTACACTTTTAAAGAAAAAAAGTATATTACTGTGGACTTGTTGAAAAGATCTATTTCCAATTAGCTGCGGTTAGGTGCCATCTGGTGGTAGGAGAACTGGTCCTAACAGTAACAAAATAATCATAAAAGCCCTCAGGGAAGACAACACAATTGCTTTAAACTTCAGTAATTTTCCACCTTCCATGAGTAAAAACACACTGGCAAAATCCTTGGCCTCCAGGACAGGGCAGGAGGATGAGCAAGGGCCTGTGGAGAACAGGCTTGTCTGAAAGCATCTTCACAGGATCTTCTCTTTGGAAAGCTACAAATGCTGCCAATGTGTGAGCTCAGTCCTAAAAAATACCTGCTTCCTTTTTCTGACAGAAAGCTGGAGAAGGTCTACTTTGAGGGCTCCAGGTTGTACATTTCTTGTGCTGTGCTTTAGTGCCTGTCCTGGTACTCCCTTACTACACTAAGAACAAATGAGCAGGAAGGACTGCATTGTCACATCACACTTAAAGAAAATGTTTATAAACAAATGAATTTATAAAATAATTCCAAGAGTGACATTCGCCCTCTATTATCACTGAAAGCAAGACAAAAAAAAAGGATAAAAAAATGCAAGTAATTTCAAGAACTATAGATTCCTTTACTCTGATCCTGATTTTACCAGATATACCTACCCTGACCAGCATTTTAGTTTGAAGAATGCCACGGCTTTCTGAGGTGTGCCTACCATGCCATATTTTGCGTGCCAGATCTCTCCAGCTCCTGTTTTTTGCACACAGATGATCACAACCCATCAGTGGGCCCTGTGCTACCTCACAGATGAATCTCCTGAATTCCTGGAAGCTGTTAGCACTTGTCGATGAGGACTTGGGAATGAGGAAAGGAGTAAGGGGTAGGCGAAAGTACTGACAGAAATGCCAGAGCAGGACGAAATGAGAAAAAGGAAACATGTTTAATTAGTGTTTTCTGTAAAACTTTACAAATGTACAGCATAGTGCAAAAACGCAGTCTCAGCACATCACCTTCAAGTAAAATTAACAATGTAAAAAGCCAAGGAACACAAGCTTGCTTCTTCACAGGAGAGGCTCTGGAGTACTGTTCCTGGAGGTTCCTCTCTCACCATCAAGCTCCAATCTCATGTTTATAGTCGAGCAAAAAGCCTAAAGAAAAACCCAAGAACCACCCCAAGTGGCTGCTCGCAGCGAGTGCGATCTGCCGCTTGGCACCGCAACAAACGCTGCAGCCCGAGATGGTGTCGGGCAGCCTTGCTGGCTGAGCTGCACCTTTGTCTGCTCGCAAGTAGCCCTCCCAAGATGGTTCATTTCTCAACCCCAACTAGGCAAGCCAGTAAGACACTGCAGCGTCTGTCTAACGACAAGCATGTGACAGGCTTCATAAAAATATGGGAAAACTACTCAGGAGCTCGAAGTTAAGCACGTGCTTAAATACCTTATTGGATCAATACATTCAGTGTTAACATTAAGGCAATCTAGCGTGTGAAAGATTCAAGAGAAGGATGTAAATCTTGAATGGGGATAACATGCACTGTCAGGTGATATGAGACACCAGGCAGTTTCCAATTACCAATGAGAAAAGAAGTAAACAGTGCAACTCAACGACTCTCCATCACTGGAAATGACAAAATACAGTGGTTTAAATGGGCTGATCTAGGTGAGCTTTCCAAGCACAAAGCTGTCAAAAAGGAAAACCTTGTCCATGATACACTCAAGTACATTATCTAAATACCAGGCCAATGGGGGCTGCCAGAATTTTCCCTTAGTCCTGAACACAAAAAAAAAAAAAAGTGGCTGGAATTAATTCAGAAGCTTTCACAACCTTGCTTCTGCAAAGACTGCACCACCAAGGTGGTGACAGAGCTCCCAGCACACAGTAATCAGCTGGGGGGGAAATGTGCTCAAAAGTTAATGTTTCCGAACTAACACATCTGTTCACATACTGCTGAATAGATGGAGGAAAGGGCTGTGACAGGAAGGTCCATTTAGAACATGCTCATCTTATTAAGGAGAATTTGAGCCTGCAATCATCTGACTGATTGACAACACTTTGGAGTGGATGCTGCTTGACCAAGATGCACAGAAATGTGGCTTAGAACCAAGAATCGTTATGGCAACAAAAGTGGGCCGAGCATTTCTTCAAATGATACTGGCATGGCTTCTACCTCCCTGTCTAGGCCCTCAGGAGGCCTGAGTTAGTTGAATTTCCTGGGTCTGTTTTACTGCATTTGGTTAGGTTTCCTAAGGAAAAGCAACTCAGTTAGAGGATAGTGAGATAAATAGTATGTTCTCATTAGAACTACAGCATAAAAAACAAAGCTCTGCTTTGTTGAGAAACTCAGTTGTCAGAAACCACATGGAAGAGGAAGATTAATTCAACCTTTGGGGGCTGGTCTCAGATGCACAAAGGACAGAAGAAAAGTTAGTGGGACATGGTGGACTAACCCTTCTATCTCTCTCCTACACTGAGCAGCTGAGAGTCCTTCTAAAAAGGGGATCCAATCAATTAAACTGGTTCTTCAGATTTTATACGTCAATAAACCAACAGGCACAGCTTCAGGGGAAATAGAACAGGTCAAGGCCAAAGAAAAAAATCGTTGGACTGGACATGGAATACTTAGCCAGCACCAAAACCCAGAGTGTGCTCCCTCAGTCCTCTTTGCACATGGAAAATTACAAGTGCAGAAGAGTCTATCCCTTTTTTTTTGGTTTTGTTTTGGTGTTTTTTTTTTTTTTTTTTTTTTTAAAGTATGGTGTGCCCTGTCTTTATGTTAGAGAAAATAAATTTGGGGAAAAAAAAAAAAAAACCAAACAGCAAACCCTCTCAACTAAGCATGGGATGGTTTGGGGTCTGTGATGGTCTGCAGCTCCTTTAGCAGACAGAGACACATTCTTGGAGTGGTCACTCAGAAAATGATCTTCTGCACACCCCAAGACATCTTCATTTTCCTACTCACCCTAGGAGAATAAGGGAGAGGCAGAAGTACATCCCATCAAAACCAGAAAATGGATAAAATAATATTTTTAGAGCATTGGACTGGCATATAGAACTATTTTCCTATTTAAAAAACAGCATCCAGAAGGATCAGGCACCTTAGCTAATCTGTGCTGCCCCAATAAAACCCAACAGTTTGCTGTTGCAGACACTAGTCAGGATCACTTTATTTAATGAAGACCCTGATGTACTTTCAAGCTACTCTCCACTTTAAATTTTATTAGAAGATTTGAAATTTCTAAAAGCATTTTCAAGAAAAATAATCCTGCCAAGTTCTCACTCCCTATAGGAGCAAGCACCAGAAGCAGTATTTTGTTTTAAAATTGTTACCCTGGGCAAACACTGAAATCCAGGTGCAAGGAGGGTAATGCAACAGCTACTGATCACTTCCATCTACTCAAAAAGAAGGGGCACAAAAAGAAACTTTCTTGTGCGTTTCTGAGTCACTTTTGTTTCTTTACATTCAAACCTGCGGACGCTTGGATGGGTGGGAGGGAGATGTCGTTTCTTGGAAGCTAAATCACTGGTTGTTGTCGGTTGAAGAGCTCAGGTTTAATGGGATATCCCCTTGGACACCCACAGAGGACAGGTAGGAAGCCATATTTTCAGGTGGAACATAAAGTGATGAACTTTCAGGCAAGCTGATGAGGTCGTTTCCAAAGATGGACTGACGATCAATGAGGAACTGTTGGGTGCTTTCTAGAATGACATCTTTCCCTAGGAATGCAGACAGACAACAGAAAACTCAGTTTCTGGAAGGCACGTTACCAGACTTCACGTACGTAGAACTGAAAAGTGGCAAATCCCCACTGCAACAGGAGGTGAGGGGCCTCAATCCGGGCAAAAACCGCTTGGAAACACTTGAGTCAAACTTGGACTCACTCAAAAGCCCACTGAAATCGATTGGAACCCCTGCAGGTTGCCGCGCTAGCTTCTGCCTGAATGCTGAGAAGCCTCACAAGAAGTGAAAGAGATGACCAAAGGGTTGGAGGCACTGAGAAGTTGATAAGAGCAGCTTCTCTTCTCCTTCACTCAAGAACTGTCTGTTTTTCTTCATCTTTGCAGGAGGAGACATCTATCATTTGCCCCATTATTCTCGCAACATGCCACTGCGTGGACCAGAAAGGCTTTACATAAACAGGGGGTGTTCCTCTTGTGCAGTTCAGCTCCCACCCGCTTAAGAATGCTCTCCAGCCTAGCTGGGCTTTTGATGCTTTTGATGCTCATGCAAGATGCTGAGCTTAAGTTGGGGATGGAAAGTCCCTGAAGGACACACAATACATCAAAAGTCTGGGGTGGGGTCAGGTGGCTACAGCACCACACTAAGGCTCACAAAAGCTTCTCTTTCAGGTCTATCCCAGATGAATACACGTGAAAATAACAGTGTATCACTATTCCAAGACCAGGAAAACACTTCTAGATTCATATCTAAAGTCAATGACAAACTTTATCAGTCAGTGAGTGGGAGAAAATCAGCTGGACAGTTCCTGTGAGGTCTGGTAAAAGGTCTGGAGAAACTGAGACATAACCTTTGCCTCTGGCTGCTAGCAGCCACCTGGTCACCTCCTCTGCAGCAGGAGCTGGAGGAAACACAGGACCCATACAGCTCATACCACCCCTACTCACTTAGATCACCACATTGCTCTTAGGTGGCGATGAACTGGGAGAGAGAACAGTGGAGACACTGACAGATGTGATGTGGACTCAAGCAGAAACAGAGGTAGATCAATGACATTTAAAACTCAGTTTATCCTCCATACTCTTCCCACTGCTCAGTAACTAGTTTAGCACTTGTTGCAAAACATTGCTGACTGACAATCAGGAAAGTAAGGCAAACAGTCAGTGCTGGACTTTGCACCCAGCTGCTGACATGTTTAACACCTTGATTACATCTCCACTCCCGAGTCTGCAAGAGCTGCTAATGCTCCTACCTGGGCAGGCGTTGTTAAATGGTGGGTTGAACACTTTTGAGGACAGCTCAGTTGCATTCTTCTCCAGATCCACTGTGAGTCGCTGCATCTTGATGCAAAAATATAAACTACAATGTACAATTATACAAAGACAGGGGAGCTTGTTAGAACTAGGCCATTTCTGAAAATCAGTGCTTCATCAATGCTGCACAACATCCACCAGTAATGCAAGCTATCTTCCTGCCCTGTCTCTCCTCCCAGCCCCACCTGCTCTTTGCTAAAATAGCCAAAAGCATGTGCTCAAGGGCAGATATGCCTGAAGGAGAAGGCTAAGGGAGACATAATCCCATTAGCACTGGCTGATATGGTGTGAAGCTCATGTCACACGGGGAGGCCAGGCTAGCGTCACTGTGGTATGTCCCTGCCATACAAAGCAATCCCATAGTCCTCTGCAGCCAGCAACAAATATGAAAAGAATTTCCTTTCCATTTGCCTGTGACTGCCTTTAAAGTAAAACTAGCTTTTGCTTGCAGTGCTTCGAGTTGCAGAGTTGCTACAGGTATTACTTCCAGGCTTCTCTATGCTCATGACTTTCTATAGGATGAGCAAGCCTAAGGGTAGGCTGCATCAGATGCTGGGAAATTCAGTGGACTGAACTATTGAACATCGCCGCCTCCCTCTTCACAATCCTTTTTAAAAGAGACTGTCCCTTGCTTCCAAAACTTGCTAATATTAACTATCTCTTCAGAGACTCTCCTTCCTAACACTCAGGAAGTGGAATTATCTAGTATATTAAAAATCATTAAATCAAAACCTAAAAAGTATCGTGATGTCATAAGGAAGGCTTAGAAACCTTCCACACTTCATTAGAATAGATTATACTTTCCTTGCACTTTTGTAGAGATGGCAGAACCATCCAAGTCTTTATGTGACCTGGCTGGCAGTGAGGGCTCTAAATATTCACCCTCCATCAAGCAAGAAAAAGAACGAAGCCATGAAATACCTATTTCCTTCACTGTTTATTAAATCATGATATGGACTTCAGAAACGTCTGTGTCAATGTCAGTTCCAAACAAATAGTGCCAAACAATTTTTCCCTGGTTCTTCTGTATGGGTATGCATGAACCTCTATCCTAATTGCACATGGGTTCACGGCTCCTGAAATGTACAGGGATGGCTGAACTTTATAAAGGCATATTTTGTCAAAAGCTCTGGCATAAAGGCACTTTTTGAATCTATGGTATTAGTAGGACATGACATTCACTCTAAGAGAAAATTTAGAGTGGCCAGTTTCAATTAAAGACTCCAGGACACCAACACGTGTCTAAACAAGCTCTGGCAGCCTGGGAAAGACAGAGTATATCAAGAGTATTAGATAACTGTCAGCCTACCCCTAGGAGATGCAACTTGCTGTGCTTTACCACACTCTCCCCTCTGGCTATAAAATAAGTAAGCGTTCGTCAGTTATGCACAAGCTCTGCTTCATAATTACATTACTATTAATATGATTATCATCATCATACCTCAGAAATACACATCTCTTACCGGGGACAGACTGGCTTCCATTTCAGTCAAATTCCACTCACTCATAGATAAATTGGGATTAAAGACCTGTTGGGAGAAAAATACAATTAGGGCTCTGAAAGGTGCAATGCTTCGAGATACCCGTAGCCTCAGCTGCCCGCCTCGGCTGTCTGCTGGAGGCTGTAGCCCTGCTGGCAGAGATGCCAGAATGCACCTTCTGCCTGTGCCCCGGCTGCTCTGACCTATTAACCGAAGCTACAGGCACAGGCTCATGTGTGGTGATTTGTAGCACGGCCGGAACAGCGCGGGCTGGGCCGTGGAGGGGCAGCGCAGACACCCGGTGCCGCAGTCGTGTGGAGCCGGGACAGCCGTCTGTGGCACTGCACACGCAAGTCAAAGCCCTTTTTTGCTGCTCTTGGGTCCTAGGACACTTCCAGGTTCATATGGCTTTTTAAAAGCATTCCAAAACACAGTGGCAGAGGGCAGACTACCGCGGCACCAGTGCCTCAGTGGCAATCTCTTGAGAAGTCTGAGCAATGTGGGAAAGGAGCTGTTGATCTGGGGTACGGTTTTATGATTCATTCTCACTCGTGTGACGTTCAGTTGCACAGAGAGAGAAAAGTGTGTCAGTAACAGGAAAACACCTCCTAATGAGAAATAAGAGAAACCAATGGGGTTAGTGTTAGAGCAGGCCACTAGAAAAGCTTTCTGTAAAGTCAAAATCAATTGCAGACACTTGGGAAATGGCTTTAACAGAATAAGATTGATTTTTAAAATTATTTTTCATTCTTGTTTATCATGCAAGCTTATCACGTGCCTGTATCTGAAGCACCTCCTCAAGGGAGCATATCTTTGACATACAGATTCTTTTCTTATGTACAGAGTTATTTGATTATTGGCAAAAACCTTTCATACACTAACTATATGTACGAGGAGAGAGGGAGTGAAAGAGAGAAGTAAACAAAGCTTCATATTTCTGCATATATACTTCAGGAAAAAGCCACCCTCATTTTCTATAGAAAAGTGACCTGAGAACTGCAGACAGATAAATACCTCAGCAGAAATCTCAACATTGGCTACACTTCCCAGAATGTGAGGAAAAGGGGAAGGTAGTAGAGCTAAACACAATCTAGGAGAATCTAAGATGCAGAATATGCAGAAAAGAAACTAACCCACCCAAAGCAATTATCAAATTAGCTAGAGAGTCATGTTGAACCTATTTTACATAAACATATTAGGTCTATGATGATGTCTTTACCTAATGCACTGTGTTTGGTGCACCTAGAAGTTCAAATATGTATATTTTCAGAAGAAATGCAAAAAAAATCATCGCTTAAAGTCTGAAATTCTGCCAGTTCTTATAAGCAGGTCAAACCAGAGCTGTGACCCTACTGGCAGCATGCGACAGATGATGTGCCACACAAGAACAAGCAGCATGGTCTCTCTGACCCACAGCCCAGAGGTGCTGTGGGGAACTTCACAACCACCCGGGCTGGGAGCCTGACACTCACATCCAAGAGGCTGGCGGGCTCCAGGCCGTACTGCTGGCTCCTCAGCAGCAGCTGCAGCCCTTCCAAGCTCCAGTCGGCGCCCTCCAATGGGTCTGAAATATCTGCTCTGAGAAAAGACAAGGGGAAATATTGCCACGAATGAGACTTGCATAGATACATGTAGAAAGCAGGAGGACTGAGCAGCCTCCCAACATGAGGTTTATGCTTAAATCTCATTTTGAAAAATCAGGGTCCCTTTGTCAACCTGGGTTTACGCCATCTAGTTTGGTTTAATCCCAGAAGTACAACCCAGCAGAGCACACAGGGGACTGGGCTGATGGTAAAACAAGTGAGACCACTCCTCTCCTGGGTGATGCATGTGGCTTGAGGATGGATATTCTGTGCACATCTCCTCAAGACTGGGAAAATTAAAGCTTTCCTTAGAAGAAATCCTTCTAGATAGGCACTTGGAATCCAGAACAGGCTGCATTTCCATCCTCCTGGGTCCAAGATAGCTGAATTACTGTTAACTAATGGCTTTTAATGGAGTGACTTTTACCTGCAGACATTCAGCTAAAGGAGTAATTGTGTGGCCTTGACCGTCACATGCAGGATACTTGCATGTCCTGGTTTCAAAATAATGAAACCTTCATCCCTTTGTGTCAGACTTCTGCATTCAATGAGCACAGACTCCCAATTCTCCATCCCTGTGAGTGACCTCACTTGCTATTTCATCATCTTAAGGCATGACTTTATATCCTTTTATAAAGCCTTGCTTTGGACTGCCTAGCATTTTACTGAGCCCCTCCAGGCCAAGGAGAAAGGCACAGCAGTGCAGCTAAGTTTTGTGGGTTTTCGCTCTCAGTCAGAGATGGGGAAGCTGAGATCTATTTCAGCGTCAGCTCCCCAGTACCTCCCCAGAAGCATGCGGCCCACGTGATGGTGCCAAAGTGACTGGCTGCCACCTGAAGACAGATCTAGCACCAACTCAGGAAAGTCACCTTGGAAAAGTGACAGGAGGAGATGCAAAGGGACAACAGCCTAAAGAGAAAAGTCTATTTGACTTCACAGAACAGGAGGGGAAAAGAAAGGGGATAAATTATTTCCTTCTCAAGCCCAAGACTGCACCTGATAAATGCTTTGATGCCTTATCAGATATGTGCCCTACTTAGTGCAGAGGTTACGACGATGATTGATTGCCACCTTTCATCACTGTCTGTGTATTGGCACACAAGTGACACCTTATTTGCTGCACAGAAACAAATATTTCCTTATGACTTTATGTAACTGAAGACTCAGCAAAACAAATGACAGAGGGCACGCAAGCTACTGGAGGTGTAGTGTGGTCCAAGCCTCCAGGCATGGATTCTGGCCCAGGCTCCAGCTTTCGCTTGGACCTCAGGCAAACCCCTCTCACTGCAGAAAGCCTCTTCCTGCTCCCACGGCTCTGATGCACGTGTTCTGACAGCTCTTCCTCTGTTGGGTCCTTCAAGCAAGTCATCCACAGGCCCCCTACCTCTGTGAACTGTGCCCTGGGCTTCAAGGGTCCTCTAAGCAGGTGCCACAGGTACAGGATGGAGCTCACCAGGCTGCATTAGGTGACTTAAAGTCAGCCTCCCTTTCCGCCCCGCTAATGGGAAGAGAGGGCCATGAAACACACAGGGCCACAGCTCTGCCTTGCTCCCCTCACCTGTCCAGCAATGCCCTTCTGCCTCTTCTCTCAGATGGTTGTGAGGTGCCTGGTGGAGCTGCACCACAACTCCCTTTGCCTTCCAAAACAGACTGAACCATGGCGACTGGGAGCACAGGGGGCTCAGAGCAAGCCCGGCAGCCGGGCAGGGGGACATCAGGCTCAGTGGTGGCTTTCACTCCAGGGCTGACTGGCTCTTCCTTGATCAGCATGAGGCACTTCTCTCTGTAGCAGAGACAAGACTTAGCACCACACACACACACATCTGCTCCACAAAGGCTTCATGCTACTGGGAAGGGCAACAGCATGAGGCCTTGCTTCCACTTCCCATCAAAGTGCCCCACAGGGTCTTTCCATTCCCCTAGGTAGGCAAAAGAAACCAACAACCTTGTTTTCTTTTCAGCAAGCTTCAGAAACACGCTCAGCTGGAATATCTTCAGTCACTTCATCAGTCATACCTATAACGAATTTGCCTCATTCGATTGTGTTGCAAATATGGAAAATATACTTCCATGTGTTGAACCTTCCTCAGCTGAGTGTTAGGCTCAAGACAGGTTGAAGGGTCACTAGGCTAGGGAGATTCCCCTGAAAAAGTCTCCACCCTAGAGATAGGAATGGGATCAGTAAGACCTTCCCATCCAGGAGTCAGGACTGGACCAGCAAGCACTCTAGAGATCCCAGTGACATGGGTCAGGATCTTTTGGCCCTGCAGGATTTGGCACTGAAACTACCAAGATCTGACAGTCCCAGTCAGATGTTTTACTTGTTTGAAAGCAGAGGTTTGCCTTTTTCCAGTGGAAGAGGCACTCCACGTTATTCCTAGACATATGACATTGAAGCTTTGAATAGTAGCATTTTGTATCTAAAAATCTACTCTCTACTAATAGGAGATTTTACAGCTCTCTGTGAACATGCACAACTGGAGCCAAAGTGACAAAGGTATGTAGATCAAGAGGCACAGGGCATGGAAAGCCGTACTGAAAAAATATTATAACACTTACAGACTAGCTTTGCTGCAAGACAGCACACGAGCATGTCACATACGGGATGGTATGTGACACTACAAAGCCTCCCTCAGTATTCCTTTCAGATCCTATTCTCATCTCGTGAATCCTAAACTCCCACCAGAAGCTCATGTTGATTTAGGAAGTGCCCAACTCCTGAACACATTAGGGCTGTGGCTGGCCCAGATTCTTGAGTCATGCAGACATAGCATGGCTGAGAGGCCACCAGATGGCACTCAGTAATTAGTAGAAATAAGCAACTTGAAGGTTATATTAAGATTTTTCTCCTTTAGAAATGGCTTCTAGGCTGTGGGGTTTTTTTTTAACCTGGAGCTCTTTACATGCTTCTAGCTAATTTTATGGCTATGGTGTCAATTATGAGGCAGATTTACAGGCAATTTCTAGAGTCTAAGTGCCTTGCCTCTATGCCTGAGAAACTGTTTCCATGATTCATCTGTCTACTTACTTTCCACTGACATAGTTGTAGCTATTCTGCTACTAGCCCTAAATACACTGCATGTCTGTGGCAGGAAGAGATAAGCATTAAAATACATCTGCATTCAGTTCTTAAGTTACTGAGACCTTTTCACAGAAAAGTTGTCGAACATCGGAAGTTGTTGTGATGCAACCTTTCTGTTCTCATTAGCAGAAAGATGCACAGTTTGATTCTGTTTCTTCTTTGTCGAAGCCAAAAGGAAACTTCCTCTCTCTCTCTCTCTCTCTCTCTCTCAACAAACCCAACAAGCGTTAGTATCTCATTGTTTGATAAAGTCTGAGACAGCCCCTGTCTTGAGAATAATATATAAAGAAACATGGAATACTTCTCAAAGAGGTAAGTGGAAATTCTCAGCATGAAACTCGTGGCTTTGTTTTGAACATGATGCTGGTATTATTCCTCCCTAATTCCGAAAATCTGACCCACATAGCAAACTGGAAAAAAAATATTCCAGCCCACCACCTTCTCTATAGAGATTTGCCAATCAGACAGAAACTTTGGTAGAATTACAGCCAGGAAAAACTCTTTTGAAGTTATGCATGTCCATATCCAACTCTCCCTGTTCTTAATCACAAACATATTTACCTGTCATTTTCAGGAGGAGATTGTATATTTATTATGTTGGGTGGCGATGTTTCAGTAACATCAGATATAATGGGTCCCCCAGCAATTGCAGGACTGCTTAAGCAAGAGGCAGGTTCTGTCGATGGCTAAAAGAAAACCAAAAATCATACAGATTTATCCTTCTGAGGCCCAGAACAAGTCCGAGGCCCTATCTGAGACAGGGTTTATTCACTGTGCCCTTGACTCCTCCTTGTATGGAAATCAGAAAAGCTTTTACCTACTATGCAACATTATAATTTCCTCTGGTCTTTCCTCCAACCACACAGAGGTGCAGGTATAAAATAAGCACTGTGACTGAAGTGTCAGCTACTGAGAGGTTTTACCATGTCTGACATTTTGCCTAGACTGCTCAGCTTCCTCTGGAGGGAAAGATGCAGCACAGCCCAACAGGGGAGTATGGGTCTCTCATGCCAGCTCAAGTATTTTAACTGCATGACGTAAGCGTCATGTGTCTGGTGTCTGCTTTGGTGGGTTAGGGTGGTGGGGATCCCTCAGCGACTGCAAAAATCTGGCTCTGGTCAGGAAGATCATAGCACCCACTTCTAGAATACACTTCTTCCTCTCTGCCCTTGAGGTGAGCTGGGCTGGGGTAACACCACGAAGAGTTTGGTGTGTGGGGTCTGCCTTTCCCTCCCACAACCCATGGCCTCCCACAGGAACACGGCAGCACAAGCGCATGCAAGCATGCACCCCTCCCTGAAGCAGGGCAGCTGAAGAAATAATAAATGTCACTCAGCTTTGCAAACCTCTTCTCCACTGCCAAACTCTTGCCAAACTACTTACTCTTCAACCCGTATTATTGCGTCAAACATTTTTCCACCCTGGCCAAAGAAATCCCACAAAGCTCAGAGGGTGGCATAAACCTACCGACTGTATGAAATAGGGGTCATGGAGGGGCTCTGTAGACAAATGCCGGCTGAACTTGGACACTTGAGGAGCTGAGATCCCGTTGTCAAGCATCAGAGGTCTGTGAAAAGAAACACGTTTGTTTTCCCAGCACGTAGTGACTGATTCCTGGTCACTCATACAAGGAATGTCCCTCAGACAAGGGTTGTTTTCCCCTGGATACTTGGGTTTTCCTCAGCTGTAAGGTACTTTCTTGTCCAGCGTTATGGATAAGGAAGGCAAAAAACAGTTTTGGAGGAGGTCAGCATTAAAAAATTGCATTAGCCATATAGAGAAGGGATGATCTAGGTTTTCTAGATTTCATTTGAAAGATGTAAGTAAAATAACAAATTCAATTTCTATTTTGAATTGAACAAATTCAATTCATACTTTCTTCCAGTTCCTAGTGGTTTCAAGCTCTAGGCTGGATCCTCAGCTTGTTCAACTGGAGGTAGCTATGCTGAAATTATTGGTGCAATACTGGGAATCTGGCCTTGTTACCAGCTCCATTGTACTCAGGGCCTCTTTGGCAAAACCTCATCTCCGTTCACAGCACTGCATAAAAGGAGCCTATGCCACCCTCTAACTAAGTAATAAAACAGAAGGAGACACAAAGGAGAGCAGAGCCTAAATTAATTGCATACAGGCTTTTAAAAAATGACTGACAGGCTTTTACAGATCATAGAATGGTTTGGGCTGGAAGGGACATTAAACATCATCCAGACCCACCCCCCTGCCCCGGGCAGGGCCCCCTTCCCCCAGCCCAGGGTGCTCCCAGCCCCGTCCAACCTGGCCTTGAACCCTTCCAGGGAGGGGGCAGCCACAGCTGCTCTGGGCACCCTGGGCCAGCGTCTCACCACCCGCACAATAAAGAATTATCTAAATCTGCCCTCTTCCAATTTAGAACTGACAAGCGGGTCTGCGTGCTGGGTCCTGTAGCAGGAGTGCTTTGTGTTTAGCACATGATTGAAACCAAGAGAAAATTAGGAGCCTCAAAATGGCACTGCCTTTCCATCATGAAACTTGCTGGGTGGCAGTCCTTGGTTTTGTGATACAGTCCCAGAGAAGCTGGGAACTGGTATGTTTTGCTGAACATCACTGTTGTTACTGCTATGATGATCCTATAAAACTGCCCAGCAAACCCCTCTTTTCCTACTGTCCCCCAGTCAGGAAAAGCATCTTCACTGTTCATTTAAAAGACACTGATTTGACCCAGAAAAGCCAACAGTTTTTTCCACAGTAATGTCTAACAGGCTTGACAGAAGATAATTCCTAGCTCCCTTGATCCTACAGCCACTATATTATTATATGTATTAGATAGATATATAGGGTGTATATATATGTCATATATATATATAGTATTATATGTATTATATATATGTACATCCAACATTTCTTGTCAAAGTAACTTTGGTGTCTAACCCATCTAACAGCCTCCCAGGTCAGACATGCCCGTGGGACCTACAGATGTGCCCATCCTGTCCAAACCCACCCAGAGACCCCAGTCAGCATCTGGTCTGCGCCACCAGCTGCTCCAGGCTGTACGTTATGCTTTCCTGCAGTCATTTAAAGGAGAGGCAGGAAAACAAAACCGTGAAAGGTAAAACATTGGAGGTGCAAATACAGACACAAGAGCTGAGGTTCCTTGAAGACAGACCTTTGTGTTTCCAAGGAAGCAGAAACTCAAATTAACGTGCACAACACTGTGCGAACTGCAGCTGAGTTGTATCAGTGTGGTCCCTCTTCATAAGGAGGTCAATACAGTTGCTCTGCAGATAAGTTCTGTGCTCTTCTGCCCCTTTCAGCACAGTTTCTCATTAATTATTTGTTTTTTTTCAAAAAGCAGTGGTCTAAGACAACATTTCTTGGGCTGCAAAGCTTTTACAGGGAGGGCACGACCCCGACTGGAAATTAGAGATCAGATCTGGCATCTCATTTCTCTGCTTCCCCACTCCACTAGAGGAAAATTTCCCTATTCATGAACCTCAGCATCTCAGAGCAGCTGATATCCTCCCCTTGAGACCTCTTCTTTGTTACCATTCTTCTTGCAGTGTTTCTCCTTTCCAAGAGGCTCAGTAGAGGGGGTAAGCAAAGGTAAGTGTACCCAGATTGCTCGTACAGATTATGGGCTCCTTCATTTAATCCCGTGTTTCCTTTACAATCCTCACAACAAGGACACTGACTTAAAGAAGATCGACTCCCTTGAGCAGCCATTCTTGGGAAGTCTGTCTCCTTTCTCTGAGGCATGAAGAAGTTTCTGAGTTGCCAAAGGCCACAAGGTAATAAAGGTGGGAACTGGAAGCATGTCCCTGTCCTCAGCCTGAGCAATAAAGGCAAATTCCTCTTAGCAGCCCCTTTCCCCTCTTTAGATCACAAGCACCACAGAGCAAGAGATGCATGGCTGCTCTCCTGGTAGGCACTAAGCTTCTTAATTCAAGCTCCTCTATTCACTTGCCTTGAAGAGCTTATTTATGACTCTAAAGAAACCCCTTAGCTGAAATCTTTCTCCACCTTCCTCTCTGCAAGGCCTGCGGGTCACGTGCCACCAAAGCTGTGTTGGATACACACTTCATTCAGTGACTGTGGGTCAAACTGAAGGTGTCTGTGGGCTGGCTGGGCCCAGCCCTGCTCCCACGGATGACAAGTGGCAAAACTGGAACCTGTAAGACCAGCAGTGGGGTCCTGCCCTTTACCCTGCCACTAGCTAGTGTTCCCATCTCCCATCACGCTCTGTGTTCCCCAAATAAAGGTCATGAGCTGACACGGTGCTTCTCTAAAGACCACTGAATGGGGCATGTCAGCAGGTCTGACTCGGCAGTTCAGCCCATTCATTTCCCATCACCATGGTGCCCTGGTCCGGTGACCGCCTGCCTGGGCGAGCTGAGCTTGTGCTTTTAGTGAGGGGGCAGCATTATGCACCCGTGAGCGTGTGCGCACCACACAAGGGTACTTACAGCTTCCTCTTTATCCCAGTGCTGCTAGGGCTTGATTGGAGCTGGCCAAACAGAAACTGAATCAGCTGTCAGGAGAGATCAAAATCCGGTGTTAATCAGCAGAGTGATTCAGCACTCCCTGCTCTCACAGCCATTCTTATCTCACACATTTCTCCCTCCCGACACCACCCCAAAGCTGGGAGCAGCCATGAAATACGGGAGCCAAACTGCATGAGACATTGGAGCCCGAAACGGGACTAAGCTTTCCAAGAACTCAAATGACCTGCCTGGCTTTCAGGCAACACAGCCAGGTGCCTGCTTTGTGCAAAGACTGCTAGATGCATGTGCTCAGTGCTTTCTCTCTCCACTTCTGTGCATGCAGAACTCCAGCTAGCCCTCTCATACTTGGGAATCTCCCTGCAAAGTACACATGCAAACGTTCCTGGGCCCGGAGTTAGACTTGGCCTCCATAAAAGTCTTTTAGAGACCTTTATCAGAGGCTTGATAAAAGTCTGACAAAGACTTTGCAAGTGAAAGAGGCAATGCCCTAGGGGAGACCCTGGATGGAGGTCTGAGCTCTTTCAATTGAGTTTTTCAGCCCTGTGAAATTCAGTGTTGATATAACAGGCCACTAAAAAGGATGCAGAATGCCTTTGGAGAGGAATCACTTAGCAACATATTCCCAGGTCAGCTTGAACCCAATGCTCTGCTTTGACCTCCAAACAAAGAGAGCATTATTATTATTATTATTATTATTATTATTATTATTATATATCACAGCTGTCTCTTATTGCTCAGTATAACAAAATAGAGTTGCACAAATGCCTCTTTAATGAGTGGTGTGGCTGGTCCAGACTCAGAGCTGGAGGAAGATTTGATAGCCTCGTGCATTTCTATCCGGTCCTATGACTCTGTGATGCCACGTGATGGTCAGAACGTGGCTCTCAGGGGAACTGGGAAATGTGACGTGCTCAGTCACATCAGCACCATCTGGGAATCACTGCAGAGGCCTTTTCTAGCACTGGTCATGCCAGATTTCAAGGGAGATGGCTCCGCAGTGCTCCTTCAGTCTAAAAAGTTGTACAATTCCTCATCTATACCAATAACACCAGAAAAAGTAACAGTTGCCAGAGGTCCCCACTGGGGGAACGGCTAGCCAGTTCTGCTGCCTGCAGCTTTAGTGCTGGCAGGAGGGGGAGGCTCCTCTCTGGTACAGAGGAAAGATTTGGGAAGCCCAAAGGCATCGGTACAGCGACAACACAGCCAATACAGAGCAATTAGTGAGAGTTGTGCTCTCTTGCTCAGGACAACAGAAAAGTGGTTTCTAACATCACAGCAAGGACTGACAGGGAAATTAAAATCTTTTGCTCAAGGGCATAATCTATGCTTTGTTAATGACCACTTTCCATGGGACACGTAAGAGCATCACACAACTTTAAAGAGAGGGAAAATAAATACACTATGATATCAGAGTGTGGAGAAGATTATAGGACAAAGTGAAAAAAAAAAAAATCAGGGGAGGACATGCATCATGCAGTACAAGTGGAGTTTATACGACCACTACCTTGTTGATCACTTTCTGTTGCTGTGAGTGGTTCTGCCGTAGAGAAACAACTTCCCGCCAAAGAACTTCATTTTGCCTGAAAGTGAAACAGAGACTTTCCATGAACACAGAAGCATCCCAACAGCCCACTGTGCTGCCATGACACACAGTAGATCCAACTGTGCAAAGTGTGTCTCATTTTGGGGCTCTTGAAGTGCTTTGCTCTTTTCAGGTGTCCCAAACAGGGCCACACAATTGCTTCCCTTGTTTTTCCTTGACCCCAAAAGAACTACAGACCAAAGCACGGAGGAAACCCAAAGAAACAGAACCTAACATTTAGGGAGGAATGGGGGGTGGGGAGGTGTAACAAGGGGACATGCATATTTAGTTTTCATGGAACATTTGGGCCAAACTCAGAATTTCAGCAAGGCATGATTTGTGACTGGATTATTTGGATCACCCAGACTGTTCTTCCTGTGGGAGCCAAGGAAGCCCAACCTCTCCACAACTGCCCCCTCAGTGCCCCCAAAGACCAAGAGATCCTATGGATAGAGATTCTATGTATTCTGCCTTCTGACACCTTGTACGCGTGGTGGTACAAACGCATGTTTGGGAGTGACTGGAGCAGCGAAAAGGATGCTTCTGCATCTGAGAGCCATGAGCTAGGAGGATTGTAATGATTTTATTAGTGGGAGTCACTGCTTTCACCCAGCAGAGACCTGTGTCTAGCTTGCAATTGCATAAAGCATATTTATTTTCTGTCTGCAAATGCAGCACACGGGAGTTTACAGGCTTCCTTGAACAGTCAGCCCCAGGAAGTGGAATGGGGAGATGCAGAGTTTATTTACTGTGTCGCCTCCAAATCTGGATGCCAGTCAGGTCCATGCTGCAAAAGGTTTTGCCAGTGAACTTATCTCGAGAGTATATGGATGGATCAAAACTGACAGGCCAGAAAAACCCATCGTACAAGTGAACTTTATAAACCTTTTTGCCTTTTTCTAGTGTGGATTGATCCTAGAACTAGGAAGATAAGGTCCAGAGCTCGAAAGAGCACCACAGGAGCTTGTACGGCAACAATCTCTGCAGTGAACTTTCTGTGCTGGTACTGACAGGCTTTTCAGCAAAGCATCTTTCCTTAGTCTGACAGCTTCTACTGGAGTTATGGCCTAATGGTCCTTCAGTGGTGTAAATTTCTGAACAGGGTTTCAGCCTGGGATTTCTGGTCTGTCCTAGGTTATAAAAAATGTATTGCTTTCATCAGTTGAATGCAACTTTGCCTTTTGCCAGATGGAAGAAGGGACCAAGCAAATCAAAGGAGAGAATAAACTAAAAGCAAGGCCAAATCATCAACTCTGGAATTTATTAAAAAATAAATAAGGTACTAGCCTAGAAACACTTCCATAGCTACTGTTCCTGGATTTCAGTGTGTGGTTTAATGCATGTGCTAACTGTGGGAGTCAGTAAAAATTGAGGTAGGATAAAGATATTTATCCATTGCACATAAGGTACTGGGGGGCTGGAATGAAGTTTCACAGCACATAGTGTTCTCTCAAGGCCCAGGATGTCAGTGTCATCTGGTGATGTACGAATATCAGTTTTCATTACAAAAAAAGGGTTTGGGCTCTTTTTAATTATTCAAGTGCTTTTTAAACAAAGTTCTCTGTAAGGATTCAAATTCAGGAGGCCAATAAAAACCTCTCCAAGTACATGATTTATAAAGCCATATCTATTTACTAAATTCCCAGTGACCACATCTGACTCAAAATCCCTGAGTCTCAGACATCTGGAGGTCAGGCAGACACAGACAAGCAGCATTGCATTTGCTTGTTTTTCTCTTATACAACAATTTTGGCCAGGTCAGAAGACACAGTCTTCAGAGAGCCAGGTCCATGGACTAAACACATCTTGTGTTCTTATATATTTCAGCCCAGCCATATATTTTGGAGGTGGAAGATGACAGAGTGGTTCTTTTTTAAATTATTTTTTCAATAGCTGGAGTGGACACCACCACATTTCTGCCAAGGACTCTTCTACGTGTGAGAAAGAGTTCCGTCTTTACCATCATTTCTATCTGGAGGAAATACAGTTATCTGAGCTAAGTCCCCAGGTTATACACATATTCCTACACAGCCTCCTCTGTGCTTTCCTCATCTGTAAAGGGAAAACATAGATGAAAAGAATATGTCTACCTTTCACAAAAGACAGAGCATTAACTCCTATTTTGTAGATCATCAGGTCTGCATAGAAATCTTACATGTTATTTGCTCAACAGATCTACTCCCTGTGATTAGTCCCTGGGTCAGTACATGCTCCCTGGGAAGGACGTAGGTAAGGCTCCTCCTTTGAGACATTCCCCAAGATCAACAACTCTATAGAAGCAAATTCCCGTAAGAAGCAGCCTGAGTAGGATTCAACTCACTGCTTCATGTCCTGCACTTGACACTCCATGTTCTCCTGCTGACTTCTCAGTATCTGTACCTCGTATAGCAACCTGCTGAGGTCCTCCTGGCGCATCTTGGTCTCCTCACTTTTCACTACTGACACCTGAGGAGGAAAAATCAAAGGTGGATTTTACCAACGCAAGAATGGCCATGGCCAGACAGAGTCATTGCTGTGGGTCGGGTACAGGACTTCCACCAGCCAGTCTGAAATACTGAAATGTGCTGAAATACCAGGACAGGCAACATGTACAAGAGTCTGAACTATACTTAGGGTATTATTGTAAGGGCCAAAGGGACAAAATAGAGCAAAGAGCAGGACAAATCCTTTTGTACAGAGGGTCTGTTGTCAGCAGAACATTCCCCACCAGAATGGGGACTTATTTCAAAGCAGCTTGGGTAGGAAAAAAAGGAAAAAAAAGGAAGAAAGGAAGAAAGGAAGGAAAAAAAGGAAAAAAGGAAGAAAGGAAGAAAGAAGGAAAGAAAGAAGGAAAGAAACAAAGAAAAAAAAAAAGGTATTTTGAGGGTTAGGGAAGAATTGAACTTGGTTGTTTAATTAAATCTTTCTACTTTAACTACAGAGAAACCAAATCCAGTTTTGTGTTTTACAGGGATTAGCCTGAGGTAATGTTTCAAATTGACATATTACACTTGAATTTTCAGAAGACTTTTGCTGAAGTCCCTTTTCTGAATTTGCTACACTAATACAGTAAGAGAAGAGCCTTTCTGGGGCATCAATAACAGGTTAAAAGACAGCAAACAGAGGGCAGGAGTAAGTTATTTCTTCTATCATAACAGGAGATGGCTGGTGGGAGACCTTGCAGGAGTTATTTTGTACTTATCCAGAAAAGCAGGTAACAACCCAAAAGCTGAGTGGTGGGAAGCAAGCCTGGCCGTGCAGCACTACACGAAGGTCTCGTGAAACTGAGCGATGGAGCAAGAAAACACAGACAAAACTCTGATGAAAGCCAAGCCCTGCACCCTGAGGACCCCTGCCCCAGCCATACAAATATATGGAGAGGACAGAAAACAGACCACAGGGTGATCTTGGAGTTATGCTGAGCGGTCTATAGCATGGGGGCCTGTGGGCTGAAAGCAAACAAGCATTGGGGGAGTTATCAAGAGAGGAATGCAGCTGTGGTGGAAACCCTCACAATGACCACGGAGTGCTGTTCTGGTCAATACAACCCAAAAAAGGGACGTGGGAGGGTTAGAAGGACCCAGGGCAGTGAGTCATGACAGCAGGTACAGGGAGCTCCTGCGCAGGGAGAAACGAGGCATTTCCCACTCGAGGCGCATGAGGGACGGAAAACAAGTATTCACTCCTTCTCTCCAAGCAAAAGGCCCAGAGGAAACAAATTAAATAAAGAGACAACAGGCTTAAAACAATCCAAGGGATCTACGTCTCCACACATAACATTAGTTAAGTTGTGGGGCATATGGCTGAGGGAGGCTTTGAAAAAGCACCACGCAGCCTCTCCACCGCAGTGGTGTGGAACCTTCTGGAACAGGCGCCTGCCGCGCCTCCGCCTTCCCGCCTCGAAGGGGCTCTCCGGGGGGGCCCGCCGAGGCCCGGCTGTGTGTCCCCCCGCCCGGCACCCCCTCACCTTCCTCCTGATGTGCTCCAGGAGGTGCTCGTGGCCCTGCAGGAAGCAGAGGTGCTGGAACTCGGTGTCGTCCCGCTCGGGCTTGACGAGCCCCCCCTGCTCGATGTTCACCACCTTCCTGAAGCCGTCTGCGTGGAGAGGGTGCAGGTGAAGGGCTGGCAGGCCCAGGCCCTCCTCCTTTCCTCCCACCCCGCCATTTCTGAGGACATTTCTTTTCACTCCCCGCCACTTTTTGAGCTGTTCTGGTGCTCAAGGCACAGCCGTGCCGCCTCCCCACAGCTGGGTATGCTTTTGGGCCCTATCTACAAAAAATCCAGTGCAAGGGAGGGGGAACCCCGTGTACCCCGCTGGACATCCTGCAGCTCTGAGGACACGCTGCCGCTGGCCGACACCATGAAAGCCTCGCCGGCAATCCCTTGGGCATGTCAGTCTGTCTGCCAGGAGTGGAGATGCCTGTCCTTACAAAATCTCTAGTTTGATTTGCAAGCCAAAAGGGATTCTGGGGATGGTGGTTTTTCAAAGCTGTAGACAAGCATCAGGTGCCACTTTTGGAAAACAAGGTCACATGCACCTTTAGAAATCTACTTTGGGCACTTCTCTGAAGTCCTAGAAAGGTTTCTAAACATATCTAAAGACCGGCCTAAAAATTACAGTAGGGCCACTGTATAGTTAAACAGCAAAATTAAAACTCTACTGAGGAACTTTGTGAGCTAGTCACTGAACACCTTCCAAAAACTATCAGAAAAGAACCATATTTAACACAGTCATGGTCTAGATGTGGCTGAAAATGACACCTAAACCTCCATTAAGGGGTGAAAATGTCTGATCAGCAAGGCAGGGAGAAGTACTGTCCATAATTAGTTCAGCAATAGTTCAGCTGGGAAAATGGATAAGCTCTGGACATGCTACCTTCAAAAGAAGCAGTTTCTGTGGAAGGTGTCACAGTATCAGTCTGCTGGAAAAAGCCCCATATATAATAAAATGGAAAAGAAATAATAATAGGTCATCAAATTGATGTAAGAGAAGCAGAAAAACTGGTAGCTGAAATTTCTTAGCTCACATCTTATGATTTAATTCAACAGAAATTCCGTGCTGGAATCTAAGGTCAATACAAGGAAATCATCCCCACAGCATCTCAGAGGCAGGTCCTCTTTGGCAAAATCAGTAGTGCCACAATAAAGTGTATACTTGAGAGCTCAACTTTTCTAGCCATGGTTGCTTTCATGCCTCCTGTCCCACCCCCACTTTCTGTCACTCCCCCACTGTCTGTAGGTCCCACAAAGCCTGGGCTCCGGAGGTTGAACTTACACATGTTCAGCTGCCGGACGAAGCTGGCCATGTTGTTGTGTTTGAAATACTTAGGCAGCACCTCTTTGGCAAAGCGTCCTTGGTCGAACACATGGAAACTGGTGCCATTCTGCAGAGGAAACAAGGACAAAGGCAAAGTCAGAGAGGCATCCCTGACCATGAGAGGTGCCCAGGGGGAGATGATCTCCTCAAGTCCTACAGTGAGAGAAGTCATGCTCTCTGAATTGTGACCTTGAAGCTGAGAAGAGTGGCAACAGCCTTCAATGACAGATGTGCTCCTTTCAGTTCTGGTACAGTCAGTCCTCTATGACCAGTTTTGATCTTTTTCTACTAACCTTTGCTACCACTTAATTCAGAGCCTTGGAGGTGAGAGAGAAGCTACAGACTTTTACACACAATAGCTGATAGCTTTGTGATCATCCACCCTTGCGTGGATCTCACAGAAAGACTCTGGTGTCTGAAGAAGGTCCCGGAAAGTGGGAACTGCCATTATAACCCCTTGACCTTCTTGTATAGGTCTAACTCTGACCCATCTGCGCCAGAGCACAGAAGTCCTGGAGGGAGCACTGCCTGGAGACATGCTACAAGAAACACAGCAAGGCAAGAAAGTAAATCATCCCTGGAGACACTACACTGATCCAGAAGCTCTACGCACTTCTCCTGACTAGTTTTGATATTACACAGCCACAAAGGCAACCGCAAAATGTTAACAGTCATGCTTTACCGTCCAAACTAGCAACATGCATGTTAACCAGATAAAATATCCGTTCCTGAGGTTGCATTGCCAGGATCCGTGACTGCAAAACAAGGCAAACTGCCTGGGATTGCTGGCAGAGACTGACACACTGCAGCCATGTGCTTCCCCTGCCTGGCCTTCTACCTGCTGGCAGTTAAGCTGTTGCAGAGAGAGCTTGTAAGACACATTGCACTGCAGCTGCCTTGAAACTTTTTGCAAACAGCAATCCACATGATCTTTTTAAGGGACAGAAAAAAATAGCAATTAATTTTCATCTGTAGCTAACACTTAGAAACAACATTTTCTAAATCTCTGACCTCAACAGATCAGTGTCTCCAGGATATGGTGGATGGCAGACCATCTCAAATCTTATCTCTGCTCCAGATGGCAGGGGCAGTACTGAGAATTTGGAGGAATGAAGAATCACAATTTCACATGGGAGTTTGGGGCACACATGGCATTTTTGTAAACTTGAAGAGAATGGTATCGTCCAGAGGCTTACATTGGCTTTGCTTGTGGAGAGAGAAAGAGCTGCAAAGACCTACCTGGGGAACCACCCAACTGTGCAGCCTAAGCTCTCCACAGCTTTATGGGAGGACAGGCAAGATGCAGAGACCTATGCCAGTGCAAAGACATCAGCAGATATTAGGGACTTAGCAACCCAGCTGCAGATGAGTTTGGAGAGACAGGTAGCTAAAGACACCAGCGCCTGTACGATTTTGGCAGGGATGGGTCTGAGACCAGCACGGCCACAGTCATCCTCTTGCTGTGTTCAGCGTTATTACCAGCAGTCCAGTGGTGTGTCAGCTTGGGGGGTAATCGCACAGCGGAGTGGGTTCTGACAGAGGAGGACAGCGTTTCGTAAGGGTGAGCACCCAGGCCCTGCATGCAGGAGGAGTGTACCAGCAGCGTGTGGGTCCCACCATGCACCCATCACAGGGTCCACAGCTGTATGGGTGCTCTCAGGGCTGCCTGGATGTTTCTAAAACAGGGAGCATAATCAGGACCACGAGAAAGTTCAGCAACTGAAGAGGTGCCACTGTGTGCCTGTAGCCTTCCCACAGCCACTGCAGAACGGCCAGCTGGCAAACCCTGCTGCCTTACTCATTGCCACTACGTTTCCAACACCAAATGGTGCCAATTCCCTCTGTGCCCTGGCTCGTCTGTCAACACCCCTGCACGCCCACAAACAAAAGACTCTGGGTCAGCTTACTTCTTGCTCCATGTTCACTGCTGCAAATACTTGAATGTGACTGTTTGCCTTGACAGTGTCCTTTGACCATCACCAGGGTCTTTCCTATCATTCTTTACCCCATGCAACAGAAGCAAAGGCTGGCCAAGTGGTTAAGAGATTCACTAGTAATCTGTAGGCTGAGATTATCCCCAGGGGCTGAGTTTGCAAACATGGCAGCAGGGACCAGAGTTTCCCAACACTGCAAAGGCTGTTCTGGGGAGAGAGCTGGTTTCTCCTACCTCCCTTGTGCTTCTGCCCACTCACTATCTCTGGGATACACCAGTGTGTCCCAGGCTGGGCAGGATGATGTAAAATAAGAAATGGGAGGGGTTTGTGAACCTGAACACCTTCTTATGGCCTCCCTTGAGAGGTCGTTCCTTTGAATTCAGGGCTGCAATGTTCTCAGAAGCTGGTGAACCCAGAAGGGTTCCTACAGACACAAGAGACTTTGGAGTTACTGTGTGCTCATGGATGAAACATGCATGTGCCAGCTTGTTCCCACACAGCAGCTCTGCCTCACTCTACATCATGGGAGCACAAGCTGGGAGACACCTTCTCTGCCCAAGGCAAAATTCAACCTGCAGCATATCAGTTTTAGCAGATGCTTATCTTAACTGGTTTTGACAGATCCATGATGACAGACACCCTGTGCCCTGCCCAGGCAAGCTACTCCAGAAGTTTGCTACGAGTTCCTCCTAACTGCATTTTCCATTTCAGAAATTCATTTAATTACTTCTTGACCAATCTACCATGGACACATACAGCAGACTTTTCCTTTCCATCTTACAACAGCCTTCAGTGTGTATAGAAACCATTACCATGTTTCCTGTCATCCTCTTCTCCTTCATGTTAACAAACAGTTCACAGGTCCTTATAGGTCCTATTTTCTAAGAGTTCTGATTACATCCAGAAATCTTAGGCATGCACACAATTTCTCAGCTTCAACAACACTGATGGATAGAAGAGGAAGAACATGGGAAACATGGGAACATGCAACATGAGAAACTTAAACATCTAAAGGCCTTAAGAAAACCTCTCAAGAATGTAGCTGTAGCCTATGTTAGGTTGCAAGAAAGCAGAGCATTCAGGTGGTGGTGGTGGGCAGTCAAAAATAACAGTAAGTGTAACAGAGAGGGGACTATTAATATATGTTAGAGAATCCTTCCTAGCTTGAAAGTCCTTATTTAAAATGGGCGATACCAAAACTTGGTGGTTCTCAAAGGTATGGCCACGTAATACCACCATCAGAAAGCAACCATTGCCTTGGCTAACAATGCAGCTCAAATCCTATCTCAAGTTTTGAATAAAAACTCTACTGGACACAAACACATGACAGAAAGGCTGCTTCAGACCTTTTTCCCTTTAAATCTGCTCTTGTTATAGATTCCTGATTTTGGAGAGCAAAGTTTATGCACACAGCTTATCTGATAACTCCCTGTTGAAGACAAATCACATTGTTTGCAGCAAGTCTTAGTTAGGTCAAAAGCACAATGTAGTATCAAAATGCTATATGGGGGGACAAATAAACCTTTTTCATTCTCTGATTTCACTTGGTATATTAATGCCTCAGTGATAAATAAGAAGCTGAAGCAAAACAATCTATCCCTATGCGGCTGTACGGACAATACACACATACATCATGATGATCATCACAGACTTGTTGAAAAAATCAAGTAAAGCTCTTCCAAAATGTGAGTGATTTAGGGTGCCAGACCTAGATTTGTTTAAACTACAGGTTTTAGTGTGAGGTCTGAATGCTGTTTATCTGCTGCCTTCTCCCAAGGCATTTGTGAAAGGCTGATAAGAAAGACATCTGAAATAATACAAACAGCAGTGGAATGTTTTAAGGGCTTTGCACCTTTTCTAGAAAATTTTAGGGAACCGCAGATCGAAGCAAGGTGAAAAACCTCTCTCTTAAAGAGTCTAGATTTTTACAAGATTCAGTGTGAGACACCCTTTAAGATGCTTCAAGTGTAAATATTATTAAAACACTCCCCCAAAAAAGTTGTCCCTTTGAAACAGAAAAGCCACAATATTACAGATAAATATTCCCTAACGAGCTATCATTCCTTTCACTCTCCCAGTTAGCTGGCCAACACCTGTAAAGCAATGGGAAGTTGCTGTGCAATGCAGTACTTAGGCCTTGCACCTGGGTTTTTCCAGGTGTTGCAGGCACTCAGCGACACCCGATATTCGCTGTACTTACAGTACTCCAGCAGATGAGATGGTTCGTTTCAGGATCTTCCACCAGCGTCCAGAGTTTGGTTAGGAAAGCTGGCACATTGCTGGAGTATCCATCCATCACCAGAGAGCTGGGTGAATCCTGCATAGTTTTTCAGTGCCCCAGCTACACTAACCCCATTGCTCTCAGCGTGCCTGCCTCCCTGCACGCGCCTGCACCCGACAGAGAATGAACCACTGAATTTTATCCCAGGCCAGTGGAAAGTAGGCTCCCAGGGAGTCACATCAGCAGTGCTGCTCGCACTCTTAAAAACTCAGCACAATACGATGGCATCACCAGCCCCAGAGAACAATACACAGAATGAAAATGCACTGCAGCCGATCTCACAGAGCCATGAATAAATACGCAGTGTCATGCAAAGGGAACACGTGCTGAGCACCTTATGCTGGGAGGTTAGCAAGTCACTGCCGTGAGCCCACCTGCCGAGAGCCTGTGGCACAGCAGTGCCACGTTTGTGGAGGCACCTGAATTGTTATTTTGGAATTTTCTTGTCCTAAGTGTTGGCTGGCACAGGTGAACAACGGCTGGCCAGATCTCAGGGCAGCACATCTTTGGCAAGGTTTTCAAAAGTCAAAATTGTAAGCTGGTTTGGCTACAGAGCCCATGTTATTTGTCAAGAGAAATGATTTGGCTCTTGGAAGAGAAGAGAGGGTGATAAAAACAGCTATACACTGAATCTAGATTACAATATGCTTTATTATTAACATTTAGATATCTCCGAATAGGTGTTCAAAGCGTAGCTTTATGTCAGGATCGTTTCAACTCAGAAACTGCTCTTCAAATAAGGTTCACCAAAACCTTTGGTACAGCAGACCAACACACACATATCGTAATTCAGATGCAAGATAACTTGCATCTGAATGCAGATACCAGATGCAAAAACTGTCAACACTCTTGATTCTCCCAAGGAACACTAACAATGTAATAAAGCAAAGGTCTTTGCAAAAGGCATTCAAATTACATCCTGGAAATCTGCATTCCTGAGCAAAAGAAAGACAAGATGGACAAGAGAATTCGCAGGCCATATGTCTTTTATTACTGCCTTGTGAATGATTTTCCTTAAGTGCTTTTTCTCCTGCTTGTATTTCCTAACATAATTCAGCTCCTGTTATATCACTCCAAGCTGGAAATTACCTGTCAACTGGATAATGGGTGAGCTCACCCTCAATGAAATGCCAAAAGAGGAATTATCAAGGTTAGAGTAGATTTTCCATCAGATGACCACTGTTTGTTGCCATAGCTCACTGAATCTGCATGGTACCCCACTGGGCAGAAAATGGCTGCACTGAAGCTACCACTTCCTTAGCTATTTTAGTTGTTGCTGGGCACCTGACACAATGTGGTTGACTTTGAGATTCTTTTAAAATGTAAAATCAAAATCAAATTGCGCTGAAGTCCTCAGGAAAAACCTGCGAAGGGTAAACTTGACATTCCTGCTAAATAATGAAGCAGAGGAGAAAGAGACCCACCCTACATACCCACGTAAGGAAGAAAAAAAAAAAAAAAAAAAAAAAGGAAAAGGGACAGGGTGGTGCAATTCTATTTCTCTGTATACCCTTTCTCTATCACATTTGAGTGCAAATGCTTGGTCTGCAGAACAGGTGTGCATCGTATGTAACAGCCAGTGCTGGTGAAACAGAGTATTCTCAGTGAGTGCAGAAGGCATTTTGCAGCATTTTCCTTATAGCCCTAAATCTTCTTTCCCCGTCCTCTTGCAGATCCCTACGATTCCCTGGAAATCTGTAGGAGCTAGTCACTGAACTGTTACTGGTTTCCAGGGGTGCCGTTCCTTGGTGACCTTCAGAGTGTATTGTTTCAGAGCAGGGCAGTGCGTGAGGAACGCTTCTACCACCTCCTGGCTGACCACACAGTAGCAGTGGATCTCCAACAGGTTTCTGCACTGCTTAGCCAGATCTACTAGCGAGGAATTTAAGTCCTCTGAGGACGTGGTCTGCAGCATCAGCTTCTTTAAAGTACTGCTGTAGCTCTGGGTGACAAACCTAATCTGATTTACCATGTAATTATAGGTGTTAAGTTGCAGTGTTCTCATTGGTATATTCAGCTTTAGGATCCGTGGTATTTTGCAGGCAGGGACGGTATGATCAAACTCTAGGTCTACACAGAGTTGAGGATGCTTTTGACTTACAGCAGCCCAGAGCTCTTCTGAGATCACGGGTATATATTTGTCCAGACGCTCACAGAAAATGTCTAAATGGGTGAAAGCTGCTCTTTCGGGCGTGAGCAGTTCCTGAAATACAACGTCAGACAAACTGGCATAGTAAACCCCCAAGGCTGAGAGTTTGGGACATTCTTGGAGAACTCTTCTAATGGTGCTTGGTGCCACGTTGCATACCAGGGTGCGGTTGTTGATAAATAAACTGTGCAAGTTTGGGTTGGTGGTAGCTAAGAGTTCAACAAGCTCATCATCGAGAGTGAAGGGCATTTTTCGAAAATCAATATGCTGAAGATCAATCCGGTTTTTAGTGCCACATATATTCCGTATGCCCTGTAGGATGTCCTGGCCAGAGTAGAAATAGGGGTTCTCCCCGTGGCACACAATGCACAGCTGCTGCAGTTTGTGGTTCTGTTTTGCCAACACATCCAAGATGCGTGTCACATTCTTCCGATTGACCTCCTTGGACTGGTCAAACACAATCTTCAGGTGTTTGATTTGGCCAAGGAACTGAAGCAGGCTCTGCAGCATGCCTTCCTCATCCTCTGAATCACAGCTGGAAGGGTAAAACAAACTTTTAGTCACTGTGAGCACTGAGCTGAGCATGCACAGGGCAATTACTCTCCTTTACTACTGTTTCTGCAAACAGCAACAGATTCCCCAGACGTTTCTTCTCACTTGATGCCTGGACAGTCACAGTAAGGCCAAACACTGAAGGAGTCAGGAGATGAGAAGAGTCAGTTCCCAGAAAGTCCCATCAGAGAAGTGTCACGATGAAGCTGACTAGTTAGTAACTGTGTTGTGACATTTTCAAATGGCAACTTAGAGCAAGGTACTAAGACTGTAATACTTCCTGTAAAACCCAAATCATCATCATCAATTAAAAAACCCCAGCACATAACACAATTTCCTCTATTATATAAAAAGGTGCTAGTCATGTAAGATACTATCATCACACACAGAAATCACAATTAATGTCAGTAATGTCACAGTAGAGTGGTGTGTTTGACAGACACTGAAAACAAAATGATCTAGTTATGCCTGCTGAGATAATCGGACATTAGAAACCCACCCCTCTTACCTGATCTCTGTGAAATGCCAAACAGAGTTAGAAGAAACAGCTGTAGCCCACTGCCTGCATACCTGGAAGACCATGTATCTATCTCGAAGAGAAAGATAATAGAAAATTTGGATGAGGATTTCTTCTGGGATGTAGTTCCACAGTTCTGGAACTGGTGCAGGCATTTTGCTGTTTCAGTCAGGTTTAAAAATGAGAAAAACTTCCAAAACCGCAGTTAATTCTCAAAAGTCCCTGTTCAGGAAAAAGAATAATAAAAAAAAAAAAAAAAAAGTCACACATACATTATGAGTTATTTAGCAATCAAACCAATGCAACTGGATCATAGAGGAAGTAAAAAATTTTTTTAAAGCTTGAAATTTCACCACATTTTGAAATTGAACACAAAAACGATGAAGACCTGCTGGGCAGTTGTTTTGCACATTTTTTTTCAATCAATCCTAAGAAGCTGGGTGATACTTTTCAAAAGTTAAAGATGTCAGATAAAAGCTTTGGGGAAAAAAAGTGTCTTTTTTCCTGCAGTGAGGTTTTGCTACTCTGAGTAATAAAAATGCAAGGAAATTTTCTAGTACTGTTGCACTGGTATTCAAAAAGCTGAGACAGATTTCTCAAACTGTGGGGAAAAAAAAAAAAACAAACCAACAACAACAACAAAAAAAACAAAACAAAACAAAACAAAAAACACAACAAAAAAACAACCAAACTTTTTGCAAGCAGAAGCTCTGGACAGAAAACAGCCCCATATATCCATTTTTTCAAAGATAGTGAAACAGAAGGCCTATACTAGAATCTGGTACCTTAACTACAGTGGTTCTTACCTGTGATGAGATGTGACAGCTTGAAAAAAAATGTTTTATTACCATGACTCCAGTTCTCAGAAACTGCATTTATACATATTTGACTTAGAAATGGAAAAGCGTATTTTGGTTAGTGCTTTATGTCAACTATAATGCAAAAGAATAAACGCCTCTGAAGAAGGCTGAGGTTCGTAGCACCAGCCCATTCCCTAACTTTTTCATTCATCATCTTCCAAAATGTGTTTTAACCATCTTCTAGCTTTCTGCACAAATAAAACTACCAACATGACATATTTTTTCAACCCTCTCGTAAACAGGAGATGGGATTTTTAAATGCAAATGTTCCCCTTCCTAGGCTAGCACTAGAGCATGGGCCAAGTCTCACAACCCCACTCAGAATTCCATGGCATGCCCTCTTGCTTTTGAAGCCCCAGGTCCTGCAATCACAGCATTATCTCAGCATCTCAGGTCTCATTTCAAAGAAAACCCGTGCTTCTAGATCTCCTCGAAGTAGGGAACAAGTTGAAAAACATGAAGCAAGTATGGAGTAGCGATGTGAAAGGCATTAAGGCAGAGAGGAACACAATTGCACATTTTTCTAGAATACGCTGCTTTCAAGTGTGACTCATTATTTTGAGTTCGAGGTGGCAGTAGCATAGCAGCTATACTATCTTATCTACCATCTTAATCGCTGACAACCCCCTTTCCACCCACTGCTGATCTAGAAGAGCCAAGCAGTGCAGTCCTGCTTCCTTCCTGGGAACTCACAGTCCTTTGTCATTTTCTCTGGCAATCACCTTGACAGCTCAGACCCGGCTTTTCTACTTTTAGCTGCTTTTAATACCGTCTCTAATACATGTTTGCCCAAGCGCTTAACTGCTCTTTGCCCTACGTGAATTCTCACACGTTCTGCTCTGCTCATTTTTGTGATGATATTCTCCCTTGAAGCCGTGTAAAAAGAACCTTGAATCTTTTAGAAAGTAAGAGTGCACTCCTAGCCGCTCGGAAAAGCTTACAAAGACGGCCTGAGAGCAGGAAGGCGGGCAGAAAGGCAACGTTACTAGCAGGAACCGAACGGCTCTGAGTCAGCACGGCCCTCGGGCCCACCAGCCGGGCTGGGAGCGGCTCCGCGGGCCGCCAGGGATCCCCGGGCTTTCGTAACCCCCGCGGCCGAGGGCCGGGGCCGGCTGCCCGCCGGGCAGGGGCGGCCCGCAGGCCCGGAGCAGGCCGCCCCTCGCCCTCCCCGCACCCCGCCGGGCCGCGGCGCCCCGTACCTCAGGGAGCCGAGCCCGCCTGTCGCCGCGCTCCCCGCACCGGCTGCGCGCCGGAGGGAGGAGCGGGGGAGGAGATGCCGAAAATAGCAGCGGGGAGGGAGAGAGAGAGAGAGAGGAGAGACGCCTTCCCTGCCCGGGTGGGAAACGACAGGGCGAAGCTCCCAACCACTTCGGTTTTGCCACGCAGGATGCTCCCTGAGAGCACGCACGCAGCAAGGGACACTCAGGTCTCAGCTACCCTCTCCTTTTTTACCCCCTCAGATGTACAAAGAACAGATTAGCTTCAAGGAGGAAACGTTTATGGGACACAGGTGGGTGATGCCTCTACAGCAACCCACCCCCTGGCTCCGGGAGCCAGCCCTGCTTCAGGTTTGTTTTTCCGAGGGGAAGGTTGGGATGTTTGGGCTCATTTAACCCCATTATCCCTTAAATGCATTAACTCTGGAGTCGCTTCTTAAACTGTCAGCAAGTAAATGCCTGGTTTCCAGAAGTATGCTGGTACCACCAGGCTTGCTGACCCTGAAGGGGACTGGGGGTGCTGCCCTGACCCTGTAACCCTGAGCACTCAGGGGAGCCATCCTGGATTAACCCCTTCAGGGCTTTACTTCAATTACATTTTTCCTTTGTCAAACAAATTATATTATTAAAATACCATTGCTGTAAAATGGCATTAAATATATACATATTTCAATATATATGTATATATTAAAAATCTTTTATAACGCTTTCCACTTTTGCTTGAAGTTCAGTTCCCCAGAGAGTTTGCACAAACCAACTGCCCAGCCAAAATTACAGCAGCTAGCACACGGGCACAAAGCCTGGCCCTGGGCCTACACCAGATTCTTGCCAGCTGGGACAAACAAGGGAGCTGCTGTTACCCCTCTGCTTGCGGGAGGGCATCTGTGCAAGACAAATGCAGCCTGGGCAGGAGACTGCTTCCCAAGGGTGACCCAAGTCCAGATCCTTGCTTTGCTTGCCAGAGAACCTCTCCCGCACTCAGGAAAAGCTGCTTTACTCTCTCTACCTGTCTGTTCAGTTCGTCAGTGGAGTTAACAGCCTCACCTGGCTCAGAAAGAGGTAGGAGATCATTCAGGTATCACTGCAGGTAGGACTAAACCAGAAACCAGCAGAATTCAGCAGCTATACTGACACCATCATCTTCCCCCTCGGGCAGGAGATGCAAGGACCAGCCCAGGTATTCCTACCTGCCTGCAGAGCTCAGCATCGCGCTGCTCTGCGTTTGCTAAGCAGAGTCCCAGAGGTCCCCTCCATCAGCACTGCTCTCACAAATGGTGCCAGACTCCCTGCTCGTTCCTTTTGGGAGCTTTCCTCCTTCGCCCACTATGATCTTGGACAGCAGCATCCTGTCAAGCCTGCTGGATTTGCCTGGAGAAGGAAACTCCACATCATTAATCCCTCTCCCCTCCCGGGCAGGGGGACAGCCCTGGATGCTGTTACAGATGCTGCAGAGTTACTGCGTTCCTCAAGTTATCCTAGGACACCTTTTCAAAATGAGCTCCAGGGAAGGGAGGGTGTAAGAACTAAACTTCCTGGGCTGCTCAGTAATTACTACCCCAACCAGTCTTCATTTTCACGGTTCGCTCTCGTTAGCAGCGTCATGGGGGAAAGCTGATGAGTGCTGGCCGGGACCCGCCAGCCTTGTGGTGCTGTCTACCCCACTTTCCTCCATCCCTAAGGGATCAGGGGCACGCACCCAGTCCCAGCTGGTGGGCAGCTCTTAAGCTATCTGAACTGAAGAATTTCTGATCATCTTACATATCCTCACCCAGCTGAGTGACCAAGTGGCCAAAGCCGGGTGGGCACTCAGCTGCCGCCGGAGCCACCAGCCACCTCAAGGCATGGAGAGCTGGCGGCATCAAGGCCCGGCGAGCTCCTCAAGCATCAGCACCCTTCCCTTGGCAGCTTGGCCGTGCTGCCCGCTCCGGATGGCAGCAACGTGGGCTGCAGTGCTGCTTTTTTTTGGGGGGGGGGGGGGCAATGCAAGAAAAACGTTAGCTATCCACCGAAAGCGGACTACCACTTGCATTTCCATGGGGTTGGTGTTGTGTAGGTTGTTGTGGGGTTTTTTTGTTTTTTTGGGGTTTTTTTCCGCTTTTCCGTTAACCCCCGCCCGCACGCAGCGGCGGGCGGCGCCGCGCAGGGGCGGAAGCGGCGGCGCTGAGGCCGGGCGGCGGCTGGAGGTAAATCCGCCCGGAGCCGCCGGGGGGGGTGCCGGGGGGGCCGGGGAGCGGTCCGGACCCACCCACCCACCCCACGGCGGGGCCCGGGGATGGGGAGGGGGGGGGGGGGTTCACGGGACCGTCGAGCGGGCCCCGGTGTGGGACATCAGGCAGCGGGGAGGGACCGGGCTCCCGGCGCTGCCAGGGCTGGTGGGTGCCCCGGACGCGCTCTTTTGCCTTAAAATAAACACAGCCCCTTCCCAGCAAGGCTTGGAGGGGAATTAAGAAGTAGCAGCCCTGACGCGTGGCAAAGGTCGGCGAAAAAGGGAGTAACGATGGTCGTGGACGCTGCTTGCTGCCCGCGGTTGGGTTTTGTAAAGCAGCCCACAACGGGTTGACGGCCGCTGCTAAACCCGCAGCGTGGGGTTCCCACTGCCCCGCGGGGACTGGGATGGGACAGCGCTCACTGGGCTGGAAAACTCACCCGCTGGGGTAACCGCTGCAGCAGCACAACACCCAAGGGCTCCTCGCCTGAGTTTTCGCGAGCTTGGTGTAATTTCGAGGCTCGCCAGCATTGATAGGATGAACTAGGGGGTTGCTGAGGAGCAGGAGCCTGGTCTGTGTGTGTGGGGGCTGTGGGAGCAGGATGGAGCAGGGTACTTGTACTTTGTGTGCCTCTGGGCTGGTAGGGAGCTCTCAGGCAGTCACGCTGCAAAAGAGAAACTGTTTTTTGGGTTAAACCATTGAAATATTTCACGTCTGTAGTTTTCTAAGATGGTGCTCAGATTTCTGTTACCCTCCTGCAAGACACCAGGAGGTAGGTCCCCAGATCCCAACCTTCCTGGTGTTTGGGGGCTCAGACCAGACCTGGACTGCAGCAGCAGTGCATCCTCCTCTTTCTTCTTTACAAGATGCTTTTCTAAGAGGCCCCTGTGGTGTGGGAGCCCAGAGCCTGGAAACGCTCACTCCTGCATCCCACAGGCACTGCTTGAACTCCCAAGTTCAGTGTGAATTTTTTGATTTGCTGGTTATTTCCTTCATTTTCTGAACAAGTAAAAGGTGCCCGTGCTGGGCACAGTTCAAGGTTGTAGTAAGGGAACAGGGTGGGCTCCATGTTCCATGTTGGACATACTGCAAGGGCTGGAAATGGTTCCCAGCCCCAGCTACCAGCCTGTCCCCAGGAGGTCATCCTTCTGGGTCTGGAAGCCCCTGGTGACAAGAGACCTTCACATCCACGGTCTAAAGGACATCTGAAGAGAGGGACAGTGTCGAGGCCAGCAGTTATACTGTCAGGCCAGTGCCTGGCAGCCGAGGGAAAGCTGTTGGGGTTGAGCAACAGGGGAGAAAGCAGGAAGGAAGAGTTGCCCACAGGGAAGCAGCTGATGGTGTGACAGAGATGCAAACAAGTAGTCAGAGATGGGGCAGGACTTGGGACTGAGGCTGAGTCAAAAGCCCCACATGACTTATCACATTGATGTGATGGAAGGGCTGGCTCCCAGCGCTGCTCTCTGTGGGAGCAGTTTCGGGGGGCTTGTGGTGACCAGCTTGTGGACACGCTCCGTTTGTGTACACAGCAGAGAGGAGAGGTGGCCATGCCTGTCTCCCGGGCTGTCAGGCGCTCTCCAGCCACCACAGCCTCAGCCCAGCATTGCCCAATCTAGCACAGCCTTTCTGTTCTGAGTATCTGTAGCCTGGGAGGTGTTTTGGTTCATCTTTGCCTTGGGAGCAGAGCTGGGTGCTGCTGCGGTAGATGTAAGCATTGCATGAGCTGGCTGGTGAGGAACAGGCATGATGAGAACAGAGAGGGGTGTGCTGTCTTCCAAGTGCATTGCTGCAAGAGGCAAATGGTGGGAGAGGAATAATAAATGAGCTGGTACGTAAAGCAGAGGGATAGCCTTGAGTGTCCTGCTACGTGAGCCCCGGACTCTGTAACTTATCCTTTAGTGAGGACAACCAGGGGACTGGGACCTTGGCCAAAACACCTCTGCTTGCAATAGGGCTTCAGTCCTTGTGAGTGTGCCAGAACCAGGACTGCTGGGTCCTCCCTGGAGCGCCCCAAATGTGCATCTTCAGGCTTTGCCAGCTTGGTTGAGCAGTCAGAGGCACAAGGACTGACACTCTTTGCTTCAGAGCCTCTTTGGACTATAAAATGGACTCCAGTGGAAAATGAAAGCAGAGCTTTGTGAGCTGCTGACTTCTCAAAGGTTACACTTGCTTTAACATCATCACCACCACCTCTAGCAAATAAGGGTAAATCCCCATAATCCTGTCGTACTTGTGCTTAGTGTTTGCTGTAAGCACTCACCAGGCATCGGGCCATTTTCTCTACGGTCTCTCAGCTCACCTGTGTGATTTTTTAGGGTACTGAAGATGGCAGGCAGCTCTGCTCCTTGGATCGGCAGTGCTTATCTCTTCCTCCAGTCGACGTGCAAGACCATCGTTCTGCCGTCTCTCTACGAAAGCTCCCAGAAGAAACCTAGTGTGTTCAAGGCACTGAAGCTGGCATTAGCAGGTACCCATCCTCTCTGATATTTTGGCATGCTGTCTCATCTCTTCATGCAATCCTGTGCCTTTCTTTAATCTCAGCACTCATGGGTAAGGAAAGCTGGTGCCCACTGTATTTAGGAAAGACAAGAAAGTGGAGCAAGTTCCGCAGAGGTCCACCAAGGTGGTTGGGGGCTGGAGCACTTGTCCTATGAGGAGAGGCTGAGGAGTTGGACCTGTTCAGCCCGGGGAAGAGAAGGCTTTGGAGGACATACCAGTCAGTACCTACAGGGAGGGGAAGATGGAGCCACACTCTTCACAGTGGTGCATGGGGAATGAGAGGCAACGGGTACAAAATGAAAGAAGAAAGGTAGACACCATAGAGAAGGACAAACGTTTTCCCCATGAGGACAGTCAAGAAGTTGCCCAGAGCCAATGTGTGTTCTCCATCTTCAGGGATTTTCGAAACGGGACTGGATAAAGCCCTGAGCAACTTGGTCTGACCTCAGAGCTGCCCCTGTTTTGCATGGGAGGTTGGGCTAGAAACTTTCTGGGCTTCCTTCCAACTTGAACTGTCCTGTGAGTTATCCTACTTTATGAATGTTTGTTTAAACCCATTTATGTAAGAGGGGAAACGATTGCAATTGCTATGAAAGAAGATTTAATTTCTGTATTTATACCACCACAGAAGCAAGATTTCTGCTTTGAAAAGACAGTTTTTAAACTTAGCAATAGCCAGTATAAGTTCTTTTCTGGTACAAACAGACATAATTACATTAGCTTCAACTGTATGTAGCTGTATTTATATCAGAAAAGGACTTGAGATGCAAATGGCCATAAAACTATGTTTCTCTATCCAGCCCTGCACCAAGCTGACTGCAGAATAATAGTAATTTGAAGAGCTTATCATACTTACCTAGAATGACACTCATGGTGTTCTTTACCTGTTATACAACTGAGCCTATGGTGTTTAACTGGGTTTGTGTAACTGTTCTGTAATTTCTTCTGGCAACCATGAGTCTAGACAAGTCAGCTAGTTTATCCAATACAGGCCTGCTCATCCTGCAGCTCGATCTGAAGATGTGAAGCAGCAGGAAGCCCGACACAGTTGTCCAGTTAGACTTGATTTATGGCTGCTTTGTGTCACTGGAATGTGAATCTGCTCACACATTTAGAGGAAGGCCCACAAAACCGCTAAATCCTACCATGCTTATTCAGACCTAAAAAGGACATGAAATCTGAAGCCGTCTGAAGTTTTTGTGAAGGAACGCGTGCAAAGTCCTCTCTTTCGAGGTAGCTTTACAGCTGTCTTGTACACCATTCATAAAGGTTTCCATGTCTGTGCAGCTTTTCTCTCTCCAGCCCTCTTGCCCCGTTATGGAAGCTTTTGTTTAACCAGCATGCACGAAAAACAAAGCATGAAGGAAGTGATAAAAAGATGTTTCTGGTCAGCCACAGTGAATTAAAGTGCCTCTCCTAGGTGCCTAGCCCCATGTCCCAGTTATACATCTGGTCCAAACTAGACTTTCTGATGCAGCCAGGACTCAGTAAACCCTGTAAAGCCACTGTTAGATCATGTAGTTTTAAATGCCAGGTCTCTTGTCCTGCCTAATGTGGAGCACACAAGTCTGCTTTGCCTTGGGATTTTCCTCCAAGCATGTCTAAATAATGCCATGACACGTGGTTTAGAAATACCTGATGTAGTGCCAGTCTGAGCTGGCCCTTCTGTACAGCTCTGTGCAACGATTAAGAGGTTAATTTGGATCTGGAAGCAGTACAGCCAGCCTCCCACAGGCCTCTGCTTCAAAAGAGAAAAACATGTACTTTAAACGGTCATCATCATCACATAAAATCCCTGTGGAGACAAGGCCAATGTGTACAGCTAATCAGAATTAAATTTTGCTGGGAGAAGGAAGAACGAAGGCCTGACCAATTTCTGTTGTCCATGTCACTCATGCTCCCCCTGCACTAATGTTAAAGGATACATCCCTGGCTTCTCCTTGCTTGGATTTTAGCATGAATTAATTCTCTGTGCAAAAGAGCGTAACAATTCAAGGCCCAGTCTCAAGCAGCCTAAATTCCTGTGGCTAGATCTATCATTTGCCACGTGTGAGATGAGTTGAAGGCTCAGAGCCAGCCAAGAGTTACCTCTAGGCACGGGGTGAAGAGGAAACACTGGGTCTCTTTCCAGGACCTTCATCACTGCCCAAAACTCCAGTCACAAGGACTGAAGTCTGACTGAGCTGAACTGTGCGTTTTCATCTATAAAACTTTGCTGTGCTACCAGCTTGATGTAACCATTTCTGTCCTGAAAATGGAACCTCAAATGCAAAATCTCCTCTAATAAACATTTTTGAGATAATTACCTGGAGTGTAGTACCATACGGCTTCAGTTGGACACCATACTTCATGGGGACTGATGGTGGCAGGGCAGCAAAAATTTAATCCTTTCCTCTTGGTTTTACATACAGGTTTTTCGTCCCAGAGGACTTTATCCCAGAGAGAAGAGAATTCAAAGCTACTCCATTGCAGGCTTGGTGGTGGATGGGAGTGGGTTGAGTCTGGGTTGTCTGTCTCATGCCTGGATAGTGACTCTGCTCACTTCTCCCTGCCAGACTCCACCGGCAGCGTGAACGGTGTGGACATGCTCAAAGTGCACTGCAGCCACCCCCACCTGATAGTCCAGCTCAAGTTCTGCAGGCGGGAGAACTGCCGCCGGTTCCTGCAGAGTTACCGGGAAGGGGCGCTCCAGAAGTCCCTCCAGAATCACCTCCAGCTCTCCTTGGCCATGACCACAGTGCCCCTTGAAATGGAGCTGAAGGCTGGCAGCGAGCACCTCGACAATATGCTGAAGGATGAGGATCGCTGCCTGGAGTGCATCTACAGAGAGAAGGTGAATGGGGGGAGGGAGGGAGGCCAGGCAGCAATGAGGAGCAGTAGCACAGGACTCGGGAAGGTGGGTGCAGATCTTGCTCTGCTGCAGCATGCTGGGTTGTTGACTTCTCCGTCCTTCAGTTCTCAGCTGTGGTATGGAGAAACAGCTCTGCCCATACCTAGAAAAGAGCCATGCACTTTTCTGGAAGAGCAGTAAGGTTACTTAAAACAGCCTACAGAGATCCTGCTAAATCGCTGTGGTTTCTGTGTATAACAATTACTGTGGCTGTTACCACCACTATGACGAGGAATTATAGAAGGTGCAGTTGAGAGCACAAGCAAGCGTGCCTCGATGCACCTGTGAGGCAGGTGGAGAGGGCAGCAGCTCTGGGTGGAACAATTGCCGCTCAGCACCTTCCTCCCCAGCCTCACACACCACCTCCTCCGAGAGCAGCGATGGGCAACTGCACTTAGAAGAGAGCATGGATGCAAATGTTACCCCAACAACTTGTAACAGACACACAGCATCTGCTGCCAGCAGAGAAAAGCTGCCCTCCTGAAGGCAAAATCTCTCTCTCAGAGGAGATTACCTAATGTCTAGCTCATCGCACACTTTGGCACCGGCGCCCTAATCCTGCTAGCAAGAACAGTGACATCTTGTCATCTCACCACGAAACCAAGGCACTTGACATGATTAAACTCATTGCCTTTCAACTCCTTTTTTTCCACCTGGAACTAGCAATACCCTATAGCTCTGGTTCCCTTTAGATGGTCCTGAGAAATAGGTAGTCACCATCTACTTGGAAAGATAAGGTACAAGAGCATGTTTTGACAGGTTGCTTTTCTACAAGCAGAGAATGAAATGCCCTGGACCAAACAACATGTGATAGCCCATACTCTCAACTTCTGTTTGCTGCTCCCTCCCTCTGCTGAACTAGCTGACTGGACAAGGGAGATGGGCTCATTCTCAGTTCCCCAAAACTGATTCTGTCTGACCTCTACCTAGCAGTGCAGCCGTTCAAAGATGACACTGCGGCACAGCCGTCAGCGGCTGAGGGCAGCACAGGGTACCTGCTGTACCTGAGCTAAACACTAGACTGAGTCAGAGCACTTGCCAGGTTTGACGCTTCCCACGTGCTTTGCCTTCTTTACTCCTTTTCTCATTACCTGCCTTTTGGAGGTCAGACTAGTTTTCTCTTAGAAAAACTGGCTTGGAGAGGGTCCAGGAATGACAACACTTAGGTAATGGAGGGGCAGAGAGAGAGAAGGGGGGTAGCAGGAGCTGCCTGCTTTGGTGGCCATGAGCTGTTGGATCAGGTCACCCTATTCTGTGCGTCTGACCCTCACATGGAGTAAGTCCCAGAAGCCACGCTGCCTATGGTGCACCCTAATTCTTGCAGAGGGCTGCTGAAAATAAACGTGGACTAGCAGCAGTTTTGTGTAACTTGTAAGCACTCGCTGCTGCTTGTGAGTAACCCAGGAAGGGGAGATTGCCTGTTTCATATCACGTTGCAGGTACAAATTGACACATTTACAGCCAGAACTCCATTAGACTATCTCATTTGATCTGTTTACAACTCAGGCTATAGCTGTCTCATTGCTCCTCTCTTGACATGATCATCTTGAGCTGCACCTTCCAGCTAAGCATCAGCAGCTTTGCAAGATGGTGAACCTGGCAGGAATCACTGGTGCTGTTTGTGTTACAGCCTGATCGCCTGCGGGATGAGGAGATCACGGAGCTGGAGGAGTGCCTCAAGAGCCTCATCGTTCACCAGAGCATCAACAACAATATGGCTGTAAAAGACTGCGCGTCTCTCAACTCCCCATCTCTACCTTATCCTTCTCAAGGCAGCTCCCTTTCCTCTCAAGTCACCTTCATCTTTCAGGGACAAGAGTTTGGTGAGTAGCTAGAACTGACCAAGAGAGCCCTCAGTCTTCCTCGCCTCAGAGCCCAAGAGGGAGGATTAACATGACTACATATTGGGGTCTACCTCAGATAAATCAAGTATTTCCCAGCATCCCATAAGGAAGGAATTACAATAGTCCTGAGATACTGCCACACTGCTTCAGATCAGGCCTCAACCTGTTTTCTGGGGTGGCACAGAACCAGATGCTTCAAGTCTATGTCCCTTCCAGGTTCCTCACATTTTAAAACTCCTTAATACCGAAAGGAAGAATACAGAGTAGTTTGCTCTTCCTCCATGTCGTTTGGTTGTGGTGAGTTAATAGCATAGGTCGCATCAGAGTGGGAAGGTTACTACAGACACCATCAGCCCTGCTTTCAGCCAGGACTGCTTTGTCCAGGCTCCCTGCAGCACACCAGCTGTCTTTGGGGTCTGTCCCCTACAACGAACTTTGAGACAGTCTCGCACAGCGAGTTTAGCTCGAGATCAGCTAGATCATTTCTGAGCATGCTTAAGCTCTGTATACAGTCTCTAGTGCTAAACAGCCAAGGAGAGAGCTCCTGTCTGCGTTTCAGTATTTTGAGGATGCTTAGGTAGGGAAGAGGGGACTTGGTCAGAAAGGCCTTGCCGAGTTGCTTTTGAAAGGGCAGTCCCATCCTGGGGGAGAGAAGAAAGAAAAAAGGACAATAGTCATTACCAAGCTTTCAGGGTGCGGGCAAGCCCAGATACTCTGATGTTGTGGGAGGATTTTAGTAAGGGAACAGCCTGAGCAAGGCAGGGAGCTCAGATGTGCCAGGGCAGATGGCTGTGAGCAGGTAAGTGTGTCACCACGTGCTGCAGTTTGCCACTTGAGGCTCCAGCAGTGCCCTGGGGCATGGCAGACTACGTGGAGAGCAGACACATCCAGCTCACACAGAGAGAGCAGACACTAAGCAGTGAGGCTTACTCCAGCTGATTTTTCCCTTTCCAGTGGTGGAGGAATGCCGTTGGAGCACACGGACCCATGACAGGGCATTGCCTTTAGCTTCACTGCTCTTGCACTTCTGCTCCAAACTCGCAGTGCTGCCCTGCTGCTAAAACACCACAGGACAAGCAGAGAAGCTCCACAGCAGTTTAATAACGTGCTGTGGACATGGAACAGGCTCCCTGCCCCACAGAATATTGAGCAAACATTGGACGGGCCCAAACTGCATCACATCAGCCACAAAACCTTTATGTTTCATCTGCCGTTTGTCCCTTTCAGCCAACAGAACGCTCACACCGGACGACCACCAGAAATTTGCCAAGCTCGTGTCCAAGAAATGGAAACAAGTGGGTCGCTCTTTGCAGAAGAACTGCCGGGCCCTGCGTGATCCTGTCATTGATAACCTGGCCCTCGAATATGACCGAGAAGGACTATATGAACAAGCCTATCAGCTGCTTCTCAGATTTATCCAGTCAGAGGGAAAGAAGGCCACAATAGCGCGGCTGATAGCAGCCCTGGAAGAAAATGGTCTCATCAGCTTGGCTGAGGAGCTCTTGGGCCTCCATTCCAATGAGGACTGCTCCTAGAGCCTCCAGGAGAGTGGCATTGCTAAGGGCTTTCTTGCTTTAGCTAGCGTATGGGACTGCTGCCAGCATCTGGGAATGTAAAGTCCTGAAAATGACCACAGGTTTCCATGTAGGTGGGAATGCCCAGGGGAGAGGTTTTGTGCTTGCAAAAGCCAGCACGGACCTCTAACGTTCCTTATTTCATTCTGTTTCCAGAAGTCAACGTTACCTTCCCAAGAACTGGTGAGATTTCATGCTGTGGTCAGGTTTCAGCCTGACTCCCTTTGGGACTGAAATGTCACAGGGAAGCAGCCAGACAGTTGCAGAGCCCTAGGGGAGGGTGGGGGAGAGGAGAAAAGCAAGGAAGGCATCTCAGAGAATTTCTCTGGGAAGCAAACAATGACGCTGTTTCTCAGGCTGTGGCCCAGGGCCATCACCTGGAGAGCTGCAATATATTTTTTTTATATTGAAGACGTTTATGCCCTCAGGCATGATATCAAGGAAAGACAGAGGGGAAATGAAGGAAAAGTCAATTTTATATTATTTTCCTTCTTCGTTCTTCAAACGAGGAACATCTGTGGCAAGTGTATCTGTCCTGCCTTATTCTAGTACAGCTCCTTCCCACCTCTCGCCACCCGAAGGTTTTCCGTTTACCTGGGCCAGTCAAAATCTTCCACGGGGTACAAGATTGCTGCTGTAGAACAAATCCCAGGCACTGAACAAGCAATATGGACAAACATAAGTTCAGAGAATGATTCCCAACTTTTTCTGGACCGTGATGGATGAAAATATATCGACTACATCGCGCTTAGCTCTTTCCCACCAACCTGAGGGAGCCCGCATCTAAGCAAAACACAATGCTGGAAGGAAAACAGTCTCCTAGTCGGCAAGTTACCCGTGGGGCGTAGATGGGAACTGCTGCTGTAAGGTGTGTGGCAGCATGGAATACCGTCCTGACCCCAGCCCGCAGAGCTGAGCCATCGCTCTGACCGGCGGGCTGCTAGTGCCTTCCCTCGCTTCTTCACCCCCGGCCCTCGGCCTGCGGAGGTCACCGCAGAGGGCAGCTGGCGCCAGCGTGTCTCACAGGAGTCGGGATTTGCACGGAGCTTTTCCCTGGCAGCGTTGTCACTGTGTGACAGTTGGGCATCAGCCGCTGTGCCTGGATTTACCTGCCCTGATTTTGAGGGTTAAAAATGGCTTAAAGGACAAAGCAGCCACACCCCAGGGCTGAGTTGTGCTTTCAGTTCTGGTGGGAGAAGCTGGCTCTCTCCTGGTATGGTTGATGCAGACTGCAACAGAGCAGTGATTACTCCTCTGTAACAAAAAAGCAACAAGTATTTGGCATGACATGGGTCCCGTGAAGCACAACAACAGCTTGATTACCTTTGACATACTCCCTATGCTTTCCCGATATGTTTTTACTTATCCTTTTTCATTAATTGCATCCCTCTTTGCCCTTCCCATCCACGGGAATAGCCACTGGGCCTTAGAAATTATTTCAGAGGTAGAGGGTGGCTCTGCCAGCACACGTAAAGCCTGTGTGTGCACGCAAGCATTGGGCCACTGGCAGTCACGGCAGGACCAGCTCTCAGACAGGCAAGCCCTGATGGCCTTTTAAACCACAACTCACAGCTTAATCCTTCCTGGAGTCAGATCTGTAATTCAGTAAGGAGGGACACAACGTGGGGTTCAGGTGTGGGCTCCAGTCCGAGCTCCTGGGGCTGGTGCTGCTCCCTTAGCTTCTGCTAAAATGTATGCTGTGAGCATCAGGTAGCCAAAGGCCGGGATGAGGAGGATTTCGATGGCCAGCTGGGGCCCACGTGCCTCAGATGAGTTGAGCATCACTCATCTGAGTGTAAGTCTCAGCATAAGCCTGAGGAACGTGGCAATTTTTCTGCAGATTTTGAATCCTCAAGGTTACATACACAATTTGGAAAGGAAATAGAGGGGGTTAAGGGTGGGGATAATGTTTTCAGGGTGTGAGTGAATCTCTTTCCATCTTGCCCTTAGTTTCAAAGGAAGCAGGCACCATCTCTACAAAGATGTGGCTCCGTGACCTTTTATTAAGCCATTCTGCATCAGTGCTGTTACAGTCTCATCTCCCCCCTTCCTGCTCCATGTCCTACCCTCTCCCTTACAGTAGTACCAGTGCTCTTCCCAAAATGAAGCAATTATCTCTCTGACAGTTTTGCTTTGGGGACCAGCACAGCAACACTGATCTTAGTTTAGGCTGCTGTGGAGCCATACCTCAAAGCATTTACCTTTCCTGCCAGACCCCAGCTGGGGAACTCTCTCTGGCAGCAACCCACCTGGCAAATGGTATTTTTTAAAAAAGAATAAAAAGTCAGAAACTTGAAAATTACTCCAACAGCAAAAGGGTTTGCTCTTGATTTTGCAAAAATGATTTTTTAGAAAACGAGGTCATAGTATAGCCTGCTGTCTCATTGGTAATGAATATTTCTAAGCTCTCAGACTAGCTATTCATGTGCACAGCTTCCATATACAGCCACTGAGTAGTGAGAACTGCTAACTTTTATAGAATCTATTAATGCTCAAAATGAGAAGGGCTTATTATTCAGCATCTACTTCAAATCCAAAAAACTTATTTGCTGCTATTACTGTATTACAGAGGACTATGCATGAATGCTTTTTTTCTTAATGCAAACCTTGTGCATTTTATTCCTCTGCCAGAAACTGGCATATGGGTTTCCTCTTACTCACAGATTCCTTCTCAAAAGTGCCATTAAGTGCTGGAGCTCCTGGCAACCTTTCTGGAATATCATCATCTTTAACAGCATTCACAGGTGCCTTCACTGCAGAGACTCGGAGGAAAAGGGTTTTCCAGTGATATTCCATGGTGGAATTGTCTTGAGCACATGGCAGTGGCTGTTTCATACCTTCTTTTCTGTGCTCGGTCATCATCATCATTAGATGCAATGACAACTCAATTCTGGTCTCAGGCAGGCTCTTTCCTGCTAAAAGAGTAGGGTTTTTTTAGTATTATCTGGCAGAAACATAGATGGAGACAGTTTTCACAGAAGCCTTAGAATTAAATAGATCAATTGGATCATGAGTACATGATGTCATTTGCATTGATTTGGCACTTGGCTGGGGTTTGACTCTGAATTTACTTGTGTTTTACCCAGTGGATTTTACAGTGGTTTTACACCAGCGTGCAAAGACAAGGGAACTCACATCACACAGGGAAGAAAGAAGCACTCACAAAGGAAGGAACATTAGCAGAGATTTGTTGAATAAACCAGAGGCATGTCTTTGCCTTGGATGGTAACGCAGTGAGTGGAACCGAAGGAGGAGCTCGATGTTGAGGGTGCTTGCTGATACACCAGAAACTCGGTGCCGTACGCTAGACCAAGGGCTACAGTGAGCACCCCCGGTGACCGCCTGGCTGCCACGCTGTTGGAGGAGGAGCCCACTCGTGAGTTCTTCCTTGCCTGCACAAAGTTAGTTGCACACATACTGTACCTACTCAAGATGCCAGACGTGCAAGCGACACTCCCTTTCTACTATTCGTACCGATTGGCTAATGTCTAGTGTGTGAGAGAAGCCACGGGCAGTGGGGCTGCTGCTGAATTTGGCCTTAGCCCATAACAGCTCTTCTCTATGTACTGAGATATGTCTGGGGGGAAAAAAAAAAACTTTGGGGGGGTGGTGGTGTTTCAGAATCAAACATGCAGCAAACCAGCACATGATATTAAAAGCAAATAAAGATGCTAATCAGTTGCACATAAAAGAATGCAATAGACAAAGTATAAAACAAACAGCAGAAATCAGGCCAAAATGCGCTTAGAAGGAAGGGATCCAAGAGGTCTTTTTTTGTGGTACAGGTTGTTTTTGTATTTTTAGCAATGTTTCACATTTGTAGGAGGCTCCTTTCAGTCTGCCAGAAAGAATAAAAGATCCATCCAAAGGAGAATTTGAGTGATTTGTTTTGGCATAGCTGAGCTACAGTGTTCAAATGGATAGTAACAAAGAGGAGAGTGAAAGGTAAAATGCTCACCAGATACACTTGGACACGAGGCATCCGGTAGAAGTAAACCCGAGAGTATTCCCTGATATAAAATTGTCACAAAGGAAAAATAGTAAACTGTCCTGGAGGGCAGAGTCAGTGAAAGGCCGACATTAACCCTCTTAGATGTTTGTTAAAAATACACCGTAGATTAATTAATCTGCTGAAGATGACCGCGCACCATCACGGCAGATAGGGAAGTTGCTCTCTTCCAGCAGCTTCAGTTCTCACATGCCACAGCTGCTTACAGTTTGCCAGCTGAAAACAGTACTTGACTCATAAGGAAAGGGTTCAGCACTACCGATCGGAAGCCCTTCAAAATCATGAGCCAGGCCTTAAGAAATCATCAAATTGTCTTCTGGATTTTCATAGCAAGTCAAATGAAAAATGAATATTGACAGCGTGCAGCAACGCTTCCCAGGTTTCCATTTTCAGCTTCAGCCCTACCGTGGAAGGGATGGACACCTGGATTATTTTTAATGCAAAATGGGGTACTAATATCACAGCACTGCAGGTTACAGAGCTTTAGGAAAAAATGAGAGCCTCCAGGTAAAACGGCTTGCTGGAATTTCATAGCTGGGAAGTGTCTGAACTGTAGCCGTTTCAAAATTTGGGGGAAGCTGAGGCAGAAAAGAGAATATACTTTGTACCACTGTCAAGATAGGGAAAGTGTAAGGCCAAAAAAAGCGTGTAGGCTTAGAGTTGAGGAAAAATACTTGTCCAGAGGAGGCATAGGTGCTTGGTGCAGACACTGCCCCAGAAAAAGGTCTTTTCCCAGTGTGAGGAAGCTGTGGGGTTTTTCCTTACCTGTTAATTTTGCCATTCATTTCAAAATCCGCTTCAGCACTGGGAAGCTGTCCTGCTGCCTGGGTCACCGTGTCGCCTCCCCTCTGCGGTTTCAAAAGGTACCTTAGGGCCACATCTGAGGCCCACACCACAGCTGCCCACAGACTCTGAAACCAAAAGTGAGCATGTACAGCGATGAGGAGCCTTGAATGCACTTAAGCTGCTGGTTAAGTGAAAATTCTGCTATAGCCATGAACCTCTATACACCTTAAACCAAGGTGATACTAGAATGGGAGGCAAGAGGGTTTCTTCAGTCTAACCCACATATTAGGGTGTGAACGTGAAATTGGTGAGATACAGGGCTTTACACCAGAGGTGGAGCTGGCCATTTGTCTTCTGTAGAGAGATGGGCTCAAACAGTGAGGCAGTTTAAGGCCTAGAGTCAAAAATTATACTCCTTTTCTTCTCTGGATTGAATTTTAAAGTCACTGGAGGGATTAGGCCATACATCTCTGATTGGAGTCTGTAGAAGATGTGTGGTTAAGTCCCTTAGTCATCAGTGGAAAAATCTCTTGCTGACCTGATTCCAAATTTCCATGATATTCAGCATCAGATGTGGATCAGCCATCTACAGCTATGGACTGCAGTGCCATGTATACTCAGGTCTAAGATGTTCAACCTCCAGTGAATTGTCTTTTATGATAAAAAGCACTTTGGTCTATTTTTTTTCTCCATTCTTTTTTATAAATAAATATATACTTTTGATGAAAAGTGCCTCAGAGACTTTCATTAAACATTGAATGCAGTAGTAAGAAGGGGGTTCACCAAAGTGTTGGCCACGTTGGCTATCACCAGCTCTCAGAGGAGCATCAAGCTGAAGTGTCTGGGTGCACAGCAGGGTCCTGCCCCACGTCACACGTTTCTACTGACACACCAAGGCTGGTGCCCCACCTGCAAGTCAGTGGCTCTGATTTCAAGTCGAAACCAAGCAAAGCCACCACACTTGTTCCATTTCCAGTTGCTGCTTTGGTGAGCCTTTTTTAGCAAACGTGGCCAGAAGGGGAGGTTTGTCCCGAGCCTGGCACCCGGCAGAACTCCCCGTGTTTCGGTGCCACTAATATCTGGGGCTCCTCCAAGGCCACAGCATCGCTGTAATCCCAAAGCGCCTCGCTGTTAGTGAGCGTTCTCCCAAGGCTGCCTGCCCCGTAGGTGGGGAGCCAAGGAGCTTGGGCATTAAATCTTCTCCAGCAGCTTTGCACAGGAAGCCACTGGCTGACCTGACAGCTGCCCCCCGGGGAAATTCCTATTGCCATGAACTCCGAGCAGAGCATTACTTCACCCTGAATCACTTAAATCTCAGACAGTGCTCGGAAAAAAGCACAAGATCAGCCCTTCTTTATTTACCACAAAGCTGTATTCCCAACCGCACGGCTCAAGGCCTGCAGGAGTACAGCGACGGGGCGCAGGGCTCAGCGGGTGGAAGGACGGTCGGCCCGTGGCCAAGTTTGAGCCGTGTGCCATCACACTAACCCGGGGCCAACGGGGTTGACCTACTGGTGAGGGTCGGTGAGACCACCGGCCCAATCTTGCGAGACTGAGCAACGTGCCACGGGACAGACCGAGGGCACCTTTGCTGGCGGTGAGAAGAATGAATCAGCCGTGCGTCGGCGCCCAGGGAGCCAGGTACAGGTGAGACGGTGAGACAGCCACCGAGCTGGAGCACCCACGGGGGAACTCCTCCATCTCCCAAGCTCCCTGCGTGACTCTCCAAGCCGCCGCAGCCACGGAGGCACCGCGGCCTCTGTTTTCACTGTCACCCCGTGGGAGCAAGCAAAAAGGGGAGTAGGTCCCAAAACCTGGGAGGGGCGGGAGGAACACGGTGGAAATACCTGCTGTGAGTCCACAGTGGTTTCGGGGAGCTGACCCCCTCACTCCACAGCCCCCCCCCCCTCCCCGAGCAGAGGTGGGCACACACCGGGCTGCTGTTCGCCTCTGAGACCATCACCTGCCTCCTTACAGAGGAGAGATGAAAAATAGCCTGGGAGAAAAAAGATGAAGTTTCCCTGTGCCAACACAAGGTAAGCGCAACACTGAGGAACATTTACGGCCGAGGTTTCCAATCAGCAAGGAACTGCTGTGTTTCAGAGTTGCAGATCATGAGGAAAAGGCTTTCCCAGCCTGGAGCACCTGAACGCAGGGCCTGAGGGTTGTTCATCAGGAACGCACCCACGAGACAGCTTTTCATGGTGACATTGTTCAATAAAGCGAAAAGGTTGAGCTGAAATTAAAAATACAACAAAAAAGCACAGACAGTTGTAAAAAAGCATTTTTACATTATGTTTAGAAAACAGTTGGGTGTTTGCGAAAACAACAGAGTAGATCAAAACATGCTTTTATGACAAGCTCACTGTAAATGAAAATTTTGCATACTGGAGGGACCATGGTCTGGGCACTCCCCAGACTCTTGGCCTCTGTTAGAGGAATCAGGGTCATCGCTTCCCTCGTAGAGACAAAGAAACAGCCACAGAGATAGGAAGTGCTGTGGCCACAGTCAGCTGGCAGACCGGTAGTGATGGCAATTTAGATTTGGCTCCAAATAAAAATGTTTTGTTTTGAAGTAATTCAAATTAAATGGAAAAAAAAAAAATGGGTGGGGTGTACTTTTTGTTCAGTGTTTTGGGAGGGACCCTCGCATCTGTCTTCAGCCTCCACACTGCTCAGCCCCCGCCTCCTCCCATCATTTCCCTACTAGAAAAAAAACAAAAGCAACCCCCAAGTGGATATTCCTTCTGAGGTGAACCCAACCTCAATTTCTAATTTTGAGCCTTTGCCAAGGTAAGGTAAATGATCACAAGGGGATTTCAAAAAAAAGAAAAACCCAAAAAACAGATTGGGGAGGGGGGGAAAGACAGAAAAATTAGTATTCTTCCTTACTGAAAAAAGTTAAAGAAGAAAACGGTCTCTTTTTTTTTTTTTTCTTTTTGTGGTTGTTACTTTTAACAGGTGGAAGAGCAGAACTGCTGGGAGTCCCCAGCCTGGCTCTGCGCTCGGTCCCTCGCCACCCTCGCCACCCTCGCCGCGGTGCCGGCGGCCGGCCGCCCTCCCCAGCCCGCCGATCACGTGTCGGGCGCTTGGAACCGGACCCGGCTCCTTCCCCTGGTGCGGTTGTTCCTTCCACCACGCCGCAGCCGGCCGAGCCTCTGCGAGGAGGGAGCCCCGCATCTCGCCCCTCGGCCCCCGCCGGCCCCCGCACCCCTCCCCGGGAGGCAGCCGAGCGCGGCGGAGCTTCGCCGGCACGAAAGCGGCCCAGAGCGCAGGGGACCCGGCGCTGCTTTGCTGGGCGAGGGTTTCCTCGGTTTCTCTTAAAGGCTGAGGAATGTCTAACGCTAACCATATCCAGATGTGCCTGCTTGGCAGCCCGCTGCCGAGACGTTACCGAGGGGACGCAGGAGCAGCGCTATCAAACGGGATGTAAGTATCTGTTATCTATGCTTGGGCCGGGTGGGCTGGGGGGAGTTATGCAGCAAGCGGTGTGAGCTGCAGACCGCCCTTGCTGCTCTCCTTCTCCTCCAGCCTGTGGCTTCTCTTTTTTGCCTTGTTGCTCTTGCAACGCTGTCGCATGCGGCAGCCTGAACCGCGATGGTTAACAGGCAGCAGGGTCGGCTACAGGCTCGCAACACGCAGGCTCCAGCTACCTCTGCTTTACGCTTCACTTTCCAAAGCGCCTTCTTTTGGGTGTTTTAGGTTGTTTTTACAGAAGAAAGTTTGGGGCTGCTTTAGACATTGCCTCCAGTGGTCCGAGACGGGGCTTCCCCCCAACAGTGAACATGTCCCAGTGGTGGCACGTTACATTTACAAGCCACTCCTTGTCAGTAAAAGGACATGAATCTTCCCCCTGTGTTACACTATTGCATGCTTTGGGGAAAACATGGGAATTTTCAAGCTCCCTAGCGTTGTGAAGAAAGACAAAAATTCAGTCCCGGTGAAACGGGCAGTTACCGATCGCACTTTTTAACAGCTTTTGGGCGGATTCTGATAAATTTATGCATTGGGTATCATCTTGAAATTAGTGGGGCAATCCAGAACTTACTCCCTCTCCCATTCGTGTCTGGGTGTAACAAGACATCCATGCTAATGCACTGTAATTGCTGCGTTTTGGGGCACATCAGGCAAATTATTTACTGGATCAGAAGAGGATCTGGCAGAGAGCACTGCAGCCTGGGGAGGGCTGGGAAAGGAGGGGACTTGTTTCGGAGGGGCTGTTTCTTACCCCTTCATGAGCCTGCTGGGTTTTATTCTCCTCCTGGGGCCGGGGGAAATGAATGTTTGCAAGAGCGAGGGCAGGTTCCTCACCCTGCGCTTGGCTGCTCCAGGAGGGGCCTGTCTCCCCAAGGCACTCGGGGTGTGAGCTGAGCTGCTGAGCTCGCCGGAATTCTGAAAATCAGACTGCCTACACTCAAGACTGCATCTGGATTTAGGAGCGTACCTCTCGAGGCTGGCGAGCCCGTGGAAGATAATTGCTCCTTAACTTCTCCTGCCTTGCAGGCAGCTGGATGCTCTCGTTAGAGACGTGGCGTTGAGCTTCGGAGGAGCTGGAGTTCTCCCTGTTTTTTGGGGCCGGTCGCGGCGCGCCTGGCAGCCGCGCGGTCCTGCCCGGGCACCGCCCCAAAAGGGCCGGGGAAACCTCCGGCACTGCTTAAATGTGGCAGGGCTGCTGGCCCCAAACTGTGCCATGCGGATGCGAGTGGCTTCCCCCGGGTCAGCCGGGCGTCACGGGGATGGCCATCGGGCTCCCGAAGGAGCGCAGACATCTTAGCGCCCGTCTCCAGCCTCCGCACAGCCGCTCTGCACTTCCTCGGCCTCTCAGTTTGCACGCTTCATAAAAGCTTCACCGGCTGGGGAGAAAGCTAAAAGGAGGCAACTGCAGCAGCCGTTTGCAAGCAGTTGGCTGAGGTGTGACTGGCATTGCGAAGGCAAGGCTGGCAGTGCCAACCGACCGTAATAAAATGGGACCAGCCAGCTGGGAAGCTGATGGAACCACGTATTTCCAGACTGGGGCGAGCAGAGAGGTAAATAAGGCACCTTGTCCTGTAACAGCACGGATCTCATCTGTTTGTGTGCGTTGGCCTGAAAAGAAGCTCCAACGGGGAAGCTGGAAACTGTCTTTGGAGTGGGGCCTGCGTTTTTGTTACCTGCTTGCTCAACCAGCAGAGCTTTCGCCTCCAGGTGCTGCGACGCGAGTCACGGCAGCGGTGGTGCCGCGCCGGCGGACGCGGGGCCGGAGCGCGGCGGGGGCCGCGAGCCTACCCCCCGCTGCACGGTGCTCGGCTGGCTCACCATCCCGACCCCGGGGTAAAGCTCTCTTAAGACATTCAGCTAATTAAACCCTACAGCCTGCTCTCAGTTTGTTTATAGACTAAAACTTCTAAGCAGCCGAACAAGATGGGCTCTTCTTTCTGGTAAGGCAGCTCAGCGACTGTTTTGGTTACATCATTTCTCTAGGGTCTTGCGCTTACAACATGCCGAAGGGTGTCTTTTATATTTCAGCCTGCCCTGTCTTCTAGGCAAGGAGATCAGATTGTTCAAGCATCGCTTTGTAATCCTATAGCTCCAAACGAGACCTCTTCACAGGCACCCTGTAATGCAGGGAGAAGTAGTCTGGCACCAAAGCCGCGTGAAGCATCAACTTTGATGAGGTTATTGACTTTGCCTGGAGGTGAGGCAGAAAACCAAGAACAAAAACCAACCAACCAAAACAAAAAAGCAACCATACAGGAATAAAACTCGTTAAATGACACCTGAACGTAGAAAGGAAATATAGCTTCTTCCCCTGCTCCAACACAAAGAGCTATTTTTCCTCCTTAAACACTCCAAAACCAGCTCAAACCATTAAACCCGAGTTGTTTCATGAACATTTTTGTACGTGGGGCAGAACAAACCCAGCGCTGGAAGCTGACGCATTTCCCTGTGGGTACCCCCAAGAGCCCAGACACGCATGCGATGCAAAATGAAGGCGAGTTTTTGCCTGCACAAGACCCATACCGAGATAACTCCACTGAGAGTTTGAAACATTTGCCTTTAGCGCTTCACTCCAGGTTTCTGTACAAGGGTAAGAGAAGGACGGCGGCCCAAGGTGACTTGAAGGGAGCGAAACAAGTGATCCCCACGCAAAGCAGAGAGCTACCCGTGCTTGCACGTTCAGGAAGGCATTTAAACTCACCTGGTGCTGACACAGAAGTCAAACACTCTCCTGACCCTCGGGGGCTTGGAGGATGGACCAAGCAGGAGTCGGTAGGAAGATGTAGTCACCAGAGCTTCAGGCGGTGCAGACTTCTTGACTCCTGGTCTGGTGGGATACAACTAATCTGTGCACACCCATTCGACGCAGTCCCGGCTGCAGGACGGGCACAGGGTGTGTTGCTGCTGTTGCTGGTGGGTTCTTGAACAGCGTCAGGAGGTGGTGACAGAGGAGGAGCAGCACAAGGTGAGGAAGGGCCTGGGAGCTTCATTTGCTCTTGCTGAGTGAATCAGGATGGAAAAACTGCTGGAAATGAGGCAGGAAAGGGACGCGTGTGCAGACCTCCCTGCTGCAGGCCAGAGCCCCTGCGTCTCAGCTATATCAGCACTGAGTGTTACAACCCAACTTTGTTCTCGGGAAATGTGTTCAATCGACATGAAATGAAAACAAATAACCAAAACCCCAAGCGTTGCCTCACAGCACCCCTACCACCCAGAATTTTCCAAGTTTCCCCGAAGACTGCAAAAAACCCTCATTGAACCTACTGGTGCTGAGTCCCCAACCCTTTCTTTAGCTCATTTTAGAGAGAAAAAGGTAAGACATCTCCACCAGCAACCACAGCCCCACGTATCGCATGGCTCACACAACATATGCAGCCCCTCCATTGCCCAACCCAAACCTACCAGTGGCAGCTCCAGCCCCAGGAGCGAGAAGGGGAGCCAGGAGGGAGCTGGAAACTCTGCGCCTGCAGCGGGGCAGCAGGTTGATCTGGGGACAACTCACAGCCACGCTTGGTGCGGATGGCTGCTCCCGTGAGCCGGGCTGGGACGAGATTGCAGCAGAACTTGTTGCTGTGTTTCGTTCACTCGTGCTCGGTGTACCACATTTTCAGCTTGTCTTGCTATCACAGCTGCTTTTCCCGAGGCTGTGTGGGTTGAATAACCACTCTTCAAGGCACAAAGCTACGTGCCAGAATCACCAAGCCTTCCTGACTGAATTCGGGGACAGGATCCAGAGGCTTTTCCCCACCTGGGCCCATGCGAGAACTGCCAAGGGATGGAGATGTGACAGCTGCTGCAAAAGGACGTTTCCAGGATGAGCTCAAGGCTTCACGTCATTCAACTGGGAATGAAAGACTAGCAACTTTAAAAAAAAAAAAATTAAAAAATCATAATTCAACTGCTTTTATTGCAGCACTCCTTGGCCATATTTCTAAATCCTCCTCTCAAATAAATGAAAACCAGGCGGAGGACTGGGCCCTCTGCCCGAGCATGCAACAGCGCCGGTCAGACTCCCTGCCTGGATGCTCACCAGGGAGCCGTGTCCGGCTCCAACCACTTCTAGCTTTCGAGCATTTTGTTGCCTCTCGGGCCAAGCAGGCTGTGGACCCCTCGGTCCTTCCAGCACGTTCCCTACGTACGGACTCCTCACGTTCCACCCCGTGGGTACGGCCCCTCTCAGCCTCTCCCCGCAGCCGGCGCAGCCCTCCAGCATCGCCGGCGCCCGCAGCCCAGCACGGGACAGCCCCGACCTTCCCCGGGACCCGCCTTGTCCCGCTGCCGGGGCAAACGGCACCCTTCAGACCTGCTCCAGCTGGACTCTAGATCCCTCCTGTAGCCATCCCTGGGCAGCCAACACAAAGAGGGACAACCGCCCGTTTTTCCAAGCTGGGGGGGACACGGGCAGCAGCGTTCCCCGCGGCACTGGGTGATGTGGCAGCTTTGTGGCCCAGCTCCGTTTCACCGGTTGGACGGAGATCCCTCCAGCAGAGGCGAGCCGGCCGTGGCCGTGGACACCCGGTGAGATGCTGTGCATCAGGTATTTTCTGCTCACTCTGATACCCCGGTAATTTTTTTTTTTTTTTTTTTTTCCCCTCCTCTCCTGGTGACGAGGCGGATGAATAATCTTTTTGGCTCTAGGATGTAGCGGAGCGCCTGCCAGAATCATCAATCCCTCTGAATTCAGGAACAAGACAGCTTTTCCCACACTAACATCCACAGACAGAGCACACACCTGTGTAATAATCGGGGATACTTCCTTCAAAAGAAGATGACAAGTGGAAAATCCATATAGTTTGATCAAGGATTCACTTCAAGGGCTGGCAAATTCTTCTGAAAACTAGCTGTCTATATTCAGCACAGAACTGTTGTTTCAGCATGAAAATCACTATTTCAGATTATTTTCTTTCAATAAATGAAAACACAGAAGAAAACCCAGGATAACAGCCCAGGCTTGTGACAATTCAGGGTTTTTCTTGGCTTTTTCAAGGGCGCTTATTGCCAGATTCTGAGATGCTGGCAAGATAAATCTGTAAGTCATGGAAATTATGAGTTTCATGACACGAACATTTTATTCCAAACCCTCGCCGATAAAATTAAACACAGGAAAGAGCCAGGACTTTCATCCAGCTCCTTAATTACCATCTGGAGCCTGACAGCTGAAATAAGATCAGAATTTTGCATAGAAAAGGAAAAAAAAAAAATGCTATTACAGTGGGAGAGAGACACACCAACACCCCAGCGCTACCAGGGGCTGCACATCTCCCCCTCGCTTCGGAGACGGCGTGCACAGACCTTTGTAGCACCTCAATAAATCTTCCCATCACAGCAGAAGGAGCAAAAATACCTCAACTTCAGTTCTCATGAACTTTTTGAGACAGGATCTCTATTTTAGGTAACTCAACATCACTCAGCAAATATTCTTGCTCGTGATGGGCAGAAGAGGGGCAGACTCTTTCCTCCTTAGCGGATCCGGTTCGGTGGCATGTCCTGGGTGTAGTAGGACCATCCTTTCATAGCCCTGGAGCTTCTGGAAAATTATTGAAGGCAGCGTGAGGGAAAGCCTGCTGGGAACTGTGTCTTGACAGTGAAGGGATGATTTAGCACAGATCCGAAACACAGTGGGTCGCTGCAGAGCACTGCAGTCAGGACTTGCCGAGGGTAATTTGCACACGACAGACGTGAAATGCAAACTAACATCCTATATGAGTTAGAAGGCACTGCTTCACGAGGCTGAAAATAGTTATGAGCCAAGTCATGTAGCAGAAAACATAAACAGAAAACAGCTTCTGATTATTATAAGCATTTTACTAACCATTTATGAGAGATCAGAGAAAATTCTACAATCCTGTTATTAGTATCAAACCTATGCTGGTTAAAACATCTGCCTAGCCTAGGAGAGAAGCGAAAGGCACAGTAAAATAAGCCATCAAATGGAGAAAACCCCAGTAATCTCTATTAGAGGCCAGAAAACGGCAAGGAAGAAGGCCTGAGGAAAAAACTATGGTCATCAGGATAAGAAGGAAGTGATTTTAAATCCACTGGGATTGCAAAAAGCCTTACACCAAGGCACAGATAAGCCATTTGCTAAAATAAAGTTTTCCGAAATACTGGAGACAAAGCAGACTAGGTCAGTAAATATTTTGGAGCTGCACTGGTGAAAAAGATTCGTGATACCATATAATGATGAAATACTCTCCAATTCAACAGTAACTTGGAGATGCAGTTAACCAGTAATGAAAAAGCAAAGTATTTTTAAATTATGAGGACCAGGTAATGTGCATCTAAGACTTTTAAAGGGAGGGGCTGGCCAAGAAACCAACTGTTTCAAAAATTTTGCTTTTTCATGAGTCTTGAAATATTGCCTAGATCCCACAGGGTCTGGAGGTAATGTTGTGCCACTATTTTAATACTTCAGAATTACAGACCCGTCAGTCTAATTTTGCGCTTCAAAAAAAATAACGTTATGGACAATACAAAATCGATGGTTAACAAACAATTAGCAGGCCACACAAGCCACGGCGGCGCAAAAAGCTTTGCTGAAAATGGATGCCACTGAAGAAAAGAGGGTCCTGCTTTAGGTCACACTCACGCCGAGCAGCGATGTCCCTGCCAAGCCCTTCGCTGCCCCGTTGGATATTGGGGTCGGTAACGTGACTGCTGGGCTCGACTCGGGGCTGAGCATCCACCCGGGTGCTCCGTGGGCTAACGGGGCTGAAAACGGTGAGCTGTGGGGATAAATCGTGTAGGAAGCTGCCAGGCCTGGCTCCCCCACCCTTTTCAGTCCTTCGTAAGGAGCGAGCGTTCCTTAAGCGAAGGCAGGCAGCCGTACAACCAGGCAGCTCTCCATCAAGAAGCTTCTGGATATGATCTCAGCTAATTCCAGACAGACAGACAACTGTAATACCTTCAAAGGTAGCTTCTACTAACGCAGCGCGGGCAAGATAGAGCTGTGAATCACATACGAGCGTTAAAACATTATCAGTGGACGTACAGAACATCTACGTGCATTTGTGGGCACGTTTTTGGGTGGAGCTAAACTTTTAGAACCACGCTCCTTGCTAACGACCGTAGGGATTGCAATTGTCACCTGCCTTCTCGGGGAGCTGGGGGCAAGTGCCGCGTCCCCTCTGTTCCGAACAGCGTGACTGCACGTGGGGTGGTGATGAGGACCTGCCTTTGCTGCAGACACTTAGCCAGCTCTTTCCCTGAACTATGGCTACATGCTGCTTTCTGGCTTCTTACTACTCTTTCATTTACTTTTGTTTGTTTGTTTGTTTGCAGTTGAAGAACTGATTAAATGAGACAGAAGATCTCTGGGAAAAGTGTAAGTGCGGAACCGAATCTTGTATTTCAAAAGGCAGCTTCATCTATCACACGTGAATAAAACATTTCTACCACCAGGCTCTGCCTTGCTTCTGCATATTGGGATTTAATTGCCCACCTCTTGCTTACTGGTTCGGGCGATTTGTCACAGGCAAAACACCCGTGGCCCCTTGTAACCTTGTTAATGGCAGTTATTTATAAAGGTTTAATATTTTATAGAGATTACTGGCAGCAAAAAGGCCCTATGTGCATTCGAGAGTGTGCCTAATGTATTCATTCTGAAAGCACAAATCATAGTTGGCTTACAGGAGCTGGCTCTACGTGCAGGGAAACGCCAGCGACACTCTGCTGCTGCAAAGTCTGCCCTTCAGCAGCCAGCTCTGCACCGCCCCGTTTTGACAGAAAAAGGGTAAATGGAGCAAGAAACAGTTATCGAGTTAGGGGGAAAAAAAAAAGGGGGGGGGGGGGGTGGGGGGTGTGTGCGGGAAATCATCTAATGATTTATGGGAGAATGGCATTGTTCATAATTTTCCACCTTGTTTTTCCCAAAGCAGTGAAACCTCTGAAATGGCAAAACGTGTTTGGCAGAGGGATGTAGGAGGAAGGGCTGATTTCGTGTTGTGCTTAGGCAGTGCTTTTCTGGATGATGGATGACTGCTTGGTGACTTAACTAACCAAGTCACAGAGCCAGAGCACTAGGATCAGCCTCTGGTTTGCAACCCGTGTGCCTTTTGGCAAGTTCCTCAGCACGTCTCAGTGTTTGTCCGAGTAAAATGCACTTTGCTGCTAGTTGGTGTTTCAGTTAGTCTTGCCTGCATGCTTCAAAGCTGCCGAATCCTCATTGCTGACACACCGTGTGCTTATTTACAGATGGACATTGGTGCCAGGCAGCTCAGACACAGCTTTTAACAGTCCCAGAAACACCGCAGAGACAATGAGAGTTCGTCTCAAAGGGGATGCGATCTGTACCCTCTTCCTGCTGGTAGCGCTTTGCTCTTTACTTTACACCCAGCTGGAACATTTGGTCCCGGCAGGAAACAAGGAGCCGACACAGAAGAAGCCTTCAGTAACACCAGAAATATTCTCTGACCCCAGAGCACCTTGGAGACTGATGCCAGCAGAGGCAACGGTACCCAGACCCCAAGTAACTCCTACCGTTAGACGAACAGAAGAGGCCAACAACAGGGCACAAACTACAACTCCACCTCCCTTGGCTGATTCTGCTTTCAACTTCAAGCACTATCTCCTGAACAAGGATAACAGGAACTTCAATCTCCTCATTAACCAGCCCAAGAAATGCAGGAAGACACCTAGAGGTCCCTTTCTGCTCATCGCTATCAAATCAGTAGTTGAAGACTTTGACAGACGTGAGATTGTCCGGAAAACTTGGGGCAGGGAGGGTTTGGTGAATGGGGAGCAGATCCAGCGAGTGTTCCTCCTGGGAACACCAAAGAATAGGACAGTGCTGGCGACGTGGGAGACCCTGATCCACCAGGAGAGTCAGACCTACCGGGACATTTTACTCTGGGACTTCATGGATACTTTCTTTAATCTGACCCTGAAGGAGATCCACTTCCTGAACTGGGCTGCTGAATTCTGTCACAATGTGAAATTTATTTTTAAAGGTGACGCCGATGTTTTTGTCAACGTTGAGAACATTGTTGACTTCCTTGAGAGGCATGACCCCACTGAGGACCTCTTCGTTGGGGACATCATCTACAATGCCCGCCCCATCCGCGTCCGGAAGAGCAAATACTATATCCCAGAGACCATGTATGGGCTAAGCATCTATCCAGCCTATGCAGGAGGAGGAGGGTTTTTGCTGTCCAGCCGTACCATGAGGAAGCTCTCTAGGGCCTGCAGGGAGGTGGAACTCTTCCCCATCGACGATGTCTTTCTGGGCATGTGCTTACAGAGAATCAACCTCAAACCCATTTTGCATGAAGGATTCAAGACCTTTGGCATTGTCAAGCCTTCTGCTGCCCCACACCTACAAACATTTGACCCTTGCTTTTACAAAGATCTCATGGTAGTTCACAGTCTGAAAGTTGCAGAGATCTGGCTAATGTGGAACCTGCTCCACAGCCCACGCCTTTCCTGTACTCAGAAGAAGCAAGTGAAGAAGCCTTTCCAATGGAAAAAGAAAGCTCAAACAACAACACAGGCATCACCCCTCAGATAATGCAGGCAGACTGCAGCAGAAACACGTAGAAAACCAGCTGAGAAAGGGAACCTGGAACTGCTGCAACCAAATGAACCTACTTCAGAAGCAAAGTATTTTAGCACATCTTATTTACAATGTTAAGAGAAGGCGACAAACTATTTCAGGAATTTACCCAAATTCCACATTTGCACACACATACCGTGTAGGTCCTTCTCCATTAATGAGTCCAAATAATCGTAACAGTGTATTTAATTTATTATTATTTATTAGAATTATAGTAGCGCTTAGTGGGTCAGTGCGTAAAAGCACATTGCAAGAGGCAGTCCTTGGAGATTTTTCGTTGTTAAAAATGTGAGAAATAAAAGAAGATAGAGGCTAAGAGATGACGCCAAGGAGCGCAGGGATCGTTGTCAACTTGTTACCTTGACTCAGACTCATTGAGAAATGACCAAACTACACAGTAACTAGACTAAAGGAATTCAAGGCACCTACTGTACGCTCAAATCAAATCACTGCTGCCTGGTGTGCTTTCTGTAGGCCTCGTAAGAAGAAAAGAACAACTAACAGCTATTGCAATGGGATCCGATGCGTTGCAGATAGGGTAGACTACAAGAAAACAAACTGGATGCTGAGGCTGGCGTGGCTGGTTGAGCAAAGGACAGGTAAGTAGGTAAACTGGGAAGGGGAAGACTTCCAAAGGGCCTTTAAAGAAAGGACAAGAACGTTGAATTGATCCCTCTGAGTCTTGATTTTTCATTATTCATAGCAACTCCTCAGTTCATACATCTGCTCCGTTAACACACTCAGGACTCAGAGGACCAGTTTTTGGCACTCCCATGAGCTCAGGCTCTCTACACTGTGCTGACTGACATTCAGTGAAAACTCAGTCATCCAACAGTATCTGATCTCTCTCACCATTGAATCCAGATCTTCAGAAGGCTTGCATCTGGAGACATCCTTTGGCCTTCGCTTGCGAGGGTAAAACCACAGAGCTGCTGCTTGCGTCACATTTGGGAGCTTCTTCAAACCAAAAGAAAACTTGTCAATGGACTGGGCTGGTTTCTATAGGCCTCAGTGCTCTTGCCTGGCATACAGTCAACTGCAAAGAGCAGCCAAGACTTTTCATATTGCTGCGGGTGTCATGTGAAGGGAGAAAGTAGTCTTCAGACAAAAGGGCTTCAGAATAAAAGCCTTTAAATTTACTGCCAGGAAGCAAAAAGCACACAGCAATCTTTCTGTTGGGCTTTCCAAGTTTCAGTCGGTCTGTAACTTCATATGTATTTTAAGCATCGGATAAGAACACTGGATTGCTTAGTCTTTCAAAGGACAGTCAATGCTTTGAAGTATTTTGTTTTTTTTTCCAGCAGCAGATTAACTTAAAAGAACATCTTTTTCTTGGACATCAAAGAGGAAGTAAATTCCTCTAAATCAGGGTTAAAGCACTATGAAATTCATGGGGCAAAGAGCCTGAATTCACTGCTGATACCGTGTGTGTTAATTCTTTTGCAATTTCTTCCCCCTCAACAAAACTCCTATCCCTCAGAGAATCCCTGATGTCATCCCTCTTCAGGAGGGCACACACACACAGCTTCAAAGGAAACTACAGTCAGTCATAACTATCCAGGAAGCTGCTCTCCCTTGAACAGAGCCTGCAGCACAGCTGCATTTCATATCTGGGTATGACCTTCCTCCCAACCCCAGCAGCCCAGGCTCAGTACTCACATAAGCTACTCCCAACACGGAGGAAAGCAGCCTGGTACTACCTACTGGTAAACTGTTAACAACAGTCTAACGTGTTACCTTCATCATAGGAGTTTAAGCCTCACAATAACGTATTTCCAAGGAAAGGTCAGCTATATAGAAATCAAAAGACTACGTGTTGATTTGGGATATTTTCAGGATGCAATCCTGAAATACAAAAATGCTCATTGTGAGCTTCACAAGGAGCTCTGTAGAGTGTGGAAATAAGCCAGAGCCTTGCTGGTGGGAGAAAGCCAGTCACGCCCCTGTCTGCTGATATGTGTGATACTTACGTATTTATGAACTTGTACAGAAATGTATTACCTCTGATTAGTTTACGGTTTGGGAAATTATTTATACCATAATTAAAAGACAGCATGCAGAAGTGCCTCTAGTTGTCAGAGTGAGTCCGTCAAGTACATCTGCACACACGCTGTATGACTAACACCACAGGTGTTTTTTGTGAAGACAGTAACATGAAAAATACATTATTCGTTATTTTGGATAACTTGGCAAATCCTTCCTTATGCTGGACTTAATGGTAATGACAGAAAGATAAACATGGCTTACCTTACGATTTCCTACAAGGCAGCTAGTCAGGTTCAGCAGTCCTTACTAAGATCTTCCCTTTAAGCTGGGAGATGAACAGAGATTGGCTCTATAATGCCTTCAGATCTGCAATCTACCCACAACACGGCATTAACGAGTGCATTTTGTCCCAGATCACACTTGCTGTTCAACACCCACCTGTGCCAGCACAGACCCCAACAGCTGGCACAAACAGAACTAGAGCAAACTGTTGACTCTCTTGTCTTAGTCTACGGAATAGCTCATTTCTTTTATTCAATGAATACTAAATCTAGTATCTACTAATGAAAGATACATCTGCTTTTGTTCTCCAGCCTCTGCTGCATGGCCCATTTCACCTGGTTTTAAAAGTTTCCATTTGCTTCTGCAGTTGAGCTGGAAGTTCACAGACCTCATACATGAGCATAATGCACTGGGGAAATGCTGGAGGGCAGTGCTGCACCCTCTGCAGTTTTTTAAATTCTACTTACTGCTACAGCAGACAAAAAGTCTTTGACTTCACCCAAGCTGGAGACTGTTTCCTAAAAGATGGGGGTCTTTTCAGAAAACCTCAAAGCCTCAGGTGTGTATGAGGCCTGTCAGGAAGGACTCTCTACCAACCTTTCTGATGCATCTCAGAAAAATCAAAACCATCCATTTCAGAACGACACTCTGAGCAGCTTTTATTAACTGGCTAATTCTGTGCACCAGTCGGGGTTTTGCTGCAAAGCCTTGCTTGGCAATTTTTTCATGACTAAGCTATGATGAGAAATCAAAACACAAACACATCCTAAGTGGGTTCCACCAGTAGCAAGGAACGCAAACAGACTTCCTCAAGACAGACGTAAACATCTGAAGCTAATACAGTATAGTAGGGTTTATTGAATCCCAGGGATCCACACACAGTCCATTTTTGTTCCTACTGTACAGAAGTAGCCAGATTTGGTCACTATAACGAGCAGCGCTGGCTTGAACCTCACATTCAGCACCTCCAAATGCAGCTCTGAACACATAAACCGGTAGCAAATGCCAAGATCCATTATTTGGTCAGGCCACTGCTGACTTAGACATCATAAAAAAGAAAGCCAAAGATGGCTCTGAAGCAGCCGAGTGCTAAAATATTGTGCTTCCTGTCTGCAGTTTAATTATACATCTTTCTACAGCAGGTTCTCAGAAGCAAACCCCAACTGCAAAAATCAAACAGTACAAAATCCCCCGGCTCAGAGAATCCTAAATACTAGCATTGAGAACATTCCCCGGAGAGCGCTGAAAGACAATCAGATTGGGGGGAAGGAGTCTGCCCCAAAGTACAATCTGAAGCTGGAGCTGCAGGTCTCAGCAGCCCACCGCATTTCACTAACAGTGCTACTAACTCTACTGATGCTTGTCAAAACAGGCAAAACTCTTAAATCCAACTTTTCATTATTTTCTAGGCTTATGGTCAGTAAGAAAACCATACCGAGAAATAAGAGAAGAAACTAAATTGCAAAGGACGAGCGCATCCCAGTCCCTCCAGGAGCAGCAAACAGCTCCCCCACCAGCCCAACTCTCGCTCCAATTCATCCAAACCCAGCTCACGGGCCTTCTCCCCCTCCCTCCCTTTCCCAGCCTGCCCGTTGACAGGCCGAGTGCCAAGACCAGGCTAAAAACCATAAAATAACACAGGTCTGGGGTGACTGCCTCGTCCCCAGGGGACTGACTGAGCTGGCTGGGAATGAAGGCGTGATATTGAGGCAAACGCTTTCTCTGGCCATAGAAGCAGAAGAAATAACCTTAGCAGTCTCTGTTATTGTGGATGCAAGAGAGCTACCCAGCGAAGAACAGGGTGAACTTGGGGTTTCAGGGCTTCAGTTTTTCTGAGAGACCAGCAGAGGTGAAAAGGGAATACAGTGATTCAGGCTGTTTTGATTACTTAGTTGATTAGACTGCACATTGCATAATCATGCAGGTTTGTTTGGGTTTTTTTGTTGTGGTTTTTTTTTTTTTTTTTTTTTTTTTTTTGCATGATTGGTATTTAAACTAAATGTCTCTCTGAAGGATATTAATACTGGAATGAAACTTATGCACTAAGTGTAATATATACTGTAGGTGTGAAACATTAAGGCACTTAAAACCAGTTTCCAAAAGTGCAATATGCAGTACTTTAACGTGACCAAACTAGTAATGTTTAAAGGGGAATTAATTAGGGTAGGAAACAGAAAAGGTTACATTAAATCATTACAGCCTAGTCCAGAACAAAAGCTAGGGTTGTAACAATATCTTATACCACAGTAAATGACCTGCTCTGCAAGCCCCAACTTACCTTTCCCGCCATTTCAAGCAGCCAGCGCTCCCAGATCATGAAAATGAATGCTTTCGCCTGCTGGAAAAATACACATCCCCACAAAGAAAACAAAAGCCTTTGATATAATGTTTGGCAGATAAAACATTTAAACAGTGACTTTATTAGTTACGGCTAAAATTCACATAGGTAGATAATATGTTATTTAAGTTCCACCTGAACCCTCCAAGTAACACACATGCCCCTGCAAAAACAAATCCCTTTGTAGATGCAGTTTTCACCCACCTGGACTGGTTACACCCTGGCCTCGAGCAAAGCCCCTGCTTCAGCAACTCCCAATCCTATTTCAGTGCTCCAGAGTATCTTCAGTTACTCCATTTTTAATTTCCCCTTATTTTGCCTCAACCTTACCGTATCTCTGCAACGTCCTGGGCCATATCTTACACAAAATATAAATTAGTTGTGGTTGGCTCTTTTCAACTCCCCAAACACACACCATGATGTATTTATTTGGTTACACGTGCTGTGCCAGGTTATGTCTGACAGATTCAGCAAGAGGTGACCGCTTTGTGTTGGTGTAATCAAGATAAAGGAGGTAAATAAAAAAAAAAAAAAGTTAGTGGGGCAAAAGTTGACATGGAACAATTGTATCTGCAGAGCTAGCACCAAGTAATGTTTTTTGCATCACGACACCAAAAATTATTCTGAACTCAAAGACCTATCAACCAACAACCAGCCCATGTGAAATTCTTTCATATGGGACACCATGGTCTGTGTCCAAACATGCTGAAGCAAATACCTACAGCTTGGACATGGCATTTACTTTCAAAGCAAGAGTCACACAGCTTCCCACAGACAGATGGACTCTCTTAACTACATTTGGAGCCATCAGACACAAAGCCTAACAGAGGTCCAGCTTAGTAAAGTTGCTAAATGGCTGTAACAAGACAAAGTCACTGGGAAGTGGGCACCACCACCCCCCGTTTCCCTTTGAGAATTGCCAGCTGGGCTCTAACCTCCAGCCAGCCCCTGACAAGGGTGAACCACCGTCTTGCTGCAATGCTGAACCGTGGGAAAGGTTTTGTTTTAAACAGACTTGATGAGAATTCTGGAATATGAACGATCATGAGCGCGTGAATCGGTTCTCACACACCACCCGATTACTATTTTGGCAAAAAGATCTGTTCAGAATTACAAGTGTGATGTTTCCTGGCAACAGAAAATCAGATTTTCTTGACAGGAACTGCATTTTGGGGAACAGAGGGTTCTAGCATTACACAGCAGCACTGATCTATATAGTACTGCCTGTAGCAGTCACAGGAGCCCAGGGAAGAAATATCAGCTTCACCTCCAAAAAGAAGAGCACAACCACTGGTTTTATTAAGTGTGAACAAATTAAATACTGTGGAAAATATTGCAATGTTCAAGTTAAGTAGACACACACACAGACTCTTAATTTCTACACAAAGGAAAAAGGCACACATCTAAATGGGATCATATGCACAAAGCGTTTTATTAGAAATGCAAATTGTACTTAATGTTATATCAAACAGTTTTATCCTATGAAACCAAAACGACGGACCAACACCCACGTTGCCAACACGCAGGATCTGTATGGATCAATATGTGACTCCAACAAGAGCACCGGCTGAGATGGGATCTGACACAGCCCAAATCTCTGGGTTCCTTTGGGAGGGGAAGGTGATGCCCCTGCCCAGCCGGCCCGGCAGAGCTCGAGCTGGCACGCTGCTGCGCCCCGAGCACCCCTCGGCAGGGAGCAGCCCTGTCCCAGCCCCTCCCTCCCGTCACACTGCCACCCTCACCCTCGCCCCCAGAGCACCTCTATTCCCTATTTCCTCCTCTCTTTGTTATGGTGATTCAAAACTGCCACCAGTCCCCCCCCACCCAGTCAAAATTTTTAACATCACCAAGTCCTTAACGCTCCACACCAGCTCCCCTAAAACGCATCAGCACAGCAACCGCCTGCTTGGCTCAGTCCAAAGAACAGCAAATCAAAACATCTCAGAGAAGCGAGCTATGAACAGCTGCAATCACAAGGGAAGGGCAAGGAAACCCAGAAGAGCTGCTTCGCATTATAGCTCTGCCTCTCCCAGAAGTCCAAGGCTTTGTGCTCAGCCCACCTGCAGCGGCCAAGATGCAAAGTTACCTTTCATTTTTGTCTGTTAGAGGAACTTCTAAAGATGAAGGGGCTGACCTAGAGAAGTACCCGGGCTGTTAAGAGAGCATGTTTCATTATCTACCCTGAGTTGCTTCGGGTCACCAGAGCATTACAAGCAGAGATGGCAGCCACTGAAGCTGTTCGGTGCCTTGGCTGCTGACCTCCCGCGGCGCGTGCTACAGCAGCAGTCCTGGCCTCACACTTCTACAGAATTTCAGCTGAATGTGCCTGAGAACAGGATATTGGTAGCATCTGCGCAGCCATTACTCAAATCATCCCATCAAGAATTTAACACCTCCTGCAGCTAATCTGGAGCCTTTACTGGAATGGGATTAATTAATTAAAGTTACTAGCGGGATTGCTGTCATGTTTTAGTAACAAGCATAAGCATGCACACCGTCTCAATTCAGAGATCGTAAAATTCTCCAAGAGCAGGCTGAGCCAAGCACTAGGCAAGGCCATTTTATAGTCCAGAACTGTGGGATGCGAGAGGAGGGAGAGCCAAGTGCTCTACCCTGCGCCGCAGAGCCAGCGCAGGAGACGCGTGACTGGAAACAGGAGGCACGTTCCCTGCGCCCTGCGTCAGCCTCCGCGCTACGCCAGGGTGAGCAGGCTTCCACTGCTTCCCTGCTGAGGTACCTCAGGGCACAGGAAAGCACCACGAGAATTCACACTCGCTCCTTTCACTGCAGACATTTCCTCCCTTCTGGTGTGCAATACTCAAACGTCGAAGCTTGAGCGATTTTAACGATACACTCATGTCAGCCTTTGGGTAGCAACTGCATTTTTGACCAAGGTATTATTTACCATAATTTAAAGACCTTCCCTCTCCACTTCAGGGCAAAAATTTATCACACACTTTCATGTATCTGCTAGGAAACGGACTGCAAGTTACGTTAATTTTTATACAGTTTCTTTGGAGAACAGACCATACCGGCTGTAAAGGAGGAACACTAGTCAGGTACTTCAAATATAATGTCTGAAAGACAGTAAAATAAAAAGAACTAATTGATAAGAAAAAAAAAAAGCAAGAACACCCATTATTTTATTACAAAAACACCCAGCAACTGTATTTAACACAAAAACAGTAACTGAGAGTCTCTTTTTATTTTTCTTTCAGTGTACATGCTCATTATTATTCCATTTAATTTACAGAAGGGCTATGTAAAATGAAATTAAAATTAAAGAGGAAACAAAAGGAAGGTTGAGGCATAGAATTTTCTTAGCAAGCAATGATCACAGGAGACAGCACAGATTGAACAGGGATTCAACAGGAGTGACACCTAGGGATAAAGGTAAACAGTAACTTTTTCCTTATCCGTTAGATTCTCCATGGGGCTTTTTTGTTTGTTTTAGCAAAACAGTTCAGAATATCACAGTATACAGGAAGACTAAATGGCAAAGAACGTCTCACACACACACACACCATATTTATCCCTGCTACTGGTCCAGGATCCAAAACTTCAGTTAACATTCGATTATTTCCTATCTCTCATTCATTGATAAACTATACAGGATTACACTGTACATGGAGTTAAAATTACAAAAATGTCATATTTACAAAATCTGTACACACATTGTAAAACTCACAAAATTGTCATCTATGTATCACAAGTTGCTACACCAAAATATTAAAAATGGGATAAAATTATACATTTCTCTTGTCCATTTTTAAAAAGGGTTCAATATCTCAAAGACAGACCACCTATTTCCCCCAAATAAGACTGGTAAGAGAACTAGAAACCTAAAGTATCCTCCTGGGATAAAATGTCGCGAGCAGCATCTCCCAACTAGAAAGAAGCCTATATCCTGTCTGCTGGGGTGGGGTGTGCAGTTAGCATGTATCTACAGAAATGGTGAAACTACAGGAAGGATGTCTTTGGCTAAACCTTTGGCATAAATTAAAATCATACATCAAAAGTTACAGAAAAGGTTTTCTTGGTGATGGCAGAGCTTGGGAATTCCTTTCCGAGATACCATTATATACAGCCTTTCTTTCTTCAAGGAAACAGAATAGGAATAAAGGATTTTGGAACAGAGGCAAATGAGGCAACGCTATTTCTTCGTTAAATTTTTCTGTAGTATGAAAAATCGTATCAAACCGTTTCACTAGCACATAATTCAATCATAAAAACAACCTCTTCCAAAACTCCTTTTTGTTTGAAAATGCATGTGAAAAAAAAAATTAGTAAACCAGCCATGGCAGAAGAAAAAAAAAAATGTTTCAGCATATCAAGTACATATTAGTGCAGAAAGGTGGATAAATTTGATCCACTGTATAAATAAGCTTTTTGCGCAGCGTACATTAAATAACCATCACACCCCACTCACACCCAGTACACAGATGCTCCTCAGTGAAGATAAACATTTATCAAGTAATTAAAGTGTATGTAGTGCAAATGTTACAACCAAGTATTATGCACATGCTACTTGCTTGGTTTAAAGTTACACAAAGATGTGGTGCCTGAAATCATGGACATATATACATCCTCGTCACACTTGGTACAATGTCCTAAGCCACAGAAATACCGATGTGTTTATATCTATATATATACACACACACGTTTTCTTAAAATGTGACCACCACATCAATACAGTAACACAAACAGACTAAAATCAATACCTGCTTCCAGATGCTCCAAGGCTCAGAAAGTTTGTGCTTCTAACTCTTGCAGTCATTATGTGCCCCTCTTCCATTTCCCCCTTCTGCCGGCTGAGAAGGGGGGACAGTCTCTTCGGGTCTGTGCTGCATAGGATGAGGGCAACGGAGAGGAATAAACGACGGCACAGGCACCTAAGCTGCTTTCCTCCATCAACAGTTCCATGCCCCATGATGAAGGGTTGAGAGAATTTCCCCTCCACACCGCTCCTGGGTGGAAAGGCTTATTGAAAAAAAAAAAAAAAATCATAACGTGCTTTCCATATTATAAGTGGCAGCAAATCAAGGCACGCTGTACTAATTTTGTAGCATTGAGATTAGTTGACTCTGCAGGGGATGCTCACTGGGGAAGGTCCGATGGTCTCAACTGGCTGCTGGGCCGCGTCGGGCCATACAGAGTAACAGAAGCTATGTGATTATTCTGCATCACCTGCAAAAGGACGGCAGGGAAAGAGGGAAATTAAAAGAACTGCACACCAAACAGGAACTCAGAAGAGTGAAAGTCGCGAATATGGAACCAATCTGCCTGAAAAAAAGAAATCCCCACAACAAAAGAAAGCAATAAGCTCTTGGCTAGGTCCTAAAAACAGTCCCTAGATCTCCCATGGCACATCTGAACACCAGCATGCTCCACCACTACTCTGAGCCCAGCGCATGCATCTCCTGCTAGTACACATTCCAGGTGACAAACTTTCAGTTCCAGCTTTATCATGCAAATGTAGAGCCTCAGAGAAAAGACTGGAGAGTTGCCTGGTTTTGCCAATAAGCTCTAAAAATATAGCTACTCCCAAGCACTGACTTTTATCAAAATGGGAAATGAGAAGCCGGTCATAATAGTAGCAAACTCCTCATCTTCTCTTGCTCAAACAAATATAAAAGCTTTTTTCCTAACCTCAAAGATCATTCGTTGCAGTCCAAAGCAAAAGGTTGACCCAAACGGGTTAGTATTGTTTGGAGATGACGACCTGAAAAGAAAAGAAGGGAAGAAAAAAAAAGTGGATGTGTGAGGAACAGGAACTTCTTAGGGAAGAATAACCACTCAGTAATGTAAGGTAACTCATGGCATCTTTATCATGGCTTTCATCAGAAGAAAGAAAGTCTACATTATACACCACCACTGCTAGTCTTCAAGCGAGCCAGAGGATACCTCTGCTTAATGTCACAGGGCCATTATTAATACTCAGGGAGAAAGTAATCCCAAAGGTACTGACAACCTCTACAAGAAAACTCTCTTTCACTTAACTTGAACAGAAGAACCCTGGAAATAAACATACAGAGCATGTAACTTATTACAAATTATTTTTGTGCAAGGCCCTTTCCCACTCCAATCTACCTGATGGCTCAGACTCTACCATACATATTTATTACATGCTGTCTATTAACGCACTGGATTTATGATGTTAAAAAAAACTACCACGTAAGATGCTGACCTAGAATAAACCAAATTTTATTAAACAGTATTTTTCAAGATTAATGTATCGCTTGTCCTTCAGTTATTTCCAATATTTTTGGATTATATATATGGCAATGGCAGATTCCTGCTGACTACAATGGATTTTAGTAATAGCCAAAAACAACCCCAAGAAAACATTTACCTTTTGGCCTTTCTTGTAACTGGTCACTTTCTCAGATCACGTCTGAGACATTTGAGACTAGTTCAAGCATAGTTTGCTTTACTGAGCACACCACAGATGGAAAATAAAAGGACTATGCCATCACTGTTTCACCTCAGCTTTACGTTACATTACTTCTGCTCTAATGATCTCACTGGCATAGAACAGGAATACAGGGGAGCAAAGGGCACAATAATTTAGGGGAAAAAGGAAGAAAAAAAAAAAAAAAAAAAAAATCAAACTCAAAATCATATGAAAGCCCGATGAAAATACCTTGTTTGGTATATCTGAAATTGCTGCAGTATATTCACAGTACCCATGACTTACACTTGTCCCGAGATAAATCATCACTTCAAATCATGATAACTCTGCAAACAGATAATGCCTATTTAACCCAACACCCCGCTCAGTCCCTGTAGAAACACAGAAAATGTAACGACCACTCTATCTTCAGTCAGCCTAGAAGAACTGTAGAACAACTATCTGTGTTCATAAAAGCAAAGCTTCTTCAGACAGACTGCTATGATACATACTACACACTATGCTGTATGATGGCACATGGCTGAAATGCTTGTGACTAGTATAAAAAAAAAAATCTACACTTTATTACACAGAGAAAGACTTCTATATGCTGCTTAACTCTGCTCTGGATTTTACAGTTCAAGGAATTTTGGAAATGTTTTCATTCTGCATGTCAGTATTTCCTCTGAGTGCAGCTATCTAGTCTTGTTAGTGGCCAAAAAGCCTGAAACTTTAACAGCAAAGCAGCCCCCAAATAACTACTGGAATAACTCTTCCTCTGCCCAAACTTGTCCTGTTATCAGCTCAATCCCTGCCAAGTAAAATAAAGAGAGCTCTTTACCTGTGAAGTACCACTGGCTTCTCTACAGGGTGCCCCAGAAGATCCTGAATACCGTCCCACTGTAAATATATCAAAGACTTTGTGTTAAAACGAGGCACAGGAAAGCTTTTCTTTTTATTTAGGAAAAGAGTTGTGTACATTTTTTTTTTTTTGGTGATATGCTCATTTGCCAAATAACATAGAGGCTGTATTTACAGGAGTATTTTGTGACTGGAGCCATACTCAGTAATGGAAACTATCCGTTACTAGGGCCAGGAAACCCTCTCAGAGTTTATTCTCATTTTTGTCTCAAAGTAGCTTTGAATTAGAATTATTAATATTAAAAATTTCTATGGGTAAAATGTAGCTGGAAAGTCTTATAGCATTTCAGGGACACCTCAGAAAATAAAGCAGCTGTGGTAAACTTCAACAAGATATCCTGTTACACACCTTTGCAGAGGGAGAAATAGTATCACAGCTACCTCTCCCAAAAGCATTTCCTGGATTTAAGCGACAAGTTTGGAAAAGAAGAGGAAAGCTGCACTATTTAATGACTGGGAATGTCCAGCAGTTTTCATCACTCCAAGCAGACTTCATGAGAAGCTGCACTTTCACACACAAGACTGAAGTAAGTCAAAGCACTGAAGGATGTCAGTCATTCAAATCAAAAAGCAAAGATGGCAGCCTCCAGGTCGCTGACTCCAATTTTTTCTTCCCAGTATGGGCCCCAAAATTCCGCAAGGAAAGCCTTCATTTGGCACCCCCGGAGCCAAGAGAGCAGCACTGACCCTGGCTGAATGTTAACTGTAGAGACACTGCTGAACACGGGTTTTAAGTTTTTCTACTTAATGTAGCTCTCAAACACACAGCAGCAACTGCCCAGTTGGGAACTTCATTTAGGTGGTAAGGCCATGCGGTCTTCAAGAAGTCTGCTGTCCTCAGGTGGTGTCACACTGGCAGTGACATTTTTGTGAGGCCTGCTGCTGCCTGAGAAACGTCCCATTCCTGGCATCCTTCAGAAGAAGGTGGAAGGGAACTGGACCCTCTTGGTTAAATACTACATGATTTCAAGAGCTACATCAAGTAGAAAAGCTCTGTCAAAATTTTGTTTAGAAATATTTCTTCCAGCTAACATTCAGCCACCATTGCTTTCCCATATCACTTATTTTACTGTTCTATTTCTACCTGCAGCTACCTTAAAATGCAAAACATGCAATAATGCAGTAATTTAGTTTACTTGAAGTGTGCTATTACGAATGCCTTTAATCCTTAACATGACAAAATGTTTAAACCACAACACACACGTTAACTTTTGGCCTTCAGCTTTTCCACTCTAAAACAACATGATACAACCACTATTATTTCTTCAAAGTGTATTGCAAATTCAGCATGGATCATTTAGATGGTTTAAGAAAAGAAGGAAAACGTACAGTTCTGCACAGGCTTACCTTGCTGTATGTCGTACACGTTTCCGTCTGTGAATCAGCACTATCTATGAAAGAAAAACAGAAAAGCCTTTGTAGTTTATGCTTGAACGGTCTCCTATATAATCCTTTATTTTGGGAGGTTAGTTCAGATAGCAGGAGACATACAAGCATTGGATCAGTTCATATACAAATTTACCACCACCACTTCCTAGCAACCAGAATTGCCAACAACGTTGATTAAATGCCAGTAAAGGTGACTGAACAAACCTGCCTGTTTGCAGCAAGTTCCAAGTTCTAACTCTATATATGTTTAAGCCGTACATAGAAGAACGCCAGTGTAAAAGAAATTACATCTCTTTGCAGCAAGCTGACTTGCCTAGCACAGCCACTCACTGAGGTAACATGATGTGCCACTCCTCAAGTCCAAGCACTCTGTTGTGCTTGGAGAGGATGCTGGCTCAAACTGACCGCTTGAGACTCGGGAGCTAAAATGACACTTTCAAAAATAAAGATAGAAGAGAGCTTGGGAATTGCAGTCTACCTATTAAATAATAAAAAAGCTGCAAGTGAGGACAGCATTGCATTTATGCCTACAGCCTTGAAGAGAAAATGTTTGCTGGTGGTTTCAAGCACTGTTCCATACATACATGTGGTGATTTCCAAATACTGAAAGCACCTTCCTGAAGCAGTGGGAACCTACCTAGACACTGAAGTCAAACATGGCTAATGGTCTTCAATTTGATTGAAAGCTCCTCTGCGTTTTCCACCTGCTAAATACACACACTTTCTCTATGTTAAAAGAGTTCAGTGGCTGTGCACTTTGAACTCTGGCTGCCAATTTATCTTCTGAAGTTAAACTACAGAAGGGAGTTAATAAAGCTGCATCAGGTACCACCACCAGATGGAAGATGAGCGCCTCAAATTTTATATTTGTTTACAACTTGTTGCATGTCCTGAACATAAGCTAGAGACCAGAAAGGTGAGTTGAAAAAAACCAACCAAACAAACAAAACCCAGACACATTCAGAGGAGATTCAGGGGACTACTTGAGGTGAGTAAAATAATCAGAAATTAATGTCTTTGAAGTACTGCACAGTAACCTAAAGGAAAATAATTTAAGAAGTAAGAACTTTCATGTTTACTCTCCTGGCTGAAGTACAAATCAACTTTCATATAAACTTGTATATACAGCCATTGTTTTTCCAGGTTTTTATTCTTCTACATGCTCAAACTGCTGTGACAGCCACAGGAGAATTGCACTTTACACTGGGAAGTGGTTTCAGTGAAAACCAATCTGAATGAAGAAAGCAATTCCTGGCCAAAACCTAGGCAGCATCCAGTATTCCCCGGATAATCAAAATAAACACTTTCCCAGTACACCTGTTAATTTTTACATCAAAGAAGTCTACCTCGATCCCTATGGTCTTCAACCAAAGAAGGTTCCCCACGCTTTGTTGAGATTGCAGAGCTGGGCACATCTTAGTATCTTGCAGAATCAGCACTACTGATTATATACTTTTTTTTTTTTTCAAGAGGAGATTTTCTAGTGAACATAACAGACTTACTCTGTCCATAGCACATAGAGCCAACATATTCCAGATGTTTGTTCTCATTCCCAGCTAAACCAGTTTATATCAAATATCATTAATAAGCCTTTCAAGAATGAGCTCAGCATTGAGAAGTTCAACAGTGGATTGGACAGACCAGTGCAGACTAACAGTGCCTTACAGATTTTGAGCCTCCAGCTACAAGGTAATGGATTTTAGCTGAGTGGCAGCATTACAGAATATTAGTGATGTTGCAGCTACATATTAGTATGATTCAAGTGAACAATGTAGCATAAGTAGAATCAGAGAACTATACCTAGCCTCAAAATTCCTCCTCTGTCTTAACGACTTCCACTGTTAGCATCCTCTGATAATGAAGGATACATCAGAAATGAAAACTCATCATACCTCCCCTTTGAGCATTCCCCCTGAAGCAGGGCAACAGATGAACTACTCACCTCGTTTAATGACTAGTGGAATCTTGAATTCACAGCGATGGTAACTAGAAAGTGCAAATCGTAAAGCTATTAGAAAACAGAAAAGCCAACATAAACTGCATAGCACAAACTTAAGTTTCTTAAATAGCCAGTTTAATGAAGTTACATGAATAATAAAATGAAAATGGAGTCTCAATGCTAACAGATTAAGAGAAGTTCACATTTCTATTTTCTACATCAAAGAAGGTGGCACCCTGGGAACATCCTAACACAATTTTCTTCCTTTCAGCACAAAGGACTCTGCTTTTACACAGAGTGGATGGAGAAATATACAGCTTAGAAACAGTACCAAAGATTTCTGTCACTAACTGCTTTCATCAGACAATCACTTATTCTTTAACTCATCCCTCCTCTAAGGAGTTTACATTTAATAAGTAACGTAAATATGTTCAGAAGCACAAGAGGTTTTTTTTTTTTTTTTTTTAATCGCTAGCTGAAATAACATTAGGAAAAAAAACAGCAGTCTACCTGCCAGTAAATGGACACTCTTGCCAATATGAAGTTTGCCTCTAGCAAGAGAGTTTGAATGTTATAGCTGGACCAAGAACTACCTTACCTCATTTACTGCTTAAAGATATACTTGACAATATAAAGTCATTTAAAAGTAAAAAGAAAATAATAAGGAAAAAATGTGCCAATAATGATAGCTAAAACCTCCACAGGTTACCAGATACATCAAAGACATTTGGAAAAAATACTGGAATTCTATAAAGGGAACATAAGATTTCCTTTTCAGATGTTTTAAAATACTCTTTAGGAGATCAATTCTTTACACTCACATATTAAAGTTGTAATGACCAGGATAATTTGTGTGCAGGACAAATTTCTTCACCTTGTGAGTGTTTGCATCGAAGAGAATATCCTGTTGAAGAAAACAAACAGACATGAAGCAAATCGGACAGAGGAAGGTGGCTTTCCCCAGACTAACCTGAGATTAGTTATAATAGTACCTGCATATAGTTGTATGTATCTATCTCATTGGAACCCAATGGAACTATGAAAATTAGTATTTTAAAATAAGACTACTTGTAAATTCACATAAATGCACATTTCCTCCAGCACTCAATCACAACTGCAATTTGATTTCCTAACATTAGCAAGTTTTCTAAGGAGGGCTTGTTTTTCCTGCATATCATACACCGTATCATAGACTAAAGCAAAACAGCTGTAAGGAGGGACATGAAGGTTGCACTACACGGCACAGCTCGGCAAGCTTTCACAACTAATGTTATGGCACACCTATCTCAGTTCTGCGGGACAGGAGCGTGTGTTTCAGAAACAAGAACTAGTATACCTACGCACCAGGCATGGCAGAGGGAGAAAACCTAAGAAAACACAAATGCACAGAGCGCCCTCCATCCACTGGTGGAGATGACAAAATGTTACTGATTGAATTTGCAAGTGCTAGAGAAAAGTCAGCATTGGTTTTCCTGTCCAGAGATTCCTAAAGCAGCAATCAGGAGTTTTGCAGACTCTCATTTCCCACAGCCTCTAGCCTTCTGAAAGGACTGCTGTGTAACTAAATCAAAACTTTACATGAATTTGTTTATGGAAGCTTCCCACTCACCACTCCAAGTGTAAAATAATTGAAGAAGTAGTCATTGCACTTTGATGGGACCTGCTTATGGGGCGAGGGTGAATGGATTTTCATCTGCAAGAAACACATTTTTCAGATATATTTAATAATGCTCACAAAGATGAATGCCATTAACATCACCACATTCAAACAAATTGCCATAATCTCATTTAAAGCCCTTGTTCAAATACGTAAGATACTGTGCTTCATGACAGGACCATCAGCTGCTCGCAGTGGCACAATGACACATCAGCTTTTTTCTCTTTTAGTGATCTGAAGTAAAAAGTTTACTCATATACTGCTATGTAAATACATTAGGAAAGGACCAAAGTATATGCTGAGGCTATTTTACATAAAATAAAATTTAAAAAAATAGGCAATATACACTTGCTAAGGCTTATTTGGATTCAAAAGTGCTCCCATTTTTATAATTTTTAAAACAGTTAAAATGATGGTTTGGGTTTTGGGTTTTTTTTTGGTTGGTTTGTTGTGTGGGGTTTTTTTTCGTTTTTGTTTGTTTGTTTGTTTTGTTTTTTGTTTGTTTGTTTTTTAATTTAAACAGATTTGCATCTATTTAGCTTAAAAAAGCTTCTTAAAAAAACAAATTATATAACAGCTCATCCTGGTCTATTATATGTCAAATGAAGCACTCAATCTGCACTACACGGCAGTTTAACTTCACTGGCCTTGCAAAATGCAGGCCCTGGGATTAAGCCGAGACAGCACTGAACAGGGACAAAGTCCTGTGCCCAAATCAATTCCCTCACCTTATCTTCGGACTTGTAGAAGACTTTGTGCGGAGACCCCAAGGTGCTCAGCACATCCTGGCACGAATCACCAAAGTACACGCAACGCTCAAATACCCGCATCTTGGCATCGGCTAAAACACCCGGGCCACAACCTGAGGAATGGAAAACAACTCAAAATTCATCCTTCCTGATCAGAGAATACATCAGGAAATCAACACCAAAAGCTTAGCATTCCTCTATTTATCACAAACCAAGCAGCTGCATTCTTTAGACAACAGTGCCAAACTAAATTTAACCATTTATTTTGCAACAGTTTAAACATTTCTTATCCAAGTGATGTATGTGCTGACTGTTGCACAGACCCCCACCTTAACCCCCAACTTCAGCAAACACTATCTTCACTTCCTCGCCATTCACGTGGACCTGACTTGTTTTCCTAACCCGTCTCAATTTGATCAGCTGGTTATTAGCAGTAAGTACCAGGAATTATTTTTATCCCTAAAAAATTCTACTTTAGCAGCTAGAGATGTATCTCCAGCTAAAAAAGTAAAGCCCATAAAGTGAAATTCCTCATCCATATTAACTCTATCAGCAAACATACATTCTTTACTCAAGATTCCCATAGCTTCTTAAATCAATAGCAAGTATGTTCCTACGCAAGCAATGTTAAAAATGGATCTTATTGGATAGCCATTACACAGATGAATTGCTGACATACGTTACCAGATGATAAAAAATGGAAAGACCTTACAGTCTGTGACCCCATTTGCTTTCAGGAATACGGCGTCTTACATTTACGAGAATGCACATACACATATGCAGCAGTTACTGCAAAATACAGGATGTGCTCTAAATACACACTTAGCTTTTCTCACTATGCATTATTTATGTAGCTAGCTACCCAATGAAATAAATCAGAAAAATCCAATTGAGTCATCCTTGATTTCTTAAGCAAGAGTTACTTCAAATGCAGCTGCAAAGAAACTTGTGCTAGAACAGGTATATAGTATGTTCTACAGGGGAGTTTCTGCAAACCTGAGCAAGACAAGAACAGCACATGTCCAGATTGCCTCTCTGCAAGTTTTAGTCCGAACATTAGTGATATATTTTAACAATTATTTTATTCATTGACAACATCCCCTTTAAACTGCAAATATATATACATATTTAACTAAACTTGACACTCTGCTTAGAGGTGTTCAATTTCTCAAAATCATTTATATTACTATAATGTTATAGCTAACTCCTTCCCTAGTACACAAGGACATACGTTCCCTCTTCTAGGCAGCTCACCATTATCTTCCTCTGTAAAGACAGAAGCAAAGTAACTTGAAAACATCTGCTCCGTTTTTATTAATAATTTTTTATTCTTCATCTTAAATTTTCTCCTTTTCACTTTTGCATATTGTGAATGTATTTTCTCAACGTACATACAGCTAGTAACCAGAACAGGTCAAAAGCCGAGCCTGCTAATGAAAATTGTTAAAAACATCTCAGCATTTTTTCTTAACAACACGGTCAGGTCAAGTTCTGGTGACTGAACAAGGCTCCTTGGCAGTCACTGTATCTTTCCCGAACTTGTAAGCACCCCCCGCCTCTGAAGGTGCACACAAGGTGGTACTCATCAGCCCATTGCTTTCACTGCTGCCTTCTACAGCAAATGAAAACAGAACTGAATTTAAAGTGCAGCCTAAGGCTGCAGCATTGATGTAGTCTCTCGCTGGCATTTTTAACAGCCTTCCAGAATTAATCACAAAAATTTCATTATCATACAGCTCATTGGAATCTCAGAAAACGCACATATACATAAGGTTTCTTGATTTCTTGTGGGTTTTTTTTTTGTTTGTTTGTTTGTTTTCAGTGATGCACTTGTATCTGGTTTATTCTACATATATACCTGGAGATAAATTCCACTTCTGCAAACAGTCCTTAAGGACTCAGAACTACCGAGGACAGGACTACAGTCCTCTGATTCCTCCAGGGCCAGGGAAATGCAGTAGCAGGCCAACTCACCTTCACAGTTTTTTTTTTTTGTTTTGTTTTGTTTCCAACAGATCAAGATAAGGGATATAGAACACTTTGAAACCATCTGTAAAAGCACCACAAATAACCTGTGCTTAATTTATACAGGTTTACCCCTCTTTCCCCAAGGAAAGCAACCAGTTCCATGTTCTGAGTGCCACTAATACCTGCGGTGAGTAGGCGAAGCCGTAAACCTGAGGGTCCAGTTCCATCTCTCAGTACATCAACGTTCTCGGCATACACATTACCAAGGAAACAGCTGAGAGGCATCAAGGGAGCCCTGAAACCAATCATACAAAAATGTGCACAGGATTCGCTTAATCTTCAAATTTTCCATTAACAAGCCGACGCCCGTTCACTGGAACAGAGCACATTAATTTTGACAAAGCTGCATCTAACTCAGACTGAAGAGTAAAAGTTATATTAAAAACAAGGAACTGAAAGTCTGGGGAAAAAAAGAACAAGGCAGCACTCACATGCAGGACTTTTACTATTAATGAAACAAACAGCAAGTTTCAAATACTCCAGGAATTACAGAAACTATATCTAAACTTTGGATACCTTTGAAAACATGTTATCTCAGACTTCTCTCAGGGAAAATGGAAGTTGTACTGTTCTTAAAAGATACCTACTCCTTGACCTGGGCATATCACCCACATGAAGCAGAAAAGCCTTCTCTGTGAAGCTGTCTCTGCTTTTAGGAAAGTACTCCGCAGTCCAGAACATGAGATCAGCTTGTGCAGGTACACCACAAACAATTGTGCTGCTTTACTGAGAAAGTTCCCATTTTAATTTTAATTAATTACAGTGATATTTGAGAAAATAACAGCAGCCCCAACTAAGATATTTTCAATGGAAGGGCTGCTTTTTTGTGTATTAGTTTGTATATGCTCTGTAAAATTCACTGCTCTTATGTGAATTTCTCCTCTGTGTGAATGACTTGAGCTAAAAGTCAGGCTCTGAGCTCTCACACACACACAAAGCCCCATGTGACAAGTGGTGCTTTCACTAAAGCACACCATGTCAGAGATGAGCACAGGCAACAACAGTTTTCTGAAGTGCACTCATTTCTAATTAGGAGACAACAAACAAGCTTCCCTCCCTTCTGAGCAGTAATCCAAGGATGTGCTAATCTTCTCCTGGCATTAAAACACAACTGTCTCTACAAAAGCTAACATGTTATCAGTTTAGCTATTTATACGGTGGAAGGAAGAGTTTATAGAAGTCTTTTCAATTTTTCCTTGAAAAAGGAACCCCAGGAACAATGGTTTTAGAAAGAGCAAAGTGTCAGATGTTGTACAATAAATTACTGCTTAAAAGAAGACAGAAGACAATACCATAGAAAACATTAACCATATTAAAATGTAACTATCCCATTAGTATTAAGGCATGAAGATTAGTTTCCTTAGAACAGTAAATTCAGTCAGGTAACTACAAATATATTGAATATATGGTAAATTATACATATGACTTAAGCCTGAAAATACATATTTTATTATTTTTGTATAGCAAGGGAGTTTAAGACCCTTGGTAGGACCCCGCCATAACATAAGTAGTACAAACACACTACAAAATTACTGACTGCCTATACCAAGTTTGATTTGTCTAGGGAGGTCATTTAGCATGCAAACAAAATCTACAGCAAGAACAGCCTAACTGCATCTCTTACTAGATTCACTGAATTTCCTTCTTTATTTAATGAATTCATTTTCAGGTCAATTGAATTAGTCTATTACAGCTGAGCCATGCTGATTTTATAACAACATAAATCAAACCAACATTTGACTATAAGGTCTGAGGACGATGTCTATGGAAATCTGAAAGAGGTTGGTATCTAAAGGCATTCTGCACACTACCAAATTCATAGAAGACCTAAGCTGAACTACAAAAGTATATGATTATATCTAGCGTTTGCAAAACCCTAAATAAATGAGGAAGAAGTATATTCTCAACGATCAAAACAGCACGACCAGCTGTACGTACTTGGTATCCTGCAGACTGTTTCCATTGTAGATGTACATACGTTTCACAGTCGCACCATGGGGAATTTGCAGAGAGGCTAGACCATGGGCAAAGTTAGGCTGTGGACACACAAAATCATTCTTGTTACATGACACAGTAAACACTTCAGGTCAAAATTATAAATTACATTAGAAATACAGTATATGCTTACCAATTCAGATAAATCTCTAGCCAAAGACAAGGGGAAAAAACAACAGCAAATCCCCCTTCTAGATGCTGTTTCTTTCCATTACACCACCCCTGGATGCCCAAGCTGGGGTGAAATGCTCACTATGTTTATCCACCACAAGATGGCACGAGTCTAACAATTAGCTGTGGCGTGTACTGGGAATTCACATTTTCTTGGTTTGAGCACTGGCAGCTAGCAATATAAAAGTATTGGTACTGATACACCATATTTAAGCTCTAAAAAACTGACTACCTTAAAGGTTGAACATCTTTTTTGTGTTCCACTGCATTAATCTCAGTCTTTTAACATTTTTGCTAGTTTGTAAAATGCCTTTATCTGATAAACACTCATTCTGTTCTCCTTAGCACCACATTCTTACACATAGTTTTGATAGGGATTTTGAGCATTATCAAATTGAAAGCATGCTAAGGAAGTCAGATTCATTCTCCTAGTGCAGTAAGAGCCTGTTTCTTTCAACTCTGAAGATGACAGGATCTTCTTCAACACTGTCAACACTGGACAGAAAAGAAACTAACTTTGTCACAAGCTGTCAACAAAAACAAGGTGCACAGTATGGAAACTATTATCCTGGTCTACTTTAGCAGGATATCACATAAGGTAAACACAAAAAGTTATTCTTTGGGGGAAAAAGCAAAAAAAAAAAAGCCAAACCCGAGAGCAATGACTTGCATTGCTGTAGGCATTTAGAAGGGAACCTCCACTCAGCAAACCTAGAGATGCCCTGATTTCAATCTTCTTTCTGACTTTGTCCAGAACATGAATACCTCAAAACACAGCTTTCTAAAGCAGTCAGACTTTAGATTACTTTTTAACATACTTCTGTCTTAGCACCAGAGAAATCTTCTCTAAAGCCACAGAAGTGCCTAGGCCATATATGCCTCGGTTCTTCACAGAAACAGCCTGAGTAGGTTTTCATGTTCCTTTCACCTGCAGTCTGTTATCAGCTATACAAAAACTCCAAGTTTTCTTCAGAGTTTTTAGTTTCTATAAGCAGAGATTACACTGCCTTGATAACTAGTTTAGCAGTCCTGTATGATCCTTTCTGAACTTGAAAGATTTTGACATCTTGATTTCATTTCACTTTTCAGATTTTCCTAATGTTGCTCCCTGAAAGGCTCCACAAATAGTCATATTACCTGTAGACTGTTTCATACTACTCCGTTTTCTAAACTATCATATTTCTACCTATTTACAATCCTGGGAAGAATTTCACCTTTTGCTTAGTGCAAACAACATTTTACTAACCTCAACTGGACTTTGAGAATGCAAAATTGTTTTCTCCACTGTTCTAGCAGCTATGAAGCAGTGTATCATTCCCAAGAACCACACTATGTCCTTCTGAAAGCATATTAGCAGCAAGCATTCTGTAACCATCCCCAAATACTTTCTTAGTTAGATGAACCACACATCAAGACACACAGATGCAAATGGCTAAAATTGATTCTAACAACTTTATTTTAACATCTTTTAGTTTTAAGTAGCTCTGCGAGGAGCAGGGACTTGTACCTGAGGATCCCTATAGGTCCCTTCCAACTTGAGATATTCTATGATCCTATGATCTTTTCAAATCCTCAGCATAACAATTGACTTTCTTAGCAGCTCAGCCATTTCATTCATAAATGCCCTGGGAACTGTTGCATGAAAAGGAACTACTATCTGTTGGGACATTCCTTCTGTTTGGCTTATTAGGTTCCTATTTACCTTCCAGTATTTCTGAAAACCAAGTGACCTTGGCTACTGCAAAATAGCAACTTCCCCCAGCTACCCCCTGTTTTCTCACATGTCAAAACACAACTATTAAAGTACTAAGCCATGACATAAAAACATGTGTCATCACGTTGGTTGATTTCTCCCACTTCGTTTTGGCTCTTCAGATGCTCCTTTTTACTTTAATACCATGCAGCATGCATTCTTTTTAACTGATAAGCCTAGATAATACAACTGAGAGCTTTTCCATTCTCACACAAAACAAGTTATACATACATTTTTGTCAGTATTGGTGGAAATCACAGAAGACCTGATCACGTTTCCACTATAGACAGTGATTTCCATAAATTTCAGAAAACGTGGTAATACGTTCAATCATTCTTTAACTTGTCTGAACATTTGGTGAATATGCAAACAGGCATTACAAATAAAGCTCATTCATTTGGCTTTCTAAAAGCACTCATACTGAAGGACAGTTATGATGAAAATGTATTTTATGAACTCTAGCCTAGTTTAGTTGCATAATCACTTTGATGAGATTCAAAAATATCTGATAAGAGAACAGCCTTCCAGTAGATTGCTTAATATTTACGTATTTGCATAGACAGAGCTCTTATTTTTAGAAGACTCCTTTCAACAACAGAATTGCTAGTCCCAGTTCATGATGCAAGCAAAACCTCTAAGCATATGTCTTCTGCTAAAAGGAAGAAAATTTTTAACTTCAGAATGATTACATAGCATGAATAAGAACACAACAACTGAGGAGTTAAATTCCTTCCAAATTACTGGTTTCTTTTGCTTGCAGGCAAGACATGCTGTAGGTGATATTTTGCAAGTACTGTAGAGGCAGAAAAGACTATCCATTAACTAAGAATGATTGCTGACCTCGTACTTCGGAGTTTCAGTCCAGGAGTCTAACTGAAAAGAAAACGACAATCCTCTGAAATTGAGGTGAAAGAGTTGCTCAGCTGAATTATACACTAAAAGGGAAAAGAAAGTAAAAACAGAGTTACCAAAGTAAACTAAGATTTCTCCGCTTCAGATCTAACGGGACCTTCATTACCTCAATTAATTTACTACATCTCAAGATGTGGGAGGAACACAGTTACACAGGACAGTAACAATTTTCCTTTTAATTTGCTGCAGTAAAAACATAGCAATAAGAGAAACCTTAGGTTCATTAAAGTAAGAGTTGCCTATGCAAGCCTTTAGGCACTAACTTATCCCTAATGATAAAATTATACAATATTACACAATCTGTTATACCTCAGTGTCCCTAAAGTAGCTTAAACAGCTACTGTTAGTACAAAACAATTCTGTTCATTGTTATGTGAAACATTTGTACAATATTAACCAGAAAGTCTTTCAGCACAAACATGGATAAATTCCCTATTTCACACCCCCAGGAAGCATGTTCCTGAGCAGGAGCTCGCAGGTACCTCCCTGCCACTTCCAGCTCTCTTCCCCTAGAGGAGCTCCTGCCTGCGTGCCCCTGTGCAGCTGCCTGTGCCCCTGAGTAACAGGGCACAAGAAGGAAATGCTTCAGTCACGCAGGTCCTAGGCCAGTTACAATAGAAATTAAAAACAGCATCACCAGAAACACCAGCTGATCGGTCAGCTTTTACAAAGAGCAGTAATAAATTAGAACATGCACTGACTTCCAGCTGTCATCACGTCACGAGATGTCCTGATTTATTGCAGTGAATTGCACAACGTCAACTATAAACAGCAATAAGTCATCCCAGTACTTACTCAAGCAAGACATGCTGTTTTGGGAGACTGTGGAAAGCTTAAGAACAATCCCAGGAGACTGGGAGCTTGGGAACAGTTTTGGGATTGATGCTACCAGACTTCAACCTGTGCCTGGTAGCTGCTGTGGGGGAACACAGAGCTCTTGTAACACAGAGAAGCTGGTTCACTTGCAAAACAGTTTGAAAAAAGCAGAGGCAAAAAACAATAAAGAAACACTCCAAAACAAGAGAAGCTGCTTTATTCCACTTTACCAAAAGGAAATTAGTTCAATATTCCCTTTTTTTCTTACGATTTTATATTTAAGATGACCTAGCATAGAGAGAAAATTCACATAAATACATATTTCTCTCCCCCCAGTGCATTTCAAATGTTCAACTTGAGACACATGTCACAAGATATCTGGACAATGCCAGACCGCCCAGGATAGAAAAATAATAGTTGAGCAATAAGCACTACGCTTTCAAAAGTCATCATTCGCCTTTTCTGCAGAATGTGCTGGTTAAGAGCATTTTCCCTGCTTATCACTCAAAGGAAAACTTGTGGGGAGAGGGAAATGTTTTGATCTGCAGGAAAATTACACAAATCTCGCTCATGTGATAAATTATGATGCATCTTTTCCAAAGCCCACAGCCAGCTGGAGAAGTGTTTTTCCCCTAGTCATGCCAAGTGTGATATCTGATTATATAAATCGCATCAGTTCCCATCCCCTGCAATGTTTGTTGATGTTTAGGCTTAAAGGGCAAGGAATATTTCTATCCTTACAAAGTTCTCTCATATCTCCCTCAAGACCATATGTCACAACCACGTGCCTGGACAAGGTAAGCCTTTTTTTTTATTATTATTTCTTAAAATTTATTTACTACACAGGTACCCTGCAGAATGATTCAATTCTAAATTGCTGACAGAAGCAGAAAGACTGCTTCTTTGCCGCTGCACTCTGGGTGAAGGAAGGGAAAAGAGTCTGCCACCCAGGAAAGCAGCAGAGCGTGACCAGCTGGGAAATGTTTCTGTAGAGCAGGGCAGGACAAAGCCACCAACACCAGCAAGCCTGCAGAACAGGCACAGTCCTGATAAAGCAGAGGCAGATCCAAGTCAAGTCTTACTGGTAACAAGCACAAGACTTTTCTGGCACCCCAGGGGAGCCTGGGCAACCTCTGAAGTCTCTCAGAATTACAGAGCTAGAAGAGAGGAGCCCCTCCATCCTCGCAAGGGCACTGTGGCAGGAGGGAAGGACGGCTATTTTTCCTTCTACCTTATGACTTCAGTTCAATCCCACAGCCCTTATCCACGCTGAATGGCACTTCGGCAAACAGCCACAGCGGCTCGAACAGGATGTGATTTCAACAGAACCACTGGCAAGAGCGAGCACTTCCCAGCAGGAGGTCAGGTCAGAAAATCGTGGAAATGTGGGATAAAATCTTGGCTTTGACGAAGTTATTGACCTCCAACGTGGTCACATTTCAGTCAGCCCCATGACAAAGATACTACAACATTTCAAACTAACTTTAGCCAAAAAGTAAGGAAGCTGGTTGCAATTTTCCTGATGGCTTCTTTTTTAAAACCACTGATTTGGCAAAACCAAAACTGCTCAATGAATGTTGGTTTCAACACAAAACCGTTGCTAACCTTTTGGAATATGTTTTGAAACTATTGCTGTATCCTGTTGTGGGAAGGTTCTGCTGCAATCACCTTGGGTTTAAGTGAAAGACAACATTTTGTTTTAAATTCTAGTGGAGATTAACAACAAAATCCTTTTAAAACTTAACCGACTTGCACTGGAGTTTTGGAAGAGTATGGGTACAGAGAAGAAAAAGGATAGTTCTCTCACACTTTCATTCATGAAAGCTGGCACTTGGTACTTTGGTCACATTAAGAGGAAGGTTTCTCTTCCCACCTTTCCCCACCCCAGCTCAAATTTTTGTGGGACATGAAAACACTGTCATCATCCCTCCCACATACTGAAAACTATTCTGGTTTTTGCCTTTTCTGTTTCAAAAAAGATAAAGTTATCGAAAACTTGCATTGCATGATGCAGTTCAAACTGTTTATGACAGGCCACTTAGCAGAAGTATATGCTCTGTATTAAGTAGGCTGTTAATGGAAGGTACCAAATTTCCAGTGAGGAAACTGAATACACAAATGCACTAGTGAAATGGTAACAGAAGCCAACGTTTTAATAAATACATTTTCATATCTACATGTCACTGGATGAAAAGATGTTATGAAAAACTATCAGATGAAGCAAGTGCTCAAGTTTTCTTAATTGAAAATAACTGGCACTTCTGTCTGGCAAATTCAACACAAGGACATGTGGTGCCAAACTGTTTTTAAGTGCTTGCATACAATTTTATGCAGTATTAAAACATGCTATTTCTATCAGAATCAATGCTTACAGCTGGGTACGTATTGTTATGGTTCATAATATCACAATTTTGCAAGCACTCCACCTCTAAATATTTGCAAATAAATTACCAACACAGAACACGTAAAAGTTATACTATCAAGGATATAGAACTACTTTCACCCTTCCTAAATTCTACCTAGTCTCTTCTAGATACTATTTCCATAATAGATCTAACTATAGATCTCAGAGTTTCTGCCTAAGAGGAAACATTAAGATCATGACCAAAGTGAAGTTTAAAAAGGCCAATTCTGGTCCTTGGAGTATTATGGCTAGAAATCCTCCAAGCTTCATTTATCTCAATCTGATATTCATCTAGTACAGCAAGCTTTTATGCAATGATATTACTTTAGCCACATGACCCTCCACAGTTAATAAATCCTGTTCTGTAATGTGCAAGGGATTGTTTGCAGAGAACGGGGACAAAGTCTGGATATGCAATTGCCATCAATCACGCAGAGCACTAGCCTATTTGGGATCAGCTTGACTACTGCAAATGGACTGGGCTAAGATAGAAATAGAAAATGATGCTCTAAAAAGGGTATATTTTTTTTGTCCTCCCCAGTGCTCCCAGTAACAGGGAGGAGGTGCAAGCCAGTTATACCCAGGCTCAGACTTGATCCTGCCATAGCAGGGGTATAACCCCACTCTCAGAGCATGGAGCCTGAGCAAACGGTCCTGGCTGACTCTGCACTGAGATTAGCTCAAATGCCTGCAGGTTCATGGTATAGTTAATCCCTAAGGACGTGAGACAGCTGACCACGCATGAGAATGTGTAAAGACAACAGCATCAACAAAGCTTACAATTTTACGGTACTGGCAGTTCAAACCAGATCATTAATGACACCTGAACACGCCATTCTGTGCCAACAACTCTCCACCTCACTATTTCACTTGAAGAGAGTCACAAATGAATTTACAGTACATTTTATATGATATCCCAGCTATAAGAATACAACAGTTCTGGAACACAACTTCAAATCATTTGACAACAGAAGCGTCTATGCATTTCTCTGGGCAGACATACAGGAAAGACCCCCTAGAAACAAGTCTGTCAATCTAGGTGTGCTTCTCAGAAATGCTCTGGCTTACCTCCTGGATGTGTTGCTCCAAATGACTGATCAATTTGTTCTATGGTTGGAGCAATTGCCTGAGAGTTAAAATGGACACCACTGAAAAAGAAAACAAAATTAATCTGCCTTAAGAATACTGAATGGATGCTACAAACGTTTACTAATGGCAATACCCCGTTTAAACTGGAAGAAGCCTCAGAAGACTAAAGAAAAGAGTACATTGGTAATTTAACCAAGTGCTACGTTCAAGAAAGGATAATTATCTACATTCTTTTTTGACAGTTATTATGTTTTTTAACAAGAATGACTGGAAAAAAAATTATGTTTTTTAACAAGAATGACTGGAAAAAAAATTATGTTTTTTAACAAGAATGACTGGAAAAAAAATTAATTCAGAATTAAAAAAAAAAAAAGAGAGAAACCAGTCACCGTAATCAAGAAGAAATCATGGCAGGTCTTAAATCACTTACCAATATTTTAACTTCACCTTAGTCAAGTCATAAACTTCAATCACCTGAAACACAGGAAACAAGCATTACCATACTTCACACATTTGTGAATCACTACAGAGGCAAATTCTTGCCAAAAAGCAAGACTAGCTAGTGCTGCTCACTCCCCTCCTTAACAGAACTGTGCTAGAACAAATCACGCTGACAGAGACGGAACTCCGAAAACTGACTCCACACCTGCGCATCGGAAGCAAGTACTGCAGAACAACTGCGGGTTCGGTACGCTACCTCCCGATCCCCGATACATCAGCACTGACCTGCAGAAAGTAATCTTTTCACTAATACACCAGCATTTTAATTTCTGCAAAGATTACGCTTAAGCAAGTTCAGAGAAAGTGACAGCAAAACCCAGCTAATTAGGGAATCCTCTAATGAATGTCAAACAGTCGGCCGTTCCTTGGGTTGCTCTTACAACCCTGAAGAATGCCTGTGCAGTGTACTAAGCCTTAGCACTGACTGCACTGTGCTAACTTTCCCACTCCTAAAGCAAAAGAAGAACGCAGTAAGACTAAGTAGTAGCATTCCATTTCAATACTACATAAAAAGACATCAAGCAATCTCTCCAAGCATTACACAGGATAATCTGAAAAGCAGCCCACAAAGAATCAGATCAAGCCATAATACCCAGTTCTGATATTTATCAAATGCTTTAGACCTTACTGAATATTCCAAGGAGCTCCCCTCTCTGCAGATATTAGGTATAGATCCTTTGTTCTGAATACATTACTGCAAATGTGCTTCCGGGATTGATTTCATACAATTTTTATGTGACTGTTACTGAGTCTCGAGGCTAGACTGGGCTTTAAGCAGATCATTTTTGGTGACTAACACAAGCTTCTACCCTACATACGTGTTCCTGTGTCAGCAGGAAGAAGAAAATACGTAGAGCACATCATAACTGCTGTGAAGAAAAGGTAAAGTATTTTTTATTGCTTTGTATAATCCTCCAACAAATCACTGGCAGACTTAGAAAGGACCTACTCTTCAGCTAGAGAATAAAGCAGAATTCCCCAGGGAGCTTGCTACCAAATGTGGCTTTAAAACCTAAAAATATCAACAGCTAAGAAGGAAGTCTCGGGTTTGGGAGATGCCTGGCAAATAACCCTAAATAGAACAACTTGCAGTGCTTCAACCACTACATTAAAAAAAAAAATTTAAAAATCAACATTTAATCGTATGCTGTTGACTCACAGAAAGTTGGAAGAGTTCTCTGAAGCACTTTGTTTGCTTGGGAAGCCCACACATTTCAGGATAAGCAAGAAGTACAACACAAAGCAAGTAACAAATGAACATTCTGGCAGAACCAACATAAAGAAGACCAGATTTTTCTTCTTAATAAATATACTTTGATTTATGCTTTTTGGAAAAATCTGGTTATCCAGTATTTTAATTCAAATTCAATTTGGCATGTCCAGGTTTTCTTTACTGCACAGCTTGTTAAAAACAAAGGCTACTCTTATGAAAAGCTAGGAATGATTTTACATTTTTTTTTAGTGACCTTGCACATCATCTCTCCCCACAGAAAATGTTTCTGAAAATAGAGAAAACCACCCCACACACAGATCTAGTTTTGCAGCAACTACCAGAAAGCACTGGGCACTCCCCTGAAGTTCTGTTGAAACACACTGCGGTGGTGGAAGACAAAAGGATGAGTTGAACAACAAAAAGGAGCAGCACACGAGGAACAGCACATTGCACAAACAAGGTCCCCCGTGAGAGAAACACCCTGACATCAGCCAGCAGGCACCAGTTTGCCATCAGCCCTCTTCCCACGACTCACAGACCTATTCATGTCAACATTTCTTTTTACTAACGCCAGAGGAAGAAACAAGCACAATTTAGCCAAATGTAAAGGTAGTCAAAAGATCTCCTAACAGTCATGAAAGACATATATTGAAGAAACACTGCAACAGGCCATCCCTCTTCACACTAAAAAAGGATTTATTTTTTGAACTGCAGAAGCTACACTGACAAAAGGATTCACATGATTCTGTCCATGTGCAGAGGAACAAAAACTGAGAGAACCAAGGGCTATTCGGTTATGGGTTTACTACACAGCCAGAAGGCAGCTGGTTGAAATCAGGAAAACCTGATGTTTTGTCACACTCAGTTTTAATAATTACTACCAAGACTCATAAAGTGTTCAGGTATCTACTAACCAGCACTAACAGACCAACGCTGTGAAATTTAACTCATTCTCCACCTCAGAGGGAACATGTGCGAGAGACCCTGTTGCTAAAATCTATAGCAATGCTCTCAGAACCTGGTCCTGGATCTGCTCTTTCATGTCAGCTCAGGTTAGTAACACCTCCTGCAGGGCTCTGGCTGCAGGGGGTGAGTAGAGAGACTATGCACAAGCCTTCCTCCCCTCCCTAAAAAAGGGAGGCAACTTTCTAGGAATATTGCTATGGCTTTATGCCTGCATCAGCTCCTTTGGGTCTGTCAAGACTTTCCATTTTAGTAGCCTGTATTATAATCTCTTTTTCATAACCAAATCTAATAGTAAGTGTGTAGTAAAAAGAAAAAAAACACACAGAGCAAAGAAAGAAGGCATCCTGATTTTTCCAGTTTTGCTGCTGCTGAGCAACACTGAACACAGAGTCATAACATCTTAAAAACTGGCATCACTTATTCTACACCTACACCATTCTTTAACCAGTCCACTTGCTCACTTCTGAGGTGATCCCACAGAATTTCTTCTATAAAGCTTTCTGAATACTTTTACAAGTAGAAGTTTTCATAGCACTGCATGTGTTTACACAACTCTGCTTTTCATAGTTAAAACAAACAAAAGGTATCACTAGACCACTGAACCATAACACACCAGAAGAGATTAGGGTTTTTTCTATTTTTTTTTTTTAAAACCTAAAAACACATACCAGAAGAGAGGGTTTTTACTATTTTCTCTTTAAAACAAATTTTAAAACACATTGTGGAAAAAGGTGAGTAGAAAAACTCTTGCACAGTTCTTAGAACACTGGGTGTTGAAATGACAAAATCAGACCCGCAAAAACTGAAGGTGAAGAGTCATGACATACACTAGGTTACAGCACTTCAAAAACACAAGATTGTGACACTCCAAAAAACATCAGTAAGCCAGCCATGCACTTGAAGTGATTATGTCAGTTCTGAGCTCAGTCTCATTAGGAATTAGATATATTTCAGAAAGTTTCGTACATCCACGGCTGTAAGTACGGGTTACACTGATAAATCTGACAGAATTTTCAAGATATTCTCTTAAAAATTCACATACACAATCTGAATAATTAAGTTCTAAATCTTGACAAAAATAAAAATCCCATTATTACAAAATGACTTAAACAACAAACTACCGTAATGCAATCAGAAACTAATCTGACAAAAAACTGCTCAGTTGTTCCCCATATGAGCTCAATTTGAACTGAAAATTGTTCTTCAAAATGTGTATTTTTATAGTTAGTATGAAAGAGATTTTGAAGAAGAAAAATACAAACGTACCACGCTGTTACAGGTTACTACTAGAGAAAAAAGTACTTTCAACAACTACTAATTTGGGTTGCTACTCAACAATTTTATATATACATTCAAAGTATACAAAGAGCTCCAGTTTCCGCTGACAGCACACCGCTACACTTTTACAGTCATTTTGGGGATAAAGCACTATGCTGACATTTTGATGCTGGTTTTACTGGAGACGTGAGTTAAGGGGAACGAGGCTCCACCCACCACTGTTCCAAAGCTTGGAAGTACGGATGGAGCACCATATTCCAGACTTACCTAAAAGGTAAGCATTCCACTTTCTAGCATCACGTTTAACCCCACACTGCTCCTTTCAAAGCAGTTGGAGCAGTACACCCTAACCCCATCACTCAAATCAACACCTGGAGGGCACTTCGGTCGGGGAGAAATTTATGCACACAGGGTAAGAATCACACTGACAATGGTTTGACACAAAAGGACCACCCCAAATAACTGAGAAGCTACATACCAATATTTTAAATGCTTCAGTTAAAGCTTTTCAAAATTTTGTAATGATCTAATCATATCTCTTCGGTCCCACAGTTGCCCATTTTGTATGGATACCACTTCCATCACAGATTTTTTGCAAACATAAATGCCATGGGAGGTTAGTGACCAGCCTGCCCTTTCTTTTGCATCTTAACTACAGAAAGCATCCTAGAAAGAAGCAGATCACCTAAAAGCAAAGATGCAGAATTGCTGACCCGAGGACTTCAACTGCAAGAATAAAATCTCATCCAGAACAAAGTGAAGTCAGTGCAGCAGACAGCTGCTCACAAGAGGCCTGAATGTGGCTTTCTGGGGGGAAATCATGCACTCACAGCCACACAAGCACTCTGTGAACATAGCTCCACTGAAAACTAAGAATAGGAACAACTACGTTTAGTTTCAAAAATAAGATGGCAGGACAGATAAAGGAACAACCTGGGCAAAAAACAACACTGTCTGTTTTGCATTAACTGATGATCTGATTTCAGATCCTAGGCTTAGCTTTAGTAATGGCCTTTCGCAGGTTCTGCTACAACTGGAGACAAGACGGGCAAGTGAGACCACACTGGACCACCACACTACAGTCCCCAAGACAATGTTAAAGTGTCTTAATCCTAGAAACAGAGATTTAACGCCCAAACAGAAGAAATGCAGTTCATTATCACAAGAGAGCGTTATATATGGCAAATTAAATGTCTAAAAGAACCACATACTTATGTTAAGTGTCAATATATCCTAGGGTTTTGGTTTGCAGGAAGGGTGTTTTATTACCTTAAGTCTCTGATTGAAAGCATCAAACAGCAGTTTGATTCCATCCTGAGTCAGGTTAAGGATGAGGTCATGGCTAAGAGGTGACTGTAAAACAAAAAAAGCTGTTAGGCTTTTAATTTCAAGGCTTCTTCATTAAGATATGTATCATTGCATAAGCATAAATTGCTTCCTTGAGGAAAAAAAAAAAAAAAAAACAAAACAAACCTGCCTCAGAAAACCACCACTTTTTCAACAAAAAAGCATAACAAAAATGCATTTGGCCAAACCTCTCAACCCCTTCAGTTTCCTTATGAGAAGGAACAGAAGAGCCTGTGTAAGAGCTGCACCCTGCAAGAACTCCCCAAAGGGTAGGTGTCCATTACTTTAAGTGGGGGGGTGCTAGTGGGGAACCACCTTGAAAATTAACATTCCACAGTTAGCATCGGAGACATCATGCAGGGACAGTCTGTTGCTTTCTTGGCACACAAAAACAATAGCCCATCTCACCAAGTCTCACATGAGAACCAAGCATACGCTTGACAAAAAGATGGTAAGAAGGCTTTCCACCTCAAAAATCAAAGTGTGTCACAGTCTTCTTCAGGAAGGCTTCAGACTCTTATGTTGTGAATTTAGGTTTCCTTAGTTACTGTGAATCATAACTAAAGGCTTAATTTGCAGTCTGCCGGAGTCAAGAGGAGACATTCCACTGGCTTCACTGGTGTCTGTATAGGCTCTATGCCATCTCAGCCTGCTGGGACACTGGAAGCTGCTCACTCCTGTACTGGTACAATCCACACATACACAGTCAGTTGGCCCCGATTCAGCTATTTGATCATCTACCATCTAAAGCACATTTCCTTCAAAAAGTCCTACCCTCCACAACTGTCACCCCAGAGAAGAAAACAGGCTGAACAACTGGCAGGCAGCAATATTCATGTCCTAGAATCGCACTGAGCAGTTACCTAGCAAAAGGCAGAACAGGGATGGGGCATCTGGGGCATATACAGGCTTCTACTGTACACAGTCACACCATACAGCCCTTTTTATGAATTAAGCATAAGCCATCTTAAAAACTGTTACTCTCCCCTTCGCTCTACTGGGAAAAGGTCTGTGTTTCGACTTTCAGAAGTCGAATTTTCATCCTAAATTTTCTCCCCTCTTTATTCTCACATCAGCACTGTCTTCTAGCTTGGACACTTTTTGTGCATTCTCACGTGCATCTCCCACCCCTTCCCAAACCACATATTTAAGTAATCAGATCCTAAACCTCACGTCACTAGGTCCAAACAAGCCACGGGGCTTTCAATCCCCTGTCATGCAGACTTCCCATTCCCCTTGATCACTCCAGTAGCTTTTCCTGAAGCAGGTTCAGTTTAAGATCATCCTTCTTGAACACTGGTGATGTGGTGTGTAAGCTGTCTTCTAAATTAAATCTTCACAGCGCCTTGCACAATGGCATCAATACTTCACTACTGCTGGCAAACTTTTATGATACTGTGTAGGATTGAAGCAGCACTGCAATTCAGCCATGAGACTGAGATAAAAAGGTCTAGTGGCGATCCTGACAGTCTTTTTCTAAATGCCCTATGAATTTAATTTAGAAAGTCTACAGACAGAAAAAAAAAACATGTGTCATGTTGTATTTAAACATACCAACAGAGTCGTTCTGATACAGGATATGCTCTGCATTTCACTGGTTTCTGAGCAGAATTTTCATAAGGTTATTTCAAAATTAATGAGAGCATTACAAGTACTTTTGAGTGGGTGGAAAAAAAAACAACCAAACAAACACCTGAAGAAAAGCTTGATAACTAGTACAGCAAATAGCTTCTGTTCTATGCTGGCATATTTTCTAATAGAAGAAAAGTTTCCAGGGCACAAATTTAGTTCATGTGACTTTTAATACACAAAATAGAACCTCAAATACAAAAGATGATGCCAGGAAGCAACAGGAGAGTCCTCCCTGAAGGAAGCAACTCAGATGTGCGGTTACACTGCTAACCTACACAAAGCTGCAGGGAAAACCATTATCACTAAACAATCCCATCAACACAAATCCAGAGAAGGAGTTTTAGGAAAACATACAAGGACAATTAAGTACCCCACTTAAACTGACCAAAAAGGAGTTAAAATTCTTTAGTCACAGAAAATGGTTCATCAAGCTTTTTCTGGCACAGTTTGGGCATCCCATTTTTTATGTCAAGTTAACAAGAGAGCTGCGGGCAGATCTAATTGCATTTAATTGTCATATAAATTTTTGAAAGGAAATACTCTCTGCTAGAGTTCCAGGATCAGAAATTCAGTGCTTTAGACGCAACAGCTTGAAACAACATTTGATCACTATGCTCACAGACATTCTTTTAGAAAGCAAAGGGGAAAGACATGAAGGCTATTCAAGTATAGTTTAGCTAGAGGAAAGTTGTGCGTGACAAAGTTTATTTAAAGCTTTGAATCTCTAAGAACTGCAGCAGCAGCTCTTTGTGATCAGCTGCTAATGAAGTGCATGATGTTCTGCAGAGGGCGAGGATTATAGCCAGTCAGCTGCAGGCCCTGAGTGGCATGTGGACAGAATTGCACCGATATCAGGCACTGAATTGGAATAACAGACAGAAAAAATATCATCAGCACAACTATTCCAAAAAGTTGAGAACCACTATTTTGTTGGACTATGCAGATGTTAAAATCATCTTTACATTTATTACGGTTTGGGGAGAAAACCCCTGACACATCCCCCACCCCCACAGATAGAATAAAAATTCAGTGTACATGGTCAAGCACAATGTAGCTTTGCAAGAGGCGTAAAAAGCCAAGCAGCAGTATACCTTCCTTTCTAGCACTGGACCACTAATCCTTCTGAGATTCTACAAACCTGAGAGGAACGGGAATCTCATATTTATCTAAACAAACCTAGAAATAATTCTGGAATGCACTGTGGTAAGAAAAACTAAAAAAACCTTCAAAGCACACAAAACCCAAGGAATGCATTCACTGCCAGACGGATGCTCCCCTGCATTAAGTACAAGAAGCTAGATTTTCAATTTGCAAATCAGTCATCATAAAACCCATAAATCTACATAATATGAAACAAAAAAAGAGAGTTCATTTAATTACACGAAATGTATCCAGCAGTAAACGCCAGTTGAGCTCGTTCCTTAGCCATTCAGGATTCACTGCGAATGCATGAGGCCTCAGTCACTATTTTGATATAAACTGATATTCTATCAGATTTTGCCTTTTTCCTGGCCTAAAGCTCTAATCTGCAACATGTGAATATCGTCTTCTGATTCAGGTGCATTTCACATAATATACATCTGGAGAGTCACAGTTCTCCTTTGTCCCAGCTCTTCTTCCCTTCCCCTTCCTTCAAAGTGGGTATACAACACATTTTATTTGATCTAGCACAAACGTTTCACTTCCAGTCCCCTTTTTGATGGATGTCAAACGTATTAGGAACTTAATGCTTAGCTATGAAGAATGATTAAAACATCCATAGCTAGTTTAAATTATTGCATCCACTTTCTGCAGACAAAATTCCAGATCCAGAGAGAAAGTGTGGAAGCCTTTTCAGGGGGTTCATCACCACTGAATCAAACACTAAAGCAGAAAGTAATACGTGGTTCAGTACTTCAAAAATACTGCAGTGCCTGAGAATGATCATGTAAAAAGATTAAAATTAAATCATCCAGCTAATTACAGAACATTTCCCTTCTTAAAGGAAAAGCAATAATACCCCACAACCACATATACAAAACTGACACCTGTTAAATCACTGCACTGCAGTAATGATTATTACACTTGGTGTGTAATATCTGTTATGAAAGCTACACCTCTGATATCACGGCAATAATTTGGTGCAATTCAACATCAAGCAGCTCCACCATTCATGGTGTGTCATGCTAACGTACATATTGTATCAGTACAACCCTTAACGCCTTAATTCTGGGACACAATTAAGGGAGTGACCCGGCCAGACCATGCCCTACTCACCTGTTCACTGTAGAGAACCTGGACATTTTTGATAATTCGACAGTGTTTCTGAAGAATTGCTACAGCCTGAGCCAATGGCATTCCTGTAAAATAAAACAGTTGCATTTTTTCAGTTTGGAGACCAGCTAACAGTGTTTTTCAACAGAAAGGTTACAGATGAGGTAACAGAGCTGTCATCAGCAAACAGTACATTACAACAGAAAGGCATGCAATCAACAAATAAACCTACTTGACTCATGGTATCAGCACAGCCCTGGTTTTTTGAAACAGAAAAGTCATTGTTTACCTACCAGTTTGTTAGGCATATATGAAAGAGAAGTATCTCTAGCCACAGAATTAAACAGCAAAGTTCAGGCAGAAAAAGTGCAGACCTTTCTACAGTCCATGCACAAAATGTTCTGCTTTTTGGGGTCATCATAGAATTGTTTAGGTTGGAAAAGACCTTTAAGATCATCAAGTCCAACACTAAACGATGTCCCTAAGTGTCACATCTACATGTCTTTTAAATACCTCCAGGGTTGGTGACTCCACAGCCTCCCTGGGCAGCCTGTTCCAACACTTGACAACCCTTTTGGTGAAGAAATTTTTCCTAATACCCAAGCTAAACCTCCCCTGGTACAACCTGAGGCCATTTCCTCTTGTCCCATCACTTGTTACTGGGAAGAAGACCCCGACAGCCCACCTCACCACAATCTCCTTTCAGGTAGTTGTGGAGAGTGATAAGGGCTCCACTCAGCCTCCAGCTAAATCACCCCAGTTCCCTCAGCTGCTTCTCAAAGGACTCATGCTCCAGACCCTTCACCAGCTTCGTTGCCCTTCTCTGGATGTGCTCCAGCACCTCAATGTCTTTCTTGTAGTGAGAACTGAACCCAGTATTCGAGGTGTGGCCTCCCCAGTGCCGAGTACAGGGGGTCAATCGCTTCCCTAGTGCTGCTGGCCACACTGTTGCTGATACGAGCCAGGATGACATGGGCCTTCCTGGCCACCTGGCCACACCGCTGGCTCACATTCAGCCACCTGTTGACCAACACCCCCAGGTCCTTTTCTGCCGGGCAGCTTTCCAGCCGCCCTTCCCCAAGCCTGGGGTTGTTGTGACCCAAGCGCAGGACCCAGCACTGAGCCTTGTTGAGCCTCGTACCATTGGCCTTGGCCCACAGACCCAGCCTGTCCACTTCCCTCTAACTGATAAAATAACCTACACCAAACTCAGCTAGAGCTGGCAGGAGCACACATTCAGTAGGCTGCTGGACTGCATTTTATGGCATATTCTTTATCATGTTTGATAAACTACTGAGTAGTTGTAGAAGACAGAAATATTAAAATGGAGCAATGATTCTCCTCAGACCCAACAGGCCACATTAGCTCCTGATACAGCTACATTCGTGTCAGGGAAGAAACTTTATCTTCTCAGTTTACAGACAAGATAAACATACTAAACAATTTGGTTCAATTGAAGTAATACACTTAATAGTCATTCACCCTCTAACACCATTTCAAGAGATTATTTTTTTTTGTTGTTTTTTTTTTCTTCAGTGTATATCTTATCTTTACAGCTATAAATTTTTGCAAGTGGAATGAAACAGCTGATTCTGCAGAAAGAATAGCACCACACCATCTCATCCTTTATCACACTTAAAACCTTTGTTGCCTTTCCAAATGAAATGTGATCATGTTCCTGGACTCAAAGCAGGCATTTGTAAAGAGAGGTTATGAGCTCATAATGGTGAAGTTTTATTTCCCTACTAATTGCTGCAAGTCAATTTAGATTAGTTATCTGACATTTTATTTACATTCCTTGCTCCGTTCTTCTCTATTTCTAGTTTTTAAATATTAAGAAAGTTGCCCTGATTAGGGAAAATTTACCACAAGACCTACACTTTAGTTAACAGTTCAGGCATTCAGATTTTTAGTTGCTAGTTACACCTCTCAAACTCAGACCACGCATCATGTTCCAAAGCACCTTTTACACATTATCTACAGTACCAAAGTGAGAAAACTCCCTCTCCATATATATCTCACAGACAAGCCTAGATCACCATAGGTACTACTTTAACATAATACTAATGTAACACTAGGAAAAAAAAATAATTTTCACTGTTGCACCTAACTATGCGCCTGTCGTGCCCATACACCACCATTTTTCTGCAATTATGAAATCAAGTTTGGCCAAAACAGGCTTATAGATTAGAACAACAGTGATTCAGTTTGTAAATATCATATACAATTGTTTCTCTGAAATTGTTCTTCATATTAGTCTGGAAATTTTTTTCTTTTGCAGCTAGAAATTATACACCAGAAGATGATATAAAAATCAAAAAGAATAGCTGTTATTTTAATAATGGTAATAAAGTTAAAATGCACAGAGCCACACAATAAAGCAGCACTGTTTCCTATTATCTAGGAAATAGCAGCTGCCTTGTAGTCTAAGCAGCTGAGTTTTTAAAAGACAGTTATTATGCATTAGATAATATTTTCAAAATGGAACAGAAACTTAACAGCAAGAAGCTAAGATCAAAAATGCTACTGTGAAAGTTTCATGTTTCTTAACCTAGTAGAAGCTATAATTCTAAAGAAAGTGAAGATGATTTAAAAGTATAAAACCCACTTTCAAAGTCAGTATTTCGAGGAGACTTGAAGAGGTAAGACCATGAGCTCTTAAAAAAAAAAAAAACAAAACAAAACAAAAAACAAAACACAAAACACCAAAAAAGAAGTGGCAAAGGCTCAAGCAAAGCCAGCGAACAAGCTGACAGAATCTATACACCGATGGCAAGCATCAGAAGTAGGTAATGTTTCAGTAAAAAAGCATGTGGTTAAAAAAAGTGCGCAAACACGAAGTTCAGTTTGTAGTCCGATGTAAACTGATGCAATCTTGGGTTAGTAAGTGTGCAAACAGATGGCTCATGTGACTCTCTTACTCAGAGCTTTCTCAAGCTGCAAGCAAATGGACATGGACTGATTTTGTTCAGTTTTCAGCAAGTGAGAATCAAGCAGATTTTGCCATGCAGCTGCTTAGCAAAGCTACAGTGAGCAACTTAAGTTCTCCAAGAACAGTTTGCAGAATGTAAAACATGCGTGGAGGAGCCAATATCCTCCCTTTGCCTCCATTAGCACAGAGCCAAAGGAGGAGGAAAGAAACTGGGTTATTTTTCTCCACCCTTCTCACGCACACACACAACACCCCCTTTTCCTCAACATTCGTCAGCCTTTGCAGTCAAAGAGGAAAACAAAGAATTCTTTTTCCCCTGCTCACCAGTCAGGGGGAACGGGGAAGCAAACATGGTTTCCAGCACATCAGACAGTCAACCAAACTGAACTATGGCAAATAACGCCCACAAAGACCAGTGCTAGGACTCTCATATCACAAAGTTGTCCCGTTTCTAAACGCTGGAGTGATACAAGCAACAAGACACTCCTCTCATACGCTGGTCATGAACAACATGGCTTGAAGCATTAGTCTGTGGTAAGACTACGTCTCTTGAAGGGGAGAGGGTAGAGGAGTGAGTAGAGATCAGAAGAGAAGAATACAAGAAGATCCAAGAAAAGGTGAATCGTAACACATGGAAGAGAGTGAAACTTAGGAGAAGAAGAAAGTATAAAAAGCAAGAGAAATGCAAGTATGCCTTAGAAATTATACATCTCAGATGCTAATAATACAGCTATAGGCACTACAAAATAAGTATTTAATTGTTCTCCTTTAAAACGGCAGGAATGAAGCCCGAGAGGTGCAGTGACACAGGTATCTAATTGAACACAAAACTCAGCCTTGGTTAAATTTTTTATGCTCTGGTCACATAATGAGTCACCACTGGAGCCAAAAACAGAATCCAAAAACTCACGTAAAAAATTTTCCTGGCATTTCCCCTCAGTCATCTCCATTGTGGGCACAATGCTGGAAGCCAGAGTCAGCAGCAGTTCAGGAATACTGCCATTAGTTCTGCTAAGAGCAGATCTAAACAAACAACGAGTGGAATACCGCTGGCAGCGAGAATCCCATTTTCACCCGCGCTTCCAACCTCGCTACCACAGCTGAACCAGCTTTATCAGCAGAGACAATTTTCATACAATATCCCTAGTGCAGGACAAAGTTAAGTACCTTAGGACCTAGTCAGCCTCCTGCTCTATACCAGCAGGTCATGCTAATTATATATTAGACACATCACGTGGTGGCTATGTTTACTCCAAGAATTACAGGCAAGTTTCCTCCCTCTCTATGCATATGTGTGTGTGTGTACACACAGACAGAGACACGGTACATAATTTTAACCATGAGATTGCATTAACGGGCTTCTTTGGAAAATAAAAATAATCTTCTCTCTTCCCTGTTTTCTCTTTGTGTAAGGAGAACGGGTGGAAGCTGGTACTACTTATTTATGAAGATTGTCAGGGTATCTAATTTGAGATTGCACTTCTTTTCAGGTGAACTAAGGGATCACGGCAGGTCGCGCCGTGCTAGGAGCGCACAGTAACGCATTAGCGGTATACAGAGATCACCAAGAGCTCCCAGGGTGGGACCTGAGGTGCTATAATTAGCCTCCAAAAGCCATTCTAACTCTCCCCGTAACCATCAAGCTGTAAGTGACTCTCAAGTCACGGCGGCATAAACAGCCCTTTGTGTCTGATGGGTTTCACATCAACGGCTCCGTGTCACAGCACCACACCGCGCTTCGGTGCGACCCAGGTTCACGGCAGCTGTGTAACAGTGTTTTTCAGAAACAGCCTGTCCCCCTGCTGCCACAGGTGACAGCAGCAGAAGCTTAACTCAAGCACTGGCAGATACAGACGGCTGCCCTGTTTGCATGAGCCAAACTACTACTACCAGTAACTGTGCTTTAGACAGAACAACAGCAAAGTCGGAAAACTGAGAGGAAGAGTCCAACGTCGGTATCCCAAACAATCACTTGGAAAATGGGACAGCTGGAGTATTTTCTGAGAGCTTTAAGGACTACCAACATCTGCTTTGAAAACACAGGTCATCTGAAGAATCCATACCATCTGACTTTCAACTGCACGTTTAAGGAAGCACCAGCCAAATTTCCATCAGCTGGGAGAAAAGTTCTTTCTCATCACAGTAAATAGAGGAATGGCTGGTAGGGGAGGGATGAAAAAGTAAGAATCGCTTTGGGGAGAAACACTTGTTGTCTAACTCTGTGAAAACCTCCCAAAAGTTTACTTTCTCCACTATAATGTCACAACCCAGCAACAACACAAGCAAACAGTGGACTCAACTTGTATTTACAAAGAGTTTGTACAGAGAAGCACAGTATTTATGCCAACTATTAGCACACAGTTGAAGATGCTGCTATTATCTGACATATTCAGGTGACAATCAGTACATCCACATCTACTCTTTTAGGAGTTATTTCGAAATATTACTAGTCTAAGAGGGCAAGGCAAGGCAAAACAAGGTAGAGGAGTAGAGGAGAACATACAGGCTGTTAAACAAAGCACAACTCGGCGTGCAGAAGCTGCAAGGTGAGGCTCTGCGCTGCGAGGGAATCCTGAAAGCTCGTGGGTTGGTACTTTTAGCGGCAGAGCAAGGTGAGCTTTGACTCCGTCTTCCTTTGACGGTGCAACTGTCTGAAAGCGTCGGGATAAACCTCACGAATCGTGAGGGGACCCGAATCACCGCGCTCACGCACAGGGGGGGGGGGTGGGTGTTGGGGGGGGGTGGGGGAAAGGACGACACACACTTACCCAAGGTGAACTCCCATTGCTCGTTCCCCAGAGACCGCTCGGGCACCACCTCCAGATCTAGCATTGGCTCGGGGAGCGCGGGGGCCGCGGGCTGGCACGGCAGGTCACCCGGTGGCTGCGCCGGACCTCGGAGGGAAGCAGGAGGGAAACTGGAGGGAGGCTGGCAACCGCCCCCCGCAACCCCCCGCCCCGGGCTGAGGGGGGAGCGCGGCCGCGGAGAGCGGCCCCCCCCTCACCGCCTCCCCCCCCCGCCCCGCCCAGCCCGGCCCGGCCCCCGAGCCCCGGGGAAGGGCGGCGGCAGCCCCACCGCTCGGCCCGGACCCACTGGGGTGGGGTGTGGGGGGGCGGGGGAGGGGAGTGGGGGGGTGTCACGGCCCACGGGACCCCCCCCCCCCCCCGCGCCGCGGGGCCGCCACTCACCTCACTTGCGGCTGCTGAAAAAGTGCTTTGCAGCTGTCGTCAGGCGAGCCCGCGCGCGGGGCGGGGCGCGCCTCCCCTAGCCCCGCCCCTCCGCGCCCCGCCCCCGCCGGCCGTGGGGGAGGGGGGAAGGCGGCGGCTCGGGGAAGGTGAGGTCGTGGGTTCGAGTCCCGCCGCGGGAAGCTGGGCGGGGCAGCCCGGGGGGTGGAGGGGGGAGAGTGGTGGGTGCAGCCCCACCGCCACCTCCTGTCCTTGTCGCCAAGCGAGTGCCAGACCTACGGCGCAAGCTCTAGTGACCCACGTCGCAGCCTGCCACGGTAAGCTCAGAATTAAAAAAAAACCAAACAAACAAAACAAAAAAAAAAAACAACAAACAAACCAAACCCAAACCAATCCAGTTGCATCCAGTTTTTCCGGTTGAAAGGCCAGGGTGGGGGAAAGAGTTAAGGAGAAATTAGTCAGTGGCACGAGCAAAGTTACCAGAACAAGCTCAGGAATGACTCAGTAAGGAAGAAAGTAGTAACGAGGTCACTGGCTTGCAATGCAATTTGAGAAAAGAAGGGTACTGCCACCCAAGTGTTTTGTCCCTCAAGAAGTCCACTTTTCCCCCAGGGTGGTGGTCATGGTGTATGAACCTCCTTCGCTCAGACCCAGACGATGCCGGGTGCAAGCAGTCAGCATCCACACGGTTAACGAGGATAACAGAGCCCTTGCAGATGCTGCCACCACCTTCCACACCCCGTGTCAGACCATCGCCCAGGCTCACGGCAGAAACTTGATCCCAGATGAATGGCACCAGGTCGAGCATTGCCCAACATAAGCGGAGAACTAAAAATAAATGAGAAAAACCAAGGGTTACGGACTTGTGCCAGCCTCACGTGAAGCGACGCGTGAGCTGGAGTAGGGCTGCACAAGTGATGGACAGTCAGGAGGGTCCAGAGGGTTTGGAAGTGGCTCTAAGTCCTTCTGCTGCCAGATTGAGGCTCCAGGAGCGGCAAGGAGAGAGGGGAGAAGCATTTTTTCCACGTTTCTTTGAGGGCGGTAGCAGAAACACCTCTCCTTGAGCAATGCCCATCTCCCATCCCCTCTCTTCTGCTGTGTCCCTCAGGGTGGTGCCGCTCGGTCCTGGCTCGACTCCACCATTTGAGTGCTGCCCATGTGCCCCATCCCACGTGCCCACCACGTCCCACCCCACATGCCCACCACGTCCCACCCCACGTGCCCACCATGCCGCAGCAAAGGCCTGGAGCAGGCCAGCACCATCGCACAGAATATCCCTCACACAGAACACCTCGCGGCAGGGTGGCAAACACCGGTTAACAAAACCCTTCGTGGAGCTAATCGCAGAAGTTTGAGTTTCTCATACTAAAAAAGAAAAACAAAAAAAGAGAGAAAAACAGAATTCCTGCTAGGTTTTCCATTGCATGTTCATGTCATGCTCCGTGTGCTCCTGTGTCACCAGCAATCATACGATCTGCATAAAGCCCAGAGCAAACCGGTCTGCTCCAGAGGCCCCGGCGCTTGGGTGGAAAAGAGGTAATTTGCTTTTCCCTCGCGCCTGAGCTGATGCCTGCTGGTGAGCTGCCTGCTGCACTGACACGGCCTTTGCATGGCAAAGCATCACACTTTGCTCTCTAAAACCCACGGTACGCAGGCTGTGCACGCACCGCTTCCAAGCCAGCTGCAAGGAAAAACTGTCTGCTATAGTTTCAAACAACTCTTTTAACATCCAGTATATATTAATACCAACAGGCATAGCCACACCTCTTTTTCCACAGGCAGACCAAGCCATCGCTGGCAGGGGGAACCCAAGCATTAAAAAAGAAATCCCAGTCACATTTGGGAGCAGGACCTCAGCCAGGCTCTGCTCTAACCACTGTGTCTCTCAGCATCTCTCTTCAGGTCACAGAGCTGTCAAAGCAGGCAAGATTTTTAATGTATACGGTGTGGGGAGACCTCCAGGGAAATTAACTTTTCTTTGAAGTCAGCTGCATGTTGCTCTATTTATTATTCATGCCTTCCTTGCCTTTTTTTTTTTTTTTAATCCAACCATGGTGACATCTTAATATGCTGAAAAGCGCAGAGGTGCTGCCAATTTTTCCCCTTCCTTCCAACCCTCTGACATGTCTTTATTGGCTCAAAAAGACAAATTAACCTTTCCTCTCCCAGGAGCACAGGCTGATCCTTCATCACGAGCCACCCGCGGCACTTCAACTCACCATGTATGTATATATGTATACATACATAGAGATATCCATAAGGAACGTACCTGAGAGAAGAAATGCCTAGCTAGAAACCTTGTGTACCTAATTTATATAATGGGGCACGAAGCACACCCCAGCACCCAACTTTTAACCAAGAGCAGGGTGCATGCACCCCTTGGGTAGGGATGCTGGATGGATGCAGATCAGCTGGGCTTTGCAAAAACTCTTCACTTCACTCCTGCGTGGAGCAATGCCCTTTGTATGCCCAGCATTGCAAACTGGGGAATGCAACAGGCTGGGCTTTCATTAAAAGAAAATTCAGTATCCTTTGAAAAAGAATATTGGAAGTATGAGCTGAATTCCCTGGGTAGGTTTGGAGATTAGAAAGCAAGGAGAAAGAAGGCCAAATACAACCGGCGAAAAAATAAATCCTGAGCTAACTGATTTCTGGATGCACCTTCTACCATCTGTTTTCACACATCACCCCAAACCCCAGCCTGAGGCGGAGGAGGGCTCGGTGCTGCCGGGGCCGGTGCCTGAGCCACCGCCACCTCCTGACCCTGACACCCCGGGGCTTTGCTCTTTAACATAATAACCAGTGTCTTGACAGGGGGCTCTGATCCGAGGAGCGTGCCAGCCCCTTCCACGTCTCTGAGCTTAAAATACACCCTTTAAATAGCTGGGAGGGCAGAGCAAAGCTGCCAGGGGGTGCGGGCGAGGGCAGCGGCCGCGTTGGGTGCTTTTTGGCCGACTGCAGTGACTGCCCCGGGGTGAGGAGGGAGGCCCCGGGCGCAGACACGATGCCCAGCTGGCTGAAAATCCCCCCGTGGCATCCTGAAGGAGAGCAAGCGTCCATGCCCACCATCGAGCTTGAGCCCTCTCCTTCCCCAGGTGCAGGAAAATACCCCCCCACCCACCCCCCCATGCACCTAAGGCATCCTCCCTGGATTCCCAGGAGGGCTGGTTTTCCTTTCAGACCACAGCTCTCATTCCCCTGGCCAAAGTACATAAAGAAACAACAACAACAACAAAAATCCCAAGTTGCTAGAAGGCAGAAAACCCACCCAAAGCTTCGTTTGCATAGATGGTGGTTGCAGGGCTGAAGGCAAGCAGATTGAAGGTTGCTTTTGAGCCACTTGCTTTGAAGGCAGCGGGCAGGAGGGGTTTGCACAGGGGACCATCAGCTCTGCAGAGAGGCTAGAAACCCACCGGGGTCACCTCCATCTCCTCTGGGCACGTCCTTTCCTTGGCTTTCTCCTCATCTGAAGAGGCCATCTGAGGTGGAGGTGCAGCTGCAGGCTGGGCTGGGGTTTTTTTTTGCCCAGCTGAGAGAGCAGCTATGAAAATTCCCAGCTCCCCCCTTGCATGAATTCTGCTCTGAACACAGCCAGCACCAGCACGCTGTTCCCTTTGAACACCTCTGTGCTGTGGGTTGTGTTTGGGGCAGGAGCAGCTGGAACCTGGGGGGGTGCCAGGGCTGGAGCTGCCCTGTGTATCCCCACCACGGACCGGGCCAGGGATGGCGAAGGTCACCAGCAGAAACTGATTTGGGCAGCTGAAACAAAAAACCCTGAGAATGACTGGAGGGAACCCTCCTGTGCACCCCCAGTGACACCAGGCAGGATGGCATAATCATTTTAGGAGCCACCAGCTCCAACAACCAGAGGAGAAACAGGTAAAAATTTAATTAAAAAAAATAAATAAAATCATTTTGACTCTCCAGATTATGGAGCAATTCCTGGAAAATACCTGACTCCGGTCCCAGGGCTCAGAAAGCAATGCACAGCTTTCTGAAAATTATAATCACTTTTGTTTTTTAAGACTGGCTCAGTTGTTAATGTTTCAGACTGAAGGAAGGGCAGCGGGTGCTTCCACCGGAGGCTATCCAGCTTCCCAGATACCAAAGGCTTGTGATGGCATCACATTTTGGGGTGGGATCAGCAGCTGTAGGGAATTACTGGGTTTTTACTCGATTTTCCTAAATTCCACACATCTGCGAGGAGATGTTAGCAGAGGAGAGCTGCACTTTGCAATCCAGCCAGTCAAAAGAAAGGGGAAAAAAATGCAAGAGCTACTAGGAGGGATCAAAAATGCACCAGGGCTTGCAGGGCACGGGGAAAAGCACCGGCGGCTCACGATGAAGGCGAGCTGCCCTCTCCCGATGAGATTTAATAACGACGCCGAGAGCAGCACAAATCAGGTCTGTAAGGAAATCTGTCCCGTGGCTGCCCAGAAAAAATGTGCTGGAAACAGACCCCAAACTTGGCAGCGCTGTTTTGGTTGGGGGAAAGATATTTGCTGTAAAGCTCTGACGTTGCTCTTATTTTTTTTTTTGGAGGTGCATTTCCTGCTGAAAAGCTTTGGCTCTGCAGTTAGAAATGTTTCCAGAGAGCATTTGCAGCTCCCCTGGCTGCAGAGCAAGGAGGGGCTCTGCTTGTGCTCCCGGGGGAAGTGCTGGGAATCCGGAGGGGATTTCTCCCAACTCTCCGGAGGAATTTACCCCACCTCTTCAGGAAGATTTATCCCCCCAAGCAAAAGCTTCGATGCCCTGGGTCCCACTGAGGTGGGCAGCACCCATGGACCCAGCTTGGGCAGAGCAAGGCTGCACCCTGCACCCCAGCAGTGCCAGGGTGGGGGTCCCAGGCCGGGCAGCGCCGAGCCTGGCCCTTCCCGGGGGAGGCTCCCGGCTCCAGTTATCCCTGGCTCAGCACCTCTCCTCTGTGCTCAGCACGCCCCGCCGGGACGTTTTCAAAAAGCCAGAAACCCGCTGGAGCGGCAGCCAGGGTTAACATGGGCAGAACGGGCAGCGTCAGCACCCGGCTGGGGTGTGAGGAGCTGCCCCGCTGCTCCGCCGAGGGCCGGCGGGGCAGAAAATGCCTTTTTTCAACAGGCAGGTTACTTACACACCGCAGCATCTCATCCAGAGAGCTTCTGCGGGCTGGGGCTTGCATGCTCCGGGAGAGCACCCTCCTCCTCTTCTGCCGGGCTCACGGCCGTGCAGCCCATCGAGAATAAACATTTTCAAGGTATTTGGCCAGGGGTAAGAAGGTGGTGTGCACCCGGCATGGGCTGAAGAGCCCAGCGAGGCTTTGGCACATGCTTTGCTCACTCAGGACCACGATGGACGCCAACACCGGTTCCCACAGCCCACGTCTGGGCACTGGGAGCTACAAAACCTCCCCTGCAATTTTTGCACCATGCTGGGTGCCTAGAGATGGGCAGAAATGGGAGGCTCCCCGCGCTCGCCCAAAGATGCCAGGATGTTTCGTTAAACATGGACCAAGAAGAGCAGCAGCCGGCACAACCCCTGCCCCTTGCAGGGCATTTCTTGGGGTGCCCACCACCCCCCTCAGGGCTGGGGTGAGGGCAGGGGCTGGGAAGGAGGGCTGGATGGATGAAGATGAAGCATTTCCAAGAAGGAAAGGGAGCAGCAGTAAAAGCCAGCGTCACCCGAGCGCGACGGCAGCGTTGCCCACTCAATGGCTGGTGTGGTTACGTGCGTTTCACAGAACTCGTCCCTTCCAGACATACTTAAAAAGCTCCAATTCACACAGGGCTAGATTTAAATTGGCTTTGGCTTCATTAGAAAGAGATGTGCCTGTTTCTCTTTCCTTCTCGGGGTGGTTTAGCCTGGGAGAGGCTGCCAGGCACAGGCAGGGTGCGAAGTCCCGCTCCCCGCGGGGCCGGGCAGGGGGCCGGGGGTGCAGCGGGGCGAGGGGCAGCCGGGGGGGGGGGGGGTGTGACGGTTGTTGAGCCCTTCCCGGGTCTGTCTGCAGCTGGTGCGAGGGGACCGTCCCTCCAGTGAGCTGCTGGTCCGCGAGGTGCTTGGGGTTTTTGAGCATGCATCAAAAACTCATGGGAAAATTCACCCTGGGGCAGAGCATGGGGTTTCTATAAAAAAAAAAAAAAAAAAAAAAAAAGAAAAAACAAAAAACAAACAAAACACACAAAAAACAAACCAAAACAAAAAACAAACAAACAAACAAAAACAAACAAACAAAAAACCCCCCAACAACAACAAAATTAAAGCATTATTTTTATAAAAAATCAAAGGATGGGTTTCTATAGAATCCCGCAAACCTCTTTCGCCCAGGGCTTACGGAGCCAGGAGTGCTGGGTGGGTGACCTGGCTTTCACCTGGGCTGAGTTTTGCCTCCAGAGACATTTCCAAAAGGGGTGTTTGAGCTTCAGTGCAGACGATGAGGAAAGCTCTCAGGGCAAAGCCGTGGGGCAAAGCGCATGAGGAGGGAGCAGCAGGGGCTGCCACGCCAGCCTGCCCCAGCCCCGGCGCTCGGGGTTGCATCATTTAACGGGAAATGAGTCCGAGCAGAGGGTTGGGGTGGCAGAACCCCTGGAGATCTCTGGCCCCCTTTGTCACTGACTTCTGGCAAACGAGCAGCGTGGGGGTGACTCGAATCTTACTCACAGCCTGCGACAGACAAAACAAACAGAAGAGATGCTCACTGAGCCTTGCTCCCAGCTCCCAGCCCCCTTTGCAGCCTGTTGCATCGCTGCAAATTCCTCCCCGAGGCCGAGCTTTGTTAAATGACATTTGAGAGCAACGCCCGGTCCCTGCAGCGCTGGGTTTCGCTGGGTTTTAGGGAGCAGCACATGAAACTTCCCAGGTGCTCGCTCAGGCCAGCGCCGGCTGCGCTCCCCACAGCCATAGCTACTTTTCTGTCCGGTTTTTGGTTTTCCATGGTTGTGGGACACCAGCCCTGCAACCCTTTGGGGAGCTGGGAGGAGCACGTGCTGCTGCCGGCACGGCTGGCAGGGACTTTGCTGCACAGATCCCCACCTCCAGCAAGAAAGCATCTTGCACCCAAAGGATCAGTTTTGCACCCAAGACAACATCTGTGTGTGCTGCTGCTGTCTTGTGGCATCCAGCCTGTGTGTGGGAAAGCTGTAAAACACCAAAAATCCACTCTGCAGGGAGCTGAGCAGTCACAGAGCCATGGAGGGTTTGCAGGGGGGACTCTGCTTTTCCACCCCACTCCTTTTCCCTTTGCAGCCATCTCTCCTGGACCACAGGGTCTCATTTTCCAGTTTATCCCCTCTTTCGTTCTGGTCCTGCTTTGCAGCGTGATGCCCCATGGTGCCACCAGCACACCCTGCCCTGGATGCAGAAGCAGGGGGCAAGACGCCAAGAGGGTTTGAAAGGAGCCGGTGACTAAGGCACCTTGGTGGGGTTGGTGGTTTTGGGGAGTCACGCGCCCCCCCCCGGGCCCACCGACACCAGGTCCTGGTGCTCCTACGCCAGATGCGCTCTGCAGAGCAGAACCGAAAGCAGAACCAAAAAGAGGATCTGTCCTCTCCTCTGTGTGGGAGCATCCACCGAGCGGCTCCGGGCTGGGGCCGGCGCTGCTGGGAAGGGGCTCAGGGGCTTCTCAGCAGCAGCAGCAGCAGCTCTGACCCAAGCAGAAGGCAAGTGCTGGGCAGCTCAGGAGCTTTCTTGGCGCGCAACACCACCTAGCCCTCCTTTCCCTGGCCCCCAGTCCTCACACACAGCCGGAGCAAATGACCTGGAGCTGGGCTACAGCCGGCCCGCGTGCAGGGCTGAGCACCCCCAAACATCCTCTCACTCTGGGCTGAGGCAGCTGTGGGCACAGGCTCCCGGCCCCAGGGATGGGCTACCTGGGTGGCTTCAGGCTGGCGGGGAGGCAGAGGCGGTGGCCAGGGGCCCTGGGCGAAGGGCACCGAGGAGCAGGATGGTGCTGGGAAGGGGGCTGCCGCCTCCCACCGCTGGAGTGGGTGTCCCACTGCGGTGCTGCCCCCGAGCTGGGGCTGCCAGGGGGAAGGGGCCACCGTGCTGTGAAGCTCAGGGCTGCTCCGCTCTTGGGGGGTTGGAGGGGACCTGGTGCTCTTTTTAGGTAGGTGACATATTCTGGGAAGCGAGATGCTCAGCAGCCTTCCCGGCTCAGAGGCAGTGGTGAGGCTTGTGTTTCTGAATGGAGCCACCTGTTTCTTAAGAACTGCCTGCTGATGAGTTAACAGTTGTTCCCCCCACGGCTGTGTTTGCAATCTATCAGCAAATCCATGCTCCCCCCACCAACCTTTCTGCTCTCCTCCAAGCTTTTTGCTCCAGGGGTTTTACCAGGTCACTCCCCTCCTGCAGCTCCATGTGCTCAGAAACAGGGGGGGGGCTGCAGAGAAGTAGCTTGCCACGGGAGAGGACTGCTGCTGCGGCAGTGGAGATGCAGACCAAGGCCCTTGTTGGGGGGCAGTTTCAACATCAAGATGGGCAGGATTTTAGAAAAGGCATCGGCAGGCACTGTAGAAGAAAGCAAAATGCACAGAAGCAAAATGAGCAGCTGTACATCGAGCTGCGACCAACCTTTCCTGCCCTGGTGCATTCAGGGGCCGGGAAGAGCAGCCTGCTGCACCAAGACTGTACGAAACATGAACCAGGTGTTGCACCGTTGAGTTAAAATGATCAAATCAACTGAAGAAGCCAGGAATGAGTCTTGGCAATTCATTCAATAATCCTGGCCACTGAATGCCACTGAACTCCCAACCACCCCAGAGGATTTTGGGCAGCAAGGTGCCTCCAAGGAGGGACACGGTCCCCATCCAGCAGCGTTCGCCCGAGCACCGCTCACCTCTCAGGCCTGCCCCCTGCAAGGCTTTATGATATATGATTACAAACAAGACCTAAATATAGCTCTGCAAAAGGGCTCAACTCCACCGCAGCAGGAAGAGGGGGACAGGGACTTAAGGTTGTATCTCCAGCTGAAGGCAGAGGAGGCAGGTGGGCCAGAAAGCGGGCTCATGCAGGATGCAGAGGGTTCAGATGCCAGCATCCTTGCTTGTACAGAGGGACATCACCAAATCCATAGACTAGAACAAATCCAGTGATTAGCAGCCAGAACTGCTGCACTGATTATGAGCCCTCAGTACTGCACGTCCCCTCTTCTACTCAAGACTCAAGCCAAGAGCCACAACCATTTTGGCCAGCCTAAAGCACGGGCAAACACAATGGTGCCTGCTAGACTTGAGGGGAAGTCGATGCCAGTAGCACCTGCCCCAGCGGGTCCCCCCTTCCCTACCACTCACCCCCCATTTTCTCTTCCAACCTGATGTGGTTGGGTACCTGCTTGCTTCCCAAAGGCAAAGCCTTCCCGCCCAACCTCGGTGGTTAAATCCACCTTCACGTGGCTTCTTCCGTGAACCGGCTTGCTTCCCCCGGTGCAGACCTCAGCTCTTCGCGTCCGACATCTCCCCAGGGAGCATGGCCTGAAGAGCCACGATCTGCGTCAGCGCTGCAAAGAACCAAAACCCTAAAATACTCCTGAAATATCCCAGCAGCAGCACTATCACCCCCCCAGCCGTGTGCTTCGATAGCAGCGTATCCACAGCAGAAGCCATCAAGGCCAAGTGCATCCAGCAACCAGAAAGTTTTAGTTCTTCTACACTGCTTGCTTTTCTAGGCCTATACTTGGCGTGATTTTTGCACAGTACAAATAGCAAAAGCAGAACAGGTTGGGGGACACAACTGGGCAAAGCTCACCGGGACAGTGTCTTTCAGCAAACCAGTGGGTAACAGCTGGAAAAAACAGGAGCTTTCAGGTGCAAACTTTTCTCCTGTTCTATGGTTGTTTTTTTTTTGTTTTCAAGCTAACCCATCACCTGCTACAGGGAAGAGAGGATTGCAAAGGGTGAAAGGTGAAAAGACCACCAGTTCCTGTGAAAAACAGAATTACAACCTGTGGAATGAGGGAAAGTGGAGCACCGGGAAAACCCACGTCCCCCAAGACGGGCTGGAAAGCACCAAGCTGCTCATCAGAAGAGCTGTGAGGAGCAACAAAGACTTAGCAAAAGTCTCACCAGCTGTGGTAAACGGTGGACCAGGCCAAGTAAGAAACATCCCTGTTTCCCACTCCTTCCCTTTCTGCAGGTACCCGGTTTTCCCACAGCCGCCCAGTGCAGGGTGGCAGCAGCAGCCGAGGCAGCGCTCAGCTCTTGTGTGTTACTTTTTTTCCCCCTCTCACTCCTGAGCTTTAAGAAATTAGCCCAAGGCTCAATTCTGGAAATTCACTTATCTCCACCTGTAATTGAGAAAGCTATTTAATAAAGTTACTTAAACCCTGAGCCTGAGCAGCTCCGAGCCGTGCAGCAGCTGATGAATATGCATGTACTGGGATTTACATTTCGTGGCAGTGTGAAGACAGGATGTCAGGCAAATGAGTTATGAGAAATGTTGCCTATGCAAATGTTCGCTCTGCTGTAACTTCTCACTGTAATTCTTGTCCTCGAAGCCATTTTTGACATTCTCTTATTTGCATTGGAAGTGTAGTAACAAAATATTGTAACTTTACAGCAATTGGTCCTATTTCTACGCAGACAGGACGGATTCCTAAATACATCTGTAATAGTGTGGAGTCCTGAACTAATGGCAGATAAGCAAAATGCAGAAGTCCTGCCAAGATCCTGTCGGGCCATGCAGTTTTGGAGTTCTCCAAAACCACATTGCCTTCATTTAACTTCCCAGCCCTTACCTGAACAAGGCTTATTATTAGACAAAACACCATAGATCTGCAGGAACAGAAAAGCTGCTGTTTTCACCCACGGTTTCACTTCCATAGTTTCCTGCTTTCAAAAGGGGAGCCGGAGCTCAGACAGGACAGCAGATAGCTGCTGTTTCCTTACGGAGAGACTAGGAAGCCTGTTTGTTCAGGTTTTGAAAACTTCTGTAAAATGGACCAGGCAGTTATTACTCTGGATTCTCTCTAGTTAGAAAGAGGCCACATGACTGCAAGAGGTTAAAGCAGCAGGCCAGGGGTGGCCATACCTCACCTGCTCCGCTTGGGCCCCAGGTCACTGACATCCTTCTCCGTTCCAGTAAGCTCCAGCAAGCTCCAGCATTCCCAGTGGCCTTTCACTCCCAGAGTGAACACAGCCATCCCCAAGCCATGCTAATTGAGAGGAAGGATGGTAAGGTTTTAAAAAATCCTCTTCTGATGCAGGTGCCTCATGCAGGGAGACCTGCCTGCAGATTCCCTCTGCTACTGATGCACGCGAGAGGAAAACTCCGCTTAAGAGGAGTTGGGGACACGGTGGCTCTGGCCTCTGGACCCCCCTGCCCCAGAAAGGGCTTTCCGAGCAAGGTGCTCACCCTCTTGGGAGGCGCCTCGGGCGCGAAACTTGCAGGTAAACCCAGGAGTTATCCAACAGATTTACTAACTGCTCTTTAAAGATGCCTTTGGGAACGAGCTGCTTTGATGGCAGAGCCTACAGCAGCTAACAAAGACACCGTCTGCCAGCGGGAACACAGAATCCGAGGAACAGGGTTTGTCATTTATGGCTGCTTTAAAAGCGACCTCCCTTCCAAACTACAGAGCGTCTTCAGAAGAACCAGAGGGCACAGTCAATGCCGTTTTTATTAGGCACTCTCTGATCTGTTTACAGTCAGATTTTAAAAGTATGAAATAAGGTTATACTTCGCCCTTTGGCACGTGAACACTTCCAAAGCAGACTGCAGGCCTCAGGATATTAAGCAAGCAATCCCCTACATGGTTTCCGTACATAACCACCATTGTCATTAAATGCGAGACACCCAAAGTTACGCCACCTAAAAGTTTAGCAGATTCGGAAGAGGTTTTCAGGTATACCATGTGTACCTCCTCCGTGGTACTTTACCGCGTTTCTGCATTTCCTCAAAGTGCAAGCTGCCCTGCTCTCCTCGACCAAAGCAGGACCACTAGCAAGGTTTAACGGCTGCTATAAAAATGGACCCATCAACATCACTCTTTAAGCACACACAACCATCACAACCCAGCGAGACATTTCCTAGGGTTGCTTATGCAGATACATGCTTTCGGAGCAAGCAGGGCGTATCAGCTATAAAAACCCACAAGACGTTTAGGGCAGAAAAAAAAAAATGCGTTTTCCCCAGTGTATGTGCTTATTGGAAAGGTTTTGAGCATGCCATGCCTAACCCCCCCTCGGCTGGTCCCTACACCCATCCATCCATCCACCCACCCACCTCCCGGCTGGTCCCTACACCCATCCACCCCTCCATCCACCCACCCCCCCACCCTCCATCCATCTACCCCTCCCTCCATCCTCCCCCCCTCGGCTGGTCCCTACACCCATCCACCCCTCCCCTCCATCCTCCCCCCCCTCAGCTGGTCCTTACACCACCCCTCCATCCACCCCCCCCCCTCCCTACACCCACCCACCCCTCCCTCCATCCTCCCCCCCCTCGGCTGGTCCCTACACCCACCCACCCCTCCCTCCATCCTCCCCCCCCTCGGCTGGTCCCTACACCCACCCACCCCTCCCTCCATCCTCCCCCCCCTCGGCTGGTCCCTACACCCACCCACCCCTCCCTCCATCCTCCCCCCCCTCGGCTGGTCCCTACACCCACCCACCCCTCCCTCCATCCTCCCCCCCCTCGGCTGGTCCCTACACCACCCACCCACCCGGTCCCTACACCCCTCCATCCACCCCTCCCTCCAGCCCCCCCCCGGCTGGTCCCTACACCCCTCCATCCTCCCCCCCCCCGGCTGGTCCCTCCACCCATCCATCCATCCCCCCCCCCCCGGGCTGGTCCCTACACCCATCCATCCATCCCCCCCCCCCCGGTCCCTACACCCACCCACCCATCCATCCCCCCCCGCCGGTCCCCGCAGGGGGGCCCGGGTTAGCTCGGTGACCGCTGGATGTCACTGTTGCCGCGCCCGGCGCCAGCGGGGCAGCCCCGCGCTGGCAGCGCCTCCCAGCGTTACCCCGCAAACCCCCAGCGCGCCGGCCTGGCCGAGCCGGCGGCGAGAAATAAACTCGCAAGCAGCTTGTCTTCACTACACGGAAGTTTATTATGAAAGTTAAACATACAACACAAAAAGTAGCAAAAGCAATCCTGTAGCTTAAGGCAACTCTTACAGGAGATGAATTCAAGAAAGATGATGCAACTTCAGTTTAAATAGAAATTACGAAAAATATCAAATTGCATCAATAACTTAAAATGCACTTTAAAAAGTCTGCGCTAACCAGCAGAGGGTAAGGGCTTGTGATCTTAATGCCAGCATTAAGATATCAAAAGCAGCAGAATGCTAAATGATGATAGGGAAAGTTCAGTATTTACACAAAGATAGCAACGTTAATATCGGATAGCATAATTTCCTGTGTACTTATGGTTCAAAACCACTGTCTGAAACGTTAGGAAAAGCTTTTAAAATAAATCTTCAGACTATTCCATCAAAAATACACAGATGGCAGAGAAGATCCAAGGCCAGGGATGCGTGCGGATGCATGCGTGTGTCCCTTAAATAACTCATTGCAGAAACACTTTAGAAAAATTATTTCTTTGGGGGAAGAAGAGCAAGAAGAATACGTGGCCACAGAGTGAAAAAGGTTATCTCTCGGGTGAATCACATTTAAATTGAAGTATCAAAATATTTCTATTTGATGACATTCTCACAGTTTACAGTTATTGACATTTTTAACTGAATGTTAAATATTCATATTATTAACATACAAAGATTCTCCTTCACATTGACATCTGCTTACGTTTTTTGCAAGACCTCTTTTGCATCAATTGTTTTGCCATTAATGAGGAATGTAACTATCTTAATTATAGAATTTAAAAGATTTAACTGTTCCAACCATACAGAGTTTCTACTTTCAAAATAATTTGTGAAATACTGAAGTCAGTTCACCTGTTTTAAAAAGGTGTTTGAGTGACATTTGAACTAATCCGGCTGTACAGGAAGCACCACATTTTAACAAAGCCAAATGACATCACATTTTCCATCAATTTTCCTCCAATATTGGATGCAATGAAAAATTTGGAACAAGTCCATTCACCATCACCCCAAATAAAACAAGATCATTCACAGAGATTAACTCATCCCAAATCTTACCCTGTTAGAAAATGCAATATATACTGCAACGTAGTCTTAATTTGCATAAGATTTAATAGAAGTGTCCTATGCACAGTATGAGATTTTCTGCACACGACCTCATCTCAACTTTTCACCATTCAGCACAACTTTACAAAAAGCCTAAGATACAAAATATAGTCAAAGCAGCTATCTTAAACATGATTTAATACATATCACCTTGGCAGCTGAACACTTTTGTTCCCAGTTTAACCCGCTGTTGAATCTGATTGTAGAGTTGCAGTATCCCTTTTAAGAACTATTTAAAAAAATCCCTGAATAAAACAGAAGCCAGCCTGCGACTTCCTATGAGTTTCAGTAAAGTACTATATACAGGGGTACAATACCACCCAAACTCACTTGTTACAGAATAAAATCTAAGACAGATACTGGGGCAGAATGCATTAATGCATGAAAATATACATTTTAAGGTTTTATAATTTAGAAAGTGGAACCAATGAATTGTTAGCAGTAAAAAGAATACTGCAACTGTAACGTTTACAAACCCACAAAGTTTGAAAACTGATTCCAACAGCTCTGATTCACTGGGTTTAGCTTGGAAATAATGCAAAATAACGTCAGCACTTTTAAGAAGGTCTTGCAAATTTAGAAAAAAGAAAACTCATAGATAGATAAGAATGCGTATCTAAAATAAAGCAGGAGCACAATAAGGACAATCAAAATTCCAAAAGCCCATATTAAAAAAATTAAGCTTGGAATGCATTGGCTTCCAGCAGTTTACAAAAAAAAAAAAAAAAAACAAAACAAAAAAAACAAAACAAAAAAAAACACCAAACCAAAACAAAAACAAACAAAACCCCCCAAAAAACAAGTTTTAAATCTGTAATAACTTGACCTATTTTTAAGTGACAATTTTTATTACAGTTGAGAAAAATGGTTTTATAGCTGCATAAGTCTCCATTTCACTAAAATAGTGCCAACAAAAATAAGGTTGCATAGAAAAACAAAATTTCAAATTGCCACTGGCTACATGCTTAAAATGGGAAATGCAGGTATTGTAACATAAACATAGTGCAAACCATGGCAGTTCGTGGTGATTCTGACTGCCGCAGGTCAGGAAACAGACCATAGTATACCCAGTTATCACAGTTTCTGGTCTTTTATTAAATCCTTTGCCAAGTAGAAGCAATGCATGTGTGCAGGCCCATGGTGCACCTGCTGCTGTTGATTAACGTAGTTTGAGATCATCGCCACTTCCTAGGTTAGATCCAGGACTAGGGTCTTGTTGTCTTCTTGCCTGCATTAATAATAAATGCATATTTAGGATCAAGAAAAGGATTTAGAAGTCATCAGCTTAATTTCTTTTGTGTATTAACATGACTAAGACCATAACCAATTCTAAGGCAGACACTTTATATTTCAAGCAGTAACCAATGCGTTCCTTTTTAACATTAAACACATTCCTTCCCCCTCAATTCACCAACCCCCCAGAACCCAGAGGAATCCTGGAGGAGGGCAGGTGGGCACCGTCCTCCCTCTGGCTCTGGCTCTCTGACCGCCCTGGGGGCAGGCAGGGCTGGCACTCCGGGGAGTCCGTGTGCACACACGAGTACACACGTGTGCACACACATGTACCCTGCCTCAGAGGCCCTCCCGCAGCCAGGCTCAGACACTTCTCAACATGGCTTTAACAATCAGCAAGAGACTTCCAGAACAGCTGGGCAGTAACTTTGTGTCTCTTCTTCCAAAATACATTTTCTTCCCTGTGAAATTCCCCTTCTGTTAACCTTTTCTGTAAGTGTTTTCAGGATCAAGATTTGGGGGAGAAAGGCTACAATGCACGATGGCAGAGTATGCCATATCATTTCCAAATGAATCTCCCCTCAGTATGTTTATGCGAGAAACGTTTACTTTAGCTTTTTTTTCTTGAATAAAGAGACTTATAACAAAGTAACACACTAGCACAATTTAATCTATAGATTGACACACATTTTAGCACTTCTTAAAAGTTGGGGGTTTTACTGCAGCATACAGTTTTTTTCTTTGGTGCACCTGTAAACTCAGCAATAATACAAAACTGAGAAAACTCTGGTACTTATGACTGTGCCCCTGTATTAAAAAATAAGTAACGTAGGTTTTCCTTTACATAAATCATTCTGTTAAATGGTTTGAGTTGTTTAAAATGATGACATTTTAAAGGGGAAATTCAGGATGGTCAGTCAAAGCAGTATCAGTCAGAGTAAGAGACGCTGCTATCTACTTTCTCTACCTGTCTAGCTGCAGGCTGCTTTCAAATAGCAGCATTTGTGTGTGCAGGTAAATACTTTAAAATTTAAGTATATCAATGTTTTTAAGCAATACTTTGACTTTGGGAACATCTCATACATGCTAGCTGTAAAAGACATTTTAGTATCAATATCTTTTTTTAACATTTACAGACTGAATAGCTGGCACCTTGGCCTGTAAGTACCATGCAACCCGAACAGCATCAGGGCCGCACTGGCAGCGGGTGGAAGGCGTCACTACACAGGCATTATCTGGGGTAGCTCCACTAGTTTCGCCAGCTGCAATAACTTGCCACATTCAGGGCTTCAGAAAAAAGCTCTCCAAAAAAATGCAAAACAAGTGACTGCTTCCCTCCCTTGAAAAGACTTTGTGTATTTTGTTGAAAGAGGCGGGAACAGACTTAGTGCGGGCAGTTGTACCGCCGAAATACGCGGTTTAAGCAATTACCATGCTTGCACGATCACCCTGAACAATACGAGTACTTCAGCTAAACTGTGACTAACGGCGACAGGAGCGACTGCTGCTCTTTCTTTGGTGTTCCCTGGGCTCTTCTGAGTCACGTTTCCTGACAGTGGCGCAGCCTTCCTGCCAGCCACTCCAGCCCCAGCTCCATCTCCAGCCCCATCTCCAGCCCCAGCCCCAGCTCCAGCCCCAGCTCCAGCCCCAGCTCCATCTCCAGCCCCATCTCCAGCCCCAGCCCCAGCTCCAGCCCCAGCTCCAGCCCCAGCTCCAGCTCCAGCCCCAGCCCCATCTCCAGCCCCAGCCCCAGCTCCATCTCCAGCCCCAGCTCCATCTCCAGCCCCAGCTCCAGCCCCAGCCCCATCTCCAGCCCCAGCCCCAGCCCCATCTCCATCTCCAGCCCCATCTCCAGCCCCAGCCCCATCTCCAGCCCCAGCTCCAGCCCCAGCCCCATCTCCAGCCCCATCTCCAGCCCCAGCTCCAGCCCCAGCTCCAGCCCCAGCCCCATCTCCAGCCCCAGCCCCAGCCCCATCTCCAGCCCCATCTCCAGCCCCAGCTCCAGCTCCAGCCCCAGCCCCATCTCCAGCCCCAGCCCCAGCCCCAGCCCCATCTCCAGCCCCAGCTCCAGCCCCAGCCCCATCTCCAGCCCCAGCCCCATCTCCAGCCCCAGCCCCAGCCCCAGCCCCAGCCCCAGCCCCAGCTCCAGCCCCAGCCCCAGCTCCAGCCCCAGCCCCAGCTCCATCTCCAGCCCCATCTCCAGCCCCAGCTCCAGCCCCAGCCCCATCTCCAGCCCCAGCCCCATCTCCAGCCCCAGCCCCAGCTCGCCGCCTGCTCGCTCCCATACAGCGCCTGGCAACCCCAAACCCTCTGGCATGTGCTGCCAACACCATTTTCTTTACTTTAGACTTTTCTTTCTCTGCTCATTCCTTCTTCCCTCATCTGCCATTCTTGTCTGCCTAATTTTATGCTCCCAGTGCAATTGGTTAGCTTCACCTATTTAAACAGCAATTTAAAGTTACGTTTTCCTTTCATGTGCAACGATCCCATTCTGACTCACGCAGAGTTCACTCAATAAATCCCTCCAGTAATCAGCATGTTTCCAGAGAAGACAATTCCCTCCTGCACTTTCTTTTGTTGTCTATTGCCATTATTGTTTTGGAAACACCCTCACTATTTTAAGTGTCACAATTGCTACCTGCTACATTTATGTATCCAGTACATAAATTGGTTGCATTTTAGATATTTAAGGGTGAGATGATCACCTCGCTCTGTTTTATCTGCGCTGGTCATACTCTGACTGAAGGAAACAATCTGCTTTTCCTATATGCAGAACAACTCTGAACATGACAACCGACATCACTGCTGGTGCACAAACCCACAGATTTCTCAGTAATCGTTCTGAGGAATCATGTTAAAACAAACAGCTCTAATCACATACAGCGCTGAAGATTTTCGGTGCTAAAGGGCGGATGCCTTTCAGTCCCTGAAGCAACTTTTGCAAACTGTCCTCTTTGTAGAGACGCAGAATATTGGGAGATGGCATTTAATTGAGATCTTCACATTATTTCCAAAAGCCAAATCATTCAGCTTTGACCATCAAGATCGCTGAAAAAAAGTTAATGAGGGGAAAGCCCCCACTTCTTATTTTGTCTTCAACAGAAAAGTAAACTGTGCTGTAAAGATTATTCTTAATACAAAATGGTTGTTCAACAAGTCTAAATAGGTTTCCACACTAATTTAAGAGCTGTACTAAGATTAACAAAAGGGCAGCAGTTTCACTTTGCATACTTTTCTCCTGTTGAACAGACTGTAACAGAATTTCTTCTGGTTTTAACTTCTGCCTCTTTCTTCTAAAAGAAAACAAAGGCATGCATTGTCTAAGAATTAGCAAGATCTTACTTATACCAATCTAGCTACCAATTTTGTACTCAATAAACATTTTTACACTTATCTAGAAAAAAACAGTAAGTTAATTGCTGCTATACTACTGCTCTAAAAGCAACAGTTTCTTCTTCAGAAATCAAATCACACGCACAGCAATTTTGTTGTCAAATTTCAGTGAAGACTCCAAGGTATGGGCATATGGTTGCACTTATGCTTTTCCTAAAGTGGCCTTTTCTTTCAAAACATATGAAAGAATTCACATGATTCATGACCTCATTGCTACTTGTAGTGTTTGCAAAAGCCACTACTGAACAACTACCAGATTTGCCCTTTGCAAGGGATACACAAAAGGCGTGACAAATTACCCTCAAATGTCCCAAAAGCAGTCATTACAATAGCTTACACTAGTATATGTGGATAAAGGTGTAATTTTGCATTTCAGTAAGTGGGGATTTACACAAAGCAACTGCAACATGTCGGAATGACAGCTCCGTCTCACTCAGACACCCTTCTTTACTTGTGCTATATTACTGTGCAAGAACACATACGTGTGAAACACGCTTATTCTATCAGTCACCATCCTGGCAAGGCACATGTAACACAGTATGTAACCACTACAGCCATGCTTTACATGCTGAAAAAGTAGAAGGAAAAAGCACCATGTATGTATGCATCTAAACAATAAAAAACACTCGTAAAAGACAGGAGAAATCACCTCGTATGTAGCCAACAAGCACACTGTGGAGCATCAAGTATTGGGTGATATTTTTGTCCACTGACAAGGGGCAAAACACAACTTTCATAAGAAATGCCACAATATCCTTAACACTCACTTGCAGAAGGAGTGTGACTACCAGTATGGTAGTATTTGGTAGTTCTCCTCAGCCTGTTACAGGAAGCTAAAAGTTCCCTTTTATACACATAAAATGTCACTTTCCAGAATTCTCTCAATTTGGGGTCCCATACTCTCCACATAGCTAATCAATCCTCTGAATTGCAGAATTTGCTGTAATTTTTGAAACGCATACCTTATGATGCCATGCTGAAGCATCAGAATTACTCTCAGTGAATAATGAGGTCAGCTTCTCAAAGATTAAGGAGACTTGCTTCAATTAAGAAAGATGCATCTATCTTTGCCGCTGAGAAATGGAATATTCTGCCATGAGTTGTGAGCAATGAGTCATGAGAAAACAGTAGCTATTCATCTTTTCTCAGCATATTTAATTTTTCAGTCAAATGCTGACTTTAAGTTTGAAGGAGCACTACTTGCAATATTATTCATCTGCTATTTAGTGAAAGGGTAACAAATGTTTGCTTGCAAGAAAAACCTGTAAATAGCGCACAGATCCCACCACTGTTGTAATTTTCCTAAAAATTAATGTATTTTAACCAACAGCACCGGTTTCCTTCCAAATATCCTGAAACTGAATAGTTAATGTGATGGACACATAGGGAGTTTCAATACCCAAAAATACTTTGCACTCAGCTTTCAGCACATGAAGCAATGCAAATCTTCTGCAGTACGGAAGGAATTATAACTGGCCACAAGCCATTTAAAACCTCTAACGCTGGAGACGGTATGATGACCGACTGAAAGAATTGCAGGAACGTATTTGGCAAAAAACATTTCAGAGCCTCCTAGTCTAGATTTATTCACACCAAACTCGTAATACTGATACCATAGGGGTAACGACATACTAACAAACAAGAGAAGTTACTAACAAAATCATTTTGACTTGAGGGTAAACAAACACAAAGTGTATCCCCTGAAATACTCTTACACCTATGGTCTCTTCAGTCCTGTGATCTCAGCGCTTTTCCCAAGCCTAAATATAGGATAACTGGTATGGGCTAGAAGTCATATCAAGGGTATAATGCAATACTATCTGCATTATATTCATTTTCTCCTTAATAAATGAGCTTGAAATCATCAAATCATTAACTCAGAATGATGACTCTATTGGACAAGGATCCTGCTGGAGCATTTACAACTGTTACTAGGGCAGTTAAGAAAAAAATTAATCCAAGAATAACGGAAGGCAGCACACAAGCCGTTCTTCCAGAAGCCAAGACAGCCAGACACCATCCTCCTCCTCCGGCCACTCAATCCTGATCCTTGCTGCAGTTGATCATGCTTTCAACAGTGCCAATAAAACTCCTTAAGCTGGCTTTGAGAAAGCATTTGTAACTACCCCCTTCCTGTGCTTGCTCAGAGGCCTCTGACATACCTAAGGAAACCAACTCCTTTTACCACATGAGCTCATCAGGAAAAGATAATACAGTCCCACCGTGTGGTTTACACGATAGCTCTGAGAAAGCAGAACTAGGAAAGCTGGAGGTAAATTTAGTAAGGATGAACACGGTTGCCATGAAGATGGCTCTCCTTTTCAATGAATCACTTTAAAAAACAGCAGGCAAAATCGGGGACTCTGAATACTAGGCAGTGAAATCACAAATATAACAATACACACTGCATATATAACTTGGGACACTGGTGAAGAGGAGGGAAGGAAGAAGGAGATAATTTGAAGAAGGGCTGTCACAAAATGTAGCCAAAATAAAGTCTCTCCATGGACAACTCCACTGCAATTCTTTAATTGCATTCTGGCAACGGCATGCTGCTGAACCAGACAGGGCAGATGCATTATGTGCCTTGGCATCTGTCATCTATAATTTACTAAATAAGTGAAAAATCAGGCTATGTTATGAAAAGCTAAACAGTGAACATTTGGATTCTCTTAGGACTGTTTTTTTATCCTTTCAGGAGGCTGACAAACCTGAGAACACATTGCAGATACGTTTCTAAAAAGCATACAACCACAGGACGAAAACCCACCTAAATAAAAAAACCCCTGAAATAAAGAGAGCAATACTCAGAAAAAGGACCAGTTACCATCAAGCATACCTCCACATTAGTCCTGCAGAGGCAGACCCGCATCAAGAAAAGCAATGAACTGAAAGCTCTTCTCTGGGCTGTTGGTTAATAACAGCTGCTCCCACAGAGACACGAACATGGTTAAAATGCTGGCCATGCCTCCGCTTCAGTTACCCTTACTCAACAGAAGAGCAGGGGCAGGGAAACTCAGCCTTCTCAGAATTAAATTTAGCAAAAACCAGGCCACTACAACATAGTAAGAATGACAGCTTATATATAACAGAACTTCCCTGGTCACAGTTACAGCCTGAGGAAGCACCCTGTATGCCTGCAGGTCTCCAGGGGCCTTGAAGAGACTCTCTCTCCCAATCTTCACTTCTCAGGACAACTTTAGCTTCAGCAGCAAGGGGACCCCATCACCACTACACACTGCATCTACAAACCACTGGCAGGCAGTAGAGGATATGACTTTTACCAGGTTCCTAGCAGGTGTAGCTATCAGCATAAGACTGCATTGCCTAGATCCAGACTCTAGAGACATTTTGTTTGCTGGCCGTAATGTCCATTTTGCAATCACCTCTCCTTTACGCTTAAACCTGGGAAGAGGTAGCCTTGCTCATTCTTAATTACAATGTCGAGCACCACTTAAATTATGCAAATAATGGAAAACAGCGTCTCAAATTTGTTAAGAGATCTGGATGTTTGACTAAAGTCCTTGTAAAGTGATTAATGTTACGAACTGTATACACAATGCTCTTTTTTATTCCTACATCCATTCCAATCACTCTTCAAGCTCACTGAAAGTCAAACCAAACAGTTTTATTGACAAAGACCATAGATAAAAATCATTTAGCACCCATCTCTATCAAGATTTCCTTTCAAGCTTCCAACGATCTACTTCCTAGAAACAGAGTACTCTCCACTAAAAACACACACCAACTGTGTTATGTGCTGAGTCTGCTCTCCCAACACCAGCTGCTAGAGAGCTACAGAGCACGACCAGGCCAAGTAGCATAATTTCCTTAGCAATCCTGATGCACTCCCTTGCCGAAATCTTTGCAACGGTTGCATCTTTGTTTAAAAGCCATTTTGAGACTACAGATTCTGGTAGACCACATTGGTGACTGGACTAAAGGAACAGCAAGCCAAGAAAGGAAAAAGCATGGCAAGAGCACAGCTCTTAAGAGCTTCAAGCACAGACTAACATTTTCACTTTTTTATGAAAACTGCTTTTCCAAGGGAAAAAATAAAAAAAAGCTTGAAATGCTCCCTTTTAGAAAGGGTTGTTTGAAAGCTGGTATAAAGGTTATAAATTTATAATTAATATTGATTGTCTCCAGACAGTATTCCTCTGCTGCTCAGCCCCTTTCTAACCTTCCATTGACTGAAGGAAGATGCTTATTACAGCATTCCCTGATTTGCAAGATTGATCTCCTCTGTACTACAGTCAGCATTGATTCTGTACAGCAAATTGTTTTTCTGATATATGCATTCCATAGCATTTTTACACAAATACCAGCTATTTAAAGTTTCTGTGAAGCAATCCAGTCATAACGTTACAGGCCTACTCGTACTGTACTCGCATTGCAGACCCTTTGAGGCAACACATTCACACACATACTTTAATGCTTTTTTCCAAATTATGTTGTGTTCATCCTGAATATAAACAAATCACATATATACACACACAAGCATATACCAAGCCTGCACTACCTACTGCATATGAAGAATTAACAGTTTGGGTTTCTCTCACATCCAAAGCTGTAATAAGGGTTATAATTTTTATATAATAGTCAGCTTGGAGAGCATATACAATAAATAGTGACTAAATTAATTCCACAATTTTTGAGGGAAAAAACATTAAAATTCAGAATCTGATGAAGGAAGGAAAAAACCCACCAGAAACTCCACCTTATTGGAATATATTTTCTTCTGAAGCCAGTTATATTTGACAAAAATACTTACAATTAAGTTAGAGCATTTATTTACACTAGTATTTTTATCTTAAATTCCCTCCCCCCCCCCTTTTTTTTTTTTAAGAAAGAAGGGAGAACACCTTCACTGTCTAGAACCTTAGAAGAATAGGAAAGTTTGTCCTACTACTTGATTTTGTTTCAACTGTGAACTGTTTACATTTCTGCAGCAAAATCCAGTTTTCTGAGTTCACAACTTCTGCACAATTACATCAAATACATCTCCTATTTCAACTCGGAAATCCCAACAAACAGGGAAAGCGTGTAGAAACCTAGGGCTGGACTGAGTATTTAAAATTTAGGCAAACTTTTACTCCAGTAATTTTTAAAGGGTCAGGTTGGGGGATTTTTTGGTGCTTTGTATCAAGAGGGATTTCTATTGGAAGATACAAGTTTCAAAGCAGTTTGGGTTTTTTTTTTTCAGCAACATGAAGATTTTTAAAAATGGGAATTTCATGCAGTTTCATAAAATTGCTCTGCCTAGCCATTGATGTAATTTATATTTAGCACAAGACCACAAACAGACAGATTGCTAGACTAGACTGTTTCAGGGAAGAGCAAACCACTCTGCCTCTTTACTCAGTGCTGCTAAAATAAAGAGCATGGCAGTAACATGGGAACTTGACACAAAATAGAAAAATATGACGACATTTCAAAAATGCCAGCTGAACAAATTACAATGGAAAACTGAGATCACCCCCAAGTAAAGCAGTCAGAACATCCTTAACTAAGCTCAAGAGTAACAGAGTAGGACAAACTGCACTCAGATAGATCAATTCTGAAGTTATAGCTTATACAAAATAAACCTTCACAAAAACCCCCAACTGTTTGCACATAGCAACACACAAAATAACCTCTTCTCTGTATCCATCCCCTTGAGAATCCACCACTCTGTGCCCTCTGCTCCAGGGAAGAGCTGGCAGGAGGCACCTGCTTGCTGCGTTTCTGGACTGAACACGGGCCATTACTTTCAGGGCATTCCAATTTCACCAACTGGGGGCTGTTTAAACCTCTCAAAGTCATTCTGGACAGTGCAACACATTTTGCATCATGCTATTTTGACCAGAACGCTGAATAAAAAGCAAAAGTTTTTACTGGAAGATTCAAGCATGTCTAGACGGCAACCTCACTGTAATTTCTGCAGAACACGTATCCTGACACTGAACTCGGGTCATTCATAATGAAACTATACCAAACAGAAGAAAACACTAGTTCCTGACTCTCAACCAAGACACAAGGGGATAAAGAGAGTGAAAATTAAGCACCTGCCTCACTGCTAGCCTTTCAGGCTCCTCGCTCTCTTCTACCAGCTTAGCAAAGGGAAATGCACAAGTACTGCAAGTCCCTGTAGCTGTTCTGGGCCATCCCTCCAGCGATGGCCTTGGGCCGAGCTCCCCGTGGCAGGGCACTTGCTCACGGGAAGAGAACTTTGCCTTCAACTGGTATGAAGCTATTAAATAGCACAAGTTTGCCAAGTAGCTCGGCGTTCCTAAACTTAAGAAGCTTCATACAATCATTTATGTTTACAATAGTCTTTAACCGGCGGTAAGGTCTTTCTTCATGTGTCTCATTAAACATTTACTGTCTCAGCATTCCAATGTTTTTGTAAAAGTGAAAGCCATTGGAATACATTATTAATTTTGAAGGCATTAATTAAAAACACTCACTGACTTCAAAAGCATCTTTGAAACAAAAGAATCCTGAACACTGCGGCAGGAGTTGCGGTATCTGATATGACCAAGCTACATGAGTTGATAGAAAAACCCCAGAAGCATATTGTATTTAAAACTGAAACTATGCTAAAAAAATATACCAGAACACAGTTCAGCTCAGTGGCACTTAAAAACCTGAATGAAAATTCCTAAATCCACTCGCACCCTAATCACATTAGAAGCACACTGTAATTGCACAAAAATATGATCACTTGGGAAATTCAAGCACAACCTACCAACCACTACTGATTCTGATGCAAAGATCTGTTGTGCTCATAAAGCCATCAAGGGAAGGGATACTATGTGATGAAAGGAAGGGAAACAAACCTGACAGCACTCTGAGGGGTTTTTTTTCTCGATGGTTTGGGGCTTTTTTGGTGTTTGGAGTTTTTTAATTGGTTGGCTGGGTTTTTTAGGATACTTAAAAATGAAAATTAGTACAGCGGTTATTCCTGAATTATTACTGCACTTGCTGTTTTTCCCCCCTTTCAAAGTATCACCAATCTAATATCCAACTGTCACATACAAGCTATTTTAACTGTTTTCAACAAACTTCAACGATCACTCCTAGGCAAGGATGCAACACGTTATTTTAAAACTCTACAGTGAGACTTAGAATAGGGAATCTTTTCTACACAGAAAGCTGTATAAATAAAGAACTGAATCTGATCATTTTCATATGCTGCCAGGCTTTGGATGGATAAGTGTTTCCAAAGAGCTGGCGCCTCTGTTTTGGGTAGGAGTGGGTGGAATATTGCAGGATTCCCCCTCCCTTCCCCACTGAAGCAGAATCTGGTCTCTATTAAAGGCATTTCAGCTGTAATTCTGCTGTCTGAAATATCCTGATTTTCTACAGTGTTGCAATTCCTAACACAATCATTAACACTGGTAAGATCCTGTTCCAGGTCTGGCAATTCTGAGTTTTACTGTCCATGCCAAGCTTAGCAGGAAAGAAAAATTTTAAGTTTTAGTATTAAAGGTGCACAGATACCATATTAAAAAAATTATGCTGAGGGGATTTTCATTTGTGTGTAGTGTAGCCTACATCAAAATTTACTCAGCAGATTTAGAACCCACCTTTTCTAAGCTGCCCTATAAAAACTTTCAAGTACCATCTCTGTAGTGCAACCAAAGATACCATCTGACATACTGAAATTACACAAACAGTACACAATGCAGTTTGGACTGATGTTGTTATAGCTGTCAGCAATGCAATTGTCAGAAGGGTACGAACTGTATTTCCAGGCTGACTGAGCATGTGAGCATTGGAAAATTCAATACAGGCCATAAATACAACAAACATGGGAATGCACATTCATGCATTGCTTTCTATTGAAAATTCTCTGTGATGATCATGAGCACTTTCTGTAAGTGCTTACTGATTAAAGTTCATTTGATTCTGACTGAATGCTGCATTAGAGTATAACTGAAGTGAAAGTCAGGGAAACAATGAATGGTTTGGAAACCTGATTCCTCCTCAGGAATGCATTGTAAGTCTATCTCTGCTCTCTCCCCTGCCTGCCCCAAAAGATCCTGATTTTTATGCAGTCCTAAGATATAGAGTGTAAAAGCTTATCTGTAAACATTTTAGATATGCAACCAGCACATCTTTCCCCAAACACACAAATGAAAAGCAAAATGTAAAAACCAATTCTAGAACTACAAGTAACTGAGGTAAAGATCTCTTGGTTATACATATTAAACATATACAGTAAAATAAAACAAAGTATGCATAACAAACTGTATTGCAATTATTAAAAACCCATATTTGACATCACACAAATTTGAAGTATCTTTTGACAATATTTTTCATTCTGTTTAAACATATTTCAAATCAGTAATTTTTTCCTTTTTTTTTTTTTTTTTCCTTTCTGTAGGTGCCCTACACCACCGCTTTAGGGCTGGGGCAATGACTGTTGTTTTAAGAGAAAATGGGTACTGGCAGCTAATAAGGACATTATTTAATAACAACTGCCTGCTGCCTTATTAAAAGCTGAACCCAGCTTCTGCAGCTGGCCAGGGATGTTGTTTTTTGCGTCTCAGTGCCACAAGTTTTGATGTCTGTCATGAAGCCCCAGATGCGCGATATCACCTCAATCACACTGTTAATTGAAAGAGTTTTTGTGTATCCTAGCTGCAAATAAGTGTTTTCTGTACTTGGAGGAAAGAGTAAGTCTCGGAGAACTCCAGAAGTTATTTCAGGAAGCCTCATTCTTATTTAACCTTCAGCATTCAGTAAGCACACAGCTTCTCTGTAGTAACAGAGGTGAGGATGAAGGGCACAGTAAAGGAAAATAAATCAAGAAAAGCTTTAAGTAAATTTAGGTCAAGGATGCAAGGCCAGGCTTAAATTTCCTACTGTGTTGTTAAAATTAAGGCAGGCTGCCAGAAATCTTCATGAATAGCTTTAAGTTAATTCTACCCTCCTTCAGAACTCTCAAGCAGGTTCCAGCTATGCTGTGAGAGAAAGTTTCATGTAATGTAGCTGTTGCTCCAAGGATCCACTGGTAGTGAGGCCTCCTAGGCAAGGATTTCACCTTCACTACAGCTGCCATCTGACCTGGCTACAGCAGTGTTTGCAAGGAGATGCACACCAGCCATCCCTTCAGAGTGAGAGAGATGATTCTCTGCATCTGCCTCTTCCCCCTCATTCTCCTGCTCGGTGTCTTCCAATTGTACTTGAAAAGGAAGAAAGTCTGTCTAATCGGCTCAATTATCAGTAAGGATGCCAGAAGAAAAGTAGCTTATCAATACCCATAAGCAAATTTTCTAAAAAACTGAGAAGCTGCAGATTAATCACACTTGATTACAGTAAAGTCATGCTGTACTGATGAAGCAGAAAGTAGGAAACAGAGTTAATAGGGGAAAGAAATACAAAGTGTTTCTGCTTTCTCCCTATTCTCCGCCTGACCTACAGCCTGCCTTAACTTGCCAACTCTCCTTACACATTACTCATCCTCTTACAGCTCCTGCCTTTCTGACATCTCCGAGCAGCTGGTTTCCATTCCCTTTTCTGGCTCCTCTTTTCTTGATCCCAGTAATTTCTGCTCCCATCAAGAACAAACAAGATTCAGGACTGTGGGGCCCTAAAGAAGCAATAAACAAGATGGGAACTACACCAGTAAAACAGAGAAGTAAGACTCCCCAGCAGTAAGAAAAGGTGAGAGGAAAATAAAACCAGCCTGCACAAGAAAGACTGTGGCATCTGATTAATTTCACTGGTAATGTTTCCCACAACATGGCACAGCGAGCTACAAAATATGTGCCCGCAGCTCCTGAAGCCTTTCCTGTCTTCACGAGAAATGCATGGGGCGAAAGATCCCTATCTCTGCTATGAAATTATCAGTTGAGAGAGATATGGCAGCTCTGTGAACAAATGTATCCTTACGGCTTACGTACCTACAAAAAAGGGCACCTACAGAAAGGAAAAAAAGATAAAACCAGAGAATTCTTATCAAAAATTCAAAAACTTTAAATTCATTTTACAAGATTTAAAAACAATGCATTTTGCAATTTTTTATGCCAACTTCAAACAGCAAACAGAAAATACACAACATTATACAAACAGACAAACAAATGGAAACAATCTGAAGTTTTGGGAAAGTACTAACCAGTTACTGACAGCAGCTGTGAAACCCTCACCTCCATTTCCTCCCGATGAGACCTGTCTCTATCCTCGAATTCACGAGTTCTTCGCCGAGCTTCTTCAAAGGCTTGTTGTGCCAATGCATCCTCCTGCTACCAAACCAGATGACACAGTGTGACACAAAGGCTATCCTCGCTTCTACCAGATCACATTTCTTTTGAATATTAGGGATCATTTGGCAGCAAAGACAACTATGTCCTACAGAATCTGCTAGGACATCGATGAGTGCCAGCAAATGCCAATATAGGTTAATGAAATAACACTCACCTTCCTCACTGCAGCAGAGATAACCAGAGGTGCAATGCAGCTATTACGAAAATGTATTTTCAAAGGAGAACCGCTTTTCCAAAGTAGTTTATGATTATGCTGTTTTTTTAAAAACTAAGAATCCTCAAAAGTTATATGAAAGAAGCCGTACATTTTATTGTCCTTATAAAATTAATTTTGAACACAGTATTCACACCCATATCTATCTAGAATTTACTAGCATCGTTATATAAATAATGGGAATTTAATTTTCTTTCATTTAAAAAGGAGTATTATCTAAGTTACAAATCAAATCCTCTATTCTATCAAAAGCTGGTAAAGGTTCATTGGTATGAACATTTGTAATCCTTATGTATCATTTAAATTTAGATGTATAAAAAAAAGTGCAAAGCAGAAGTTATCCCTCCACTAATCCATACACATTTCCAAATGCAGAGGAAACCTGCAGATTTTCAACAGCCCCACTGTTTATTTTCAACCGCAGCTTATGCACAGGAATTTTCAAAAAAAAAAAATCCTTTGAATCATATTTTCTATTAGAAAATGTTTTAAAGTGTTATTAATATGTAATCCATTATAAATTGGGTTACAAATTATTCTCTTAAAGGGACCTTTTAGCACATGTTTTGCTCAGAATGAAAATAGATGGCTCTGTTTCCCATCAGAATTTTAAAATATTCAGAATGGAAGAATCAAGTCTAAAGAGGTTCCTCAAAACAGTAAGGGATAAACTGTATTGTTTCTCTCTCTTCGTAACTCCTCAGCTATAACTACTACTAACTCTGCTTATGATTCCCATATACACACAAATGTTTTTTTAAAGTTGATAGTTTTATTAAAATAAAACAAAATCCTACCCTTGACTGTTAGAGGACATAAACATGTCGAGAGCCCAACTAAATTTTAATATACCAAGGGATTAAGCACATAAATTTTTAAATTTAAGATAAAGCATCCCTAGTCTGAGAGAATGTTAAATTGCTTTTTTTGCCATCGGCACAATCGTGCACCCTGAAGCTACTTTGTGAAATGATGTGAATGAGTGCCCCTCGTGGCCTAACACAGTTAAATACAAACATCTGTCAATCAATAACTCCACACAGCCAGGTCTCCAGAAAGCTATGCTGAAAGGTAATGTTTAAAGCTGCCAATAAGATAACATTTTAACACTACCCACTACTTTTAAGAGTAGAATTTGGCCCTTTACATCTATCTTAATGTTCATGCAATGCACAGCAACCAAGGTCGGACAGTGGAAAGTAAGTTCGTTCTTAATAATGCAGAAGGATAGATAAAATAAGCAAGCCTGTCCCCCAGATGACTCCAGAAAAGCTGCCTTATTTCTAATTTACAACAGCTAAGTATGTCTTTATTACCCTCTTTTTTCTTTTACAGACTTAAATGAAGCAGATTTTTTTTTAATAAAATATTTTTGCGTTTTACCATCATTTAAAGTGGTCATTAAATAAAAGGGTAACATATAGCCTCAGCCAGAATGTTTTAAAAAAATTTTCATAACCAAAACAAACTAAATCAGAAATTCATAGGAAAAGAATCAGTATGTTGACACCCAGAATGAACACATGTTGACAGCTGAAACACTGGTTTACTAATGTCTGAGAAAGCAGAGGGAAGCATCAGAATTTACTTTTAAGTAAAAAAAAAAAAAATTGCTCTCCTCCTGGTGATATGTTATAACAAAAATGAACAAAATGTCTCAGGATCTTGTACAACAGGAATTTAACAACCTTTTTTTTTTTGAAATGTCACTCAAATCTGGTAATTACAACCTAGTGAATTCGGCTGTATGAGACTCGACCATTTATGCATCTTAGTTTTAATCAATAAAAATGCTCCTTGTATGAATCTACTCAGAATAAGCAAAACATGAGTCATATCAACATGGCAACAGAACAAAACAAACCCCTCAACCCCCAAAACCAAAAAAGAAGCTTAAACACACTCCCACTCATACACATTCCCCCCCCACCCCCAGCAGCCCGGTAGGAAAAGACTTTGTGGGAACAACCATTTGTAACCACCAAATCTACATAGCAAGAATGGTGTATTACAGAAGAGATGCCAAAGCACTGAAGACAGAAACAGTGTTAAACCCAGGGAAATTTCAGCCCCAAATTGGGAAGATACTCAGGCACTTTCGTAGAGCTTTGTGTGTGTTAGTCTACTGAAGTCTGAAGAAACAGCTGACTCAGCGCCTCCAGGAACAAAACGTAAGACTGCTTGGTAGTAAGACATTAATAGGCTGATGAATTAAGTAGAAAGAACACTAGCTTAAAAGTACTTTGTTATGCATGTGGGCTTTCTTCCTAAAATATTTTTTGACCTGGTGGAGGACAGTGTAATTTTCAAAGTGTGGCAGCAAAGAAAAATTTTATCCAAACCCCGTATTAGTTAGTAAGAAGTGCTAAGAGACAGGAAAATGCAAGAGCATTCCATCTGCACAAGGCAAGCCTTACAGAAAATGGGAGTAAGGGGTGTGTATGGGGGTTGTGAATGCCAGCAGGATCTGTTAGTACAGAAGACAGTACGTACCGCAGGCACTACACTGCCTAGTGTAAGGCACTTCAACCCCTTCTGACATCGGTGTTATTTTGGGATCAAAGTCAGCAGTTAAGTCAATTGGCACTAGCAATATTAAAACAGTTTTTAAAAAGGAAGTAAAATGACAGATACAGGAAAAAGGAAACTGAAGAATGTAAAAGATTGCGCAATTGTTTGCAATACAAGTGCAAGGGTGCTGCTACTTCTGTGCCTGTATAGTGCCTTATGACACTAGGAACTCTTAGGTATCCCTACAGTAGCAAATAAGTTGACCAATGACCTCCTCATAATTTCTGAGCAGCACAAACTGAAAACAAATTACACATTTGCAATTGAGTACAAACACATCTCTGTGGATCTAGCCTGTGTAATACCTCCAGCTCAGCACCCTGTACTCAAGACTCAAGCACTGACACCTAAAAGCATGCATACATCCCCTTGGGGGGAAAAACAACAAAAAAAAAATATCATATGCTCAGTGCACTAACACTTCCTGAACACAACAAAAAGGAATTCTTAAGTGTAGTTACGACAACATATGCAGACTGGGAAATTAAAATAACTCAAGAGCATGCAAAAACATTTATTAGGAAAATAAGATGAGAAAAATGGATCCCACAGTTCACTGACCATCCTCCTTTTTGGAAGGGTGTCCACTTTTTTCAGGAGCTATCCAATTTTGGGAAAGAGTGACACCATCTCCTCCTGAGAGCATCTTCAAATCGGTCTCCTCTCAGTTCCGAAGTCATGTGACTTAGTTTTATGTATCAAACTTAACAGTCATAGATCAAAAACCTTGGGATTCACCTTGCACAGTCCTCAGGGGTCTACATCTGACCTTGCTGTGTAAGCCATTATAGTGTGAAGGTGTTCTAACCAACGGAGTCTACAGCAGTTATTCTCTTTCCAGAGAGCACACTGCTGCAGCACAAACTTAGCTAGCTCAAAATGCCGACACCCAGCTTTGCAAGAAATGAATGCCACAGCCAATAGCAGTGTTCAAGTAAAAGCCTGGTTCCGTGGCTTTTCTTGTCCATTAACAAAAGGTGGCAAGACTATTCTCAGAAGAGCACACCCTCTCTTTCCAGGCATCCTGAAGAAAGCGTGCAGGGCTGTGACTATTGCAATGACACTGTTTTGACACAGAGTACTTCTGTTTAACCCAAAATGTAGTCACAATAACATGATCTCATCAATGTGCAAACTGGTTTCTTAAGTTGGGGAGAAGTAAGGCACACAAAGCATACAACTATACGTATCTCCATATAAAATTTGATTTGAATACTTCCCGCTCTTGAACAGAAACAAATTAATCATTATGCCCTCCAGTTCTGCATGCCTAGAATAGAGGAGTGCTCTTGGTATGTAGGTGGAATCAAAGGGTTTCTGCTTGTTGTAGTGACCAACCATGGCTGCAGAATGCCTAAAAGGGAAACCCCAAGGAAGTGAGGGCTAAGAATGAAGCACATAGTGGAAACAGAAAATACATCCTTATTTAAATCAGTTTCAGTGCGTAACTGCCAGAAGCAACCCCCCAGAGGGCACAAAGGGAAAGTAAAGGCAATCTGGAAAAACAGTTTGTGTGACTAAGTTTTTGCAAAAATCATCCATATGTATGACATACGTGAGGTGTAACAAATAAAAAGGCAATCACCAGTGCCACACAAACCAGTTCAGTTATTCACATGAGTTGCTTTGGGTCCCCGAGTTTAAGGGAATAAAAGGGAAATGATAAAGAAAGCTCCATTTTTATTATGCTGTCAAGATGAAAAGGATAAAGTTACCATTCAGGAGACACTGAACAGTGGTTCAAAGTGAGTTACTCAAGTTTCCAGAAAAGATACGGGAAGTCATGATGGTCATGGGTTAAAGAAGTCTTCAGAGAAAGGTTAGGAGAAAACGGCTATGCACAGATACACAGGCAACTGGTGTTACTACATCCAATTTACTGTCCACTGCAGAGCGAAGTGATCTGCACGGAAGCCCACACAAACCTGGTGCAGCAGCTTTCAGTATCAGTCGAGTAGCTTTGTTACCAAGCTACATCTCAAAAGCAAAGATCTGTCTCAAGTCTGACTAAATTAAGGAACCCTACAGCTGTGTAAAGTGAACCTCATATATGTAAAATGCACTTAAAAAGTAATTTTCTCCATGTGTACTTTGCTCTTCTGTGTGTCCAAAGATTCAGCTGCTAGATAGCCACTTTGGTGGTAGACAGGAAGTAACTACTCAAAAGCTGCCATACCTTAACAGAGCGGAGAGTCTACCACTGCGAGAGAACAAACGAAAAAGCCCTATTCAGCCTCCCCCCTCAGATGCAGTAAAACAAAAAGCTACTTTAAAAAATCCCAACCACCCTTAAGTAAACAGCTAGGATAGACTTGCCAGTTAAATCGTTACAAGTTATAGACATAGCTTTTCAAATACTTCAAGATTTACTAGTCTGCAGCATACTAACACTGCTAAATCACCCGCAAAGTTGTAAACTACAGATGATTCTTGCTCCTAATGTTCTGATCTAATTAAAACACTAGTTTAGCTACAACCACGTATTTCTGAACTTCTATACTGTAAGTTTTCTTTGGAATTTGTGTTTGAAGGCAGCAAATCAGCAAATTAGAATGTGTAACTGCTGCCTGACTGCATGTGTCCTTCCCAGAAAAGCAAACAGATGTCTAAAACACAGTAGCCATGCGCAGTCTGTCTTACCTGTGCTCTCTCTTCATCAAATTCCAGGCAGCCCATACCATCCAGTCTCTGTAGATCTATCCAGCCTTTCCAGATTACACAGACACCATTGAGAATCATAGGTGCCTTCAAGTACACCTGGAATAAAAGCAAAACACATGCTATGATTTTGAAAGCATTTACATACCTGCCTGCACAATGAAAATACTGATGCAGGAAGCTTCTTTATGTATTCTTAGAAGGCCATCCAAACCAGCTGGTAACACGAGACTCCACTTAACAGCTTCTCCTGCCTCCTTTCCAAGAACTCCTTTTAAATCAAGTGAATGCTGTAACTTTTGCCCACTGTATTGGATGGAATAAATTTAAGCTGTGTTCTCATTTTATAAACTAGTGTGCACCAGGATTTGGTTAGAATTCTATTACTGCTTTTAGTTAAAGTAAATGTTTTTCTTGTCAGCTTACCTTCGTGTCACAAAGAGCACGGCATGCTGCCAGACAGGGAGGATCCTTTACAGCACATTTAAATGGTTAAACGAACACATGCTTTCTTACTCCCAAGCAGCACTGTATTTTCACCAGTACATGAGCTCTTTTAACAAAGAACAAGCACTGGTTCCAGTCCTCCTCAAATTTATAAACTAGTCAGGTTTAGTAAAATATACTACACATACACCCCATGCTAAAAATAAGAAAGTCTTCCTGCGTCTATTCTAGCACTTGTGAAAGGCTTTTCAAAAGAAACACCACCAGACGAACAAAACCTGTCTACAGCACCATGTGAACAGTGCCTTGGGCTACAGCAAAGAATAATGCATGAGCTTAAGGCCCTACCTCTAGATAATGGTAGATGATACGGTAATTTAAAGCAGAAACATTTCCCCTTCTAAAGACCAGAGATTAATCTCCACACAGGAAATTTAAAAAGAAGCAAATACAACATTAAATGAGTTTGACACCTTGTATTTAATGACATCAGCCTTAAAAAACCCCACACACCCAAAACACACAGTAAAATTACCTAAATTGTAAAGAAAAAAAAGAAAAAAAAAAAAAAAAAATCAACCTTCAGTAGTTATTTCAGCCTACTTAGCAAGACAAAACCCCTCACAGAACAGAAGTTTGTCTATGTTGAATTGCCAGGGAGGTGAGCCATGCACGTAAGCCTGTACCCACTTCAGATTTAAAGACTGCCTAGACATTCAAAATCCTGTCAAGTCTCTTCAGTCTTCAGGAGCGACCTAGCTAGGTGGTGGAATTTCCACACAGTGCCGACTCTAGTAGTTCTAAATTCATCCTCTGGCAAATCCTCAAAGTGTAATTGATGTTTAGCACTATAGCGTATTTCAAAGCACCCCGACTGTGCCTTCTTGCTCAGTTCCACACTTATCAGCTAAGGTCACTCAAGCAGAAAAAGAAAAGGCTGAGAGACAGGAGGTAGAGAAGGAGGGTGAGCCTTCCTTACACAAAGGCTGTCCTGGTAAAATTAAGCACTGAACAACATGAAAGGCAATTCAGGAGTGGAAGAACGGGAACAAATAACATGAAACCAACTGTCAAACAAGTAATGTTATTTGCCAAAGAAAACACACATTTCATCCCCGATCTTGATTTTTCACAACTTACCACACTTCAGTATGAAGTGACATACTCTAGAGGTTTTAATTAGTACCGTTAGCAGTAGCTCAATAATGAAGAAATAAAGATTAGTTCAAACATATCTTCTTCGTATCAGCTCTCCTACTGCAGGGCCCCCACTAAGAAGAGCACAGACTGGTTTTCTGTCCTCGTATTCACAGACTGGCTATGCAAGTCATCACACCTATGTCTTCGTGATGACAGCACAGTATGCAGGGCGCAGATCTACCGGCCAACAGCCCCTGCGAGCAGAGGCGTCAGAACCGGCATGAGTAAGATGTGCACTACCAGGAAACCACCTCCCCCACAGCTCTCATTTCAAGACTAATCATTTCAAACATGAAATACAACACTGCTCCCTTTCAGCAGAGTCTTCACCCATTCATCTCCCAAGAAATAAACAAAGTATGCACCATCAATTTAATAGGAGTGTTTAATTAGTTTAGAAGTGGAAAACAGTTAAAGAGGCTATTAGAATCAAAAGTCATTCCCTTCTAGGAACAATGCAGAGTAATTCAAAAGAAAAAAAAAAAAAAAAGGCAGCATAACCTAACTATGGGTCTGTAAAGACAAAGCAGCCTGTACTCTAATGCTAGTTACTTTTTGCAAAAGCAAACATTTTGCTTATCTTCATTTCAGGTTTACTTTTCACCTTGCCTCCCCTATCCACAACAAAAGTCCAGGACATCAAAAGTTACATAGGACTTCCCACAGACGACAAAATCTAGCTTTTCAAGTTGTACAGCAGGAGAGCGGTTTTTGTTTGTTTCTTTGACACAGAATGTTATGCTGCCACTTCTTCCAGTGGCTGTCCAATTGCCCTGGTCACTGCAGCTGCTAGTGTATTATACGCAAACTTCATAGCTCAGCTGTAGCTGCCGAGGGCTCGGTACTTCAAATGCAATGCCTTACATATCACCTGGAAGCCTGAGCAGTGCTGGAAATTCTGTGAAAATCTTCAGGAGTCAAAGGGGAGAAGGGAAACAAGTTGACAGAGCCGATGTGATTACTGATGCCTACTATCTGCCCTAAGCACACTGACCAACAGCTGAGCTGCTGACACAGCAGCTTGTGAGCCACTGGCACAGGGCCTGACCTTCTGAGATAAAGTACTCTGCCCTTGCTCCTGAATCAGAGCCCTTAAAGCCTAACACCACTGGATTCAGGAGGTCTTCAAAACTCACATGATAAACTTTTTTCACCTCTGAAGAGATGAACTCCTTAGCAAGATACTTGAGTTTTGAAATTGCTATGTAATCATTCAAATTTAGAATAATTCATACTGAAACCACATGGGCTTATGCAAGAACTTTTCTCTCATTAAAACACACAATAAAGCATACTGGTGCTTTTTCCTTTATTTCAGAGAAAGGAATTTAGACTGCTTTTCCCCGTTCTCCTCTTTCTGGAGAATGGAAACCACTTAAGATTGTAGCCAAAACCGTTTAACCACATTATTTCCTTTTCAGATAAAGCCATGCTGGTTCCCTTTCAATTTCCAAACTTAACAGAATTATTAATAAATTACTGCCCTTGTCTATGAGCACATGATCTGTTATGGCACCTCAAAAGCCAGCACAAAGTCGTCTCTTAAAACTTTCAGAATTCTCCATTCTGAAAGTTGCCTTAAGACAGTCACAGTAAGAGAGAAAAGGCAAAACCCACATTATTTCTATAAAGACCCCAACTTCCCCCCTTAATATTACTGAGCTATACAATTTGATTAAAAGTAGATAAAAGGATGCCTTTGTTAAAATAACTCTTTCAAGGTTTTGTTGCTAACCCAAGATTAACTGCATTTATATAATTTTATAAATCCTCTACACACCTCCAGATGTTTTTCATATCTGGAAGTCAGTCTTGTAAAAGTCAGACACTTTGGTGAAAAGCACTAGAGAGCAGTAGGAAGTAGGAAGGAGGGGTTGGAAGTCAGGCAACTATCAATTTCATTCAGTGGACAAATTTAATGCTACATAAAGAAACACCATTAAAGGAGCATGCAAGAGGAAAGGATACATTACACAGCTGCCTCCTTTCAGAGTATGGGCCATCATATAAAGCAAATGAGGTATGGCTTTTCTGACAGTGACAGCAGACAGTTGTGTAAACTAAGTCAAGCATTACCATACACATGTTGAAGGAGGAGAGTAAGTTCTCCCTCGTTCTGCACCCTCATTTTTCATACACTGGTACTGACAAAGCTAGTTAGATTCTGAGACCTAGGTAACCTGTCACATACTGAAATCTGCAATTTTTACTAGCTCATATCAGTTTAATTTTTGTTCAGGTGTCTGTTATACAAAAGCTTCATTTAACCTCAAACTGTATCTTCCATTTAAACTCCTACTACAAGTCAAAATAGCATTATCCTTTTTAAAACGAGAAAAGTAGACATGTTACTTTTACATCGGAAACAGGCTTTTAGTGTTAGAACAAATATTCTGCTTGCTGACTGAATGATCAGCAAGAGTAAACACTCTTATCTCTTGGCAGATTATCTGGATGGAGAATAAACAGCACCATAAAGACACGTAAACTTGAGAAGGTGCTGCATGAATATGCTATGCTCTAAACTGTTGAGCTTGGCCTACCAGCTGGCTTGATCTCAAAGACTTCTGCCACACCTTCACTATATAGCATGTCTCTCACCTTCCTTTTTTTACTCTTTCAACTAATCTGTTATGTTTTTTCATCTGCAGTTAAATAAGCAACCCTCTCCTCAAACTCCAACTAACCAAGAGTTAGCTTTGTTGTTAAAAATAGGCAGGTGGCTTCTGTAACACTATTCGTTCATGTTTTAAAAAACAAACTTGATTTGAATACAGTGAAAGAGACAGAACAATTCTCAATGACATTAAAAAAAAGCAGCTTTACTTGAGCACAAGACACAAAACCTCAGTTTCACATCCTATTTCAGTCCTCTAGTAAATCCTTATCTCACAACACCAAGGTATTTAACTGATGTGCTATAGTTACGCTATCTGTACGCTCCATCCACACATCCTGCAGTTACAGAAAATGTTCCTTCTCCCTAAAGCAACCAAGCCATTTCCTCCCCCAGAGATTGCACACAGTTCTCACCACCCACTGACTAATGAATCAGCACCCTCACAACAGCCACCCCACAGAGACGACCAACTTCACCCCCCCAGGAAACACCAGTCCCCAGTGAAGTGGTGAAGTCCCCTCCCTTCTGTTTTCATTTTCCCAGCACACTGGAGCAAAACGCATTCTTTCAGAAGCGGCACAGTTCTGACTCACCCTCCGCCTCATCACACACACGTCTGCCCATTCATAACTGCTCGCACAAGCTGCCTCTCTCGGTCGAGCCAAGTACGTACGTCCCAGTTTTGATCCCACCTGCCCCTGAATCATACCCCACTTCTAAATATTTAAACAGCAGTCTCCCCAGTGACTTCATATTTGAAACACTGACCACTAAGAAAGAAACAGCTGTAAACATTTACTCCAAGTAAGAAAGATGTTAAATCGGTTAAGGCTAACCTCATCATTTCAGTTTCTCTTAACATGGTCTGTATACGCTGCCAGTAAAAGGAGACTACCTATTCAAAATGCTCAATTAGGAAATTATGTATTCGTCTGTTTCCTTTAATAGAAATCTCAAAGGAGCATGCATACATTTTCATAAATAAAATGCAGTGGTCTTGCCATTCAGATTTGGCACGACTGTTCTGAAATGCAAAGTTGAATCAGTCCCGTCCCCCTGAAATACCAAGACTCACTTTCATATCATAATCAGGGAAGGGTCACTAGCCTGGGTTTCAAAAAGGGGGAAAAAAGAACGAAAGAGGGAGCAATCTTTGAAATGCAAAAAGAAAAAATAAAGCTTTTGTAAAACTTCGAAACAGAGATTATACATAAAATCCTCGATCATTTGAGGAACAAAACAGAATAGTACCCTCGTTATTGTAATAACAGCTGAAGTTACAGCAAAAACTGACAACTCGTACAAGGCTTCAGACTACGCTTTTAGATATGGATCACTCGTATTTTAAAAGAAACTAACAAAACCCCACCAAGTCACAGACAGAGTTTACAGCATTTATCAGACTTTGTAAATTCAATTCTGAAACAAAACCCTTGTAACAGTTTTAAGTGGGAATGAAACAGTAAGCAGAATCCCATTTAGCAAGTCACTACCAGTGAAACAGATTTCTTAGTGTTTTTAATCTTAGAACAATAAACACATCGCTACAAATCATAAGAGCTCAAAAATCCAAATTTTGATCAATCCTTCTGTCTCATGCCTCAAAGCATATTATTATTCTTCATTCAAACACAAAAAGAAAATGTTTCCTAAGAAGCTACATCTTGAAACAGCTTCCACTAAAGGAAAATTAGGGTTTTTTAAAATTTAAGCCTTCTACTATTCTGCAAAAACGCAAAGGAAGTGATACTTCCTGGCAAAACAAGAGTCTTTCCTAACCAGTTGTACATGGATGACCCAGCTGTGGCTTTCGAGATGAACACAGCTCTAAGTTTCTCAGGGGTGGCACCTATGTCACAACTGCACCGCACGGGCGAGGACAGGCCCTGGCTGGGTCAGCGTGGGGCACCCCACAGGGCCAGCACCATCGGTTCTCTGCCTGTGACCTGCCCCAAAGACATTTCTCTTGCAGCTTTAGACTACGTAAATAACTCAGAAAAAGGCTGGCAAGATCCAGAACGACCAGGTCTGTCGTAGTGTATGAACAGATCTTTGGAAAAAGTCCATTTCAACTTTTTAGTTTTCTTCTTTCCTCTGTGCTACCTCCACATGCCGTAACGCCCACCCGAAAAACACAAATAGACCAGAACACAACCACCCAGGCATTGGTTTTTACAGAACACAAGAAGAATATCTGGAAAGAAAGTTTAACATTCAAAATGAAAGAGTTACTCTATTTCACCAGCTATGACAAAGATCGGTTCCTCAAGCAAAACCAGAAATATCAGCAAAACAGTATGCTTGCTAAGAGTCTCAATCTAGACTGTTATGCTTAGAAAAAAAAAAAAAAAAATGAAGAAAAAAGTTATGCAGCCTTTCATACCACAATGTTTTAAGATTATAAAAAGTAGTGGAAATACAAATTCACTGACTGTGAGGAACAAAATATCTTGAAGAAAAGAATTTGCTGAAATACAAAATACCCCATGAATTGCTAACAGCCTGTACTAGAATTTTAATAGCAACAAGTAAAAACAGCTGAGCACAGGGCTAACCAATCTAACTATTATTTGCAGGGGTTTATTGTATATAAACAGTTAAAATTGTTGTTAGAGATTCTAAACCCCTGTATTTTCCCCCCTTTCAAGCAATACATCCCTGGTTCATTCTGCTTCTGCGTTTTACTTCTCCTTAAATCATAGTTGAAACTTAATTAATTGACTTTAACTTCTCAGAAACATTTTAAATTTAGTCTGACCCTTACCAGAAATACTGTACCTGCCAGACGCATAAGTCAGAAGAATACAAATTTTTTAATCTAAGTTTTAGACTCTTAGATGTATTTCCTCCCTTCCCCACCATGAGAACCTCTAAATCTATACATGCCTATCTATACATGCTAATGTCAAAGGTGATTCAAGATACAGCTTGAAGTACTAGCTTAAGGCATTTCATAGCCAAGGAAAAAAAAAATCTCAAAAAACTTCTGCAGTAAGTTCCATTCAAGAACACCAACAACACAAAAAATATCCATTTTAGTTCTCTAATTATAGCAGAAGGTGTTGGGATAAGAAGTGATAGCATTCCCTTGCTGTATTCCCTAAGGAAAGAAAGCACTCCAATCCGCAACTAGAAAACCATCTCATAAAATACTTGCTACAGTTTTCAACTTCATAGCAAAACTTGAGGGTCTGGTATTATGAACTTTGGCCAATTTTTAAGCCAATTTTATAAGCCACCTGTTTTTATTGCAAACATCACTAATGTTTCAGAAAATGTCCATCCAAATCGAATGCAGATGTGACACAATCCATTTTTGAAATTCTATGTAGTAAAAATAACTCTGTATGGACTTACATTAAAAATGTCTTTGCAAGCAGCATCAGAGCTGTGACAAAACCTCTCTCAACATGCTTTTGGTATTACTGAAATACTACAGTGATGGTGTTTGGCCTGATTTCTAAAACTTCAGAAAAAGAAAAGCAGAAGGATCTTCCCCACTTTAACGGAGAGACAGTTTACAAGTCACTTTTAGAAAACCGGATATTTATGGCTTTTTGGTGGTTGTTGTTTGTTAGGCTTTCTGTGCATACTTAGGTCAAGTATGTAATCACGACCCCTCTCCGAAAGCAGAGCAATGTTTCATTACATTATGCAGGTTACTATTTCAGTTAACTAAAAAATAAGTCAATAACTAAGAACAGATATTGAAGCATCAAGGATGCTGGAACGAATGTGATTAAAACCTGTAGAGACTATTCCTGATTTGAGATCACCGGTCAGTACTTATGCTTAGAGGCCAGAAAAACCCAGTAAAATGCTACTGCACAGAAATGATATTCATCATTTACTAACAAATCTCCAGACACAGTTCATTGTTCCAAAATACTGCAATTGCTGGACTGAGCAGGAAACATACACTACACTCTACCAAAACCACCAAAAAACCCCAATAAAAAGCATAAAGTAGGTGGCTTCTTGTTTTCGCAGTGTCACTACAAAAAGGTCTAATGCCTCCCAACATGAAATGCGTCTCATGCTCAGACTCACCCCACTTGCCTTCAAAAAGACAAAAACCAACGATGTAGATGGAAATGAGAATCAACAAAAATGGAATGAGCAGAATATAAGGATAATCTGAAAGACAAACACATGCTGGGGTTTTTCCCTGTGAAACTTTACAGCGTCTTTGATCAGTACATCTTTACCACTACATTCTACATCTGAAAGATGACTTAACTTTAAATCTACTCTCTCAAAATGGCATACATTAAAAAAAGACCCAATTTTTCTTACAACATTTAAAAAGAATAATGTTTTTGCTAGGACACTGCAGCTGGTGTGCTGGTACAAGTCTGCACGCATGTCACTAACAAATACTTATGGCTCACCAAACCAGTTAACCAACAGGGACACACGCAGCTTTGTGCCATGTTGACAGAATGTATTTTTCAGGCAAATTTCAAAATTGGTTGGGAAATGAGTTATTTCCAAGCTTCCAGAATATAGCATAGCAAAAACCAGTTGTAACTAAAAAGTCCAATAGAGGGTCAGAAAGAGAGGTTTACCTAAAACACATCATTTATACATCATGCTACCTGCATGCAAATAAACAGCCTATTAAACCTGTAATTTTGAACTGAAAATTTGAAACATGTAATGCAAGTATACTCAACTACAAGATACCCACTTTTGACAACATGGGTAAGCAACTAATAAAAACCATTCCGGAACTGACCTGAACAGGAGAGGGGCAAGAAAAGCTTCCTCTTGTGCCCTTTACCTTTCATTACATTCTTGAGCACTTTTGAATGCCTCACCCTTCGCCCTTAAGCAGGATTCAAGTCTGGAAAAACTGCATGAGCATTTATTCAACAAGTAGTGCTGCATCAAAACTTAAAATAATGCAAGTTAGTAATTTTCTGTCTTTTGTATACCGTAACAACTATGTAGCTTTCATCATCCAATAAAATTTCATAGTGTCATAATTATTCTGTAGAAAACTGCTGGCTTCTGCAGAGAAACGTCATTAGAAATGGCTGGGAATTTCCTTCAAGAGAATAATTAGCACTTTGAGATACAAGTTTAATACCAAGTTCTCCAAACAGCAAAATCCTGGGAAAAAAAAAAAAAAAAATCACCACAGTTATAAAGATAGTGAACAATATAAATACAGCTCTGGTTAGCTAAAATGAAACAAGAATTGACCCAGGACAAGATCAGTAAAGGAGAGAACCAACACTGTATGATCCACAGGAGAGGGAAACAGATTTAAATTCTTATGCACTATTTATTTCGATTCCCTATAAACTACCTACTGATTCATTTTCTTGAAGTTCAATAAACTTATAGCTGACATGAGCTATACTTCCTCAAAAGTCTGATTCTCAAGTTCTAGGCATCAGAATAGAGCTTAAAAAATTTTAATACTGCTTCTCTCAATGCTGTCAGGAAAGCACCATCCTGTATGTTTCATGAACAGTCTGTTGTAAGACCTTTTGAAGTGATTAGAAACATCAGCTTTCTGGTTTGCTGTAACCAAAATCCTGATAGTTTTCTGAAATGAAAACCCACCACAATGAGAATTCTGCAATGAAAATACCAAGTTGTGCAATCACATTGCAGGATACTGTACTCCTAGTTGGACGCATCTGGAGATGGGATGATTGCTCACTGTCCCTCTGCCCAAGTGAAAATGTTTGTCCTCAATATATTAAAAAAAAAAAAAAACAACAAACCAAACAAAAAAAAAAAACAAAGTAGTATACAAGCTTTATAAAGAAATCCCCAAACACTCTTCAGTAGCATAAGAAAAACAGCTTCTATAGTTGTTTTACTTTGTTTAGATGCCTTCCTGCCTTAGTTTTCCTATTCTTAAGCATTCTTTAGGCTTGCATTAGTTTTCCAAAAATAAAAAGTCCAGTATTGCCTCTACTGAAGAATGTAAGCTTTTTCCTTTATTTATTTAAAGGAATACACTGGCTGAAAAGAAGCTAAAATTTTCTCCTTGTCACCTCCAATCTGATGTGTCAAGCAATGCCGGCTACTGCTCAACTGCCACCAAGAGGTAAAAGTCCCCATCAAGTGTTCCACTGCCTCTTTCTTCCCTAGGTTTCAGACCTAGAAGTATCTGAAATATGTGACAAACACCACTTTGTCCCCGGTCACTGTATTTCAATAGAAACTTAAATTTTTTTTATGACCTTTACTGTATAAATTATGCCAGATTTAAGAACTCCTACCACCTTCCTATTTATACTGAGATGAACAGATAAAACGAGGTGCATAGCCAGAAGTCCCACAACATAGAGCTGCTGCCTGCAACTAAGCCAAGTATCTTACACAGTGAAGGAAGGCAGAAGTTCTGTACGGACTCCTCAAGTAGCTGCAATTTGGATCTTATATGCAAGTCTAGATATTACTGTAACAGAAAATATACACACTTTCTGCTTAGACAAAACATCTGCAGCATCAGCTATTTACCAAAAAATGATCATTTCATTAGCACTCATCTTCTTGGAGTATCAGTCTTGTGCAGGAGACCTATTTTTTTTTTTCTATATTACTGTCACAGTACATATTTCACCAGGGCAACTTGTTAAACATCAAACATGCAATTAAGCAAGCTAATTAACTCATTTTGTTACTTTTGCTTTGGAAAATAAAGCTTGAAGAAACATTTCATTAACTTTCAGAAAAATGGCAGTTTCTTGTAGCAAATGTTTCATCATCTTACTGAATTTTTTTTTCTTGTTTAATATAAAGTATTAAGTGATTTTCGCAAAGAAACAGACATCCTCAAAAGCAATGCTCTTGCTTTTCTCATTCATTTATAAAAAGAGCAGAGAAGCATAATGTTAACAGCTTTGCTTAGTAAGTGGAGACTGATATGAAAACAAGAAGATTCAACAATCCCAATGTCTGGATTTCTTCCAGTATCTCTGCTGCAGAGATCTAAAGTACTGCTTTCATCCACACACCACTCAGCTGTCCTTATATATAGCTGGTTCCCAAATGCAAAATTTAGCTCACTAACTCTGGTTTTGTTCTTCTTCTGGGAAACTTTAGGATGACGGTATGAGTAAATTCTAAGTCTTGTCTATACAACTCTAATGGGTGCATTTAGACCATTGGAAAAAGTTCAAGGTTATGTATTAAATATGACTGAACAACTGCTTCTACAACATGTAATAAAAGCTAATCAAAAGCAGGTTTACTGATGGCAGATCTTAAGTACTTAGGACCTACAGAAAGGGCTAACAGGTGGGCGTCACAGCCAGCACAGCCACGCTCCAAGTTTCACAACGGCACCGTCACTGCTTGCACCACAATGCATGAACAAGGCTGTGTGCAGTAACAAAAGTATTTGGAGGATGGGGGGAGCGAAAGGATTACGGGGAAAAGGCTGTGGGTATTGTCACATGAGAGATGTCTGGTGTGACTCATGCTCTAATGGCACAGGGCACCCCAAGATAAATCACCCTTCAGGAACAACTGCCCAAATCTCAGCCAGCGGCTGCTTGCCAGCACAGGACAACATGTACCTACCGAACAAGCTATGAGTTCTAAAGATTTATCTTCCCAAGTTCCTAACTGTTAATAACGTATAGAGTGGATGCAGACAGAGGCACCTCCCAATTTTGAGGGAAACTGAATAAGCAAAGATACACTATGACTACCTGGTTTCAAATGGAGTTTCAATTAAATAGCTCTCTTCTATGCAATAGCAGATCTTAACAAATAACACCTCAAAATATCTAGGCAAAACAAGAAAAAGTTTCACTCTCCTCTAAAGCAAAAATGGTATAGGAGCATAAACAAAGTAATTACGTATCGGGGCGGGGGGGATGTGTGTGAAGAAAATAAAAAAGCAGAAAAGAAATTGAGCAGTGTCTGCTAAATAAAAGACTCTTAAGCACAAACACAATAATAAAACCTAGAATCACAAGCAGCTACAGAATACTCATATTTTACCCAAACCACATAGACAATCCTGGATGAAAACTGAATCAAGGGGACCATCCAGGAAAGTGAATTCTTCCCGTTCACCACACCTTTGCAGGAATCCCACCACACAACTGCAAGAAAAAATTAAGCCGTTTAGGCAGTCTGGGTACCCCACCAAACCCATATATCTGCTGTCAGAATGACCGCACACTCACTTTCCTGTTTAAAGGTTACAGAAAAAGCCTGAAAAAAAAAAATGACAGTGGTGTGGGCTTCACCACTGGGCAACACCACTTCCCTTGGCTGAAGCAGACAAGAGCACCTCAAAGGGCCAGAGCACTCAGACAGTTCAGCAGCTGATGGGCCTCCACTGCCCACCAGCTGCTCTTTCCAGAAGAATCTCCCCCAGTTACCACAATGTTTTGGGGTTGTGGGGTTATCAGGGAGACATGAGTAGGAGGATGAACAGTTGTTAAAGGGCGCTCAAGACAAGCACCAGCTCTGAGAACAGGCACCAGTCAGATTTTCCCTGCTCCACGTTCCTGAAGCAAGCTGAAACTAAGCCAGAAGAGGAATTCAATATCATTCTGCTAGCCCAGAGAGAAAAAAGCAGGTGAACATGATAAAAATATGACCCCAAAATATCATTATCTTAACCCACCAGTGTATTAAAGGATTCGCTAAAAATCAGTCAAGCTACACAATAAACCTCACCTTGACTTAAGACTTGGAAGCAACAAGGTGGTTCTGCAAGACAAAGCATTTATGAGCAGGACAGCTCCCGGGAAACATGTTCTCACCAGATGCCCTCACAGATTAAGAGACAATCCACAAAGAATGCCAAAATACCCCCTAAAGGTTGGTATTTGCTAGTTTTTTTAACCCAGTTACATCTTACATGCCCATATGCCTCTGCAACATACAAACAGCTCCGTGAACTTTTGTTATGTGATGCCCAACTCTCCAGGGTTGTAGCATTGTCTCCTGAAGTGCTTTAAACAGAGACCTTCACAATAATTTGAAGTAGTATTGAATTACTACAGACTCTCTTTCTGTCCAGAAACTCAGTGGATTGCAGGAAACACATAAAAGTAACTGCTAACTCTGAGAACACTTTAGATGGTGACAATGCAAAACCCCCAAATACTGCTGAACTGGAAACACAGGAACTTAAGGAATATGGCTTTTTAGCACTACAGCAAGGGTAAAATTAGAGCTGAAACTGGAAATCAGTTTCCCAGACACCCTTACCGATTTTTTAAAACTAAGCACACCCAAAGAAAGAAAAAAGAAAGCTGCTACCCCAGCTTTGTCTGAATTAATCAATGTTTCATCTAAATTCCTCAGAAAGTGGTGGGGAACAAAGAAGGTAGAACTTCCGATTCAATACAGGTTAGCACTGATACTCAGATATTTCTCATAAATTAAGCCTTCACTTTCCAAGCAAATTCAACTGGGTACCCTGTGATCCCGTGTGTGACCAGCAACTGCATTTGCTCAGAAAATGAAGCAGTCAATATACCATCCCAATAATTTATGAAATTTTATTGCTAAATCAGAAAAGAAAAAGTTGATTTGGGGACGAGTCCTATCTATCAAACCTCCAGTGAGAAAATGGGACAAAAGTGGAAAACTAGTGCCGTTGGCTGCCATTTCAAGAGTTTTTATTCAAATACAGCACCTTTCTTTCTAAATACATCTCCATAACTGCTGTAATGTCTGCAGCACAACAGAGATTTTCAGTTTCCTTGATTCATCCAAGCACTTAACATCAACTCATAGCCAAATAAAATTTCCTAATTATGACAAAAAATTGCACAAGTAGAAATTCAGCATCTTCAGGAAGAAAACTGAAGTCCGGTAATCTTTAGTTATGGCTAGAACAAAGTGAATGGTGTAATGAGTAGAGATCCTCGCTACATCACACATGTGGCAAGCTAGGCACTCTGAATCAATTTAAATCATGTCTGACGTGCTCTCCTCCAGAGTTGCGGAGTTCATAGCATATTATAGTAAAATAAGCGTGTGTTGAAGACTCTGGTTTATGAGCAGCTGCCGCTGAACAGCAGACAGGAAGTTAAGCTGCATTCAAAGTGATATAAAGGGGAGAGGAAGTAGAACAACTTCACACACTTCATCAGTGTAATGTTTGGTATTTAAACAATAAAAAAGAATATCTGAGAACTAATGTTCTTTCAGGCAAGGAAGACCAGAGCTGTATAAACATCGTGACTAACAAGTGAACACTGGGGACATTTTATCCTACTGTAAGAAGTATACAAAATGGATCATGTAAAGAAAGTTGATCACATAGCTCTTAACAAGAGGACTTTCAATAAAATCACATTTTAAGAAGCACTGAAATCCACACATGCACAGTTCAGCCCGAGGTTCATATGGTTTCAGTACAGAACTGTAAGTAAAAATTAAAGAACTTCATAAAGCACAATAAAACTAGTCTAAGTAATTAATGATACCAGAGAACCAAGGTGAAAATAAAGCTCTCCATTTAATTCCAGGGTTCAGGTATGTGAGATTTCAAGCAATACATTAAAATACTACACTGTGTGCCTCTGAATTTCTTAACAATACCTATTCATTTATTCTTAAAAAACAAAACAGGACATTAGCTGACAACACAAATTATGAGCAAGCCTTGGTATGGTTCAGATATCCAGAAACAGGACATATATTGAACTTGATGCAGCCCACACACCCCCACAATCACAATGAAATACAATATTCTATCATTTTTACAATCTAGGGACCTATTTTTTTTCAGTGCTACTTTTCCTTTTGCTATGACAAACCTGAAAAATTGCTCAAATACACAATTAAATTTGCTACAGGTCAAAGACAGCACAGAATGTTAAAACTATCTCAAAAAAAATGTTAAGCTTGAGTCTAAAATGAGTAGAAACATTAAGTGAACACTTAGCCATCCAATTCTTGAATTAATGAAGACAGGGTATCCACTAGAGGCCTACCCACCCATTGTGAACATCAGATGCATCAAATTAAAAGGCAAATTAAGCATACGAAAAACCCCTCAGTTAAGAAATAGCAGAAATAGGAAAAACCTCAGGCCTATGCAGTAGATACAGAATCCTAACTTTCACATGGATTCACAAGGGTGTTGCTCTTTCTAAAAATTCAGTCATTTAAGATGATATTCTAGCAGATGCTGCATTGGTAACTTTGTCAATCTGTGTACAAAACTGCTTAGGCACAATAGTGACATACTTCAACACTGGATAAACTATTTTGGGCCATCATTTGCTTAGCCAAACACTGAGGCAGAATTCCAGAATAAAAATATTCTAGTGTTTGTAAGTTTATCTACATTCTAGATCTCAAACTAATGCCTAAAATAATAATTAACTGACAGCTCCCCCTATAGCCTTTTTTTATTCATATAATTAAAAACATGCCTTGCTGGCTTACATCCAGTGATGAACAAACACACATTATGCACTGCCTCAAGAATCAAAGCTCATAAAACAATGTTGCACAGAGCTACAAAAAATCACATGGTATTAAGAGACTGCTGAAGCCTATGAAAGAAATTCTTAATAGAACCAAATGACAAAAATCTAGAGAGGACAAAATCTCAGACAATGCATACGAGACACTTATAACTGTTTCTGTTGATAATATACGGAACACTCTCCCATTCCCCTTACTCCTCTTCCGAGGTTATGGGAGTGGCTTTCAGACACACAGAAAGAATACTTACAGACAAGTTTAATTCTGTGCAGAGCAAGCCTGCATTCCCGTGTGATTTACACTAGTAATGTCAGATTACAACAGTGAATTTGTGATTTGTTCATACTGGAGCATAACACTATTCCCATTTGCTAGTTTGTCCACCTCTAGCCACGTTCAGATGAATTCTTTCGAACATTTTAATGAAGCACTCTAGAATTTACTGTAAGCACACATAAAACAGGGAGTGGCATTCATTAATGAGGCTCATGCTCTATTTTAATACACAGCATATCTACCACGCTCTTACATGATTAAGACAACGCAAGAAAATGGATGAAGTAGTTCAGTACTTGAAGAATTCATTCAGAGAAAACAAAGTTAAAAAAATCATAGGAGTAAATAAAATTAGTTTTGAACTGGCAAGAAGAGAGACTTCAGTCTTCTTACACATTACAAGAAAAATTCCTCATTCAATTGTGAGCCAGAATCAATATTTTTCAATAAGAGACAGATTCAATTCAGTTTCCTTAGCAAAGCAGTCAGTACCCAGCATAGCTAACTTTACTCCTTCTCCCCCAATCTGTCAAACTTCTGCAAGCCTCACAGGACTAAAAGGAAAAGAAGGAAAAGAATTTTTTTCCAAAAAACCTCATTACCTTGAATTCCAAATCTGCCCTCAGGAATTTTTTTTTCTTCCAATCAAGTTTTCCCACTACGGGAAATATTTATCTTCTACCTAGCAGCATTTAAAAGACCCAACATGCCATTAAACCTGAGTATGCTTCAAGTATTTCCTCTAGCCTGGTAGGTTTGGTAGCACTAGCTGTTACTTGTAACAAGAGCAGATAAAAAATTTTAGGCAAAAGCAAGAGTTTTGTAGTCTATTAAAAATATTGAAAGACAAAAAATTATACAGAAATTAGCCTGAAACAGAAAGGCTAGAGGGCTTTAGTGCTGGTCCAAACCTACCGAGGTCTGCAGAAAGTCTCCTACTGAATTCAGTGATCTTTTGATCAGTCCCAGAGCATCTACAGTAGCATAGATAAGAGACATTTAAAGGTACATTTCAGCTTTAAAACCAAACCAGCTGTAAGTGATTTCAGTAACTTTATTCTGACAAGACTAAGCAAGGCTTCCAACTTTACGTCTCATACAGCTTTACAGCTACCATCGCTGTCATTCGGGAGTTCTAGCTTTCGCTATCATTCTATGGGACAACCACCTCAGAAAAAAAAAAAAATGTTCAGAAATCAATTCTGAAAGTGATGCTGCTTCTGTATTATAGCTCCTGGTGAAAGCGAGAAAAAAAGCTTCATTCCACTGAGCAGCACACTGAATGCTTGCCGTAACAACTGGCAGCCTAAGACCCGATGAAGTAACCTGTTCAAAGAGCAATTTTTCATGAGTCTACCACAATTAATTGGCCAAAGTCTAATTCCTGAACCACTTTAGAAGCACCTCCTCAACACCATATTTAAATTGTCCCCCAAAATTTTATCGTAGTATGACAGCAGAAATAAAGTTCTGTTATTCAAAATAATAAAAAGCCATTGGTACTGCCCATGTGTTTCCCTCCAGATATATTAACACACTTTAAAACAAAGTGATACCAGATTTTATCCTACCAGCTTTCAGCTGTACTCATGTGACTACTTGCACGCACCGAGATGTGAAATAGCAGTAATTTTGCATCATACTTGCAGTCCACGCTAATGAGATCATAAGCACAATATAAAAATTTCTTTCAGTCACAACAATTTCCTTCTTACCTTGCCTCCTTCTCTTTCAAAGTCGACATATTCCCGGGTCGGTGTCTGTCGCTGCTCCCCCTGCCAGCTGGCCGGAAAAAACTGGAGAGACAGATTGGTTCCTGTGGCCACAAAAGCCTTTTAGAAAAATCAATACAAACAGGATCAGGGAGCAAGACATTACATAAATTATGCAGGCAGTCATTTATTTTTACATCAGTTTATGTCTTAAGCCAGGCAGCATAGAGAATACTTAAAGTCAAAAACATGCACTCATCATTTTTCTTAAGTATTAAGTTACAAACATCTGATTCCATTTTGACAACATTTGCCATTGGCTGATTCAGATATAAAATAAAACATGGAATCAATACTTCTTTCAAATCAGTTTTGCTGACATTAGAATCTGTCCTTTCAGTTCTGCCTGGATACCCTCCACCAACTTAGTACCTGCAGCGTTAAAAATTGCCCACGTTTTTTCAAAAGCTTGCATATCTCTAAAAGAAGTACTGCTGAAGGAAAACCAACTCCTGAAACCTGTTACTAGGGACATCATCTTTTTGAAAGAAAAGGACTTGCTTCCTTCCACAATCTACTTGCACTTAGACAAACACTTATCTGAACTGAAATGTAAATATTCTTATTTTATCATCTACGGGCAAGCACCGTCAATATACAGCTCAACTAAATTTCACAGGATTAAGTCCTTCTGCCTCATTAAGACACCAGTGAAATCCAAATCAGAGATGCTGTGTCAGTGAGAACAGGCAAACAGGAATTCTTCTCAGCTGCAGCCCTTTGTAAAATCATTTAAAGGGACTGACTTCACCGTATTAGAAAACGTGTGCATTGCTTTCAAGTAAATAATTTTCTATGTTTTCAAATTAAAATAAGCTTGAGTTTTCTTTATAAATTCTCTGAATTTATTTGTATATATAATCAACTCCAAGCCATGAAGAGTACATCAATTTATAGACATGAAATAAATTATTTTTGCAAGTAGAAGTCGGATTCACAGTATTTATACCCTTCTCTGGTACATGTGAGTATATCCTATAAGCATGCACATACTCAAACACACTCCCAGAATATAATTCTGCTCAAAATCCCAGGGCTAAACATAATTTGTTGCAATCAAATAACTGTATTGATTACCATGATCACTCTAGATTTAAATGGTCATTAATCCAGTTGTTCTTAAAAGCTATACAAATACTACTCTAATAGTTGGAATTTCCTGACAAGGAGATTCCTTTCAAGCAACCCAGAATTCAGTAACTTTATGGTATAACCATACTGCTACCAATGCACAATAGCTCTACATGTCATTTAAGATAGTTCTGGTCATGTACTGCAATGCTGTCACAGGATTAATACCTCCCATTTTGAAAGCAGAAGTGCTTTGTCTTGACTTTTTCTCCTCTGTCAAGGGAAACTAATACTCTGCAATCCAGTTCTATTCTGGACTATCCTTAAAAGCAGACTTTTTTTTTTAATTTAAATCTCCCATTAAGCACATTCTCAGTGTTGTTAAAACTGATGAATCGGTCCTACTAATATTGGGGAGGGGGATATTGTCTTGGTACATTCAATATTTGTTTGCCCTACAATACGCAAAGACCAACATTTCAGTGTAATAGAAGCTTCATCGAAGATACACTTGCACAAATAGGAAGCATCAAAACTGCGAGGGCTGCGGACCATCAGTATCAGGCTGATTAGCTTGTATTATTCTCCCCTTGCTCTTCTAAGTGATTCTGTTTACCTATTAACAAAAAGTTATACTTATCTCCAATTATTTTTGATTTGTAAGTCATCACCACTTAAGTCTGTTCAAGAACTACCTTCCCACCTCCGAGCATCCTTAGCAAATACGTGTTTTATATTCCTGTATTCTATACACTGAGAACAAAATGCCAAGGAGAGGTCTTTGAGTGTAAGCCAGCTGACCACTGCAGCCTCCCAGACCACTCCAGTTTCTGCAGGTCCCGAGGATACCGGGTCAGAAATACCATGCTTGCTTTCTGGGAAACCGAGCGAGACAGCAAAGTGCCCGTGCCTCCCTGCTTCCACCTTCCAACTCCTGCTCGAGGGCCATGAAAAGCCATGGGGAAAACACCAGAGAAAAGAGGAAAATGAAAGTACACAAATTCCTACATCCTCACAAAGTCACGCAGGCAACATTTAAACCACAGGCTATTTGAAAAACTATGTCGATATTTATTCTCTGGATTTTTGAAGCCTGTTCCCTCCCTTTGAACAGATAAACCATCCAGTTAAAATACTCACGCACTTCTCAAATCAAAATCATAGGTCAATACTGAAAAACTTGAGAACAATCTCACTAGTTATCACACAGGACTACACCGAACCCAACAATTTTCTTCTAGTACCAAGCAAATTTTAAACAAATAAAAAAAACCCCAATTCACACTACTAGTTTGATCTTAAACTGGAAAGTAAGAAAATTGTAATTTTTTTTGTTTTTTTGTTTTTATTTTTTTGTTTTTTACACAGAGCTTTTTAAAGCTCAGTCTGAAATGCTATCATACACATATGCCTCAAATTTTGCAAAACGCTTATCAGGTAGTACAAGGGTGATCCGACCTACACGTAGCCAACAAATACAAGCACCATCCAAAAAACAGGTAGTTAGGAAGTCTCCCAAAACAAACTGAACATGTGAAGTTATTTTCAAGTTATCAAAGCGATACCAGTAAATCCGAATTCTTATTTAATATTTCACAATTACTTGCTCAGCAATACTGGTAATTATTTTATTTCAATCAGAAGTTATTTGACAGAAGTAACCAACAACCTGCTGCCATTTTTACATTTAATCCCTACGCTGTTCTTGGGGGTTTTCTGCCTGCTTAAAAATATGTAAGGTCATTTGCAAAGGCTCCCTTTGGACATAAAAGAATAAATCCCTGATGTCTGGAAAAACATTCAAGACTAAAAAAAAAAAAAGTAAAATTGATAGCTCTTTTTAACATCAGTCATTACACACACTACATTTCTAAATAAACCTGACTATGTGTGCCCTGGTTCACAAAACAAAACCAGATGTTTCAGATCAAGAAATTTAGAGGCTGTTTTATAATTAAGAAGAAGTAAAAATACAGGCATCACTGGTTGCTTCCAAGGGATGAAGTTCTGGCAGAGAAAGACAGCAGCAGGCTTAGAAGTACAAAGGTGAAACTACAGTGATTTCCCATTTATATAACTGCACAGGCTGCATTAGAAAGCTAATTTATAGCTACATGCCTTTTTTTTTTTTTTTAATGGGAAGGACCTGATACACCACTGTGCACTTTCACCTGTTCAGACCTTCAACTGGTAGCAAACTACATTTCCCTTACCTACCCATTGTTTCCCTTACCTACCCATTGTTTCCCTGGTGACTTTTTAAAGGAAGCAAACATACGCAATGAAAAATGAATGTCAAAAAAAAATATTAAGAGACTGACTTACAGGGGGCTTCTCAAAATAATATTACAGGTTCTGAGGCCACAGATAACAAGCAGGGGTAAGATTCAGCTAAAATGAAGTTACTCAGTAAATGGTAACTGTGTACTTGAGGATATATCCTCTTATTCACAAACGCAAATGAACAAGATCAGTTGCAGTAACTGGTATTCCATTATATTTGTTTGGATATGCCTAAGAATAATTTCATAGTTAACTGACTAGCAATCTCTGTACCACATGAAGTTAAAGAATCATCATAAATCAAACTTTGTGAAAGTAGGGTTTATTTTCTACAGAAATGGAATTTTTACATTGATTTCCATTATATACTATAAATATTAAGGGTACTTCTGCATTTTAAGAACAGCAAAGAGTTAAGAACTCAACAACAATACCATGAGATACTGATCCTACAGAAGGAACATACAGCAGAAAGCAAACCAGGAAATAACGAGTCAGTTCTTGACTACTCTGAGCCATACTTCATCTCACTTCTTAATTCAGAAGAGAGTAGCCTGTAACTAACCTTACTGAGTAAGGAAAACAGAGCTGAACTTGTGAGTTTTAAAGCCTAATTTTAAAAGCATTTTATTTAGTTCACATATACATCAAACAGCTCATTCCAGACTTTTGGCTAGAGTCTTCTGAACAATTTCACTCACTCCTGAAAGCTACTGTTTCCGAAAAAAAAAAAAAAAGGGGGGGGGGGGGGGGGGGGGGGGCGGCAAAAAGAAGACAAACCTGAATATTGAAATAAGCAGCTTACAACTGTAACGCGTGCCCAGGGAAGGCAGCACAGCCAAGTCGCACTCGCGGGTGGCTCTGAAGGCTCCCAGAGCTTTTTCCTCGCCCCCCATCCCCTCCCTTCAACCCCGCGCCCCAGCGAGCACACACCGAGCCGGCACAGTTCAGCGAAAAAGCTCTACCCTTAAGGGGGAAGAAACGTCGCCTTTTAACGAAAGCCTCCTTCCCCTCGGCGTTTGAAAGGCGGCAGATATAATTTTCTTTTTTTTTTTTTTTTTTCCTGAAGAAAAACTTTCCAGCGCGGCGCGGCCACCCGGAGCCCACCCGCGCCGGCCCCTCCCGCCACACCCAGCCTTCTAGCTTAGTTACTTCGAAGCGTTGCCTCACAAAGCTCCCTGAAAACTTTATTTTAAACAAATCAAAGGGGCGAAGCGGCCCGGGAGCGGCTGCCCGGCCCCGGCCGACACCCGGCCCGGTCCCGGCGGGCCCCTGAGGGGAGCCCGGCGCCACTTACGATCTCGGAGCGGCCGTCGCGGCAGGCGTTCTGGAAGCGGGCCTGCCTCTCCTCGTGGGGCCGGTCCCTGAAGCCGGTGTATTTAATCTGCGGAGAGCAGGGCGCGCAATCAGGAGGGGCCAATCCCGGCGATAAGGGGGCAGCGGAGTGCACAGACTGCGCCTCCCCGCGCCGCCGGGCTCGGCTCGGCTTTCCCCCCCCGCGACACACACACACACACACGCACACACCCCGCCGCGGCGGCGGCGAGGCGCGGGGCTCTCCGCGGAAACTTTCCCCGCGGAGGGAAGCGGGGTGGTGCGCTGTGCCTGGGGAGGTGGCGGTGGTGGTGGGGGGACGGGGCTCGCCGCCGCCTCACCTCGCACTCGCGGCTCAGCTTCCTGAAGAACTCCTCGTTCTCGAACTTGCTCCGCTGGTCGGGGACAACCCGCGGCATGGTGGTGGGGCCGCCGCCGCCGCCGGCTGCCCGCCCTCCCCGCGCTGTCCCAGCCCCAGCGCTCGCCTCGCCCTTTGTTAGCCCCCGCCGGCGGCGCCCCCCCCCCCCCTTCTCCTTCCCTCCCTCCTCCTCCTCCTCCTCCCTCTCCCTCCTCCCCCCGCCGCGCGCGCAGAGCAGCCGCCGCCCGCCCCCCCCCCCCCCCGCGCTTCCTCCCCGGCTCGTAAACTCCGGCCGAACAGCCGCACCATTCACAACTCCGCCGCCGCCGCCGCGCATGCGCCGCGGGAGCCTGCGCGCCTCCCTCAGAGGCGGGAAGCGAGGGGGGGGGGGGGGCGGTGTGAATCAGTGCGCCCCCCCCCCCAGCACGGTGGTGAGTCACCCCTCAGGGCTGAGGGGAGCGGGGTCACACACACACACACACACACACACACACACACACACACACACACACACACACCCCACGCTGTTCCCCCCTCCGTGTTAACGCGGCTCCGTCTCGATGGTTTCCGGCTTCCTGCTTTTGAGGGGGAGCAGCCTCAGCCTTGTCGCGGGCGGGGAGCGGCCGCCGCCGCCCCCACCCCTCCCCGCGCCGTTATCCCCTCACGGCGGGCTGCCCCCGCACCTGCTCCGAGGGTCTCTCCTCGGAGAAGGGAGAGGTGTGTGTGTGTGTGTGTGCTCCCGTCACGGTCAGCGGGGGCTGACCCCAACCCCAGCCCACGAGTGTCTAAAGGCTTAGCCCAGAGGATGGTCCCACAACGGTACACACACGCACACCACACACACGCACACACACACGCACACACACACACACGCACACCACACACACCCCCCCCAAAACGCGGCGATGGCGGGGCTGCACCGCTGCCCGGGAGCACCCACCGCTTCCGAGCGCGCTGCTCGGGTGGCTTGGAAATCTTGGTGTCGGCCTAAAAACCCAGCACTTCGGCTCACCGGCACTTAAAAAGTTCACTTACTCAGATGCTAAAAACAGCACCAAGCTTGAACTCTGGGTTCTTCACAAAGAGGCATTTTATAGGAGCTAATTCCATCAGGGAGCACAGCAGGACATACACCACCTGTCCCTAAACCCATTTTTTTTGTACATACCTTGATTATTTTCTCTTCTACAACCGCTTCCCCAGCTTTTTAGCAGCTCTGGAGCATCATAAGGATAGCTGCACATGCCAAAAAACAGTTGACTATTACGATACCTATTGCCAACATAAAAATATTAGAGCGTATTAGATCTTTTGATAAAGAAGTGAGGTTTTCTAATCTCTCAGTATTACAATCTTAACTTCACACGTACTCATGCAAATTGGAAGAGGGCAATGCTAAGGTTAGCCAGAAGGCATGATTTGAATCAAGTACGAGCAAATTAATAAAAAAAAAAAATGAGGGAAGTGTCTGTATCCCTTAACTAATTGTATAGGGACTTCATAAAAAAGATAAGTTTTTTTTTTTTTTCTAAATGTAGAATATTTTTTAAGAGAATTTTAATACATTTGCAAGCTGCAGATTTAGGCAGTAACTCCATATGTGTTTAAGCTGTGTCTTCCCATTTTTGGTACAGTGCTGTAATGCAGATACATGTGTAAATTCAGAAGTTAAAAGCACTGAAAGAATTGTTTTTAAAACTTTCTTCAGTAGTAACCAAATCTGAAAAGAAAATACACTGAGAATGAAAACATAAAAATGTTATATATTATCTTGATTCATTTAGATTAATACCAACCCTTAAGCAAAATTCTCATGAATGTCAGGCACCTTTAAAGGACCCCAAATAAGACATTTTTTAAAAAATCCATATCACTATTCATCTTACAGCAGGATCAATACCAAGTGGGTAGACCAGCAGGAGAACTGCCAAGTTCATAAGGTAAAAATCTGCTCTCTTAACCTCCAGTAATCTTTCACTACTTGCTAATACATTGCCCAGTTCCCACCTCCCCAACCCCCAAACTGACTGCGCCTCCTTCCAAATGACAATTTGCAAAAAAAAAAAAAAAAATAAAAATTACCAAGGTCAAAAGCAAGATGAGTGTTTGTAAAGCCCTAAAATAAGAAACAGGAGACACAACCACCTAGCAAGTTTGAGGTTTTGACCCTGACATATTTTTCAGGACTTTGGAAACAACATCAAGTTTGACTGCTTTTCTCCACACAGCTCTTCAACTTTTGTCATCCTGGAGTTTTCATCTTTCCACTGCAAAGTTTTTGTTTTAAGTGAGTCAATATTATCAGACAGTCTGTAACAGATCAGGCACTGCCTCTGTCTGTTACCTCAGTCTGGTGCAGAAACAGGAGAGCTGGAAGGGATGAGATGGAAAACAGTGGCACCATATTGTACCAGTCTGAATTTATTCAGTTTCGCTACACTAAGCTGACAAAAAAAAAAAAAAAAAAAAAAGGGGCATTTCTGCTCTGAAGAGTACCACCTTAGTGAAGGGAATCAATTCCTTTATATTGTAACAGGTATAACTGGGAGAAAAATATTTTAAGACTGTTTTCTCATCAAGGAAAGCTTATAAAATCGGACCAGCTCTTCCTCTCACTATCCTATGCAGCCCCCAACAAGGCAATTCATGTTTTAAAGAAGTTCGTCCTTTTTTTGTTCCTAGCTAGACAGAGGAGAGGCACAAAAATTAACGTCTTTCCTCCAACAAAGGCTAGAGCATAATTTTCACAGTTATTTACCCCGTTTGGCCAGAGTCGCTGGCCACCAGCCAGCCAGTCAACATAGATCAGAAGCAGCTTTGCAGGTGATAGCTGGGGGACATGAGAGGGAAAGCTGAGGTTACTGTGTTTGGAGATGGGATACAAACTCATGGGAATTCTGCAGCTCACCAAACAGTCTTTTTGCATTTAGCGCTGTATCATCTACACACCAAAACGAGCTAGAACCTTTTTCCTTGTGCATAACCAAATGCAACTGCTTCCCAAAGGTGTCTCAGAGCTATCCCCGCAAACCCTTTCAGTGTGATTCAGGCTGCTCAAACGTTAGCAGGCTTACCTTGGTCAGCAAATCCTTGGTCTGTTGATTCGCAAGAACTCAGGCTGTTCATCGGGCCTCTGGGTGAGTCACCTTCAGAAAATAGAAATGGTCAAGCTTGTAGGCATGCTGCTTTCAGAGCGATTTCTCAGAACAGACCCCTTTCCAAAATAAGATCTATCATGTTTACAGTGCATGGGTAACTGAGACAGAACACCACTCAAAAATTTACAGATGGGATATTTGAGAAAGGGAGCTTTCTCCAAGTGACAAGTCCTGTGTATACTGTTCTTTCTATAGCCCTTCTCTACCATGTCTTGAAAGCCTCTGGTTTCCCCTAAGTAGCAGTATTTGATGAACTGTGTGGCACCAACATTATATTGTTCTCTAGACTTTACGCATGTGAGATACTAGTAAGCAAGACTCCTGTGTATCCACTGATCTATGGCAGCTGCAGCATAATCAAACACCAGTGTTATGTATATACAAACTACTCTATGATTATAGATCCATTAATAAACCTTTTGCAAGATATAATTATGTACATTAGGCGTGAAATTCAATCTATTTACGCAAGGTCTAGGCTTATGGGTCCTACGAAATTCAGGGAGAGGGGGAGATATTGAGCAGATGAATTGACTTCTTTCCCCCAGATTAATATTTAGTTCCCTGCTACCACAACCTATGCTCCCTTCCAGAATATTCTCGCTCAAGTCATCCCACCAGTGGCACAAGGTATTGCTGATCGGTTCATGGACCCACCGTCACATGCAGAAACCAGCCTGAAATGCTCTAACTCACCTTCAGAGCAGCCTTTTGTGTCTAGCCTGCATACATCAGCATAAAGCTCTATCTTATCTCAGGACTCCCAAAACAACCCTAATGAGGGATATGGGCAATGCAGAGGGCCACGAGCTATCGGAGTCAATTCCCGTCTGTGGAAGCACTTGATGCAGAGGTGGATTCAGGTACTCTAAATGCAACAACATGCAGCTTTCAGGACTTGGCTAAGCCCGAAGCTGATACCTAAACATCTTACGTAGCACACAGAGATAAGAGCCATACCACAACAATTAAAGAAAATTATCTAATTTTGCATTCTGAGTGGGAAGCTGCCTACCAGTTAAAAAATGCTAAGCATGGCAGGTATGAGGGAGGAAGCAGCACCTAATGTCTCCCTTCTCTAAACCAGGCTACAAGACAGATGCATCTCTTCACTCCAGATACCAAAGCTGGAACGTTTTTCCTAAAAGAAGATGCCTGCAGGTGCTACTTGAAATAACCGAATGGGACTCTCCCTTATCAGAACATGATTCCTGCCTGCCTTTGTTGTTCCCAAGCGTTTGAAATACTCAGCCAGGACATAGGAGACACTTCCCGCACTGAAGCTGTTGAAGCCCAAATTCCAGGCCTCCCCAGGGAACACCCTAGTCACAACGACTCTTACACTGGAGTAGCTGCATTCACACCTCTGCTTCAACCTGGGTTACTACCACAGTGCAAAAGACCTAAGTCTTCATGGGCAGGCCTAAATAAAGAGCTAGTAAAACAACCATCCTTTCCCAGGCAGGTGATTTGAACACCCTGGGCTATTTCTGGTTTTGAGCACTGGCTGTTTAACAGAGTACTTCACAAAGAAATAGCCTTTGTTTCAGTAACATACATGTTCAGCATGTCTCTTAAAAGCATGGTCTGTACAGCCTGGACATCCACCTGAACACACTCTTCTGACACTTGCACGCCAGCAACTGATCAGAAGATGATCAGGGATGTGCAAGTATGGAGGTACAGTGTGATACCAGGTACAGGAGTCTGATGTAGCAAAGGCAGCCTCCAATTTTTGAGCTTGACAGAGTTTGAGGAAAACACAACATCATCATGAATTGAAAATCTGTTTAAATACTTTCAATTAACCAGGGGGATACAGATGTTTTTCTATAAACCAATATGAAATGAAACTTGAGAACATCAGAAACAGTTATTCCTCCAGTGATGCAACAGAGGCTGAACTACACAATTAGAGAACTAAAACAGATTATCCCAAAAGGCTCCTTGACTTTCATACCGGTTATTGGGAACAGTGATGATTCTGTGCTAGCTATACATGTTTTGGCAATGGAATTACGCAGCTTTTGTGTTAAAAACCCTTTTTTCATCTTACTAGTTGCAGCACAAACTGTGAAAAGAAACATTATCTGAACTCCAAAGTCTCCCTTGCCTGGCAAGCAGATGGCAGGACTGGGTGCCTCTTCCAGCCTTGCCTGGGGCCTGCTAAATGACTTTGGGCATATCGCTTCACCTCTCGTGCCTCAGTTCCCTCATCTATTAAATGACTCGAGATGTCCAGATGAAGCTCTTGAGATCCCTATGTAGAGAGCCAGGCACTATCTTTATCCTTGATGTTGAGCAATGAGGAGAAAGTTTAACTGAGCACCAGGCATGACTCACCCCTGCCTACATACATAAAAGGAAGTGTTTAAAAACTGCCTTGGTGAAATTAGTTCTGAAGATGCTGTTATCAGCATAGGGACAATGCTAATAGCACTCAACTGTATGTTGTTCAGGCATAGCTTTTTTCCATGTATTATCTGCTGCACTGCTATCATCCACACTGTCTCATTACATTGCATTTCTTAATCCATTAAGAACTTCTTCAAAACTACATGCATGGTTTTGGGAGGTGGCATGCTATATGGTAGAGAGCCTTTTAGACGTTTTAAAAAACATTATGCACAAGGTATAAAAGAGCTGGACAAGATCTGTGATCTTGTAGCTATTCTAGAAGTCCCTGCAGATTTTCAGATCTCAAGGGCTTCCAGGAATCAACATGAGGATGGACAATGCAGACTGTTTCAGTTCCTGAGGCCCAGCACAAGCCAGCTGTAGTACTCTGGCAGCTGAAGTGGGCACGAGGTTGCCCACATAGGATATCTGAGGTTTTCTTTCATCTGAAGGAATCAGGGTGACACTGAGTGGTCACGAGCAGAGACCCTGTCTAAGAAACGGCCAAAACACACGCGTGTGCTCTCATAGCCTCCACCAGCCAAATCTCTAGCTGATAAACTAGATGCAACATCATCTCTCTGGATTAATTAAATTTTCTCCTCTTCTGTTTCAAATCTCCAGGATTTTGGGGGTTGGGGTTTTCCCCCCCTCCTGTTATCATACGCAGCAGTCAGAAATTGGTTGACACAAGCTGAGTTGGTGCCCAATGTGTGAGGAGCTCGTGTGCAGGACAGCACAGCTACCTGGTCCTGCAGCCATCCCTCCCTGTTCCCACCTGAGCAGCACAGGGTACATTCAAATTCAAAGCATGGAACCCAAACACTCGTAGGGAAAGCTGTTCCTGGGTTGAATTTGAGATGATGGGGGAGAAAGCTAAACAGAGGGTGACTCAAAGCCCTGTTCTTGTTTCACATGTGAACGTTTATAACAGACTGTAACACAGCTTGTTCAGTGATACTTTTGATTATACTCAGTACAACTGCTAGAGGTGATTCAGTTTTGGTACAGATGTGTCCAAGTGACTCTTCAGATTCAAAAGAGACTATTCTTGTAAACTTTGAGCTATAACTCTCTTTTCTCATAGATCCAGTGGTAGAAAGCAACTGCATTTATGAAGCTCTTTTACCTTGTCTGTGGTCAAAGCCGAAATGAACTCCCAACTGTAATCAGGGATTTTGATATTTTTATTTCACTTGGGCAAAGTCTTAAACTTCACAGGAGAGGAGATTTGCCACAGGCACATCTTAGCTAAAAGTGTTTTGCTGATGAGAAACAAAGTGTATGTACAAAGAGATACCTCCTTCCAAAATTCCATATTTGTTTAGAAGAGTCAGACAATTCCAGAGGATTTGTCATCACAACTTAGTCTAATATTAATGACAACTTTGCTAATATCCCCTGTTCTACTTGTAGGAAGTTTTCCTGAAGGTACTGCAAGTTAAAGTTTTTCTACTGCCATTCAATCCTATTGGTCACTCACACTTTATCCACCTTTACATGCCCAATGTTTAATTTGCCTCATAAAAGGCAGCAAAATGTTGTCTTTCAAGCCATCAGATTATTCTACAAATCATGTTCTTCCTTACAGAATTAACTTTTTAAGGTGAAAGTCGCATTTCAGAACTGAGCAGAGTTCTGACATCTCATTACACACTAAACCCATCAAAAACTTACATTTTCATACACCTAACACAGCAGGCTGCCACATTGTATCATAACAAATTGATTGTCAGCTGTTTTGTTGTGCTTTCAGAGAAGTCAATGCTCTGCTTAGGTGAATGCTGAGGCTGAGAGGCAAAGTCATGAAACGTGTTGTCTAATCAAACATTCAAGGCTAGGAAGAGCTGCCACCATTTACAGATGATCACAGAGATGAAGGTTCTTGCCAAGGCCGATACTGGAAATTAACAATATTTAAATTTGCGTCTCAAACCAAGTTTGCAAAGAAATATTCCTCTTTATCAGCACATTCCAATCACAGGCAGGTTTGGAGCGCTCTAGCATAGGGGATGCCAGCTCCTGCTTTCATTATGGAGCTTGCAAAGTTAAAGAACACCTGGTGCTACCAAACTGTGCCTGCCTGATGTCAGCTCCAAGAAAGCAAAGAAAAGCCCATTTCTTGGGTGTGTACTGCTGAGGGAGCTGCCTTTTCACCTTCTTTTAATACAGTGCTGTATTGTTTTTGTTCGCATTGATCTTATCCTTTGAGAATTTGGAAGGGATTTCAAAGAGGCAGGGTGTTGATAGGAACCTTGTTTTCATGCTTCTCCTCTGTTGCTAGAACTATTTGTTTTTACTGACTAGGAATTAGGATGGCCTCAGTCCTCCACCTTGATCCAAACGGGCGTGCCCTGGGTCAGAATGAAGTCTCAGACTTTCCCTTGACTTCATAAGAGCACAAGAATTTCCCCGTGCAGATTTGATTGCATGTTCCAGGTTGAAGGGTGTATTTACAGCTACTCCTCTGCCTTTTTTATGTCCCAAGACAGATTCCTCAGCACACTTTACCATAGGATTTTCTTATTAGATGTGGATTTTCCCCTTCTCAAGTCTTTAGTGTTGTAATTTGCTGCATTTTTGTGCTATGCTCCCTCTGCCCAGGCCTGTGCTTACCAACAGGAAGGAGACCAGCAGGACCCGCGAGCCAACACTACAGCAGCAGTGAAAGAAGGAATGCAGAAGAGCAGCAGAGGTTGTTCACCACCTTTGTGGGCTCCGTTAGCAGCTGCAGTGTTTGTAGATGTCCATTTAACCTTGAGACTGACCCACAGAACAAGGAGAAACAAAGGTCACTTCCAGTTTCACCAGAAATTCTTTCCAGTGGCTACTCCAACCCCATAATCCAGCCCTGATTAATGTGTATCAAAGGCAGATCTGTTCCATCAGAGATCCTAGAATTTGAATAGTCTTAGCTGTTCAGGTTGGTTTTTTTTTTTTTTGGGGGGGGGATGGAGTGGACAGAGGACCAAAAAAACACCCTTGAAAGCTGAAGGAGGAAAATAACAGCTCAAATACAAAGTTGGATCTTGTCACAGTGGATTTAACAAATTACAATGTTCTACACAAATACAGGCTGCTCTGGGGAGCATTAAAACAAAGGTAGGCTGGTTTCCTCAGGATTTGCACCTCCATTCTCCCCTTTCACCCATACCACTTAAAGGCTTTCGAAGCAATTTCTGAAACCTGTTTTACCTCCCACTCTCAAATTTGTTTGAATTTGACCTGCAGACTCAACAATTTGTGGTCTAAGAGAACAGAAAAGAAAAAAGACACACAGGTGTAGTGATCTCCCACACTTTGCTTTACTGCAAATCCATTGTCAAACCAACTTTGTGCAGGGTGAGACTTTTTTGGAGAGAAAGTCCTTTCAGGACTCTCCTTGTGTAACTCCCGAACCTCTCAGAAGAAACATCTCAGTACCAACTGAGATTCCCAGGCTGAGGCCAGACCAACCAACCTGTGTCTGCCACGGAGAGTTGTCATTTGGGGGGGGGGGGGGGTGTTAGCACTTGGCTGGCAGATCTTCAAATCACAGCCCTGCTCCCAGATTTCAGATCAGAGGACTCAAGGCTTCCAAAAATAGTCCCATCACCAAAGTTCTTCCATTCAGCCATAACGCAGCAGTGTCATTCCCTAACTTTGTTCTCAGAAACAGCTGAGATTTTTTGGCTGCATTTTAAAACACAAAGGCAAAGAAGAGGAAAAAAAGTGGGGGGTAGAAAACAGCTTGAGGGAAGTGCCTGGCACGGAAAAGCTTTAGCCTAAATAGCTGAGCTTTAGCAAAGCTATAAGCAGACAGACTACTTACAGCGAAAACCACCCGACACACTTGATCGGTGCATACCCACTCACAAAAACACAGACACCTCTTGTATCTACAGAAACCTGTGCTCCACAGCAGATAGGGTGAGCAGTAATGAATGGGTTCGAATCGCAGCAACAAGATCAAGATTAGGTAACAGGAGAACATTTAACTGTAAAGATAACTTGAGTCCTGGGATAAGTTTCCCAGGAGAAATCAGTTTCCATCACAGGAGGTTCTCAGAAGTGGATAGAGTGCAACCATCCCTGCCATAGCAAAGAGCAGCTAAAAAGTGAACCAGGTGGGCCATCGAGACTCCTCAATATTTACTCTATACACAATCATTTACACATGCTAGCAGTGAGCAGTAATGCTTTCCTTAGTAGAAGGATTTTATAGCCGTTGAAGTGATCCATTTTTCACATCCACGTTTTAACAGAGACAATATCTCTACTCCCATCTGACAGAAGCGATGAAGCAGAGGCACATGGAGGTTGTGTGACTTGCCCACGCTCACAGAAATCTAGTTTGGGTAGGGCTGATGATACCAGTATTTAGAGTGCTGCATTCATCATTTCTCAGTGCAAATAGTTCTTCTCACTGGGAATTTCAGAAAAGTTCACACACAGATTTTCATGGCCACTGATTGATGGAGTTCCTTTTTTGGGCTGCTGCTGCTTCTGCTCTAGGGTTTATCTGAGACCAGTACCCTAGGATCTCCTTACAGCTACTTCGTTCTCACTTTCTTCTTTTCTCCGGCCAGGGGATTTCCACTCTGTCAGATCCAAGGTTGCATACGTCCCTTTTATCTAGCAGTCTGTTGTGCTTTGTCTTTCTGAGGAAAGATCCTGGATGGAAGCTTTTCCTCCCCATTTTCATCACTACTTTTCAACTCCTTCCCTTCACTTCCAACCTGGCAGGTCTTCACTATACGTCTAACTACTCCATAAAACAGGGATTCCTGTTTATTTGCCGCTTCTGTTCCTTCTCTTTCAAGGCTTCATTTTAATTATAGAAAGACAAAGAGGAATCCTTTGAGAATCAGAGGAAGCCACTTGAAAGCGTCAGAAGATTCAGAGAACATCCTACTGCTGCCCAGCCAAGGATGTCTGGTGGGCAGCTCATGACCCTGGGAACAGTTTGGTTCCTCACCACTTCTCTTCTGCTCTTAGTAGCTTCCTGGATATTATCATGTACTAACAAATTTATGATTATTAGTTTTAAGCTTCACAGATCTTTTGAGATCCAGAGGGGTTTTTTTTGTCTCTTCCACTCCACTGTCTTTTAGACTTGATTTTCATGTCCTTCATATTTATGGTCATTTTCTCAGTAGCACCAAACTGTTCACCTGTTTTTCTTTGGTTTGCCTCTAGATGGGAAACAGCTACAATTAATTCAGGATCTGTTCTCATTTTGCACTCTGCAGACTGATTTCCCCACAGTGTTGGATCCCGGCCTCTACCACATCTGCTCTCACTCAGTTTGGCAACATACTCCTTTTCCACCGTGGTATCTTAATGGCTCTTTTCTGCTCCCATAAAGAGCCTACTGCCATTTCAGAGTTTTGCCCTTTACTATGTCTTTATTTGGCAGGAGCTCGATGCAACATTTCTTTTCAGAGATGGAAACCAGGTGTGCTCTTCATGCTACTGTTTTAGGGTCAAGAAGGGGTATGTTTGGCCACCCAGTTTAGGCTTTTTGCCTCTAGTAAAAAGCCAAGTACAGATTCAAGGGATTCACACCTTTGACTTCACTAATAACCAGTCTGGATTAAAGTGTGCTGAAGACAACCTGCAACAGCAGTCAGGGATTACCTTCCTGACACATCTGCCTGCAGGCAGCATAGTCCATCACCTCCAAGGTAAAGCTTGCAGATTGTTATGAAGGGGAAAACAAGCTTAACTGTTACTTTGCAGCTCCTTTCCAGTAACTAAGTCATCACGGCAGACCTGTTTCTCTCTGCCAAAGGAGAGGCATAGTCTGGGCACCACTCAGCTGAGAGGGGACCCGGCAATGACCAGGGAAATTGTTCTTAGCAGGAGCATTGCTCTGATTCAAGCACTTCAACTTTCACGTAAGAGCTTCCAATAAAGCATTTCAGTGCAGAGCATTAAGGTCCAACTCCCCCTGTTTCAAGATGTGTCACCCACCGCATTGTACATCTTGGTTTCAAAAGGCTGAATTTCAGTGGGTTTTCTCCCCTAAGCCAAACATGGCTGGAGTTTCACCTCTCATAGAAGAAGCCATAGATACCCAAAAGTGTCATCAGGAAGCAAATTCCCCCAGCAAAAACCGCAAAGCTGGGAAAAGCCTCCACCTTCTGCCCACTAAAAAAAATACCCTAGTCATTTTAAATCCAATTAGTTACAGTCCCTAAATTACTTTGGAGCACACTGAAATTAAAGCTGGTTGAGTCAGTCTGGTCTTCAGGTAACCAGAGTTTAGTGTTAAAGCCACACACCACTGCTGTCCCCACCCAGCCACAGGAGTACAGAAAGTCCTAGCAGCACTCTCCGGTGGGTCTGTTTCCCAGAATTTATCACTAACACTGCATTTAGGAATAACATGCTTGTCAAACATCTAACTGAAGCCCGGGAGCACCGTGCCGCGATTGAACTCTCTGCCTGGGAGCTTGGTGCTCCCGGGGCTGCTGCCTGCACGCCAGCTTTCACACCGCTTCGTGAGAGGGGCGTGCAAAACGCTTTGAAAGTCAGGTCTGCACATTTTTCTCTGAAGCTGCCCATAATCCACCTTTTATTACGCTTGCACAGGCAAAGCTGAGTGCCTCGGATGACTAGCGGCAGTCCCAAGCACGGACGCAGGCGGCTAAACACGCTGCCGCCGCGGTTTGAAAGCACCGTCCTCCTCCGCTTTGTTTCTCAAACACCTGTATTTAATGACAAGAGCTTTTCTCCATGAAAGCAACATTACCACAACGCAGAAGCGAGAAAACAGGATCACAAGCCCCACGTTAAGTGCAAGATGCTACATTTAAAGTGCAGTCAAAGCAGAGGTGTGCATGAATATGGACATAAAGCCGGGCCTCTCCATCTCAATTCCTCTGCACTGCCTTTGAACTGAAGAGGAAGTGCTCGTGGCAATGCAGGATGCAAAGCTGATTATGCTGTGCTCTGTAAGAAAACATATGTAGCCAGGGAACATGACTGCCAAAAGATTAAAAGGAGACTAACATTCAGCACTTTGTCTTCATTATCAGTTCCACAAAGTACTTGTTTTCCATCCTGCTTTCTCTTCAAAGGCTTCAAAAAACACACTAGAGACTGTTAAAAAAATACCCCAAATCCTGAGAGCAGCGGTAGGGAGACTGAGGTGTAGTTTATCTTCCTGCTCAGCTGCATAAAACGGGCTAGAGCAAAGCAGCAACTGCAATTCAAAGACCTCGAGCCACAGCCTCTGTCTCCTGTAGCAGCTAGTTATATTCCCACCAACTATTTGCTTGCAGGTTTGTGAAAGCTGCCCAGCATTGACCTTTCTCCTAGTGCATCCCCACCCTCTCAGTTCACCACGCGCTTCAGAAACTCTTGGACCCTTGCAGCGACCATGTCCCCTCTCACTTTCCTGCATTTTCCATTAATCTACTCAGAAACTATTTAAATACTGTCACTGCCTTTATGATTTTCTAATTTTCACTTTAAGCACATGAAGCCTTCACTATGACAAGTGTTCCCCAGCAGTACGCCTGTTTATCTGCCGATAAACCTCCAACTTCTATATTGCCAAGCACCCGTGAGATGTGTGTTCAAAAAGACAACTACAGTTTCTTGGGGTACTGAGCCAGCAGCAGCTATTAAAACAGTCATCTGGGGCAGAAGGTGCTCCAGCTGCTGGTGGCGTGGGAGGTGAAGAAAGGACCACTTTTCCATCCCTGGCACTCCCGCTGCAAGCAAGACACGCACGCCTAGCACAGAGCTCAGAGGTACTTCAACAGCAGCAAAACATAAGCGTCAGCCTAATTTTTCTTCCAAAGTTCCATTACTCTCGTGGGATTTTCTTGCAAGATGTACTGTTCTAGCCCCGAGAGACTGATTTGTCAAGCACAGCTTCATCCTGACTTCTAAAGGCAGAAATACTAGATCAAGAGCAGCTGCTTTCTTTACATTGTCAATACGTTTCCAGCGACCAGTATTTGCGCTGTGCTCACATACACAGCCCTGGTTCAGGAAGACATTTATTCAGCACAAGCCTAAAAGCCATTGGCCTGAGTGAGACTCAAGCTTGTGCTTCAGATCTGTTCTGAATCAGGGCCTGAAAAACAGGATATTTTTTTCTGCTCATTTAAACAGAGACCCAAGACTGTAACGCAGTGTATTGAAATGTCCCTCTACCGCTGTTCCATCAGCTCATGAATCTTGTGGGAAGGCCATCAGTTACAGGTTGCTGCAACTGTGGTAGAAAACAAACCTTATATTTATCTTTCCACAGCATACATTAATGACTAAGATGTACGATGTTTTCTTGCTATCAGATTTAGAAAAGTTTTGGAAGCTTGTGGCATGTGATGGACTCTTTGAAGCGTTTTCCTTGGATTGAATATCAGGTTGCATTTTGATTAGAAGAAATATATACTAGGGAAAGGCAGGCAGTGATGAATTAACAATTTCCTATTGCTTGCTCTGACTTGCTATTCATTTTAGGTGGAACAAATTTGTGTCAATTGGATAACTGCATGGAGGCATTGATTTATTTGGAATTTAAAAGGTATAGTAAAGAAAACATTGAAAGGGTCTTAATCATAGAGTGTAGTTTTGATCAACTTTAGAATTTTTTTAAAAAGGCACCAATTATTTTCCAGGCTGTGGCAATTTCCAAGAAGCTTTCTCTTTATATCTACAGTTTGAGTTGAGGCACATTGTCTCTAAAAACCAAAACAGCACTTTGAGTTTCTACAATGCAGCACTAACACCAAACTAGCCTTGTCTGTCGTGTTTTGCTGCCATTTACCTTTATGATCATTTTAATTAGAAATACCCAAAGGAGACAACATTGGACAAAAGTGAGGACACTTAAGACAAATACCAAAATAACCCCCTGGAACCAGCGCCTGCTTCCCTGATAGCTATTACCCTCTTGAAAAAGTTTTGGAAAATGCAGCTTACAATAGAATTCTCCATCACTCCAAGAGAAATACAATTGGTCTATATTTAGGTCAAAAAATTAAACAGTAGTAAAGCCAGTAAATTCTAAGCAAGTCTGACAGTTGTGCTCAGAGAAACATAGCTGCAGATGAAGTGTCGCGCCAGCACCTTGCTCTCCAGAGGTACTGGTCCAGCTGAAGCCCTGCGCTCAGTCGCATGGGGAGGACGTAGAGCCTGCGCTGTGTTGGGGGCTGGCTGCTGGAGACCATCTCCTGCAGAGCAGGGAGCCGAGAGAAGGAGCTGCAACCCTCCACGGGGCAGAGAACTGCTACCTCCAAGGACGCTCAAGCCTTTTCCCAAGCCCATACAGTGAGACACCCAGCCACCACCCACCACACCTGCACCTGCCAGACCTCTGGGAGCTTGGAGCAACTCTCCCAAATGGTGTAAAACACACTGGTGCCTCCCCACCATCCTGAATTAATTCAAAGTTTGGTCTATTGCTGTTTCCCAGGACTCCCCATACACTACCAGAAAACAGATATGCAAACCCACATAGTTTTAAAAGAGGAAAGGTGCTGTGGGTCTTTTAGATTTAAACGAAAAATTGGATCATGTGTGATAATTACAGCCTTTGCAGGCAGCAAATGCTTCAGTCAAGTTCACAGTCCTTTAATTAAAAGGGCTATATCTCCTTCCACATTAAATATCCTCACCTAAATAATGAACTTCAATACACACGACCCCATAAATACTGCCTCCAGATTGCATACTTAGCATCTTCAATAAATAAGGCTATAATTTCAACTACTAACTAGTTCTGAATAGCAGTTTAAAATAACAAAGCAACCATTCAAATGCAAAGTTAAAATGGCATTTCGAGTTCTAAAATTGTTTGACATTGTCACTAACGAGAGCCATTCTGCTCCACTCAACAGCCTGTTGTCACAGAGCTGGATGATCCAGACACTCCTACCTCTCCATCAAACTGAGCTCAACTTGGCCGTGGGGTTCAAGCTAATTGGAGCAGGCGATGGACAGCCAGAGCACGACCTCCTCGGCTTTGTTTACGGAGGAAGCTCTTCTCATTAGATAGCTGGACGGGTCTGCACATTGCCAGGAGACAAATATATGGACTTTCACTTGTAGGTCAGCAGTTCAGATCTGATGGGGATGAGTAATGACAAGCTAATTGATCTCAGATGGCCATTTGGTGGTCTCTGCAAAATGAATTTGGTGGTCTGGGTTCACGTCTCAGGAGACAAGCGTCCATGTCATAGAAAAACCAGCGCGGTGCAGCTCCCCTGCGAGGGGAGGTCTGGATGGAGACATGGACAACACCTGCTTTTCTTATTCTTAGAGGGGGTCCCATCGCAGCAGGGCTGGAGCAGAAAAGTTGGCTCTTGCTAAGGAACTTCACAGCGGCTCGGAAGAGATGGGCCACATTTTCTCAGCCTGCTTCTCCACTCCCAGGAGGAGAGGAGGGTTTGCTAACAGCCCCTTTGCGTGCCAGGGAACTTGATGCCCATGCCTAATTGGAGAAACGCTGACGAGGTTCTCTTCTAATCAGAAACTACTGTTTGCACTATGGCTCTCTAATAATATATCCCCTGTATTTCCAGCGTACAAGGAAAAACATGACCCTTTGCAACTCATCCACTGGCTAAAATTAGTGATTTTTAGAAGTAATGCATTTCTTAAATTATGTCCAGTGGGGCAGAAAGAGCCTCAAAAACTCCTGCTCTCAGGAGGGTCATTTATTCTGACAGAAATGCTAAAGCATATATCTTTCTGTCACAGCTCTGGCCCTCGGATGAGTTTCTAGATACAGTATTGCTTTTTTTATTTCTTTCGTTTAAACATTATTAATTGCCTCCCCAGCCCTCTTCGCTGAAAACAATTGTCTGGGGTCAGACTTGAGGGCTGTTGTTTCCATTCCTGCTATGCGCAGAGGACCACTTCATTACAGAGCCTTTCTGAGGAGCTGCAAACGGCCTGATCCTGCTCTCCCGCAGCTTGATCCTGGACTAGCTGTTTTAACACCAAAGTTGCTCAGCCGGTTTGCTCCTGATTTGCACGGACAGGCAAACCTCAGCCTCAAGCCAGAGGTACCAAGGCTGAGGTGTGCCTCCCAAAAGAGCTCCAGAGCTGGGAAGGGGGGGGGGGGGTGTTCAGCACATCATCCCTTGTTTCATAGCCGGGCTCCTCAGAGGTAGCAGTTCCACCAGGTAAATGAGGAGGACGCCTCCTCCCCAGCGCCCACAGCCAGCCCCACGGGTGTTTCTGCTTGGCTTGTCCCCATGGGAAGCTGCCTTGGAAAAAAAAAAAAAAAAAAAAAAAAACCAAAAAAACCCCAGTAAATACTCCAAGGAGGAAGTCTGCTCAGGTCGGTGGGGAGGTGAAGCGGTGGCTTTGTTCTCCGTCCCAGACGCAGCGCGTGGCCCGGGGCGAGCCCGGGGGGGGGGTCCCCACACAGCCGTGGGGGCAGGTGTGGGCACCCACTCAGCCCGCACGCAGCCATGGGTGCCCGGGCTGGGGACACGCGGCACCGCTGGCACTCGCAACAGGGACAGCATGGCACAAGCTGCCCTTCTCCCCCCCCCGCCAAGCCCTTTGCACCCCATAAGGTGCAGAGTAACAACCGGTTTGTTAGCAGTGGGAAAACACATGGGTGCATTCAGAGGGGAGAGCACTGGAGAACCAGAAAGTACTGTATTTGCATGTATAATGGCTGTGTTTGCTGTTCCCTCCTCTACTCCCCCTCACCTTCCCCTCCCTGCTTCTGCTGCCATAAATTAGGGAACAAGCAGGAGGTGCGCCTATGCTCATCTGCTGGTAATTTGGTTGAGGCAGGGTGTAGCCGTGGCATGCAAATACGCTCTTGCTTCCTCTTCTGCCTCAAACAGGGCGCTTTGCACCCAGCTGTGCTGGCGAGGCCGGCAGCGGGAGCGACACGGCCAGTGCCTTTCCTCGTGGCTGAGCCCAGCCGAGGCAGAGCTGGCCAAGGATGACCCTCTGCTGAGCCAGCATAGCCCGGTCCCGCGGCGCTTCCTTCCCCACAGAGCGTGCACTGGGGCCTCCCGACAGCTCCTGCCCCTCCAGGAGGGCACTGGCAGGGTTTCACCATTCACACAACTCGCGCCTGCTTTAAATTAGGAGGAGGGCCCGGCTGGGGCACAGCACGGGAGCGCTGAGGCCACTCACCCCCGCCTGCTTTAGGGACACGCAGGGATGAACAGGAGGGTGGCCCCACGCTCGAGTCACAAGCTGCCCAGCTCTCAGCCTGCTTCCCCCAGACAGTCAGGGCCACCACGCTCCCTCTGTGCGTGCTTGGTTCCCATGCCAGCTCTGGGCAGGATTTGCACTGGAAACAGCTTATTCCAAGTCAGGAAACATCATGCTTTAAGAAGGTGCCGGCACGGCTCTCAGGAGGGGGAAGATTAACCAAACCCAGACACCAACACCTAGCCCTGCAGATCTCATTGCACTGGCTGCACCTGGATGGGACTAGGACCCTTTTCAGGGGGTGCAGCAGGCTACGAGGACCAGACAGAGCAGAGCCAAACTCCCAGCAGGTAGTAGATGCAAGAAGCAACTCCAAGAACGATAATCGCTCTCTAGATCTACTACCACAGTCTGCCTTCCTGCTGCTGTGGTTGTTGTATTCAAATGAAGGTCTGATGTCAAAAATAACCGTGGCTAATGCCACTTGGTCCTCCTCAGGCCTTCTGGCAGATTTGTTTCAGCCAGCAGTGATCACAGACCTCCTGGGTGCCCCATGGGCTGGGGTCTAAGAGAAGACCCTCTGCCTAACTGCTGCACCCTCCTCCTGGGTCACATCAGCCATGTACAGCTGTGCTGGGATCAAGCAGAGCCTCAGCCTCTTCCATTTCCAGAACGCAAGGGGCAGGCTAGACTAACTCCCAAGTAGGCTGGCAAGGAAATATTTGTTTGCCCCAATGACCCCAAACAAGCCCTCCTGTAGCAGCAACTGCTCAATACCCCATCCCAAAGCAACCAGCTGCATGCCAGCAGCAGCACACATGGGGAGGCCATCTGCAACATCTAAGATGTTTGCTAGGAGAGAGCATATAGCTATATACGACCTTTATGCTCCTGCCTCACTGTAAAACAAGCAGCCTTCCTGCAAGGCCACATTCACTCATCTCTCTGGTGAGATTTGCTGGCTCTAGTGATCTTACGGCACAGTGGCACACGTGGCTCACTGCACAAAAATGAAGAAGCACGCCTGGTCCTCCTCCATGGTAGGAGGGGCATTCAAAGAGGTGTTTGATAACCCACAGGATTTTGTGACTCTCAACCCCCCCCACATATCACAGCTGAGAGCCTGCCCATACATTTGTTGCAGTGTTGAGTTCAGGACCAAAAGCTTTTACCCCACCCCTTTCACACAACATCTTGTACTCTTTCCACCAGAGCTTCTTACTCGAAGCTGGTGGCTTAGCACCAGAGAGCACCAGGCTGGGAAGAGCTTTCCTCTGCTTTCAAAACCTTTCTATAGGCACACACACAAGCACACACTCTTGAATTTGTGCTTCCAGGCCCTGCTTACCCCTGCAACCAGACAGCTCATTCCTAAAACACCACAGGGCAAAGGTACATTTAATTGCTAGCAAGGTCTCCACACACAGATCCCAGAGACTCCTTAGAATGCTCTATTGCTACTTACAGGCTCTTGGACCAGAAAGAAAGTCCACCCCCCCAAGATCTATAAATGACTCCTGAAGGTACCAAGAGCCCCAACTTTTTTTTTTTTTTTCAGGAGACACTCCTGTTTTAACAGCTCCCTGCTTCAACACCCAGACCCACAGCATTGCCCCACAGAGCAGAACACCCCAGAAGAAGCAGCACCACCACCCCACTGCTCCATATTTACCTGGTTTGCAGCATTGCTTTCCTTTCTGTAAGGAACAGAGCCTCAAGCAGCTTTTTCTACCTAAAAGCAAATGCCCAAGCCCTTCCTCCTTGCAAGAGCATCACCACTGCCCTATAGACACATACTCACCCTGGCAGCAGCCTTTTATAGCCCTGTGGGCAACTGCCTGGTGCTCCTCAGGTGTGGGGCTCCACAGGTGTCTGGGACGAGCCCTTCCCCACGCCTGCACATCTGAAACCAGACCCACGGGCCGCCCTCCTGCTGCCCACCTCCCCGTTCCCAAAGGGACCCAGAGCCCGAGCCCACTGCACTGCTGGTCGGGAGGATGGGGCCCCCGAGGGGATGCCCCTGGGGGCTGCACGTCCCCCGGGGGGGGATTCAAGGGTTAATTTTCCCCTTGAGTAAGGGAAGCTTGGGGTTTGGTTCGAGGGAAGTGTGTGCCCACGTGAGCAGGGTTAGCCTTGTGTTTGAAGGAAAGCCATTGTCTGGAAAATACATGTAATGCAATAAACAGGTTTAATATTTTTTGTACCATACATTTTTTATAATAAGTCCAGGTCTGCGTTTTCCGTGCATTGTAGAGAGCCAGATTCTGAGAGCTGATGTTTGGAGACATTGAAAATTTAATGCTTCTCAGGAGAAGGTGGGAATGTCTGTGCAATAAGAGCTCAAGCCCATCGCAGCACGAGGGAGAGGATGCTGACAAGGTCCTCCCCACACTTCCCAGCAGGTTCAGAGCTGGTGCCCACCAGAGCTAACTGGGGAGCTCACGGTCCTTTTGGATCAGCATCAGCTCTCCAAAGGCTCAGGGGCCGGATCTGGGCTGTCTAACGTTACGGGGGAGCCTCTGTTAGCCAGGTGCCCAGTTTCCCCCAGGAGACATGGGATGCAGGGGAGGAGGGAAAAGGCTCCACGGGTCACTCCTGCCTGCAATGTTTTCCAAACGCTTTTCCTGCCTGGCCAAAGAAAAGAGCTCGTTTATAAATGATAACATGTGGCAAACGATCCCGACAACAGATGGGAAGAACCCAGCACGATTTTCCGCGGGACGCAAGCCTTCTCCGGGTGTTTCCCAGCGATGGAAATATCACCTTCAGATCAAAAAACCTCGCAGCAGAACTCAACCCCGCGGCTGATTTATATTGTGGAAAAGCTAGAGGTGCTCATCAAAAAACAAGCTTATAAATAACATGGTGGTTGATGTTCTCTCAGTTCAGAAATGTGCCCACTCGCTTCACAGTTTGGGGGGGACACACACAACACTTTTGTTTTTCGGAGGTGAGGGGGAAAAATGGAGCAGACGAGGATTGTGAACTGTATTTTTGCGTTAAATGCAAGGAAGAAAAACCCCAATAACTCTGCCTAGCTGCTGCAGGAGAAAACAGCTCTGCCCTTTGCTCCAGTGTCCTCCTGCCAGGCTCCTCGCCGCTGCCTGCCTTTGCAGGCTCGGCAGCCAGCCCCGGAGCCTCTCACCGCTGCATTTTTCACCCGAGCAGGCAAACCGTGCCGGCTGTGCCCGTACTCCGCAGCGTGCCCTGGGTTCTGGCCGGGTTTTGCCCCTGGATAAAGAGGGATTGCTATTTTATACCCCAAATCCCCGTGGCTGCAGCTCGCCACCTTCCCACGGGCAAAACAAATCATGCCTTAACCTCCCTCGTGCAGATGCCTCTGCACAGCGGGGCCCAAGCCAGAGGAGAAGGTGAGCTGTGTTTGGCCACCAACCCTTGTGGCCAGGGACCACTGGCTCCTAAGCCACTGGGCCTTTTGGCCACTAATGCACAGCAACACCATTACCTCTGTGGGCAGCTGATCGCAATGACTGCTTGTTTAAATAGAATACCAACTGCCTTGTTCTGTGTTGGAGAGGAACAAAACAAGGCAAGAAGTCCTGCTGATCATGTCGTTACGTGCTCCCAGAGGTACAGGACGGGAGGTCCCCGGGGAGTCTCGCGGTGCACGCAGAGAGGCTTTGCCAGCCTGGTAGAAGATCTCAGGAGAAACATAAAAATCCGCGTGTGTGACTTGGAAGAAGAGACCCGGTTGCATCACAGCCCAGACCAGCTATGTCTTGTGAAACCAAGCTGTGATTAAAACAACAGACGTGTTTTGGTTTGTCTTTTTTTTTTTTCCTTCTCTTCTTTTTTCTTTTTAAAGTGCTTTAGATCTCTCATTGAGGAAAGCTGGGAGATGACTCACCCTCAGCTTGCAGACACAGGGGGAAAAAAAAAGAAAAAAAGGAAAAAAAAAAAAACAAAACAAAACAAAACCCAAACCATTTTCTAACCAAATGTTTCAATGCATTTGTTTTTGGCGTGCCCATGGGCAGGCTGCGAGACCAGCCCTGCGAAGCCGGCCTGCCCGCTCGCCGCCGCACGCTGCTTGACTCGAATTTTGAGTAATCCGCACGGGCTGTTTGATGTGGTTGAGCCTGGCAAGAAACGGGGTCGATACAGGTGAACGGCTGCGCTCTCTCTTTCTTCCCCATCTACACAAACTTGCCACCATCTGATGGGCAAGACCCGGGCATCCCGCTGCCACGGACCGGTGTAACCTGGCCATCCCCTCCACAAGCCTTGGGGAGGGCAGGATCTGCGCCGGGAGGTCTCTGCAGAGAAGAGGTGGGTCTTGGTGCTGTTTACTGGGAGCTCGGGGAGGCACCTTTGGCAAATACATGAGTAAACACGTCTAATCGTCGGTTGCGAAGTCTCCCCGAGCGCCATTTACGCTTAGACGGCGCAGACCCCGGGCTCCACCTCTGCGCGGGCACGTTGGGCACGTCCCCACCTGCCCCTGTCTCCCCCGTGCGTGGGGGGGCACACAGGGCACCCCCAGAAAAGAGCGGCCGTGGACGGGCTGCCCGAGAGTTAATGCCAAAAGGGAGAACTGAAAAAAAGCTCAGAATCTTCAAAAGCCTTTGGAAGGTTTCTGAACATCTCATACCAGTAATCTAATAGAAAATTATAGGAATTACCTCCAGTAATGGGTTGATCTTGGCTTTGACATTGCTTTTAGCCCCAGGCTCTGTATTAAGTAGGCCAAAGCCCACAGAAGTGCTCTTAATAGATTATTGCTTAATAAAGCAACCCGATGTATTTTTCTCTATAGATTTCAGCGTCCTCAGCTTCAGCCCACGTTCCTGGAGAGAGCTGGGGTGTGCGCGGGGGTGCAAGCCCTTCTGCGGGCAGCCAAGGAGCCCAGTTCTGTGCTCAGACACCCCCTTCCCACAGTGGAAGTTGGAGGTTCTTTGGGTGCCTACGTGGGTAGTACAAGGTGAGGGAAAAGGAGGGTTAAAAGGAAATCAAAGCCCTTCAAGGGGTCTCACGCCAGGAGCGGTGTTTGACCCACCACCGTTCATCAAAAAGCGACTTTGGAGGAGAAAGGTGAGGGCAATGCTCAAGGGTCGCTGAGGGCTGGAGGGAAAAATCATCTTCCAACCCCTCCAAACCAGCCAGAGGGTTTTGTGGAGGGAGGAGGTGCAGTGCAGGGCCAGAAACAGGGGATGAGCAGAAACCGCAGTGAGCCAGCGCACCGGGGGAACTACCAGCAAGCGAGCGGGATGCTTCACCAGCCAAAATCATCTTTCTTTTCCAGACAAAAAAAAAAAAAAAAACCACCTCAGAAGCTCTACCTTGCTTCTGAGCCCCAGTGTCTTTGTGTGCTGGATCTATATCAGAAAAATATAGCATTCACCCAGGGGCTTTTATTTAGCGTCCCTGCCTTTGTGCCAGCAGACCTTGCATGGCAGGTTCAGTGACTTTCCATGGGGCCTTAAGAATTCAATTTTGCTTTTAAATTTGCTGCCTCTAGGCAAGATGTAGCAAGTTTTTATGTGCATGGTGCCTCTTTGTCTGCATAGTGGTCTCATGCATAACAAGGAGAAGAAAAGCAAAAAAATCTATCTATATAAAGGATGCTATTGTGTGAAATTATTAAGTAAACAGGAGAGCCGGGGCAGGATTTGCCCACACCCACGTGCTGCCAGCGACTGGGCTGGCTGGAGCAGAGCTGGGGTGGGCTGCACCGTGAGCTTCAGTCCTCCCTTTTCCAGCAACATCGCTTGCCAGGCCTGGCTTTCACCAGAGTTTATTTTCGGAGCTGCTGCCTGCGAGCAGAGGGGAGCGGGAATGCCCCGGCCCCGCACCCCGCTCCCGGCACCATCCACCTTCCCCGCAGGGAGGTTTTGGCATGAGCAACCCGACTTGTTTCTCTCTCTACTGCTGCCAGAGACTCAGCCAGCGATAAACAGCAGCGGGTGCCTTTTAATTAACATCCTCATTCAAGGCAACATATTATTTTCATTAAAATCAATAAGTAGTCTCTGCTTGGACTTTTTCGTATGCCTTATATTTAAAGCAAACCAGACCCTACTCCTGGCATCTGGACCCCATACTTCCTCCACGGGACGCTCCACTGATGAGGCCGCACCTGAGCGGGCTCCGCTCACGGGACGGGGATTTTCCGGTAGGAAAGGCAGCGGCGGGTCGGATGCCTTTGGGGATGCTTCTCCCTGGGTGAGGAAGCGATTATTTCAGATACAACAGAGGGCAGAGCTGATGAGTGATGGAGCTCAGCACCCCTGGCAGCGTCCCGCCCCGGACCGCATCCCTCCCTGCCCTCCATGGACCTTCCCACCCAGGGCGGATGGTCCAGGGCAGCTCCTGACTCCTGTGGAAGTGACCCTTTCCTTCTAAAAATGGGTGCTGTTAAATTAGGCTGGCTGAGCCGGCTTAGCTGAACCAGGCTAGGCCAGGCCTGGATCCGCAGGAGTTTGGGATCTGGGGTGAATAAGTGGTTTAAGCGGAAAATCACCCCATGAAAAGCAGGCACAGGGTCACTGTGCGGGTGAGAGGCGGGTCCCGGTGTGGCAGGCTGGGGGGTGCACGGGCACAGGGGTGCACAGGGGTGCACAGGGGTGCACAGGGGCGGGGGGGCGCGTGCAGGGCTGGGAGCTCAGCTTTGCAAAGAGGAAAAGTGCTGAGCGGGGTTTTGTCCCACGACAAAGCCAGCCAGCAGTGCCCATCTCTCTCCAACGCACTCGCAGCGTGTTCCCAGCACTACATCCCCAGTGGCACCCGGGCAGGCCTGCCCGGGCACAAAGCAGCCTCAGTCCCCTCTCTGTTTCCTCCCAGCAATTCTCCAATCCCTTTTCTCCCCACGCTAAAGTCTCCTTTTAAGCACAAAGCCTCAGCTTGTCCTCAAAACTCCTCAGCGCGGAAGCGCGGCTGTCCTTTCCTACAGGAAAGGGGCCAAAGCACCACACTGAGAGATTTCCCCCGTTGAGATTAGCACCACGCTGAGAGGTTTCCCACGGCCACGCAGCAAACTGACAGCCCTGCTGAGCTGTATCACTCCCGTCTCCGACCCCCAGGCTCATCCTTGCCTGCTCCGGTGTGCTGGAGAGAGATGCCTTTGTTGCAGTGGCTTTGGCAACGGCTTTTATCCCGATGACTTTTCCAGGAGAGCTGGTGAATGGGATGTTTGTCTCTTGCTTCTTCACAGTTTATCCAGGCAGATTTATTCTCAGGGAGTGGCCAGGGTTCGTGCTGCCCCAGCCCAGGAGCCTGCTCGAAGGGATCCAGTTCCCGGGGACAAAATATATCCATTAGTTGAACAAGATCCGTGTGCAACGCGGCACCCTTGGACCTCACCCAGCACAGAATTTTCCTCCGGTTTGGGTCTTTATTGCAAATCTGCAACAAAGCCTGGATTTGTCGGACGATTAATTTTGACTCCAGTATCAAAAAAACCCAAACAACCTCCCCCTGAGCTGATCTACCAGGCGGTCTCCAAGGCCTGCCACACCAGGGCAGATGTTGATTTAATGAGGGGGCCGCAGTGGTTTGGCGGGAGTTGCTTGGGCATTTTGTGGAGGGGGATAAATAAATGCAGGGCACCCGCCAGCTGTCCCCAGGTGACTGCTGCAGGACCTCTGGGCGCAGGCATCCTTCCAGACCTCCCGAAAGGCTCGCAGAGCTGCTCTGTTTAACGTCTGGGAAATGGGAAAAGCCCCTGTCCCTTGTCCCTCGCTGCTGGTGGGGACACGTCCTGCCGCCCCTTTCAGCAGGCACGTTCCCAAGAGTGCTAGTGGCCTCGGTTTGCCCTCATCGGGTCTGATGTCTTTGTAAAGAAGGTCTCTCAGAGCCCACCTTGGGCTACAGCCCAAACTCGAGCATGCGGGAGCTTATTCTGCCTTTGGTTTCACCAAACCAGAGCTTCAGACGCTGGTAGCTGGAGATGGCAGCTCACGGTGATGCTCTGAAGCCCAGCTGGCCACCAAGCCCAGCGAGCTCCTGCGGAGCCGTGTCCTCCCACGGTCAGGGCACCCCCGTGCCCAGCACCCCGGGCTGCCGTCAGCGATGGCGGGGAGGAAAATCCACTTGTTTGTCACTGAGCAACTCAAAAAAAAATAGATTTTTATAAAGCCCACCCACTCCGTTCACAGCCTCAGTCAGCAGCCGGCTGCCCTCCGGGAGGTGATGCGCTGTGATGACCACATTTCCTAGCTTGGATTTACAATAGATTATCACTTGCGTGTAGAAATAACAATCCCAGGACAACCTGGTGCCCCTTTAAACCTCCCAGCTAAAATCAGAAGCCGGGAGCGCCCGGCACGCAGAAGCAACCCAAGGGGCAGCCACACATCCTGGCCGTGGCCGCGCCGGAGGCTGCCGGCTGAGCCCCGCTGCCAGAAAACACGCCTTGCTGTCGGTTCCTTGGCCAGGCTTCTTTTGAGCAAGGAGTGTCTGAAGCGGGATTTCTCGCTGTGCTATTCCCTTGAAAGCCACAGTCCGGCCTCAGTCGGGCGGGCAGCCCCCGTCCCCGGCAGGCAGGGACCTCCGGGCACGGCCAGGCGAGCCCTGCCCGCTGCCCCTGCCCGCTGCCCGCGCCGGGGAGAGCCGGGGGAGAGGGACGGCTTCTGGAGCAGCAAGCTGAACTCTATCTGATGTTCCAAACAAAGCCTGGAGTTCATTAGAGCGGCAATCCGCGGATTGGGAATCGGGCACTTCTGAGGGATCGCACAAAGGCGCTTCACGGGGGTGTGAGCTCGCGCCGGCGCGTTTTCTTCACGGCCCAAGTTATTAGAGGATCCAGATGTGCTCAAAGGCGCATCCGCAGCGCGCGTAAGCCTGAAGGCAGGCTGGGCGCCCACAGAGGCTCCCGATCCCTTTCCTAACCCTGCTGATGCAATTCACGCCTGCTGTGCAGCCCCGTGCCCGAGCCTTCCTCCTGCCTGGGCCCCGGGGAGAAGGAACAGGACCCAGGGATGCATCACCTCGGGAGCAAACGCGTTTTTGAGCGGAGACAGTCTGCAACCCAGGCTTAAATTTAAACCCGTGCTTGCATGTGTTGTGGCTGCATATCAGCCCTTGTCTGGGTGTGGACGGGCTGATTCATTGCCTGGCTGTACCCCACCGCAGGGTTTAATTGAATTATGGCAATTAAGGGACATTGGTGCTGCTGCTCCCCATAGTCTCAAGCTCAGTCCTTGGGCCGGGCGATGGGAAAACCAATTCCTCCCCAGCAAAACCCCCATTTTTACGGGCTGCTGTGCAAGACGGTCTGGTTTTCAGAAGCACAGGTTTATGCCAGGTGGCTCTGGAGCACCCCCCCCCCCCCAAAAGAAAGAGAGGATGGCATTCCCCTCCAAAGCAGGGCTCTGCTTCTCCTCCCATCCTCAGCGAAAAAGCCCTGACCACCCCATCTGCTCACCGGGCTGCCGAGGAGCTGCGGGGTCTTTGCACGCCTAATGATGCTTGTATAACGGGGGCCGAACACGTCCTGTCCTTGTCAACTGGTTAAGTCATGAGAAATTTAGTGATGTTGGAAAAGAGCTGCTTGTGAGTGGAGCACCGTTGAATCAGTCCAAACAAAACACATGTGATGGATTAAAAATAAAAATGCTATTAAATTCTTTCAGGATGTGAAATTTAACAAAAGGCCTGTTGTGCGCGGAGTGGAGGGGAAACGCCGGAGTCGGGACCGGGAACTCACTTAGCCAGGCAGTTTTGGAAGGACTGCCTCAGATTTATTTTATCCCACTATTTTTGGCCTTTGCGTGCACGTTTTGTTCGTGGAGTGATCTATTAATGCCTCCGTCTCGTCTTCTCGGGTTCCCTCTGCCCCACGCCTCCGCAGCGGGTGAGCTCGGGCAGCCGGGCTCCCAAATGACAGGGCGGGCTGGGAGCGAAGGGCTGTGTCGGAAAGCAGAGCTCTCCCTCCCTGCCCGGGAAGCCGTGACCTTTCCCAGCAAGCAGAAACAAAACCCGACAAATTCCAGAAAGTTTCAAAATCACAACGGCAAAACCCCAGAGCATCGCCTGGAAGCGGAAAAGCCCTTTTCAGATTGACGCTGGAAGCTTTTCGGCCTCGATTCGCAAATGCTTCGGTCTAAAAATTCAAAAATTCCCTTTATTTTTCCTTTTTCTTTTTTTTTTTTTTTTTCCCCCCCTCCAAGAGGAAAATTTTAACTCCACCAAAGCCGCATGTTGCACAAGGGCTTTGTCAACCTTTGCGGCTTAGAAAGCAGGATGGAGATAAGCCATTGCTGCCCTGGCAATTGCTACACGCCTGCATTTTTCGCTCCCCCCAGGGCTGCTTTCTGCCCTTTGCAGCTCTGCGCCCAGCTCGCATAATCTGTGTTTCTTCTGCCGGCCGGCCGAGAGGAGCCTGCCAAGCTGGAGGAGGGCCCGGAGCCCCGGCCCACCGCAGCTAATGCAATATTTACAGCTGCAGAGCGGCGCTGGAAGCTGTCAAGAATGAGCTGCTTTGTGCGGGGTGGCTGTGGGAGGGTGGGGGTCCCCGGGGGGGCGGGGGCTGTGGGGGGGTGAGGGGGTCCCCCCACCTCCCCGCCCGCTCGTGGCATCTGGGGTGAAACCGAAGCTTCTCGGGGTGCGGTGGGTCTCAGACGTGAGCTGGGCATGGTCTGTAGATGTGCACATGAGAACGTGCACATGAGAACATCGGCGTGTCCCAAAGGGCTCCCCCCCCCCCCCCCCCCCCCCCCGGCAGTGCTCCGGGGCCATCTGGGGACGTGGGGATCCTCCTCCTGGCCGCGGGGCAGCCCGGTCGCTGCTCCCGCCAGGATGGCTGGGCAAAGCCTTTCTTTTCAGAAAGATGGGAATGAAAAGTGGAGAAGCGGCCAGAGTTCGCAGGGTCTGGGTTTGCAGGAAGGAGCAGCCGTGGAGCGTTGCAGGTGGGGCTGGTGGGGAGACCCCCCGGCCGCTTGCCGACAGCCCCACGTGGGGGCTGTTTTACTTAACAAAGCGCAGTTTCTGTGCAACCTCCTGCTTTTTCATCAAGAGGATGGAAAGCACTTTCCAATGACAGTGGGCTGAGCTCTGCAACCCCCACTTTTTCCAGGTAGATTTATTTTACTGACCCGTTTTACTGAGGATTTACCTGCAGGACCGAATCTGGAGCTGCTCCAGTGGCCTCTGTGGGAGCACCACAGAGGATGCCTTTGGCCCCGAGAGCAAAAGCATCGCATTTTCATTGAGGACTCAGCTGCTGACAAGGCATTGAGCTGGGAAAGGTGCTGGGCTGAGCTCCCAGGAAAATCCAGGCTGGCGGAGCCGAGGTGCCTTGGGAAAACCTGGCTGGGACGTGCGCCGCTCTTTGCAAACTTGGCGTGGTGCTCCTCTGCAAATCTCGCTCTGGGACGTACCTGAGGTCAGACAGGGGGGTAATTACAGCACAGGAAAGGCCAAACCCCTCCCTGCCCACCCCGGTGTCCCTGGGGCAGGAGGTATGCAGGGCACGGGGAGGGGGTTGGACCCCTGTGGCAAGATGCTCGTGCCAGAGCTTTGGAGGTGGCGGGACTGTCTGCACCCTCGCTGTGGGATGGCTGCGTGGGTTGGGCTTCCCATACCCCCTCCTTAACCAGCTGGTTAGTGCCAAACAGTTAAACCTAGGTGAGAAATAAAGGTGGGTGGTCTGGGCCTCCATATTCTTCTGTGGTCAGTGGCTATTATTCCTCATACAATAGCCGCCCTGCTCTGCCCGGAGTAAGAGGACAGTTAAGCACAGGCAGGGTATTCATTTGCAGAATGATTAACAGCACGTTAATAATTTAATTCTGCCTCTGAGTCCCCGATTTGCAGCCGTGTTTGCCAGCGGGGCAGGCTGGACACTTCAGCTTTTCCTGCTACTTCTGCCACGGGCGGAGGGAAATGACTTCTCCAGCGCGAGTCCATTTGGTGTTAAAAACGGGAAATCAGTTTTCTATCGATTGGCATTTCTCTTAACGTATTCTCGCAAGTGCTCATTAAATTTTCATTCAATTATCCCAGGCCGTGTTGTATTTTTTTTCCCCCCCCATCCTTTTCAGAGGGAATAGGTGGTAATGGACGCATCCATCCCTCCCGCGGAAGCAAGCCGCTCAACGTGCAGCTAATTTAATCAAGGCGAGGCAAATCTTAATAAAGGAGGAGGGAAGAGCAGTACTCGTACCAGGGTGGCTGATGGTATAATGACCCGTCTTCTGAAGAAGCAGAGCAGCCGAAGCTCTCCCGGTGCCATTAACGTTCGATATGTCAGAGCTGAAGGTACCAGCGAGAGGAAAACAACATCATTAAGCAGGACACTCTCACGCTGGAAGGGGAGGCACATTTATATTCTGACAGGGGATTATCTAGGCAGCAATAATAATAGCAGGAGTAATAATGATAATAATAAATCATTATCACTTGGCATCGCTGGCTGTAGTGGGACCCGAGGGTGTGAAACGGCTCCGGTAGAGTTAAAAGGGTGAGTGGGAGACACAAGCATCAGCAGGGGAAGACAGGTTTGCAGGGTGATCCGGGGCATGTCCCTGCCTGCTCCTGCCTCAGTCTCCCCAACTGCAAGTCCAGGCAGTGATCCCGGCTTCGCAGAGGGCGCTGGGGCTGCTCAGCTGGGGAACCACTATTTAATCTTAATGCATTTCCATCCGTTCTTCTCTATCAGAACCAAAATGGTACGTTGTCCAACCAACATCATCATCTTTTTGGGGTGGAGAGCTGCAGACTGAGCTCGGCTCTCGCTGCCGTGGCCATCCCCAAGTCCCCCAGCCTCTCCCATCTCCAAACAGGGGATGTTAAGTCTGGATTTGCCTCTGCTCTGCCCGCAGGAACTTTTCCCCATGGCAGCATCCTGCTCGGTGCAGAGCCCTCAAGGACGGCCCAGCCCTCGCTCAGCCGTTTCCCCAAGAACAGGAGGGACAGTGCCAAATCCAGACCTTGCCTGAGGTTGAAGGTGGGCTTGTTCTTGGATCTATTTCAGATTTTCACATTCAGTCTCGTGAGACCATTTGTCACAAGGCTTTTGACAACCGCTCATCCATCTGCAACACTGGCAGGCCCGGAATATATTCCAGATTTGGCTCCAATTAGCATGTGCTTGACCCGTCTCGGAGGACCAAACATTTCAGATAGACACGTTGATCCTGTATGCGGTACGTTCCCAGGGGTAACGTCCCTGTGGCCCAGTCGTGCACGTCATTTGTGAATGTGCAAGCAAGTGTTGAGTCTCAGGGAGACACGCTTGCGGTTATCGCTGGCTTAGGTAGGTCGGGCTCTCGGCAGAGCGGAGGAGAGCTGGGCTCTGGCTAATCTCTCCGGCATGTCTGAGCGGTTACGTGCAAGGCTGGGAGCCTCGCTGCGTGCCCCACCGTTTATCTGGGTTTGAAGACGGCCCGTGATAAAGAACCACAAGGCAGACGGTGGCGGCAGCTGAAAGGGATCGGGGCTCAAGGTAACGAAGAAAGACCTGGCTCCCAACCAAAAGGATGTCACGGCCCCGCCGAGGGGGCCGGCTCCTGCTCAGGGTGGGATGGGGATGCTCCCACCTCTTCGGAGAAGGGGAATGGCAGAGGGGGAGCAAGGCTGCAATATCTCTGCGCACCCTTCTCCGCACGCATTCAGCTGTGTTTTGCTTTGCTCCCTCCTTTCTCTCTGCCTCCTGCGAAGACCTGGTTTGTCTCCAGCCTTGCAATGGTTTGTACTGCCCGTAATTTAAACCCAGCTGGGGCACGGAGAAAGGAGGACCACGCTTCCCACAGGTGTGAGACGCCGCCCCGCTGCACATCCAACATCCGTGCAGCTCAGCCTCCCCTTTGCCATCGCCCTGCGTTTGCCTGTGGGCAAACGTGGGCCTTTGGAAGGAGGGAAGAGATTCAGAGACTCAAGATGTGCTCGAAGCAAACAAGTGTATTAGCTGAAGCGATGAGAGCTCTTTTCCTGAGTGCTTGCGGTAAGCTCCATTACCGCTGCCGTGCCGCGCGCCGGGGCTCGGTTCCTCGGGCGCTGTGCAGCTGGGGAGGAGCCGGATTGGAGCTGTCGTTGGTAATGCAATTATTCCGCAATAATCTTGAAATGGGCTCTCATTAGGAAAGGCGAGGGGGGAGAGGGTGCAGCCGTAGTCGGGAGCTGTAAGGCGTGGGTTGTGCCGGCGCTGGGGGGAAGCTGGACGCAGCCGGGGCCACCGGCCGTGGGGCATCCCCTCCCCGCAGAGCAGGCTGACGCCTTTACCTTCAAAATGAGGAGTAAAGAGGAGGGTTTGGGGTTTTGCTTTATTTTAGTTTTTTTCCTTTTATCTTGAAAACTAATTAGGCTGAGAAATGTTTCAGAAGAGGCTCACAAGCTTTAAATCGATCTTCTGAAGAGCCTGATCAAAGCAGGGGGATCTCCAGCTGCGGGACCCCCCCTGGGTCAGGGGCTGCGCCGCCGTCCCCGGATAACCCCTCCCAGGCAGGGGACCCGAGTGCAGGACGCAGGGATGGAGAGGGGTGCTCACTGCGGGCACTGCTCACACGGGTGGCAGCGCCCTGATACCCAACGGAGAACTTGCTTCCTAGCACCGACGCTGAAGCCCTGATGGTCCACGTGGTCCCTCTCTCCTACCCCTGGAGGCAAAAGGTTTATTTAAACTGATGATTAAATGCAGCCAGTGTTGGGGGGCTGAAGGATGAAGGGTTTGTGGGAGCCCCAGATCCCTGGGGGTGGGTGCAGGGAACACCCCAGGCCCCCCTCTGCCTTTATAACTTCAGGGCTTTCGCATGCTGGGGGGACCGATAGAACCCCTGGGCTGCGGCTGGGTTTGCTCCACCTGTCCCCGGACAGACCCCCCTGGACAGACACCGCCCAGACAGATGGCTCACCCGTTTCTGGGAACTCTTAGCCATGGAAAAAAAATTCCCAGCCCTCCGAGTGACTCACAGGGGAGATAATTGGCTGCTCCGCTTATTTTTTTTCCTCCTTCTGCCTAAAGAAACCATCATCTCCAGCGCCCGGCACGGGGACACCACCACTGCCACCGTTCCCCTTTGTTTTGTCTGACTGACTCACTCCTGGGGGGGCTTCTCCCCTGCTGCCAGAGCCCCTGGCGACAGAGCAGGGCTGGGGTCGTGCCAGGTCCCTGAAGGAGCCACCCTGCTGTGGGGATGCTCTGGTGGCTAGAAAGGGTTGTGCTCTTGGTAAAAGTCCCTCCCTTTACCCCAGCCAGCGATTTTGTGAAACTTGCCGGAGCACAATCACCCCTGGGGGCCTGATCCTGCACCCCGCTGGGCCGATACCTCAGGCAGAAGTCAGGGCAAGACCCACAAACGCCACGTACATCCCTCCCCCATGAAGGCACCCGCCTCGTTTTCTGCAGGATTGAGGCTGGAGAAAATAAATAAAGGCTTTACAAGCTGCCCCGAGCTCCCATGCCAACCTCTCGTACCTCCCTAAGGAGAGCCCAGCCTGAGCGCCCTGGCCCTGGCCCGGGCAGGGGCTGTGGCACCCCAGCACCTCCCGCGGCCCCGGCTCCACCGCACACCCCACGCTGTTATAAAAGCTTTGCTGAATCAGATCTAAACCAGGCCTGGAAATTCCTTTGGCATGAGCTGAGCTGGGGATTTCAAACCACATATAGCTTTTTCATTACAACGCCTGTGCTTTTCTTTAGATATATATATAGATATATATATATATATTATTTTATTTTTGCAGGGTGGGGGGTTTGCTGCTTTCCCAGCCTGTGGGTTTGGTCGGGTCCCCATCCCGATGCTGCTCGGCATCCCGGGGCCGCCCTGCTGCCACGCTAAAAGCTTTTGCCTTCCGGCTGCCGGCTCATTAATACAGCTCAATTAATGCTTACTCCCCTGTTGTCCAACGGTATTGGATTTCCAGTCCGTTCTCACCAGGCTGAGCCATCGGAGCCCTGCTCCGCTGTACACACGGTTCTACCCAGAGCCAGGACCGTTACCCCTTTTTGGGGTTCAAAGTGTTTTTATGGAGATTTTCCCCTTCCAGCCCTGGGGAGAGAGGGCTTTTTGTGAGTCACTGGCACACTACTGCAGAAGGACAGGATGGGAAGTAGAGACACATAACCTTCGTCTTGGCTTTATCTTGCGACCTATAGAGGGAATTTAAACATATATCCTGGTTAAGCGAAGGGCGCAGGGTCGGTCCCCCCACAACCATGACCCTATTTCGGCAGGGTGAGACCCTCCCCGTGCTGCTGCCAGAGCATGAACCAGATCCAAAACCACGAGAGATGGAAACTGAGCAGGCAGGAGAGTTTTTCCAGGGTGGGATTAAGATAAAACGATTTCCATCTGAGCCCCTGCCTACCGCGGCTGAGCAGGGCTCCTGCCCAACACCCCGCCGTCCCCCTTCCCCTTCCCACCTCCATGGAAAACACCTTCGTGGGGAGATGCTGAGAGCTTTTAATAGAAAATCATAAGTTTAAATTGGCACAGCAGCAGCTGAAGCAGTGCTTGGAGCCATGCTGTGCTGACAGTTTATTTAACAAAAAAATAAAATAATAATGATGATATTACAGATGCAAAGTGGAGCAAGGGAGAAGGGGACTGTTCTAGCGATGCTTTCCTTCTCTGCTTAGGGAGACTAAGGAAACGCTCCTGGGTTTGGTGTAAGCGCCACATTTAGTGCTTAAATTGCATTTCTTTGCTGTTTGGCTAGCAGAGATGATCTGGATTTGGGGTCTGAGCAAGGCTCCAGATGTGGTGTTTCTGTCTGAGCTGGGGCCTGGAGAAAACCTGGGAAGAGACCCCAAATCCGGGGTGCTCCCCCCAGGTTGCTCTGCCATGCCTCCCCAGGGTCATTATTTGAAATATTTCCCTTCTTCCATGGGGGAAGGCAGCAAGGAGTCCCCCCGCAGCTTCACACGGGCAGGATTTATCCCATTCCAGGATTTCCTAAACTGTGCAGGCAGACTTCTGGTAGCAGAGGGTTTCTTTCACACAAGTTCTCATTGCAGCAATGACAAAGTGGGAGAGAAAGGGGGTGAACCACTTCATTTGCTTTGCCAGCATCAGGGTTTCCTGGTCAGGGCAGGTTGGGGGCTGGCAAGGTCCTGGGTGGGCCAGGCAGGGCAGTGAGTGCTCACTGTGGAGGGAAAAGGGCCTTCAAGGGGATTTCTCTTGAAAAGGGGGATAAAATTACCTGTTTATGGTTATAATTATTGCCCACCGTCCCTCGTAGCCCTGCCCCAGCTCAGTGCTAAAGAAAGCATCCCCCCACCCCGGGCATGGGCTACAAACTGCCTGGAGGTCTCCATCCCAAATATTTAACATCCAGCCTGCGACCACTTTTCTGGTAGCAAATTCCTTTCCAAATCTCCCCTGCAATTTGCGGCGGGCAAACCTTGTTTGAGTTTGAGGATTTAGCACATTTTTGCCACACCGTTTTTCGCAGGGAGGGCTCGGGGCCGTCCGGGCTGCATTTTGTGTGGTCTGGCCACCCCCGAGCACGGCATCCTGCACCCTGCACCTCAGCGGGGCACCCCCGCACCCAGCCCGCCCAGCCCCCCCCAGCGGGAGGGCACTGGGTCCCCCCCCAAGGGACCGTCCCCACACCCCGTCCCCTCCGCCCTGCGCCTCCGCACATCTGGGGCTGCCACCGAGGCTCAAGGTCGTCGGGCTTTTTTGTTGTTCTTTCTGTTTCCATTTTATGTGGTTTGTGGGCACATAATGGAAGGTGGATTCTGGAGGGTTTTGTTCTCTTGCCAGCCTGAATTATTAATCCAGCCGGGCTTCTTTCTTTATGTTTTTCTTTTTTTCTTTTTTTTTTTTTTTTTTTTCTGTTTGTCCCCGTGGATTTTATTTTAGGCGACGGCAAAGTCACCGGCTGGCAATACCAGCCCTCGCACCAGCATCGCTCACCGAAGAGCCGCCGGCCCTGGGGAGCACCCGGGGGCTTTTCCAGGGGCTCCCCAGGGCGCCGGCGGCCTTGGCACCCACCGCCGTGGCTTTGGGTGGCCCCAGCCCACCCAGCCGCACCCGGGGCTGCCTCCCGCCCGCCAGACACGGCGCTCCGCTTTAATTAGCAGGGTGGTTTAATGAACGGCAGCTCGGCCGTGACCGCGGAGCCTTCCTGGCGGAGCAGCCGCGGTTTGTTATGGCTGTGTCTGCTTGTCCCCCCTTTGCACCCCATGGGCGCCCTCCTTTTCCTCGAGAGGAGAGCCGGGCACTGGGGAGGGGAATGCAACGGGAACCCAACCTTTATTACACACCAGAGAATCCATATCGGAGGGAGCGGGTGGGAGCACCCGGTGTGCAGGAGCAACGCAAGGGCGCTGGGGATGCCCAGCTTTGCCAAATCTCTGCTGGGGGGGGGGGGGGGGGGGGCTGCCTGGGTTGCAGCTCCCCCAAAAGACGAGGGGTGATGGATGCCTCCGGGTCCGCTGCTCTCCCCGGTGCATCGAGGCATCAAGCTGCCGGCTCGGGGTTGGGGGCATTTATTTATACTGGGAAGGCTGGGAGGGCGTTATCAAATCGAGCATCGCCCAGCGGCCGCTGCGGAGGGGGGAAGGCGCCTGCTGCCATCGCCGGGGCTGACACCGCTGATCCCAGCGCACGGCGCTGGGCGAGCAGCCCGGGCCTTGCGGTGGGAGAAGGCTCCGCGCTCGCGGTGCTAATAACCCCCCCCCCGGGAGCCCGGGCAGCACACGAGCCTGCTGCAAAGAGACAAAAGCACTTGTTGAAAGAGCCAGCGAGGCGGGAGCAGGCTCGGGCACCTCGCCGTCTCGTCACAGCACGGGTGCTCGGCCACCTAATTAGTGACCCCCTGGCCGGCAGCAGTAATTAGAGCCCCAGCCCTCTCCTCCGCCGGGGATTCTCATTAACCACCTCCGGCTTCACCCCGCAGGGAGTCGGGGTGCGGGAGGCTGGGGGTACGGCGAGCAGGCTGCGTGCTCTGCCCACCCTCGCCGGAGGAGCGACGGGGTGACAATTTATATCTGCGCTAATTGGGCCTCGCTGCTGCCAAGTCGCACCGAGCGGGGAACAGGGAGGTCAATGGATATGGGGTCATCCCCCTCCTCCCCCAGAGCGGGCTCCCTGCTCGGAGCAGAGGGTACCCATCCCCGGGGGCTTCCCCCTTGCTTTTATTTCCTTCCCCAAAGCAGGTTTTGAGGACAGATACTCACATTTTTGGTTGCACTGAAGGCTATTTTACCCCTGTCAGGCTTAAGGTTATTTTCCATGCCTTACAGCTAAGCAGAATTGGGATGCAAGTCATTAAAACCACCTTCCTAACCCGCCATTTTGTGAGACCTGAAAAAGGGGGAAAATCCGTAAAAACCGCAAGCGTAGAGACAGTCTTTGTGCATCAGGTTGGGCAGCTGGAAAGAGCCTCATCCGCTGCTGGCGGAGAGCTGAGGCTTTGCCAGAAAATAGGGATGCTGGTGTAGAAACTCGTGTCTGCGGGCGGCCAGCAAGGGCCCAGCCCCGAAATTCCGGTGCTGATGCAGCAGGCTTGGAAAGCGCGGCGAAACACAGCGTCCGTCTGTCCCCTCCATCCAGACATCAACTGACTCCTCTCCCCGAGAGGAGATACCCAGCTCGCCGTGGGAAGCCGGCGGCCGCCGAGGGCCGATCCTGGCGGCAAATGCAGCATCTTTGATCTCGCCGTGGCCGGCGCTGGCGAGGCTGCCCCGCGGGGTCAGCTGCGAACACGGCGCAGCAGGCTCCCCGCTCCCAGCCTCAAATATCTGTCTGCTCCGCTCCGGCCACAAACGTTCCCCCAGACTAGAAAGAGGGAAAATTGCATGTTCCAATTTGCAGATTTGGCGGAGATAAATCCCCCTCCCTCCGGCTCCCCGGAAGGCGCGGCTGGAGATGCCGGGGCCGATAGCGCCGGGCTGTGGGTGCTGCGGGAGCGCCCTGTCTCCCGCCGTGCCCGCTGCCCCCTGCTCCCAGGGAGAAGCTGGGAAACTCCCTCCCACCCTGCTCGGGGTGGCAGAGGGCCAGGCTGATCCCGTAAAACCCCGAGGGTGGATCACTGCGTGGACAAAATCGTCTCAGATTAAGCGTGGGAGGAAAAGCGGAGCAGGGATGCGGACGGGGTGGCCACTCATGTAGCGAGAGGGTTCGGCCTCAGCTGCTGGGGAGGGCAGCCAGGCTCAGCAGCGTCCCTTTGCTCTGGAAGGGGCAGAGGGGACATTGGGGACAGGCGGCTCCCAGGAGACTGTCAGCAGGGAGTGATGTGGTGGGTACCAGCCCCTCTGGGATGATGCCGGGCGGAAAGGCCGCTGGCTTTTGCAGGAGGTGAGCTGAAAGCTGAGAGGAGCCCAGGAAGGGGGAAAAAAAAAAAAAACCAAAACCCTGACGTGTGCCGTATTTCATAACATGAGATGTGAGACTTTAATGGGCTCTGAGATATCAAAGAGGACAGGAAGCCTAAACCTGTACGTGGCACATAAAGCCCAACAGCAACAAGCGATACGATCACCACGTTCCCTCGCCTGCGGCGTTTCCCTGCGGCCCCTGAGGACAGGCCCCGCTCGCCCGCAGAGCATTAACTCAAAGGCATATCCGTGCTGGAGATCCTGACCTGAAGAGCTGTGACAAAATGGTAAACAAGGTTTTAAATAAAAAGCGATGCTGCCTGAGGCCGGGCTGCGGCGGGAGGGGCGAGCATCCCCCCGGTGCGGGGCCGCAGGGACGTCACCGTGAGTTGTGGCCAGCGCCGTATTTCTCCCTGGCAAAGTTAGGCAGTAAATCCTGGCCAGAGGATCTTCCGGAGGCACCAAGGGCCAGTCACCGCCAAAATTTATCACTCAGAGGTGACAGATCAATGCTGTAAATATAAGAGGTGTGCAGGAGAGCTGGCCCCTGTGCTTCCCCAAGGGAAAACTCATCCCCTTGACCATCCTCTCCCCCAGCCCAATTTTCTCTCATTTTGGTTTCGCAGCCAGCGCTGTTCGTTGCTGTTGAAACATCCCTGTCTCTGGGAGGAGCTGGTACCTGTCCCCAGCAGCACCAGGAGTAGCCATAATGGGTAACAACCGCGACTCACATCAGAGGGAACTGAGATTTGGGGTGGTCGTGTCTGTAAGCCCTCTGCTCTGCAGCAGCAACCCCTCCCCATCACCACCAGCCGGGCTTTGCTGCCCGCGGGCAGCCTCCCCTGGGGTTTAACCCCCCCCCCCCAGGTAAACCCCCGGGCTCACTCCCCATCCACCCCCTCCGGGACTGAACCCTGTGGCTGCTCCCACCTCCTGTTTAAGGCCAGAAACGATGATTTCAGCACTTATCCCAGCGAATTGATCCGTGGCAGTCGCAACTTCTCTGCCAAGTGATGCTGACGGCGGCCGGCCGGGCTGCACTGGAGGTGAACGCGGGTCTCAGCTGAATGTGCCAGCCCGTGATGGGTGGCACTGGGATCCAGGCTGGTGGGCTGTGAGCAACCTGGGGTTCCATCGCGGGCAGGGGAAAATTAGCATCTGTACTTCTGACCAGCGGCCAAGGAATCGGAGAACGTTATCAATGGGCTGGAGAAGAGAAGGAGAAGGTCTCCCGGGAGGGTTAGCCCGGCATGTGATCCCATGGCAGTGATTATACTCCAGGTGTGCCAAATCCACAGGCACGGGAAGAGAGCCCAAAAGCAGGTTCAAAGGGACAAGGTGGAAAATCCCGTCAGAAATATGAAAGAATAAAAGCAGCCGAGGGGGGAGCTAATAAAAATGCATCCAGGAATTAAAACTTATAGTAATGAAACAAACTAAGGTTCTCCTGCTGACTTCACTTTGGGATTTTGCCCTGAGGCCGATGGGGGATTTATAAATTATGTATCCTTCTCACTTGGGGAAAGATTTGCAAACGTGTGCCCATATCCATCACGTAAGGCGGCCCTGGGTACCACACGCCTGACGCTCCTGGGCACGGCTGCTGCTGCTGCTGCCTGGAAACTGCATCGGGAGCAAAACCTGTGCCCGGGATGAGAGGCGATCCCGCCGGGTGAGGACAGCCACCGCCACACCACCCACGGCCGTGACCTCCAGCTGCCGGTGCGTGGGGGGCAAGTGCTCCTCCCGCCCGGGCAAGCTCGGAGGTGGCCGACCCCCCCTTTCAGCTCATCCTGGCAAAGCCGTTTCTGCCCAAAGGCGGGGGGGTTCGTGTGGGAGCTCTGCACATTGAGAAGTCCCGGCGAGGAAGTTATTGATTTTATTGAAGACATGGAAGAGTTTCAAGGGGAGGCTGCAGGCCGGGCTGCCGGGATTCGCTGTGGGGACTCGGGGAAGCACTGGCTTGGCATTTGCAGGCGCTTGTTCACCTCCAGCATGAACATCTCTTTGAGCTGGAAGAGCAGCAGGACACAGCTGCCAAAAAAATCTCAAGTATCACCCCCGGTCTGGCAACACGGGGAGGAAAATCCCCCCCCGGACATAGATAGGCTCGGCCCCACGGCCCCCCCCGCCCTCTGCCCGGGTCCCACTCGGCGCCCGCCGGCCACCCTACAGCCCTCGCGGGGTGGGGGATTAATTAATCAAATACAAAAAAAATTAAAACTCAATTAAGAAGCCCCAGCCGTCCGTCGCCCCCGCCCCGCCCCGCGGCGCCCGGCGCGGCGTGGGCTGCACTGCGGCGCCCCCTGGCGGCCGCGCGGGGCGCAGCGGTACCGCCGGGGGCGGGGGGGGGGGCGGTGTGTGCGGGGGGGTGCGGGGTGTCCCCCCCCCTCCCCCCGCCCCGGGCTGGGGACAAAACCGATGGCACCGTGGGGTTCGTGAAGCGGGTTTGGAGGCGGGACGGGGATGCTGCTGCCAAGTGCCGCAGCCCCAGAGCCGGGGGGGGGGGGGCGTGGCGGGGGGGGGGGGGTCAGTTTCGCACAAGCACTCAGTCCTGCAGTTTCAAACCTTTTAGAAAAGGTGCCGTTTTCTGGTAAATACCACAGCATTTAAAAGCTATTTAATGTCTGGGCTACTCCCCGCTGAGTTGTAAATAGTTTTTTTCCAGCACTGAAAATTGTTTACTAACATTTTATTGAGGCCTCATTTTCCGAAGAGGGGATGCGGCTTGGAAACCAATGGCGAATAGCTCAGTCGGGGCTCTGGGTCGCATGCGAGGGGCTGATCAAAACACTCTTTGCAACTTATTTGCAAAATTCAGAGTGAAGCTTTGCACAGCTTGGAAACAAAACATTGTCTCCCCCCTGTCTTAATGTTTCATTCACTGTTTTCCTATATTCTACCCCAATTCCATGTACCAACCCCTAATCTATCCAGCTGACCAGGGTTTTTTGAGTCTGGATTTAATACACGTGCTACAATGGCCCAGTATTTCTGGTATTACACAGCAGCGTGTCTGCTGGGATGTCCCCAGCCCCCCCAGGAGAGCGATAACAGCTGGAAACCCACGATGTGTGAGCATCCCCAGCCGGGCCGCTCCAGTTCAAAACACCGTAGGACCCAGCACCAAGTCCACGGACTCCAGCCCAAACCTCTCCCTCCCACCAGTGATTTCTGCATGGGCCCTTGGCTCTGTTACTGAAAACACCCTGCTAGTGCCAACCGTGGAGTCAGGAATGGAAATAAAACACCTCCCTGGGGGGTGGACACCCCATGCAGGGAGCTTTTCTCTGACTACTTGCAGCTTTGGTGCTGGAAAACGGCCGGGTGCAGCAGCACGGGCACGGGACGAGCCAGCCCGCAGCTCATGGGGTGCTGCCAGCTTTTCGGGTGCTTGACACCGTGGCTGCTGTCGGAGTTGGGGACAGGGGCTGCAGCACACCCCCGCCGTGTCCTCATCCACGTTTCTGGGCTAAAACCTCACCTGTGACTGCCCGGGTATCACACCCTTGTACCTCAAGTTGCAGGCTCCGGTGGTGTCGCAGTGCAAATGGCGTGGGGTGAAGTTAGGGTGGCTAGAGAGAGGCATTGCCCTGGGGTGGGGGTTAGACCCCACTACAGCACCCCTAAATCCCTGTCCTCACTCTTTGAAAGCATCACTTGGGTGCTGTGGCCGTGAGGCAGGGCAGCAGCTGGATGTCAGGGCAGCCAGCGGGGTCACTGATGCTCCTGGTCCACCAAAGGACCCGTGGGAGCCCACCCGGCACCCGCAGTACAGCAGGGAGGATGGGAAAGTATCAAGAATCTGCTTTCCAGGAGAGAATGAGGTCAGCAAACGACTGGGTTTGAGTGATTTGCACAATGTCTACGTCAAATTATCAACCGGTTTAAGAGCCCGTGCTCGAGGCAGCGCAGAAGCTGGTGGTCGTGGTTCGTACAGCGGAAACGCAGAGCACGGGGGAGAAAAGGGAGCCGGGGCTCGGGGCTGCACCCCGCTGGGTGCCACGACCTGCTCCTGTGTCCCACCGAGCGGTGACACCCAAGGGACGAGCAGAGCCCGCGGCCGAGCCCGGGCTCAGGGGGTGCACAGCAGTCCCAAAAACAGACCCTTCGACGAGCAAGCCCTGACACCCGGAGCAGCCGCATCAGCGGCGGGGTTTGAGGGTGGCTGGCGGTGACGTGGCCAGGGCAGGAGGGGACACTGGGGAAGGACATGCTACGCCAGCCTCCTGGGACCCAGAGAACCCCCCAGGAGGGAAATCGTTTTTTTTTCCTTGTCAAAAGCAGAGCCCTGATGCTCAGACATGCAAACCCTGGCTGCTGGGGCAGCGACGGAGAAGGAGCAGGGCTGCAACGTGACGCTGGGAAATTATGCAGTCAGTGGAGCTGCTGTAATGAGAAAATGAACCAGACATCATATGGTGTTGATTTAGTGCTTGAATATGAAGAATAGGGGAAAGGGAGGAAAATAACACCAAACAAACCTCAAACCCCCATGAGTTTATAAAGGCACTTTGTACAAGCACACTGCTTTTACCCCAAGAAGCAACCAGTGTTCTTCCCGGTGCCCGTTCAGGGCTGCAACTAATCTGGTTTTGGCAAACCAGAAACAAAGTCCCCAGCTTTGTTAAGAGCCAACTCTTGTGGAGTCTTTAACATCCAAGCGACTCAACGCTGCTTTGTAAAATGCTGTCGAAGTTGAAGAAAATTAAAGCATCGTTCAACTTTTCCCCACAATAGTTTTAATGATATTTTTATTATTTGAGGCACTCGATTAACCTCCAGGAGTGTGGGCTGGCATCTCCTTTGGAAACTTTTAAATCTTCCCGTTGTTTGCTAAAAATTCTGTGTTTGAGGTGCTGTGAGAGGTGCTCTTGCTGGGGGATGTTGCAGCCTGTGACCACTTTTCATGTCCCATGGATACAAAAACTAAACACTTCTTGTAAGAAGTCCCAAGGCTGGTGTCTAAATTAAAAATTAAGCCTACTTGGCTTTCTTTTAGAAACCTGAATGCCGGCTGTTAGCAAAGCAAACTCACCCTGCAGCCAAGATCCAGGCTATTAAACCAAACTAAGTTTCCTGAGCAATGTGACCCCAAATGTTCTCTGCATCAGGGTGGCTCTGTACTCCCCCAGGGCCCTGGATGCAAGGAGTTGCAGAGGCCTCTGGATTTTAATCAGATACCAAAGTCTGGACTGAATTACTTTTTGCAAACCACCCTATTAAAAATTTGACACAAATTCAAGTCTTCCTTGAAACGCTCTGTGACTAAGGGTGTCCTGCTGCCCGCTCAGCCTGCCTGGGGGAAACGTGGGAGTTCGGCTAAGACCATCCTCTAAACCGAAGCCAATTTGGAAACCTAAGCCATCAGTAACCTGCAGAGTTTGGATCACACACACCGAGTCCCCTCAGCGAAGGCAGAGGCAGACCTGTGTTTGGGGAAGACTTAATTAGAAGAGATCCCAGACCATTAACTTCATTACTGCAGCTGTGATTAATAGCAGCAGCAGCGTGGAGCATCGCCAGGGAGGGTGGATGCAGGATCCCAGCCCGTCGGTGATTTCCCACCCCCAGGAGCTGCTCTTGATGGCTGAAAAGGGAATCAAAATTAATTTCCAGCCACTACCTGCTCCACAAAGCAGGTACCTCCAAAAAGCAGGTCGTTCACGCCTGCGTTGGGAAAAAGAGCCGCAGACCCCCATGGCTTGGTCCGGGGGGTTGTAGAGCTGATGCTGGGGATACGGCGGCTTCGGGTCTGGGGCTGTTGGGTTTACGGACACCGTGTGTCTGTGCCACACCATCACCTGTGCTCTCCTACCACAAACACCACTCGGGTTACTCCATAGACAGACGCTGCGATGCTCGGCTAGCATACAAGATGCTCCATCTAATCTATAATACTGCAGTAACATCACATTAATCTGCTTGGGATTTTTTTTTTTTTTTTTTTTTTAATTCATCCCACAGCTGCACCGTGTTTGTCACCCGCCGGCTCTGGCTGGGACACCAGCGCGCGGCTGCCGTTGCACAGCCTCAGCCATCCCTGCTGCCGTCGGCTGCTCCCGCTCCCCCTCCCCAGCCCTGATGGGATTTCTTCTTTAATAACTAAATTAACATGCCAGCGGCAAGTGCTACTGAGTAATAGGCGGCGGAAGCCGGTGAGCCTGTTCTTGCAGCTGGAGGAGACGAGGGATGAGGCCGGCTCGGGTGCAGGCAGAGCTGGCTCCTCCTGCGAGATGCTGAAGATGGCAGCATGTACCGGCAAAAGCAAAGCAGCCCACAGGAAACCTCCTCTCCCTGCAGAAAAGAAGTCATGGGTTTAGAGGTTTTCCTTGCTATAGGCCAGGAGCACAAATACCTAAACCCCAAAGCTTGGAAACTCCAGTTTTACAAACCCTGGGAAAGGCCGTGCGTGTGCATGTATACACACTGGTGGGGAAGAGCAGGGTTTGACGTGGCTCATTTATGCCCACACAAGCCGTGTGCGGAGCTTGTGTTGATGTTCCCCTTCCTCCCCTGAAGAGGATGTACTTTGGATGTACTTTTTGCTCAGAGTATTTAATTCAGCTAACTTTCAGAGGCTTTTCTCCGGACCACACCGTGGTGGCTCCCGATCAACCCGGCTGTTCCCTCCCTTGCACAAGCTTCATGGGCAGAGATTTGGGGTGATGAGAGTCTCCCCAAATAGGGAGACCCCGGGAAAGCACCCCCCATCCCAGCTGGCCGACAGCCAGCCACAGGGCCAACGCCAGGCAGGAGCTGCTGCCTGAGGGCAGGTGAGGGTAATAAGGAGCGATGCTCCTGGCCTGTAAAGCAATCAAGGTGGCAATTAGCCACATAATGAGTGGCATTTGTGTCACACCTGCCAGGCGATGGAAAATGGCCGTGCTGCAGAACTGATGGAGAATATGGTTTGGGCTTGGAATTGGCTTTTTGGTTTTTTTTTTTTTCACTGTGTTAAATTCAAACTCGGGAGATTTGCTTTGCCAGATGGGAAGCGCTTCATTTTGGAAATAATTGATTTCAGTTCTGAGCTGTTTAAAGGCATGTTTGGGTTTTTAAAGAGGGGGGAAAAAAACAGAAATTAAGACATTTTGGAGAGTAGAAATGAAGAAAATAAAACACAGCCACTTCAGAAGTTTATTTCTAAATGAATAATGCACCAGAGCCGACACGTTTATTATTCTTTCCGTTGTTCCCAGAACGAAGTGCTCTCCCTGCTGATAAAGTCCTCCAGGACTCAGGAACAGGAACCACCCAGCACCCCATGGAAGCAGCAGCAAGGCTGTGTAGGAGCCTGGAGTATGGAGAAAATCAAATAAGCATCCCTCAAAGTGTGTGAGGGGGGCAGCGTGTCCTGCTGGGCACATTCCCAAATCCCGGCTCCTCTGAGTGCTGCAAAATCCCCGAGGATCCCGACTGCGGCAGCCCCGGGGCTCCTGGAAGTCAGGAGACCTTGCGCCCACCCCATACGCAGCAAAGAGCAAGGATACTCGTGGAGTTTGAGCTCCAAGGGATTAAACACCAGCCAACAAAACCTCTCCCTAAAATCCAGGTATAATCCAGAGAGCGAGGATCCAGGGGAAGGAACCAAACCCGTGCAAAAGCCGCCTCTAACCGGCGAAACTGCACTTTCAAGGCAATCCCAGATTGCTTCATGAGGTCATTACAAAATGTTTAGCCTGACATTGTCCAGGAGCCGGGACTGGAGGACAAAGCTGTCCCAGCCAGCGCCGGGGGCCAAGGTGCAAGGCGGATTCGGTGCATGACAGGGATTTGGTGGCACTAGCACACAGGGCTGCTGCAGCGGGTGGGCGATTTTCCCTAAGGAAAGCCTGTTTGGTGATTCACGGGGCTGATTTACTGCGAGGTGCCGCAGGCAGGGATGCTTCCTCAGGCCTGAGGATGCCAAACCACGACAGAGCATGAGGGCGCAAAATCTGGATTCTGTAAAACCAGGGCTCTGCGGTAGGGAGAGCCGTCGTCTAACGAGAGCCAATGGGCAAAATGGCTCTTAATTACCAAAAGTTTCATTAGAGCTGATTACCCCTCTTGCCCCCTCCTGGGTGCCGGTGTGATCCCGGGCAGCGGCGATGCGGTGGGGACGGCCACGGCCAAGGCCAGGGACGTGGGTCCTGCCTGCGCCTCCGCATCCACTTACCTTAGCAAAAATAAAGGTGGTTTTACTTTTTTTTTTTTGTTTATCCACCTGCTTGTAATTTTGTGGTTGCTGGGGGGAGTTGTGCCTGGGAAAAGGCCCCCGGCGTGGCTTCCCAGGGCCTGCTGCAGAAGTCCCCAGTACGTGGCAGCGGGGACCGAAAGCGGCTCTAAAGGCAGCTCCACGCTCACCCCAAAGCCGTCGTGGTTCATCTGGAAAAGGCACTGGAGCTGCCACTTCCCAGCCTGGTCCCTCATCAAGAAACGCTCCTTCCCCCACTCCCAGAACAGGTGCTGGAAATTTCTTTGGTGCTCTAACCACCCCCCGCGGCTGTGCGGCACATGATGATGGAAAAAGAGAGGAAGCTGGGCTAAAGAAACTGGAAGCAAATCCGTGGTTTCCCGCAAAAGGACAGGGCTGCAGTGGGAAGGAGAAGCACAACAAGAACACCCTGGGGAGGCTGGAGCATCCCTGGGCTGTCCAGCACCCGTGGGCTCATGACAAACAGGGAAAAGAGGGAGAGAAATGCAACGCAGCTGGTAATTTCCCTGGCGTTGAGTGGCAGAGGATGAAGCCATCCTCCTAATTAATTGCAATTGTCTTTGGACAAAGCAGGAGGGAGGGAGAACAGCCTCTGCTGGCTGAAGTGGGAAGCAAAAGCCTCTGGATGGAAATTTGGGTGCTGAAGGAGCTGCAGCTGCGGCTCGGGCACCGCCGGACCCCGGGGAAGGGGCCGGAGCCGGAGGCGAGGGGTGGGAGACGGGAAGGAACCGGCACCTCTCGCCCCGGCCGGACGCGGGTGGCCAGGGGATGCCCAGAGCATTGTTCCCCGGATCCGGCCGGGGCCGCAGGATATCCTGGAGAAACTGCTGGACCTGCAGCTGCGGGGGGTGAGGAGGTGGGGAGGGGGGGGCTGGCTTGGGCCCTCCGCCAACAGAACGCTTGGTTTTATTTTGTCTTTTCTCTGGGAAAACTCACATGGAGATGATGCGGAGGTTGCGAGGACAACATAGCTATTGGGAGTGAAGCAGGAAAACTGGCTCAATTTGCTCTCACCTGTTGAAAAGTTAAACCCAAGGGGTTATAGTGACCTGTAACGTTATGTGGGTGTTGGGTGAAGGGCTGGGGTGGAAAAGCTGCAGCCGGCAAGCAGTCGGCTGGAGGGAGGGGAAGTGTCCCAAGGTCTGATAAGCCCCGGGGACGCGGCGGTCCCGCTCTATCTGCCCGGCCGATAAACCAGGGCTGGCCGGCGCCGGCTGCACCCCGGCAAGGCCACCCGCCCCCGCCAGCACTGGCAGCCCCCACATCCCCGGAAGGTTTTCTGCAGCACCCATGGGTGCCCAGCACCGCCGGCAGCCCTGGGGCTGGAGATGGACCCAGCCTCGCCGGGTGTTGCCTTGGCTTCTTGCCATCCTCCCAGTATCAGGCTGCTAAAAATAATCCGGAGGCAGCAAAGAGAAGGCGACGAGTCCCCGAGCCTTCATGGCTTTGCCTCGCAGCGCTTTTTCATTTTGGCAGATGGGGCTGGATGGGCGGACGTGGCCACTCTCTCATCCGAGGGAGTCCTGGGAGCCAGGGGGGGATCTGCCTTTCCCCAGCTGCCTCCCAGTTAGGGCTAGAAAAGCTCCACCGAGTTGCCAGACCCAGTTTGGTTTCCTCCCATCTGCTCTCCCAGCAACGGGAGACGGCTCCCGGTGACGGTGCTGGTCCTGCCACCGACTCCCCCAGTGGCCTTGGTCACATCCCTGCACCCTCACTGCCCCCCACAAGCCAGGGGACTGCTTGGCTTTCGCTGGCAGGCGGGAAGCCCTGCAAGTGCTGCTCCCACCACCTGCATGACTTTTGGGGGGGGGACTTTTATGTGGTTTTAGGGTTTTTATCAGCACTCGAGTGGCAGGCAGGAGAGGAAGGACGGCAACTCCACGCTCGTGCCTTCAAGAGCTCCCTGCTGGCTCCTGCTCCAGGTGTCACAGCTCTGCTGAAACTCCGGGATAATATTCCTTGGGTTTTCCTCTATCGCTAATGGTGGTTGATTGAAACTGCTGAGAGCTCTGCAATATTCAAAAAGTCGCAGCGAGTGTCAGAAATATATGTTTGTATCCTATCCGGGTGATTACTCGGTTGCTCATGTATTATATTTGCCCCAAATATATTAACTGGGGAGCTGATGGGAGAGCAGCAATCAGAATGGGTTTCTCTGGGCCACAAACCAAGAAAAAACATCAGGAAAGGAGTTTCTTTTTGGGGAAATGGAGATATAAAAAGTTCAGTTGGGCTTGGTATGAGGAAAGGGCAACTGAATCCGGTGAAATGTTTCATTCCAGGGCCTGAATTACTTCTTTAAATTGTGCTGGGTTACATTTGGTGAGGAAATATCAGTACAAAAAAAGTGTAAAATCCTTCTGAGGCAACCAGTGTGAAGGAGTCTGACATACCAAAAAAAAAAAAAAAAAAAAAAAAGTTTGGGCTTTTTTTTTTTCCTTCCTTAAAAATGTGATGAACAAAACAGGAATTCATGAAACATTTAACTTGATGTGACTCCGCCTATTTCTGTGCCAGGAAAAAAAAAAAAAAAACCAAACCAACCCCAAACCCCACGATGCTGCGACTCAGAATCGCTGCCCAGTGCCAGCAGCAGCTCCGGCCGCCCTGAGCATCGCCGTCCGTCAGGCCGCTCAGCATCACCTGGCTCCTGCCGATGGTAATGGGGATAACACTCAGCTTTTAAGGGATGAAGCGCGTTGGGCCGGGGAGCTGGGCCCGGCTGCCGGAGCGATTCCTCGTCAGCATCTGTCAGGGAAGATTAATGCCTAAGTAGGTTGTGGGCTGGCTTCCAGCAGCATTTTTAATAATCAGATGCCGCGCGGCGTTTGAGCAACCCGCAGAAATGAAGTTGCCTCATTACAGAAAATAAATAAATATGTTGACATGCAATAGCTCATTTGCTGGGGATGTTAAAGCTGCTGACAACTCTGATTCACACCTAGGGGGTCTGACACACCCCCCCCAAACCCTCTCCTGGGTTGCAGCATCACCCGTGCTGACCCACCGCTGGACCGGTTGGCTGAGGAGGAGGGCTGTGCAACCAGCACAGCTCCTGCAAAAAATGTAAATAAAGCCCCGAGCTGGCACTTGCAAGGTCTCACAGATAAAAAAAGGGCAAATTCCTGCCTCCCCGGGGAAGCGGCTGGGCTGGGTTTGGGTTTCGGGGCCAGGAGCCCACGTGTTGGGGTCGTGCCTCAGGGCACGGCCATGGTTGTGGTGGCAGCGCTGGGGGAAGCGTCACCCTGCGCCTCGTCGGTGACGTCGCCGATCCCCAGAACCTGGGACATGGTGGAAACCAGGTCTTTTCCATCTGCTGGCACTCGGCACCAAACTGCTGCCCGACGCTGCCATAAAATCCAGGTCGCTTTGGAGTTTGCGCTTTGTCTTCCTCTACCTGCAGAGAAAAGTCGCTGCTTCGGGAAGAAATTGCAGACACTTTAACGTGCAGTCCTCTCGCACCAGATCATCAGTCGTAATCCCGCAGGATGCTGCACGGCTGGCGGGGAGAGCCCGGGAGCAGAGGGCAGCATCTCGTGCCCCCAGCCAGCTCCGCCTGGCCCACGGGGACTCGGGCACGTCCTGAAGCTTCATCGGGGCTGGCGACCCCGACCAGCCGCCAAACCATCCTCATCCTCATTTTCATTCTCATCCTCATCCTTCCAGAGGCTCGCTTGGCGCCGGCCCAGCATTAAACAGGAGCTTAACCACCCAGAGAGGCTGGGCAGGATATTAATAGAGCCAAGGCGGAGCGCGGCGCTGACGGGTCCCAAAATAGGCTGCTGAGGCGAAGGGATGCCCGAATTGGGGGCTGCCCTTGCAAGGGAGCACCCCGAAAAGGCGGCGAGGGCAGGGGCAGGCACGGCTGGAGCTGGGGCGCGCCGGGAGCGGCCGCGGGCACGGAGCAGCATCGAGCCCTGTCCCGTCCCCGTCCCGGGGCAGCGGCAGGCAGCAAGCTCCCACGTTTCGCCGCCGCAGTGAAAAGGCGTTTCTCCTCCCCGGCATTACACAAAGGCTCCCGTGGGCAACCCGGGCTGACCCCCGTAAGAGGATTACTGGGTTATTAGCGGATTGGGACCGTGGGGAGGATGTTTTGGAGAAATTTGCTCTCCCTCCCCTCGGGAATGGATGCTCACAGTCCCCAGTGGGTGCCCTCCCACACACAGAGCCGTGGGTGATGCCGGGGCTGCGCTCCCCATCCCTGTCCCTCTCAGCCAAAGGCCACCAGCAGAGATGAAGACATCTGCGGGGTGAAGACACCCGGTCAGACTGCATTCAGCACTTGGAGCCCTGGACGGGCTCACAGAGACGATTTGCCAGGGTTGGGATTTGCAAGCCCAAGCCCCCCACACGCCTGCGACCCGGCCAGCGCCAGCCATCGACTGCAGGACACGGCCAGCTCACCCGGGAAAGCTCCTTCCCCCAGAGCTGGAGGGATCCCAAAGACTTACATTTATTTAACCTGAAAACGTAGCAGCGTGGAAAGAAATCCGGGAGCCGTATCGACAGCGAAATCCCATTATTGGCCATGAAATATGCATGCGCGGTAACGGCGCGGGAAGGGCCGGAGCTGTGTCCCCGGCAGGCTCTGCACCCCCCGGCCGCGCGTCCTCGCCCCCCTCGAGGGCCCGGAGACAGGCAGGCAGCCCCACAGATCCCCGTTTTATGTGCCAGGGCACCCAACAAATCCCTCCTGGTGCTGCCGGGGAGCAGCCCCACGCCGACACGCTGCGTCGCGGCGCTTAGCAGGCTGGCAGGAGCAGAGTGTGCCTAAATATACCCCGTAGTATTTATAATTCAAGGAACAAGTCAAAGCTGCGCCGCCTCTGCGCTTGCCATGCGCGTTTCTCCCCTTGTGTTGATCCCATCCAGCCCCTTAAATCCCCCCGTTGACTTGATATTTTGCGGTCACTTGGGGATATTTTCCCCCCAGCTCCGGAGGGGAAATTCCAGGTTGATTCATTTTCGCTTGGTGCTGCTCCCGCTGCCGGTTCCCATCCCTTTCTGCCGCTCTCAGGAGGCAAAACTGGAGCTGCAAAGCTGAAAAACCCGGTGAAAATTGCAGGCAGGGTGGGGATGCCCCAGAGCAGGCCTTAATTATGGCTCCAATTAATTGCTGGTCACTGCTGGAGCTGGAGCAGGCTCTGCGGGAGCGAGGCCTCGCCCGCGAGACAACAGAAATGGGGTACCCCCCACCCCGCTGGCTCCTGCCCTGAAACTGGGGTGCTGGTGGGTCAGCGAGGTGCTGCCCGGCCGCGCTTCTCACCAGAAGATGTTGCTGCCTGCTCTGATACAGCCCCTTGAGCTACACCAGGTTTCACCTATGTTCTCTATCACCCCTTTTCTCACCGAGCTGTGCTCCGGCACCAGGCTCAGGCACACCCCCATCCCCCTTCCCAGCCGCCCTGGTGAGACCCCACGCAGCCAAAACACCCTTTGGGGTAAAACAGCCCCAGCCCTGAGCCCAAAAAGGGGAGGTTTTACCCCAAATGCAGGTCCATCAGCTCAGCGCATCCTGGGAGAGGCTCCACGTGTGCGGTCGCCTTTTAAATCAGCACCCAGCTAATTACCTCCAGCAATAAGGAAACCCTGTGCTTGGAGTGAGTATCTGCTTTAAAATGATGTTTTACACAACATAAAAGGATTATTTTATAATTAGCTGTCTTCTAAACCCTAGCCTATTGAAATTATGATATTAAACCATACACCGTTTTCTGCTTTTTAAAAATCATCTGGAAGTTGATTAGTTTTGCATTATTAAAGAGCAAGCCATGGAAATATTTAATCATCATGAGACCTTTTTCACATAAATGTTAACATTACATTTTTTTTTTAATTTTTTTTTCCCCTCTGGTAATTACTCTAGCTTTGCTTACACCAGAAAAAAAAAAAAAAAAAAAGAAAAAAGAAAAAAACAGTTGAAGCATTTTTCCTGCAATGAAAGGATCAAAATAGTCCTGTGATTAACACCTGGAGCATCCTTGGGCATTCACTGCCTGGCACAGCTCCAGGTGGGTGTTAGTGCTGCGGCTGCAAGCCCAGCTACCACCCTTAGGACCAGCCTAACTGCATGCAAAGCCCTGGGGAGTGGATTTTCCTTTCCCAAGGGCTTGATCCTGGCTCCTGGAGGAATAGGTGGGAACAGAGCCAGTGAGATCAGGCGATCTGCCCCAGGGGATGGATGGTTTTATACTGAGCGATGAGAGATTTTTAGGATGGATAGGCACGGGGCAGGGACCCGGCGCTCGGCAGCCCGAGAGCTGGAGCATCACCTGCCGATGCCCAAAATGGTGTGGGGCTGCAGGGCCGTGCAGGCAGGGACACCCCAGCTTGCCAAAAGGGGCGATGGGAGCCTCTGGTATGCTAAATCCAAAATGAGAAGCTTTGGCGGGGGGGAGCTTATCGCCTTTAAAACCGTATAGAAACGCACGTGGACATCAAGGGCCGAACCGTCATTTTGTGTGCTCGGGGGCCAAATTTTGTGCTGCTCCGTGCAGGGACGAAGGGCCAGACATCCTCATCCCTCCTGGTCTCACGTGCAAAGAAAAGGAGCAAATCCTGAGGCAGGAGGCCCCGGAGTGGCTGGGAGGAGCAGGATCCGTCCCGCAGCTCGGCTCAGCCCCCGGCGCGAGGAGCGGCCGTGGCCGCACCCGCGTGGGGAATAAACCATCTGGATTTAGACACACTTGAAATTCAGCTCCTGCTCCATGCCAGTCATCGGAAATGATGCATTTGTTGTGAAATGAAGCCAAGAGGGTAGTATAGAAAGCTTTTTTTCAATATGCCTTAAATAGTCAGAACGTTTATTCTATAGGCAATGAAATTCTTACATGTTTCAATCAAATAACGAAGATAATGTTTCTGGCTTAAGGAAAACACTCCTGACATCAGCAAAGGGGAAATGCACATTTTAATTTATAATTTTAAGTTACAATTTTGCATGCAAATGTATATTTAGAAATTTGAAAGAGCTAAATCATACATTTTTGGCAGGCTTTTACTTGCAAAAGAAATTTCCAGCACGGATATGGCTTTGTATTAAATTCCATTATGTTGCTTAGAAAAAAATATAAAAGCTATAGAAAAGTGAAGGAGCTCTGCGAAACAGAGCCGGGCTTTTCCCTAAGGCACATCCTATCGTGCAGCTGCATCAGTGGGACCTGGGAGCGCTTGGTCCCTGCCAGAAAAATGGTCCCAAATTGACATTTGTAGATTGTTTTTTACAGCCTGTGCATGTCGCACTTGCCCCCAGATTTTGGGTTTGTTTTACCTTTGAGGCAATTTAGGGGACAGAGTGGTGCTGGTTAATGCAGTGGGGTTGGGGACCCCCAAAACCTCTTGGCAGAAATCGGGGGCAGATGGGTCCATCTTCTCTCATTGCTTGGCAAGCGGGGCACGTCCCTGAGTTTTTGAGTGGATACCACACTGAAAACCGCTGAAATATTTGCTTTCTTGCAATTTTCCCTTCTAAACAATATTGGGATATTTGACCTAAAGGACCCCCAAACCATTTCTCCTCATCAGAGCTCTACTTATTTTTCCCATGGAAAGCATTTACCCCGCATGACCCAAACCCGCACAGCCTGAAACCACCATTTCCAGCAAAAAGCTGCCCTAACCAGTAACGACACATATTTCTGCCCCACCACTGCGAGGAAAACTCTCCTCCAAGCAGTGTCACACTTTGAAATAACTTTAAATATGCCTTGAAAATTCTTCCCCTCCTTGTTTAACTACGTAATTGGTTTTACTTGCAGTAATCTTCTCTGAGATGTTCATGGCTGATTTATTGAATAACTCCTCTTGTATGCATGGAAAATCACCCATTAGTCGTGGAGAGCCGGGTGCTCCATTAACCATCATCATTTTGCCTACGTTTTGCCTTGACATCAGCACCCAGCACCCACGGGGCTGGGGAGGGCACCAGCCTGTGTTTCCCCACACTTACACACTCTCACAAGTGCCATTTGTTTTGAAAACCAGGCGGTTTGGTTTGCGAAAGGAGGGCTGTGTGTCTCGGTACCCATCACACCGATGTTTGTCTCCAGGCCCTGCCTGCCCCTGGCTGTGCCGTGGACGCGCCGGGGGGACGGTGCATTTCTGTAGCTCAGAGCACAACATGTGAAGGATCCCACCAAAAGAAAAAAATAAAAAATCTAATTAGAAGCAGCAGTGTTGCCAAGGAACCATAGGTGAGTTTTTCCCCTAAAGGAGACCAAAAGGAATCCCGGAATTTCAGGTCGTGTGGGAAGAGGCGCTTGGTCAGCGGCTTCTGAGCCTCCACGCCGGCTCCTCCAGGATGTCGGTATTTGGCAGAGCCAAGGGCTGCTCCTGTGGAGGGTGGGGAGGGCAACAACGGAGGATGGGAAGGACAACGATGGAGGATGGAGAAGGAGATGATGGAGGATGGGAAGGACAACGACGGAGGATGGGAAGGACAACGATGGAGGATGGGAAGGACAACGATGGAGGATGGGAAGGACAACGATGGAGGATGGAGAGGACAGAGATGAGGGATGGAGAGGGACGAGATGGAGGATGGAGAAGGAGATGATGGAGGATGGGAAGGGCAACAATGGAGAACAGGAAGGACAACAACGGGGGATGGAGAGCACCGAATCGGAGGGAGCGGAGTTGAGTCAGGAACAACCAAGGGCTGCGGTTGTGGCCACTCACTCAACCCGGAAGAAAGTTCGTTAAGCTTTAATGCAGTCTCGCACCAGCAGACATTATTTATGAGCCTCCACTATTCCTGTATCATTAGGCTTGAAAAGGGTATAAAATATGAATTGTACTGATGAGAAACATGGGGCTAATGGGCCTCGTGCTGCCGGGGAGGAGTGTGCTACCATCACCCGCCCGGCGACTGCCCGTGTTTAATTTCACCCGTGGGTCCCGGGGTTGCTGCGGGGCCGGGAGCACCCCGTGTGCCCGGGAGCACCCCGTGTGCCCACTGCGGCTGCCCTGGCCCCAAACGCCGGCAGCCTGCGAAGCACCGACCCCCCTGCCCTCCGCAGGGTGCTCTTCCTCGCGCCCTTCCTCACGGAGCTCGAACCTCCATCCCAACGCGCGGCCACGTGTGATTCTGGAGCACTGAAATTACTCTTACTCACGTCGTCTTCTAGCCTGGGAGCCGACCGGCTTCTGTTACTAAACATAACTCTGACTTTTCCCTTTTTTTTTTTTTTTTTTTTTCCCCTCTGAAAATATTCCAAATATTTTCCAAAGCAAAGCCCCAGAGGATGCTATTTTCATCTCCCCCGTGGGCTGAGGAGCTAGCTCGTTTTCTGCCCACCAAAATAGCCATGATTTTACATGGATTCATCATTTCTCTTCTGGTTGCTTCCCATCGGGATCCCCGAGCAGCCAGGGAAAAGAGGCTCCCTGGTGCTGCCCTCCACCTGGGCTAACACATCTCAGACCTTACGGAGTTGCTGGTGCACTGCCTTTTTCCCTCTTCCCTACAAAGATTTTGATTTTCTAAAACTTCCTATTTCTTTAGCACCAGCAGTTGCAGAGCTGACGGTCTCATCTTTTCAAGGGATGTCAAACTGAAGGGAGTTTAAAACACGCAGCCGGGATAAGAGGATTGTTGCTGGCACTGCAAAATGCCACCTGGATCTCTCTTTGTGCTAAGTCAGCCGAGAGATTTCAGTATTTCCCAGATTAAGCCATTTTAAAGAATTCAATGGCACGGGCGATGCTGGCAACAGGCAGTCCTGAGATTCAGCTCACCATCACCCAGGGCTGCTAGCAAAGGCTGACATTTCAGGTGCCCTGGTTTAATTCAGTGCAAATACATTTATTCACAGTCCCCATGGAGTTACTGGCTCCAGAGAAGGCATAGGAGGCTTCAGCTGCAGGAGATGGGTGGTGAGAGAGAGGCAGAGAAAGAGGCTGGATGTGCAAGTGGGAGGCTGAGCAGGTTGATTTTGGAGGAAGAGCCCTGATAAAGCAGAGCAGGTTGATTTTGGAGGAAGAGCCCTGATAAAGCAGAGCAGACCTCAGCTCCACTCCACGGCTCTGCCCTTGCACCCTCGGGGACATGAAGGATGCTCTTTGCTGCAAAACTGGAGCACCGTGAGCCCAGCTCCCAGCTGCTGCATTAAACGTGAGGGGACAAATCCCCGCGAGCAGCCCACCAGCTGCTGCTCATCCTTCAGCAGCTTTTAACAATACAGGGGCCAAATTCAAACCCATCAAACTGGAGGATTTTAATGGGTTTCCAAACAAAAAACCCCTCTGCCCTGAGAGCTCTCAAGGAGAGTCATGGGTTACACCGAGCCACTGTCATTTCTATTCCTGTGGCATTCAGGGCTTGACTCATTTCCCCACAGTAAAAGCCATTTTGTTTGAGAGGTGCCTTATCACAGCTGAGCCCCGTTGGGTGGATGCTCGGAGGGGAATTTGATATCTGGCTAAGACCCAAGGACTCTAAAGAAAATTTTAATCTAAAACTCTACATAATCCTATGATAACATAACCTGAACTTGTTCTCTGAGTCACCCTTTTGCTACCAAATCAACCCAAACTTCAGTAATGACCTGTAAACCCCTTTGACCAGCTCAGTGCTGGGAAAACAAGGGGATGTTTGTACATACCCAGAGCTGCAAGTTAATCCCGCCTGGCTGGGGGAAGAGTGCGAGGGACTGGCTTTTCTTGGGAAAATATAAACCAGTTCCTTCTTCCTTTGGCATCCCTTCTCTAAATCAGAAGTTGGACAAGTTCAGCCTCTGGGGATGATGGCGACGGGGAGGACCCCGCGTCCAGGTCCCAGCCAGAGACCTGATACACTGGCACCCTCCAGCCCTTCCCCCCCACCTTCAGCCCACCATGGTCCTCCTCTGAACTGGACCTGAGCTCTCCACATTGCAGCCCCCGCCCCAAATCTCATGGTCCGTGGGTAGCCTTTGGCATCAGCAGGCTGAGGGACCCCGATCCCTCTTAGCTACACCAACTTTTCCTCCCCTTCTCCTGCCACATCCACCTCGCTTAACGTCTGCAGCCCTTCCCCAGTCCCGGTGCCCCCTCAGAGCCTGATGCCCGCCCCGTGCCAGGCACTTGCCCACTCAGACGCCGGTTTAGCCCTGCCAAGGGATTAGGATTACACACACTGTCAGGCAAAAACATGCCCGGGGAAGAAAGCACTTAGTGTTGTATTATTTTTTTCCTAAGTAGGTAAATATCCCTGTTGAGTGAAATATGAATATCCATCTTCAGGGTCAGGATGGGATTTGGCACTGTAAATCTCTCTCCAGGCCAGCTTGCTCCATGAGGTTTAACCTGGGGTGACCCAGGCTGGAGCATGAGATCCACGTCTCAGGTGTGGATGAGGGAGGCTGGTTGGCACATCCACCCCATCCACCCCATCCATCCGGCCCGTCCCAAAAAACAAAGAGACTGAAGGGAAGGGGGAAACCTGCTGTGAAACCCGGCTGCTGAACATCAACAACATACCGGGTTGGCAGCCACCCCAGGAGTGGTTCTGAGCTATTGCAGAGGGAAATTCACGGAAGCGTTTCCTATCAGGTCGATAAGAAGGTCAGTAGCCACTTCAAGTGCCATGTTATTCACAGGGTATTTAAATGTGCTGAGTTTTCAGCATCCCAAAGGGAAAAACAACAAAGCAGCAATGTAGAATAAATACTACAATAAAACAGTAAATGTGCCGATGTAGGTGAAGCCTGGGGAACCACAAGGATTTGGCTCTGGACCTTGCAGTGGCCTTGGGACCACCTCATCTGCTGCAGCTGTAATCCATCCCGGGCTTACCAGGCACGAAAAGCAACTGAGCACACAAATAACGACTGTGCCGGGGCACCTGAACTTCGCACTAGCATTTTCCCAAGTGGAAATATTGAAGCCTGGGGCAGTGGGAGCTGTGAAAGGCACCCAAAGGCTCACAGAGCGCAGAGGATGGATGGGGAGCACGCAGGGGAGGGCACAGCACTTTTTAAGGTCCCAAGTGGTGGGATTAGTGCTGGGCACAGCAATTTTGCTGCTGGGGCTGGGGGAGAGGGGCAGGACCTGAGCAAGGATGGCTCTGGGCAGCAGCCCGGGCAGAGGCCGGGGGATGATGGAGCCAGAGGTGCCGCTACCTGCCTCTCACGTTCATGAGGTGGTTCGGGTCAGGGAGAAGCAGCAAAACACTAGTCAAAATTTCCCAAAATCTTTCTTCATTTCATGTCTGTGGCTGTGCATTGGCATCTCAGCTTTAACACTAGTTAATTTTTCTATTTGCTTGCTGATCTTAAGGTTTTTCTTCTTTGCTTGGGTTTTGTTTTTTTGTTTTAAGCTTGACTGCAACACCACAAAAGCTAAAAACATTCAGAAAAGAAGATGAATAAGACAAGATCATCTTACAAATCACAGGACTTCAGGAGCAAAGGCTTAAGGGAAAAGAAACACCAACCCCAATCTCATGAGGATCACAAGTCCCAATGCCAAGAGACTTGCACCCAGGGGGACCCTGCCTCAGGCTCTCTACAGGCATAGCTGGACACCCCAGCACATCAGCCCGACTGGTTTTGTGGGTCCAACTATGGTCCAGCTTCACGTGTGAGTCTTCCCTAGACCCAGCAAAAAGAAATAACCACCTAAATCCTAGCAGAGGTGACGATGGGGAGATGCATTTTCATATCATAAAAATTCTCTTCAAATAATTGCTTTTCTTCATTTGCTGACATTTAATGATGGGAAGCCAGAATAAAAATTCATTTCAGGTTGAGCCAACGTGACACCGGGTTTTCAGTTTTATCACTGAAGTGAAAAAAAAAAAATCTCCATAGGTGGAATGAAACAATTCCACACGCAGGACTTTTTGTTTGGCTTTAATATTTAATTGAGGAGAGATAATTTTGTGACCAAAGGTCAGCTCAAGGCCAACATTTGCAGCATTTCACTTAGAAAATGGTGAAACAAGAGGCTTTGACATTTTGGGAAGGCGCGTTGCTGGTTTTCCTGCTGCTCTGTGCTAAAGCATTGGTGGGAGATCGCCCCACGTTGGGGTCTGCCTCTTCTTGCTCCCGGCAGAGGTGCCAGCCTTGCCTGGAACTGGCTGGCATGTTAGCCCTCATGCAGAAGCAGTTTTATGCCATATTAAGCCCCCCTCCAAAATGCAGCTTTGATCCCCAGAGCCCAGTCGATGGTATCTGAGCCTTGCAGCAACGCCCGTGCAGAGACATCACTCCAAACAACAGGAAGAAAAGAAATCTTAACCCTTATTTTCAATGTAGCCCCCAAATATCTTCCTCGGCGACTCCTGTATTTAAGTTTCACAGGCTGATGATGTGATGGACATCTCCACTTACGTTGTGGTGGTTATTCCCAGCAGTATCCCGCTGTCGAGCCTCTGCCCCTCGCCCCCACGTGTTGGGATGGATGGTGCCCCTTCCCTGGCTCAGAGCAGACCACGATGTTACACAGCACTTTTTTTTTTTTGGACTTATTCTTGTTTAAACCCAAGGGTTCCCAAGCTTGGCAAGGTTTTCCTTCTGAACTAAACTCTCAACCCGAGCATGCCCAGTGAGGGATGAGTCCCAAGCCAGGCCAGCCTTCACAATCATGGCAGAGGGCAGTGTGTGTGTATCCCCAGGGGACAGGGTAGGTGACAAGCAGTCAGGATGCTCCGGCGACGGGCTGGCCACCAGCCACACACAGCACCCAGCCCTGTGGTGGTGCCCAGCCGCCTCTCGCCGTGGCCGTCCTCCCACCGCCTGACACAGCCTCCTCTCCATCGTATATCCAGTTCCCTAAAGTACCCGCTCGCCGGAAGAAAGACATTTTAGAGGCAATTAATATCCAGGGAATATATATCTCTGCTTCCTATGCATGTACATCTGTAATCTGAGTCTCTCCGCTCACTTCTTTCCCTCCTCTGCAGTGCCCTCTGGGGACAGCCGAGCCGGGGGGATGCGGGGGGTGTCTGTCTCCTCCCCAGCCCAGCACCATAGCTCGGACCCCACACCCTCCTCTGGGTCCACCCTTTCTGGGGAAAGGCCGACCCCAAAATCTGCCAAACGCCACAGGCAGCATCACAGGGAGAGGTGATTTTCTCCTCCCTGTGGCTCAGTTTTCCCTGGGGAACCCTGCCCTTGCCTTAAATCTGAAAGGCGCTGCAAGGGCTGAATCGGGATTAGCTGAGGAACCCAAAAAAGGTTGGGAGATTATGTTTCCATTTAATTAGCCACACGGCTCCGCTTCACCTCCAAAGACAAAGTGCCCAAGTGATGCCGAGGATACTCCTGGGCACCACGTGTCGCTCATGCTCATTTTGAATCAAGTGTTTCTCCCACAGCCCACCTCATTACTCCTCATCTGCTCCGAGCAGGGTGATTAATTTGGGCAAAGGGCTCATTGGAGGTCACCAGCGCCACCGGCTGTATGTGGCCTCGAGTGATTTTCCATCCTGAACTCAAAGAAACTCACCAGGAGCAAGGACAGGCAGAGCCAGACGTCACCTGCATCAACCTACATCAATGTTATTTTCCTCAAAACCCTCTCCTATGCAGCTGTCAGATGCCTAAGCCTGTGGTCACAGCTGATGGAAACCTGGGCACTGAAATTAAAGCCCACGAGCAACAGCGTGCTGAGAGTTACACCCGTGAAGGCTGAGGGGTGGTTGAAACCCTCCCAGCATCCTCAGGTGGAGGGCAGAAGGAAGGAAGAAATTCTGCTGGAGCTGGGGAGAAGATCCCATCCCGCCCAGAAAGCACTTCCAAAAAAATTTCCATTGAATATGACAGCTACATCGTGGTCATTTTTCATAGAACAAGCAAAGCCCCTCCCAGCCTAGCTAACAGCCTCGCAACGAGGGCTCTCCGCTGGGGTAGGGGATAACGGTGTTGAGGAGCTTCTGAATCAGGGCAGCAGAGGGTGAAGACAAGCCCCATCCTGCAGCCGAGGCTCTCAGCAGACGAATGCATTGCCGAGCTGGTTCTGGCTCCTGGTCCTGGCACGGGACTGGAGGACACCCCGGGAAAGGCAGCACCGCCGAGCCAAGAGCAGGAGCACGGGCACGGCTTGTCCATCCCAGTCCTCACCCGCTGGAAGTGCTGCCTCTGCACCGACACGTAATTCAACACTAGCACAGTGCATCTACTCAGTATCGTGACCTTGAGGAGCCTCCTCGTTAGGAGCTCTCCTTCCTTGAGGACACTGGCGGGTGTTGGGGTGGGTACCGCTCCCTGCAGGCAGGGTTTCCACTGGGTCCCAGCAATCCTGGGGAACGGAAGGGATCAAGCCCCAAGAAACAGAGAGAGGGGGATGTACAGCACAAGGGGCCAGGAGGAGCCCAGGCTCGTCAGGAGGGGTGGGGAAGAAGCAAGGTCCCTGGTCTGGATGTCACAACGCTTGGGTTCTCCTCCTGGCAGTTCGCTTTCTGGTTTTAGGACCTGACGCACCCATTTGTAGTGTGACTGCACGCTGTGCTCTGGCTGTACAGGATGGACACAGGCTCAGCTCAGCTAACTCCCAGTGCCTAAAAGCTGGATTTCTACCCCCAAGTCATATGGTGGCTTGTGAAGCACGGGGCCAGAAGAGAGCCCCAGGCAGCGTGAGGCACAGCAGCCAGCCTAGCGCACCTCTGCGTTCAGATGTGGTGATTCACACCACTTTCCTCCTGGGATGGTAAAATAAACCCGGAGTGACTGACCCCAGCTGTGGCTGTCGGCTTCCAGCTGCCGGTGTGGGGGAAACATGGCCCCTGTGGGCCCAATCCTGCCTCCCTCCACCAACCCAAGCTGTCTCCTACGAGAGCCGTTCAGCTGCGATGCCTTGCAGCGGGAGCGAGGCAGGAGAAATCCCCTCCACCTTGCTCAGGGTAGAGCTGGGTATCGACTGCCACATCTCCTGGGCTGTGCTGTCACGGGCAGCTCAAAGCCATCGGGATGTTGCATTTCCATGAGGTGGATGTCTCTCCTGCACCTGAGCCAATGGAGATATCCAGGACATAGTGCTCAATACCTGCCTCTGGGTGGGATGAATTGCGCTCTCTCTGTTTGCCATGAAGAGAAAATCGTAATGCAGTTTAATGAAACATTAAAATCTGACCAGCTCTTAGAGGAAGAAAAAACAGAGACACACCAAAAACCCCATGAAGCAGCCTGGCTTCTCCTCCTTGATAGCTCTGGGAGGTTGTTTCGGCCCCGCTCCGATCTCAGCCAGGGCCTGAGCATCACAGCATCCCATTGCCAGGGTAATTCCCCAGCATGTCCCAGGTGAGGAATAAATCGCAGCAGCATCCCCCTCCTCTGGGGCAGCACCCCCAAAGGGCAGCCCAGAACACGGCAGCGCCCTGAAAGGGCAGCAGGGTGCACAGCAGCACCCCGGAAGGGCACCGGGTGCACGTGCTCGGGGGTGGCTCATCCCAGAGCAGGTCCACGCGTCCCCTCTGCCCTACGGTGTCCTCCGTGCCGCAGAAACAGGGACCGGAGGCCACCCTGCAGCCCACCCCGCCTCGCTGGCGGCTCCTCTGTGGAAGCACATCTTTCGCCAGGTTTCCATGGAAACCAGCATCACGCACATGCCAGCCGGGCCGGGCGGCTCCCACGCCCGGGAGATGCCCCACGTCAGACCCTGCATCTCCGTGGGCGCCTTTCCCTCCCGCCCCAGCTCCTGCGTCGCCCCGAGCCCGTCGCTCCTCGTGGTATTTTCTGGCGGGTGGCAGCGGTGAAGAGCGGTGGGGCAGGGAGCAAACCCATCTGCTCGGCAATTGGGAGGATCCTGTGGGCACCCGGCACGTGCCCAGCCGCACGCCTTGCTCTCTGCACGACGGGCTTCCAGGCGGCAGGTGAAAACACCCGGCTCCTGGCCTGGGGCGATACAAGAGATGCATTCCCAGCAGAGGGATAAGATGCACACATGCAGCTTTTTCTTGTTGTAACTTGCTGTCCCTGGGGGTCTCAAACAGATTTCTGGCAAATAATCACAGCCCTGCTATCCTCGCCCCAATGCTTCCCTCTCCTACATACGTTTCCTTGCAGCTCAGCTGCCTGCTTCTTCTCCCAGGCTGTTATTTAAGGGCGTCACGCCAGCGTCTCGGCTGCGTAAGGAGGGACGCGCAGCTCGGGGAGGATGCTGTGCTGGCTCTCCTCCGTTCAGCGCTGCAGAAGGGATTGAATTGCTCTGTGGAGCCGGGCTGGTGAAGGAGCAAGAGCTCATTCCCACTGTGTCAGGCTGGCAGGCAGCATGTAGAGCTCTTCTTACTGCTGTCCAACTTCTCTCCTCCAGGATCTGGAAGTCCTGTAGTTCCCCTATGCTATTAAACCCCTTATGAAACAGAAATTCTGACAATTATCCAGTTTATCAAACTAATCACTCTCCCCCGCGTTTCCAGACACATTGCTCTGTCACTCTCCTCTGCATCTTCCCTGCTATTAAATCACAAATACTCCTGCAAATTCAGGCGAAGCATCTGCTGCCTCTCCCGTGCTATGACACCTGCCAGACAAAAAATACAGCTGAAAAGTGAACTCTTGCCCCTTGCTGCCAATGCAAACCCTGCTCACAGTTAGCAGGAGATGCTTATCCAGTTCCCACCACAGGCGCCAGAATTCAAGTGCTCTGCTGGTAAATACAGCCCCAAGAAAAGGAGGAAAGAGAGCAACAGCCACGTGGAGCTGCAGTGATCCCCAGCAGGGATTTGGGGCAGCATTAGCAGCCATATCAGTGACAGTAAGGATTTTTAAACCCGCTTACAAATCCTGTGGGTATCCCCTGGGTAAGAGTTCTCTCTAAGGTAAACATTCAAATTCAAGAAAGGGCGTTGAAAAAAAGGCCATAACACTTTGAAAAAGGAGATATTGTTTGCAGCTACATCCAGCTGTGGGGCTGGTTTCATCTTGAACTGAAATCATGGTGGGGGATGCAGAAAAGTGGTACTGTTAGGTGATGTGTGAACACATTTACTCATCCTAAAAGGCAGGTTGTTTGTACTTGGCTTGCCAGTTTCTTGACTGGTGAAGGAGTTTGGAAGCAAGCCCTACTCCCGACACACGACGTTTTGTGCCCCTGTGTGCTCCCGCATCACGTCCTGACTGATGACCAGCACCACCTGAAACCCGCTGGGGTCAGCGGGACTCGCTCTGTTTGGGCACGGCTGCTCCGCAAATCCCAGCACCCCACAATTTACACAGGCACTTATCCCTAGACACGTGGCTAATGATATTGGCTGAAACAAATCTTGGGCAAGTCTCCTTGTTAAGCACACAGCCAAGTGCTTACTTCCCCCAACAGGATCTTGAAAATACTCTGTTTACTAGGGCAAAAGTGGATTTTAATTTTTTTAATGCAGCCTTGAACTTGCAAGCTCCTGCAACCCCAGCCCTTTTCGTGTTGCTTCACTGCTGTCTTTGCTTTCTGGTTGCATACTATGCAGTAAGGATGCCACGTCCTTGTCCCCACAAGTCATTGAACCTTGTATTTATCTCCCAAAAATTGCTATGCAATGCAAATTACTCCATTTCCAAGGGACAGACAAACAGAGCACATTTTCAATGCACAGGGCAGAGGATTAGGAACAGCCTCCATCATTCGCAACTGCTCTGAGCCAAGCGGGAATAAAAGTTTCATACCGAATTAAAGCACTGCTCCCATTCCTGCTTGCAGATTTGTGTTCTGTGAATACAGCCAAAAAGAATAAAAAATAAATTAAAAAAAAAAAAAAAAAAAAAAAAAAAGAAAAGAGACTTGGCAAGCACTCATTCACTTTGAATGAATTTGCTCTGACCAACCGCACGAGGTTTCCACATTTGCAGCCTTGCCAAAAAAATGCTCCGTGCATGGTCAGCAAGGTGAAGTCCTGGGGGGCAGCGGGGAAGCCCCAGCGCCACGGGGAAGATGCAGCCGTCAGAGAAAAAGCAGGTACTGTGATATTCTGGTGCATGGAAAATGCTTGGTGATGCTCAGCTGGCCACAGCACTGGGGATCGTGCTGCACACCCGCATCTTCTGATGTTTCTCACTTCTCTATCACGAGTCCCTCCGGATCCACCGGCTCTCCTGTTTTATACAGACTGCGGACTCTGTTTCCGAAGCAGTGGGATGCTAATCTATAATCAATGCTCTGGAAACCCAATGCTCTGGGATCTTATCTTAATGCACTGATTGCAATATACTCCTGAGTGATTCCTCTATTTGAACAGCGCTAGTCAAAACACTTCACGTCTTGCATTTCATTGGGTGGATATCGCTAATGAACTTACTTCTGTGTTTTCCGTACTTCAAAAATTGTCGGCTGAAGGGTGAAGAGAATCATAACGTCTCCCTTGCAACCTGCAGAGAGAGAAAAGGGAAGAGCTCTGTCAAATAAATGATTCATTACTCAGCCTTCTCCCAGGCTAGGTGCTCATGTTAGCGTCTTAAGAAGCTGTCTCCACACGTGGCTTCTCTAATTGCACGGCGAGAGCAGCTGTTGATGCCCTGCCAGGGCGAGCAATGCCTCAGGGCTGGCACTGCACGGGCAAGGTGTCCCCTGCTGCTGGGGACACCCTCGGTGCCACCTGCTTTGAGGGGAGCTGCACCTCTCCTTAACCTTAAGAAAAATCCCTGCTTCCATGAGGCACTCCAAAAGCCAGAAACTCGAATCTCACGCCAAGTTAAAGGGACGGGAAAGAGAAACAAATAAATATTATATATCTCCATGGGGCAAATATATATATTATTGACACCAGCAAGATGTCAAAGTCTACTGATGGGCTGCTCTACGTGTGTTCCCGAAAGAGTAATTATCCTATCGAGTTTCCAGCTCTTGATGACGCAAAGGATAAACAGAAGTTTCCTGTCTGGGGCTTCATAAACACCCTGAGCAGATAAACGCTCATAAGCAAGGGGCTTGGGACAGGGAGGCAACGGGCAGCAATCCTCTTTTATGAGAAATGAGATTGGAAAAATGGTAATCTCCTAAATGGGCATGGCTGGTGGGCTGATAAAGAGAGCTCCTGGTTATTACGGTGATGAGCTCAATAGAAAAAGTGTAATCCCAGCCCAACTGTTCGGGAGATCGCTGCCCAGCATCCTTCCCCTTCTCCCAAATCATCACATTAGGCTGATAGGAGAAAATAAATGAGATCTCTTTCCTCCAGGTTGTGTAATGTCATTGAACACAAGCATCGAGCTTTGCACTTTTATCTGGGGACATCAGTGACTTCCTACCCTGGATCAGGGAGAAGAGACTCAACCTCTCTGCCTGCAACTTGTGTCCTCTGGTCCCGCCTTTCACTGAGCATCTCTGATGGGGCTGGCTCCATCTTCTCCACCGAGCAGCGGTGACCATAGCTCTCTCCCCTGCAGCCTTCTCCTGGGATCTGTTTCCAGCCAGGATCTGAGCGCCAGGGCTGCCTGGCCACCCCGGGCAGACTGGTGGGCACTGGTACCTTCCTGCCTCCCAGCAGCAGCATCAAGCCTCGCCGAGGGGCCCGACATCCACGTTTACTGCTGTGTGCAGCGGGAGAGGTGTTGGGGAAGCCCAAAACACAGCTCAAGGACATAAATCCTGGGGTTATGTTTTTTTTTTTTTCCCCTTGGTAGAACCTCAGAGGAAGGCTTTGCATCCCAGTGTGTATGGAAACCATCTCCGACTGCCAAAACTGCAGGCTGGGGCCAAATTAAAGGCAAAGGACAAAATGCCATTTGATGTATTTTTGTTTAGTCTTAAAATGGGGAGGGAGGGAGGGGGAAAGGCCACGTAAAAAGCTGTAGGCAGCATGACAATTAGTGACAGGATAATGACTACCCAGCAGCACCAAAAAGACATCACAGACCCACAGCACCAGCCACATCAAAGAAATATAAAAAGTACCAAGTTAAATCAGCCAACCAGCAAATCAAAGCAAAGGGAGAAGCTCCCCGTTTCTGGGAACATACCCATAGACTTTCCTCCAGCCCTTTGCAAACAAAGAGCTTTCTGCAGTTTGCTTGGAAGCTCATAAGGTTTGTGCTAATGCAAGTGGAGTCAGAGGGATGGCAAGCAAAGGGCAAACGCAGGCAGTTCGGGGAAGTTAGTTTTTAAGGCAAGAGTTTTTAAGAAATAGTTTTCAGCATGGAGAATAACAAACAGACCTCAAGCATTCATGGCATTTTTTTGATGTATTTTGCATGAAACGGAAAGCTAAAACAACAAGCGGTATATACAGTAACAATAAACAGTGCAAGAATACAACAAAAAGAGGATTATAATTTCAAATCGGCGTGCTCTGCATACACAGCACTTCAAGTGCTAGGGAGCAGATCTGCCCTTATTTTTGCTGTCTGCAACGCTGGGTATAAAAGATGTCAAACCACAGATAAAACTGAGTGTGCTGGGATAACGATAAGGTAAAAAGATGAAAAGGAGGTTTCGAATGGCTAAACCCATGATTCACATTCAAGCATTAGGCTCTAAAAATAATTCCAAAAATCGTGTTTTAAAAAAAAAAATTTGCCTTCTCTTTTTTTTTTTTTTTTCCCCCCTTTTCCCCACCTGAACAACTCCCAACTCCAGAGTTGGCTGTGGGATGGACATGGGTATTTAGGTTCAGGATTTACAGCCAGGCAGCAGGAAGACAGGATGGTTTTGAGGTCCCCTGTGCCACGACTGGGTCTGGCTGAGCTCGGGCTACCAGTGTGGTGCAGGGCCATCATCTGCTCGGGAGGTGATCAAAGACACGGGGAGGTGGAAGGAGTGAGCATGAGTCACCCTGGACTTCAGAAAAGCTTTTGATGCCTCAGCACATGAAAGCTTTGCTACAGAGGGAGTAAAATAGGATTGGAAAAGAGTGATCCCTGGAAAGATAAAAAAGCTCAAAACAGGAGCAAGGATATCGAAGGCTGCGGGGTTTGCACATGGGTCTGCGTGCCAGTGAGACATCGCTGCCATGAGTCTTGCGGGCTGTGGGGCCGTGCAGTCTCCTCTGGAAATCAGCAGGCACAGCGGCAATGAAGTTGGCAGCATGGGTTTGTAACTACAGAAAACCCTCAACAGGGCTCCAACCCCCTGAAACGCAGCGTCTGAGGGCTTTGAGGACCTTGGGCACCATGCAAAAAGCCCCAGTATCCATTTTTCTCCCCTCTCCTGCTTTCCTGGGTAGTATCGCTCTGTCTTTAGCAGAGTACCCCGAGGGGGAGTGGGAGATGTCCCTTGCTGGGGGTCAGGGACGGGGAGTGATCCCCACAGAGCCTTATTCCCCAAGGGAGTGCAAGGTATCTCATTAAGAAAGCTCAAGAAGTTTCAACCCACTGGGAGAAGCTGCTTCCCTCCCACACCAGCCAGGCTGTGCTAACTGGGTGAGGGAACTGGTTTTCATGACACCAGCCCAACACAACACCCAACACCAGAGCCTGCCCAAGCAGCCATCCCACGGCCACCAGCAGAGCTGGGAAGAGCAGCCACAGCTCTTAAAATAAACCTCCTCTATCCTGTCCCGCCCTGAGGCTTGGAAGAGGTCCCGAGGGCTCTGGTTTGCTCTCTCCCATCCCTGATCTTCCTCGCCCTGAGCCCATCGGAGGACACGGGCAGGCGATGCCGCTCCCCCCCTGCTCCCTCAGAACTTTTAAAAAGCATCTGATATGAGAAATTATATATTTCAAGGATGCTTCACACTAAAAAAACCCTAAGCCCTTGAAAGCCTGCTCAGTACATGGGGTTGCGCTGGAGGCTTCTACACAAATGCTGAATTTTCTTCTGTTTTTGCGGGGATGAAATGCTGCGAGGACAGTTGGGGAGCCTGGGATGGGTCTGAATGTCTGCACCAGCCTGCACACGGGGTTCTTGTATCACTGTTCTGCCAAATCAGACATGAGAATCATCCCTTCTTCCACTGAAATGCAACCTGTTCTGGGGAAAAAACCTAATTTTAACATATTCTAATTTGGGGGTGGGGGGGCGGATTCTAGATTAAACCCCGCCTGTGTCCAGTGTCATACAAAAATTAAAATCAGAAGGTGAGCTTGCTTCTTGCAATTGAAATACAAGATGGGAACCAGGGGGAGGATGCAGACAGGGGTGGCATGGGACCAAACCTCCTAATTTAGGACAAGAAACAGAGTTTTTGCTCTATCTGTGATCTGGCAGACAGAAAGCCAAGGCTCAAATCCCCTCACATCCCCTCATGTCATGCAGGACCTTGCAGTGTCAGGGGTGTATGAAACCCAGAACAAGCAACAGTCCTTCCTCCGCAGGGCATATGAGTAATGATACCCAGTGCTTCCTTCCCAAGGGAGCTGGGAAGCTTCATTAATTGAGAATTTCAAGGATCTTTGAAATCAGCAGCTGAAAGATGCTCCAGAAATACAGAACAGTTTTATTTTTAGGATAGATGTACAGTAAAGTCTCTCCCCTTATTCTCTGAAAGGGGTTTTCTCCCAGTCTGGAAAGGCCAGCTGGGCTATCTGAGCAAAACCGCAGTGCTATGCGAGGAGAGGGAAGGAAAGAAAACACAGAAAAATAAACCAAAAACGAGGTGGACAAAGGTTTTTTTTTTTCTTGTTATTAAGAAGGATGATATTAAAATGCTGAAAAATACTGCCAGGGTACCATAAACCAGAACGCCATGAGAAAACCTGGATTACTGGAGCATCTTCTGCCAGGTGAGCAACAGCAGGAGGGGCCGAACCTCCCCGAGCACCCCTGCGCCACGCACCCCGTGCACTGGCATCGCTGCGGCGGGCACAGCAACAGCCACCGACTGCCAAGCAATCTGCCAGCCCCGCGGGGAGCCCAGGCGCTCGCTGGGAGCAGCCGAATTAGGAGGGCTTTGCTGAAGACGGGTCTTGAAAGGAGACAGGTAATCTGGCCGGAGCAGGCATCTTCCGGGGACAAGACCAGCCTCCAAGGGCAGCCAGAGCAGGAGGGAGGCAGCTCTGCCCTGGAGGGAGGGATTATCCCGAGCCTTGCTCTGCTCCAGTCATCGCCCCGTCCTCCACAAGGCCATGTGTTTCCCTGGGGAGCTCTGCTCCCTCCAAAAGCCTCTAGAAACTAATACTTGCCCCAGTAATCTCCTTCTGCTCATCGTTTCTGCTCAGACAGTGTCCTTTCAGGTTTATTCAAAGAGGGCTGGTTTATTCAAAGAGCTCTGGTTTATTCAAAGAGGGCTGAAAGGAAGTGACCCGAAGAAGAAAGATAAAATGCGCTGAAGAGAGCAAAATGAGATCTATTTGGCCTTGAGAAAGGTACAATTCCTGTTAGAGATGGGACTGAATGACTGTTTGGACATATTTGAAAGGAATAAAACTATTTTCTGTAAACCTGAGGTTAAGAAAAGCTTCGGTGCCAAACGACAAGCATAAAACCTCTACCAGTTGGACAGGTCTGGGTTTCATCCATCATTCATTCAGCTCTTTTCAAATCATTTATGTTTATATCTCCTTTTCCATAAGGCACAAAAGCCCTTGAAGAACATCTTCTCCAAAACACCCTTTTCTACATAGTCAGAGCATAAAAATAAGGAGCTATCAAAGTGAGATGCTTTGGCCAGGGCATCCAAGCACGCTTTGCCCAGATGTTGCCACAACTTTGCTTGTCACCTGGGGATTAGTTTCAGAAGGCAGCGGTGGATTTTGGGTGCCCAGTGGATCTAAGAACAGGCAGAGGAGAGAGCGGGGCACGAGCACCTCTCCCCTCCTCTGCAACCTTGCTGCTTCTCATGAACAGCTGCCACGGCAGGATGAAGAGAGGGGTGTGTTGAAAACGGGGTGAAGCAGCACCTGGGAGCTGAACTCTCCATCCCGCAGCCGGTGGATCCCGCTCCCTCGCTGGTGTGGGACCGGGGAGAAAGGAAGCGTGGCCAGACAATGAGCTGCAGGAAGCGGCGGCGGCTGCCCCTGACCGAAAGCGGGGGCCTGACTCAGCAGACATCGGCTGGAGACGGAGGCAAGGCAGCGGCCTCGGGGGGCTGCAGCCTGTGGTTCCTCTCATGGTGATGCCCCGGGGCTGAGCGGGGTGGAGGGCTCGGCCACGATGCACCCAGTCTGTCTTCCTCAGGGGAGACGTGCCCTCTGCCCCAACACCTGAGCAAAAAGGCCCTGCAACAGCACCCTGAGGGGCCAGGTCCCACCCTCAGGCACAGAGCAAGCGCACATCCTGCCCTAGATGTTGGGGTTTAGCTCAGAGACATGGGAAGAAAGTGGCTTTTTTTAAAACAGCCGGGTCTGAGGAAGGTGCTGCAGAAATGGGTGTCTTCTCAGCTCTCATCCGGGGCGTGTTTTCCTCCTGTCCTGGCTTTCCATCCACGCAGCTTTCAGAGCTCACTGGGCTGCACAGACACCATCTGCCCTCCAGGACTTTGGGAAAGTTCCCTTTTTTTCACTTGCCTTTAAAATTTGGCTTTGGGCTCCCAGAGCGTGCAAGAGAGCTCTGCAGCGGAGCATGAGGCCAGGACCTGGCCTTCAGCGAAACACAGCACGTCCCCACACTGACCCACGCACTGACATGGGAATCAACCAGAAATACAAATAGATAACAAATTATTACTAAATTATTGCTAAACAATGTGGGTTTTCCCTCTTCCTGTGCTTGCTCCATGCTCAGTTGCTAAGCGATATGGAGGTCCTTGGATCATAGGTGACCTCATGTAACAAACCGGTGATCATTCTGATTTTTATTTACTGCCTAAAATGTTATTCCATTGCAACGTATTGCCCCGTGTGCCGGTCCCCCTGCGGTGTCCTTGAGGTGCTGGGTTACAGCATCCCCCCCTCAGGGGCTGCAGGGTGGCTGGAGCACCCCTGGGTGCTGCCGGAGCACCCGTTGCGGGGATGTCAGGGGGGTTTGGAGAGTGGGAGGAGGAGAGATGGGGGGAAAGCTGGCTCGTGGTGCCCGGCTGCTGCAGTGAGCAAGCACACACCCTCTGACAGCTTGCCTGGGAGGGAAAAAAGCCAAGCTCGTGTGCTGCCAGCCAACACCCTCCCTCCTCGCTAAGGCAGCTTACAAAAGCCATTTGCTATATTAATGCTGCTAGCCCAGTTGCGTGTCTCCCCTGTGCATCTTTTCCACTCCCCTGCCCCAAAAGGCAGAGGTTGGTCTGAGGATATTAAAACGCTACCTTCAGGGAGCTTCCCCTCCCAGGCTGGACCCAGTGCTGGTGCTGTGCAGCATCTCTCATCCAGGGCTGCAGTTTACAGGGCAGAGCCCGTCCCGCTAAGCCCCTTCGGATGCCTGTTGCTGGGCCCCTGAATTGTTTAGCTCCAGAAGGCAGAAACAGTATTTTTCTATTCTGTGAATTTTCCCAGTGGATTCATCTGATTCCTTTCCTTTCCCAGCCCGATACCAGAATTTCCAGGAGGAAGGAAGTCTCATTCCCAGTGAGAGTAATCAAGCATCTCACTGGCAAAAGCACGAAGCGGCTGTTCACACACCCAGAGCATCACACCAGGTCCACGTGAGCAGAGATGCCTCCCCTGCTCCCTCTGGCCACGCACCCATCGCCCATCTTAAGGGCTTTGGCACAACACGCCAGGCTCCCACGTAGACACAACAGCCTTGATTTTGCAGGGAGTTACTGTAAAACCAGTAATCACCGTGCTTGTTCCCATGCTGAAAGGCAAAGCTGCAGGCTAGCCTGCGTCCCTGTTACTCATCCCGAGTTTATGGGGAAACACAGACAGCAAAGCAGCACGTGAGAAGCAGCCATTCACCCCTGGTGGGATGATACACCCATGTCCATGTACAGAAGCTGTCGCTCTCCAAAAAGAGCAAAGCCCAGCTCAGGGCCAGGTTCTTCACCACCTTCCAACATTAAATCTGTCCCCAGATAGCCCCCAATCTTGACAGATACATGGCTCAAATACAGTATCGATTAAAGCAGTGGGTGACAAGGTCCTAAGAAGCGTCTTCTTTACAGGGGATCTAAAGAGTCAAAGACAGAAGAAGCTGGAAGAAGAGAGTGCTAAGGAGATGTAGATTCAGGAGACCTGCAAGCAAAACACAGCTGCAGCTTAGAGGCTGCAACAGAAAATGTAGGGCAATAAATTTATGGAGTGAAAGCAACTTGAACATTGATCAAAAGTAGAGAGAAAGCATCAGGGAGATGGGGAAATAACAGAAACTTTAGTTCAGGATCCTACCTGCCAGTACAATTAATATTAATGGAATAGGTTGGAGAAAGGGGAGGCTTCCGTGGGAAAGCAATAGCAAAAACACCGAGATTGATTTCCCATCAAACAATATTTGACAAAGTAAAGCAATTAAGTGCTGAGAAACAAAACCTAATTTTAGGGGAGTGATAGGCAGGATAAACGGGTTTCCAAAGAACCAATAATCAAAGCTTTTGAGTTCACTTCAGGCCCACTGATGCTGGCTCAAACTAAAGTGCCCACCACCTCACCAGGCTGTGCTCTTTGAGCACCCTTGGTCCACAGGGTCTCGCCTGTCATTTAAGAACCAACAAAACATGTTTCTAACCTCAAAGCTCTCTTGGCCCACAAAACTCCAGCCTGTCCATAGAAGTAACTTGCATTCCGTATAACGAGCCATGTCCACACACTGAGCACCACCATCAACCTCCCACCCCACAGCCACCAGTTCCAGAGACAAAAGCAGTCAGGAAATACAACTGTCCTCTTCTTTTTGGCCTCATGGGCCACTGGAAACTATTCCCATTCCATATCAGTTCCTCTGGTAGGATAGGTACCTACGAATGTTCCTTCTTAGACTAGACACGTATCCATACACATACTTCCAAGAAAATAATTGCCCCCCATCATGTAAGCCTGAGCACTGCCGCTCTTCCAGTTACCTTGGCCGGTTTTTGTCCAACTGACACTAGGAAAGATGCACAATTTGGCCTGAAGCTCATTGGTGCCCGTGAAAAATCTCCTCCCATTGATTCCCAGTGAGCCTATCTGAGTGGGGGAACTGGGGGGTTTCTGCCTCGTTGGGCAGTTGATGATGCACCCTGTGAGGAACTCCCCGGGACTCCCAGTGGCACCAATAATGTTGCAAGTAGTGAGTCCGTGCAGTGCCCCAGGCCAACTTCTCACTCCAATAGAAACTCGCTATTGTTTGTTATCTTCAGCTTCCCAAGTGCTGGTAAATCACCAGACTACAAATTCGTGTGGGGTCCTCCACTGCCAGGATGTCACCCCGCCCCTCCACACACTTGATGCTCCTTCAGTGAGCCAGAAAGCAAAGCTCCTTTGTCAATTCACCACCCACTCCATCCAAACCTTGCTGAGCAGGCTCCGCTGCGCCACGCACCACAAGAGGAGCTCATCAAAGCAGCCTTTTAATTTCTAGAGTAACGACTTAGATGTACAAAAATTCCAGCAAAATTTGCATGACTAATTAAATAATTAAACACAGCCTGACAACTGAGGAACACAATCACACATCTGAAAATCAAAAACACCTCCTAAGCATTGGCAGCAAGAAATAGGAAGGGATTCGCCACCCTGTGCGTCCCATCAGCGAGACTTGCTGATGGGTTGTGTCTTTTTTGATTAGAGACCAAGCGTAAGTAACGGCACCCCCCTTCTCTGATGAAGCCTTTGATCTCTGCTGAATCCTGAGCTCAAGCTAGCAGCCGCATCGGAAAGGCAGGGCTAAATCTGGCCACGCTGCTGATGCTGGGGGAGCGAGGACTGGGTGCTGCATTCAGCTCCGTGAAGATGTCTGTGTAGGGTCTGCTAGCCCAGCCTTCGATGGAAAATGTTCAGGTGGCTGCAAACCACGATGCTGGTCAGCCTTGGTGTGCTACCCAGCACCCCAGTGTGAACCTGGTACGAGAAAGGTCAGACTTGTGTCTCGTCTCCCAACTTTAACCTCAGTTTTCAGAAAAAAAAACAAATCCCACTCCCTCCAGCCCCATGTACCGGACCCAAACGGTTAAACAGTGTTGTTTTCCATCAAGAAGGTGATCTATCCCACCTCCTTCAGCCCCACTTTTTCAAGCAAGCTTATAAAACCCACTTACAATATTAACACAGAGATGGTCGGAACGTCACAGGCTAAAGGGGAATTTGAAAAGATTAATTCTCTATTACAATCCAAGCCTCATTTTGTAACCTTAGAAAGCAAATCCCCTGAGACTCTCCCGGGCTGCGGTGCAGCATCTTGCCAGGACACCTGGGTTGACAACACCAAGACCTGACTGACGCCAGAATCTGACATATGTTAATTCTTCAAGAAAGAGCAGCAGCAACACAGCCTTGAGGAAGGAGGGAGAGGAGACGGGAAATCCAGCCCTAACGGAAGAGCCTGGGACGCTGCCAATATTTTACATTCTTCGTGACAGTTTGCTGCTGGCTCCATTGCCTGATGTAATTAGTCCGATAAAAATTGGCCAGTGCCTTCTCAGACCAGGGCTGCCAAGGTGGCTCTTGACTCCCACTCTGCTCACAGCCAGGACCAAGAGCCCTGCCTTGAAGGCACCAAGAACCCTGCAAACCCCTGGGGCCCCCACGCAGGAAGTTCATTATTTCTTTCCTCTGCATTTGGTGATATTATCTGGAAGAGCACTGGCACCCTTTCAGTCCAGATCTTATTGACACACAGACACAGAGGGGAAAAATATCTTCCTAGAGGAGCAGAGAAGGTCTAACATGCATTTTAGTTCCAGAATAGCTCTGCTAAATGATTGCACCTCACAGCATAGCCTCTCTGGCCACTAGAAGAGCAAAGTACTTCCCATCCCCAGCTTCTCACAAACCCTACACAGGGTTAACAGAAATTCTTTTCTGAGTCAACATGGTTAAACTAGTGCAAAACCTCTACATGCCCAACCTTGCATATGTTTCCACCATGCTTATATAAAGTGATTAGTGATAAACCGTTAAAAATCTGGCGTGTGGATGAAGCGAAATAGCTGGATGAGCCCATCGCAGGGCTCCTCCTCTGGAGCAGCTGTACGGCGCACACCAAATGTAGAGCAGCTCCTTACCACTGAAAGCTGAGAATCAAACCAGAGAACTGCATTGATTTCTCCCTGTCCCGGTGTTTGAAACTGAACCCTCTCCCCTGGGCTCGCTGCTGAACGGCGGGCGCTAGCGCTGAGCATGCCTGAGCCCGCTGCGCTGCTCGGGGAGGGGAGGATTGCACGGCCTGGGTGAGCCGCGGCAAGATCGGATCCTCCAAATGGCAGCGCTGCTATAAACGGGGATGGTGCCATTAATGGACCTTGGCTTGCCTCTTTGCTAGCTGTGCAAATAACTTCTGTGCAGTGGAAGTGTAAGTAAATAGATGAGAAGCACATAAGAGAATGTATTTCTCTAATTTACTGAAGTCGCTGAGAAGCATCAGGGCAATCTTTAAAAATTACTCAAGTAATCAGGAGCTTAAATTCTGTCTGTCTCTACAAAGTTTATTATTTCTGGCTGTAATTACAAATCTGGGTAAGAGACTATCTAGAAAGGCAGATGCAGCTAGCCTCTGTAGCAGAAGTATGTTGGGGACTCATAGCATACAGTGGAGACCCAGGGCAAACATGCTACTGCATTTGCCATAATTCAGAGCTCCCTCAGGTCCCCAAGCCCCAAAATGCAAAAAAGCATCTAAAATCAGGCCCAGAGAAACAAGTTTCCTTCTTCTGCACTTCGCTGGCATAACGAGAGCTCTTGTTTGCTGAGTACTGGTGAAAAACACTGTTCATTTTTCACGTCCCTGAGAGATTTCATACATTCGGTCCCAGAAGATGGTGTTGGAAAAGCCAGGACCCTTTCAACCAAGCAGCAACCTGTGCCCAGGTTCCCTGACACACGCTCAAGCAACACCCTGCTGCCGGAGCTGCTGACAGGGCTGGCTCCAGCCTCTATTTTCTCAGCACCTCAGTTTGTTAATTTGTAAAGCTGGTAAATACAGACCCACCTCCAGGGTTGCAGGGCTCCTGTGTGGCTTAACCATTTGTCTTATCAGCAATGTTGGAGCTGGGATGGGCTAAGGGTACAAGAGAGACCGGTAGAGGCGAGTCACAGCCACAAAGGCGACGATTGCCACGTTAATAATTAGCATCTGTTGCCATCAGAGCCTGTAAGGCAGATCCAAGCAGGGATGAAAATGCTGTGCGCTGAGCCAGCATCTTCAGTGGGTTTGTGGCCGGTCACTGACACTCTCCAGCTTCCCACCACCTGCAGGGACTAGCATGGGCTCTTGGAGCCAGTGAGAATTGTGTGTTTAGAGCAGGGTCTGTACATCTGGCAATGGGAGCTGATCCTCTTCCTTGCCAGATGAGAGCTCAGAGACTTTGCTTAGCCCTTTTGCACAAACATATTTTGGAAAAGAAACAAAAAGGCCACCCCGCAATGAAAGCCCATGGGTTTTTTTGCACTGAAAAGCACTTTGTTCCCAAAGCACAAAGCTAAACACAACTTGTGCCGGCTCCTGAGGAAGACCTTACTCAGTCGATTCACCGAGTGATGTGCACACTTGCTGCCTGAGGGATTTCCAGCCCTGGAAGATGCTCGCACCGGCCTGGGCAATGGACTCCAGGACGTGATCCTTCCTTCCACTTTGACGGCTGCTGTTTTTCACCTGTGCCTTGAAAAGCTCTGCCTTGCCATCACTCCTTGCAGCTCAGGAGCCGAGCTGGGCGAAGGCTTTCACAGGGGCCCCAGCACATGCCTGCCAAATCAACCCGATGTCTGCCTAAAGAGAGGAGATGAATAGCAACACTCCTGTCCTGCTTGTCCCATATTTCAACAAACACATAACATCTCAGTGAACCTTAGAAAACACGCTCCGGAGTCATCTGCGTTACCAGGAATCTTTTTCCATCTCAGTGGTCTCCTGACGACCCAGCCAGGATTTGCAGAACCAGCTGTAAAGGTGCCTTCCCCCTGCGGCCAGCCCCTTCCCCACCACCCCTCCCCTCTGCAGACCGAGCAGCGCCGGGCGGGAGGTTTACAGAGAAACCAGGAGTTCCGAAGCGTAATCCTGAACAGATGGCAGCTCTAGCCGTGCAGCCTCAGAAGGGCACTTTTAAAAGTAAATAGCAACAAATGTTTTGGTGTGTAATGCATTGAAATCTTGATCTCACACAGAGCTTTTTTTTTTTGCTTTTTTTTTTTTTTTTTCATCCTCTCCCAGTAGTGGCAAATGGCTGAGGACAAATGCTGCCGAAAAGAAAGGAGAAGAAAAAAAAACTCAATCAATTAAATGTTTTAGAAACAATTGTGTTTCAAAATCAACAAGAAGAATTCATGAAAATCAATCCTAATTCAAGAGGGCTGTACTGATTTGTTCATCTCTCCCTGCCTAAGCAACCAAAGCAATAAAAATGATAGCTCCATCTCAGGCAAGGAAGCAATTGAAACTTCAAAAATATTCAACATCGGCTGATGAAGCTTGATGCAGTCTCCATGGCCTGAAAGCTAAATATTCTGCAAGAGAAGCAATGTACCAGGCAGATGAGTGGGAGTTTCAGATAACTCCTACCCCTTCAGCTTCCTTCTCTCAACAAAGCCAGGCAAACCAAGGTAAGATTGTCCTGCCACAGGGGAAAAGCAAAACTATTTGTATCAGCAAAGGCAATGCACCGATGGGAGCTGCCTCAGTTGTTCTCTGCCAGTAGGAAACAGCCACTCTGCTCTTACACTGTGCCCACCCGGGGCCACCACCACCAGGACATCAACAGGGCAAATCTGCCGGCAAGGAAACCTGGGACTAGCACTGCAAATCCTGCTGCACCTTCCTGAAACACCACAGCCACAGGAACACAGTCAGCGTGCCACAAACCTGCAGTTCTTCATCTCATTGCACAAAGTTGTCCCAGAGGAAAAACTTCCTGGGAAACTCAAAGTGTGTGTGTGGGGGGGTTGGGGCACCTGCTGCTCCCTAGACCTGGTCCCCCCTCAGCAGCACACAAGCAGAAAGGTACTTTTCTGGCTGTCACCCTGGCACGGAGGGCGCCTGGGGGATCATGACCAGGTGTGTTGATGTTGCCTCAAATAAATGACATTTCCACCATAATTTCTCACTTGAACACAAGGCGGGGAGGCGCATCCCTCTGCCAGGGCTTGCCCTGCTCTAAGCTGACCTGAAGTCATGTGAATGTGATTCCCGCAGCACCTAGCCTTGTGCAAATAAACGGTGTCTAACCACCTTCAGACAGCTTCCCGGCAGCGCAGAAAGCAAGCAGAGCCAGAGCAGGGCACCTGTACCCGCAGACTCACGTCATCTCGCCTTGGCACTACTGACAACAGCTACTGAGTTTTGTCTTGAGGCAAGTAAACTCAGGCTCGAGTGCGGGTTTAAAGGTATTTGGAAGATAAAAGCTTCCTCGATAGAAAGGACATGCTCCCAAAGGAGGGCTTCTGTTTAACAGGCAGCAACGGCACCCTGTGTCACTGCGTTAGCAAGAGCTGAAATAGTTAATCACAGTGGAGATTGTTTATCTGTGGGTCGCAGACACCTGCCCAGCTATCCCCGATACTTTTTTAAAAAGGAGTAGGAATTTGAGCAAGAAAACAAACCTGGGAATAACAGTGTGGAATGAAATAAGGAAAGGCAGTTAGGAGTGAAAGAGAAAAAACTTGGAGACAAAACAAACCAAGGAGAGGAAATGTAAAACACGGTCTGAAGAAGGATCTCAGGCAGCTGAAATTTGCACAGATTAAGATTTTCTTCAGACACAGCTTTTCCACTTCTCTCTATAGACTAATGAATTTTGCTAGGCTTCCACCTGCCCAGTACAATCACAAAAGTTATTCGGAGACACTCCATCCTTCTTCCTATGTGTCTGGTGGAACCAGATGGGAGATTTTAGGAGGGACCTACGTGTCCTGCTATGGTCGTAACCCAAGGGGTTTAGATACCACTTGTTAACTCTGGATATATTTAAGGATTCAGCGCCCTGTTCTGCTATTTCCTGCAATGTATTCCTATTACTGTATCTTAAGCAAATGCTTGAGGACTTGACATGTATTTCTCTGTAGCACCGCAACAGAAATTGTAAAGAATATTTTTAGGGAATGGAGCAGCCCCTTTCAAGATGGCACCCAGGATTCAGGGTCCTCTTCGTGACCCTCCTGGCAGTAATGTACAGCTTAATTTCCTTCGTGTCTTGTATTCCACAGGAAAACACACTGCAGTTTCACTGTGGCTCAGCAGAGGCCAGGGTCTGAGAATAAGACACGGGGCTGGAGTTCTTACAAGGAAAGAGAAAAAGAGGGAGAGATTTATGCTCTGCCAGCCCTTGCCTGGACCAGCCCAGCGACACAAGCATGTGTTTGTTCTGCCGTTCAGTGCTGGCACCACCCAGCAACCGGTGATGCCGGCGGCTCGCCAGAGAAGGGGCAAGAGGGTGGCCGAGTACCCCGGGGCAGGACGGCTGCCCGGGGTACCTCCCGGGGTGGTGCAATCAAGGGGTGCTTCATTGCACAGCCTGGCTGTGGGGGGCGGCAGGGTCGCTGCCAAAGTCAGCCGGATCGTCTGGGCACGCAGGAACGGTCCTGCCCGTCCGGCTGAGCCTTGTCCTGGGTCCGAGGGTGAGCAGAGCAACCCATTTACCTAACAGCACAGCCATACTTGCAAGCAGATTTTTCTTTACTCAAATATATCCATTATATCTGTTAATTTAGCTGGGATTCACTGGGCATTATTTACTGCAGACTTGGGTAACAGATTAAAACTGTATTTACTTCTGAGCCAGCCAGTCATATGACCCATTTGCTACAATGGATAGAGGAATTACACGACCTTGCTATTTTTTTATGTCAAAACTGCCCAGGATATATACGCAGTTCCTTGTTGGGCTTTGGTTTGATTATTTTGTAATCGCATGCTAAGGTCCACATGGCTGATGTGATGGTGAGGCACATTTTATTCGCTTGACAACGCTTCTGGAGCTGAGCAGCCAGAGATCCCTCCTGAACCATCCTCCTCTTGCCAGCAGTACAGGTGCAATTGTGATCTGGCTTCTGAGATATACACGCTGCTGGTCTTACGTTCATGCAGGTCAGGGCTGCCCTGGGACAGAGGAGATCTATGGTTGTCACATTAATCTCCAAACCTGCCTCAATCACTGATTATTATGAAGAAAAACAAATGGCTGCTAAAACAGCCTTAGTCTCTGACTTAGAGAAAATGCATTTTAATTCTGCCTTGGCATCACCCTGTTGAAGGCAGCAGACTTACACCCAGCCTGAATTTTCTCTCAGTGCCTTCATCCAAACAACTTCCAGCTTTGCACATGGAGGTTAAATACTACCACATTTATCTTCAGTACTTCGGTACTTAAAAAAACCCTCTCATTGACCTACTTTGTTCTTCATATCAAGCAAAGCAAAGGAGAGACGGTAGAAAGAAACATCATTCTTGTGTATATACTAAGGGATCATCTACTTTTTTCCAAAGGTGATCTCCTCAAAAATCAAGAAGCTATTAATATCTTACATTTACACAATGCTGTTCACACCAAATATGAACACCAAACTCCGGGATTATCTATGTCTCACGCCTCCTCCTGCTGAAAGGTGGACTAGGGCAGGTGTTTATTAATTCAGTGTAATTGTCCCCAACAGTGTAGGAGGTGAAAAAACACGACATTCCACGAAGAATTCAAGGAGACAGAAAGCAAGAGGCAGACAGTTTAATACTCATGCGAACTCTCAATGCTTGTTGCCAGAGATCCTGCCCCAGCATCCAAAGCTCCTGGAGACAATTCTGTTGGGAGATCAGGGAATTCATGCAGTATATTTGAAAACCAGTTCTTCAGCGACAGAATAAGCATTTTCAGCCAAACCTGAGATCTTCTGGTCCAGGCAGAATATATCTCAGATAAACTGGACTACTGCAGAAGTCTGGATTCTTCACACTGTGACGATGCATTTTTCAACATCTTAATCATTAATGCAGAACTCTCTTGAGCTGGCCAGATGCTAAGTTTCTGACACCAGTGAAATCAGGGGGAGTTTCACTGCTGCCTGGTGAAGCCATGAGAAACAGCCAACAGCAGCGCCCGAGGGAAACGCACTTCTCTTGGTCAGTTTTACACTATTGCCTGGCCAGGGTCCAGTCGAGCAGGTAAGGACGGCTACACCGTGCCGGAGCGATGGGCTGCCCAGCCCAGTCTCCTCGATGCTCACCGAGGCCGGTGGAGGCTCCATGAGCAAGGCACGCATACGGCAGCCCTCTCCTCTTGCACTCGCAGCTCCTGACAGCCTGTCACCTGGGGACATCTTTGGCCAGAGGCAGAAATTGTCTGCATTTAATAACCTTTGATGGATCTTTTCTTCATGGCTTTTTTCTTCCTGCTTTTTGAACCTGGATAGGGTTTAGCATCCAGCCAATATTTTGATATTAACTGAGTGCACTGATACTCCAGATACGGAGCTTTTCAGGTACTGTTTCATCCTCGACTGAGATGTCATTTCCTCCAATATGACCTTCTCAGAATAACACTGCTTGTTTTGCATGTGCAGAATTCGTTCTCCCCCACTCCCTCCCAGGGAAAGCAAGTCCTTGGCTTAGAGCATTGTGAGGGATGCTCACGAAGGTTAACTTCAGCCAAGGACAGCCAGTCTTTAAAGGCACTCTTCAAAATCAAAGGTGAGAGATGATTCCCATTATTCATCCTCTGCTGGAGGAGTGTCTCTTTTCCTGCACTGATTATAGCCTCTGTCAGCTAAAGCTAGCCTTCGTGAATCACATCAGTACTTACAATCAGGAAGCACTGCATGACACTGAAATAACAATTGGTAAAGCTGATGCTTATTTTAACATGTATTTCTAATAGGAGAACAATGTGGTAATTCCCTACAACAAAACACCGAAGGTTTCTGCAGAGAGAAAGAGCAAGAGTTGTATGTAACTAATGGTATATTTGTACCTGGAGTTAGCTTCTGAGAGCTGTGAAGTCAGTATACGCTCATATTTTCAGGGACTGAATTAGCATTCCTCAGTAAGACCACTCATCGGGACTACTTGTGTGAATGAGAGCTGCAAGGTTTCTGGATAGCATTTATATAAAAACAGGAGTATTCCTGAAGTGCTGTAAATGGAGCTGCTTAAATTGTCTATCCAAATCTTGCATCCGATGACAGTAGCTGAATGAAATGACACTTGTATGCAATCAGTTGCATGTTTGAGCTTGAATGCTTAATGCAGAAGGCTAAGCTTCTGCATTAAGACCAAGCAATGGTCTTCTGCACCAAGACCAAGCAATGAGTGATTTTCCTACACAGAGGAATCAAGACTATACCTCTAACCAGCATTCCTGGATTGTGGCAGAAATTGTTTAATTCACACTAAATCATCACCTTCGGTATTGCAGAAATAGGTAAAGGGCTGACAGGGTCTTTGTCCTCCTTAAGCCCCAAGCCAAGGTCAGCTGCCCTGTCTCATTTTTGGCACTATCTCACCCTTGCCTGAAGGACAATATTGTATAGCTTCAGTTTCAGGTTTTTCAAGGTTACTAGTGCACCTGCTGAATCATTCATGCTATTGTAAGTTCCTTATTGCAGAAAGTGGAGAGAAGTAAGCTTCTTCCCCACATTTAGTTCTGTTCCACTTAGGTTCTCACATCACCACCAAAGTGTGGATACCTGCACTACCACATAAGCAGAAACCGGACCAGTTGAAGGGCACAAACCAGTGCATCTTTATGTAAACCTGCCCCCAACAATGCAAATACCCACAAGGGGATCTGTACTGATTTCCTCTCAATGATCAGCAGAAAAATAGTTACTCATTTAGCTTCTGTTTTTTTTTGTAGGCCTACAAGCCTTTATCTGCTATGTGTCCCTGAACCACTAGAAAATTGAAAACATTGCCACTGAAAAGTCTCCTTAGAGCTGGTAGTTGAAAGTTACTGCAGAAAAGGGAGAGGAGTTCACATCTCATTAAGGGTTATTGACGAGTTCTTTCTCACTTTGAAGAACTGTAACTTGGGGCTCTCTGCAGACTTGGGCAACGTCCTATTTCAGGCCACACAATAAATTTCTTTTCACAGTAAGTAGTAGAAACCTTCAATTTTCTATTAAAAAGCCTTTATTGGGCAGAAACTGATGTGGATCCTTGGGAAACCGTTGCTGTGAGCCACAGTACTGAGCGGTGCTTTCATTCAGCTGCTGTCTTCTGGGACTGGTAGACAGACCAGCTCCAAGAGCTCCTCCAGCCCTGGTACATGTAGTTCTCCGCGGCTTCCCTGGCAGATCTGCTCTCTGGCATTTGTCACTTTCCCCTAAATACATCCCAATCTCTCTCTGTTCTCCTCTCTGTGGCATGAGAGACTGGAACAGGGAAGTCTCTAAGGTTAGTTCTAAGTACTTTGAAGACAAGCTGTTGTATCTCCCTGTCATGCAAATGTGTTAACCACTGCCACTCCAGATGGCAAACACTTCTAGCCCCACAAGCCCTAGCCCAAAAACTTGAACTAATTGCCAAGACAGGAACTGTCACTGACTCACAGGTCCTGTAGTTATCATCAGTCACCTAGATAGACATGAAAAACTAACAACAAACATAGGATTTTCAGCATTTCTCTAACCTTGGTCAGGCTGTCTTGATGCCAAATATACTGCAGATCGTATTCTTATCCACAGGTCATTTTGTTGGTGTTTTTTTTTTGTTTTTTTGAGGCCAATTTTACATACAATAAACCCATCCCACACCTTCTTTTCCCTTAATACTGGTCTCTGCTTCTCCGAGTCACTAGTGATTCTGAGGTACCTCCTCATTTGATTTGCTGGAGTACAACATATTTGTGGGGTATGCAATGAATAAGAGTGAAGTAAGGATATTTGCAATTTGACCTAGTATCCGTGCATTTCATTAATCCTTCCTCCATCAACCACTTAACCTTTATGGGCGTTCTTACTGCCTCTCATTGTATTGATTTCTGTCCATTTCTCCAATTTAGTGAGATCATTCAGTATTTTAAACCTGCCTTCCACTGCATAACTAGGTTTAGCTGGGGGGTAATTGACATCAATTTAAAGAATGAAAAATTAGGCTGAATATCCGGGGAAAACTTCCTAATGGTGAGATCTGCTAGAATGCATTGCTGTCTCTCCATGGGATTGGTGGCCATTCCATTAGCATGTGCATTAAAACCATACTAAAGGAATATAAGATTATAGATTGGACAGAACAATCCTGAAGTAGGAGGGGAAAGACAAGTTGCAAAGTATTGCAGCTTGCCTCCTGTGGTCATGTCATCCTGGATTTGCCCCACTCTCCCTTCAAACCACCCACCAGTTCACTGAGGACATGTTGAATCAGCAGTATCAACTAAATATGGGGACGGGATCTCATGTGATGTTCCCTCCAATATTATTGCAACTTCAGTTGTGGTGGTGGGAGTGTTGCCGTAGCTGTGAGACTTTAAGTTAGAGATTCATCTTGAGACCCACTAGATAGTTTTCCCACCCTGTTTTACTACCTCGTGGCAATCCGTGAGGCATGCACTGGTGGCATCCAAGAACACATGCTGGCATTGGTGGCAACTTTGACAGTTTGCAACGGCTCCCCGAGGCCGTGTCTGGACTGTGAGACCCAGATGGGCTTCCTAAGCCCTGGGTCCAGAGGTGCTCCCTGGCTCCCACCTCATCACACCTCCTCCTACGTTCTTCTGTGAAAGAAAACAAGATGCCTGGGCTGGAAGAAAAGCCAACTGTATCCTGGACTGCATCAAGAGAAGTGTGGCCAGCAGGTTGAGGGAGGGGGATTCTCGCCCTCTGCTCTCCTGAGACCCCCCCCCTGCAGTGCTGTGTCCAGCTCTGGAGTCCTCAGCACAAGAAGGACAAGGAGCTGCTCGAGCGGGGCCAGAGGAGGCCACGAAGATGCTGGGGGGGCTGGAGCAGCTCCCCTGGGAGGCCGGGCTGAGAGAGTTGGGGGGGTTCAGCCTGGAGAAGAGAAGGCTCCGGGGAGACCTTTGAGTGGCCTCCCAGGGCTTAAAGGGGGTTTGTAAGAAAGACAGGGACTTTTTAGCAGGCCTTGTTGCAATAGGACAAGGGGTAATGGTTTTAAGGTAGAAAAGGGTAGACTCAGACTAGATACAAGGAAGTAATTTTTTATGGTGAGGGTGGTGAGACACTGGCACAGGTTGCCCAGAGAGGTCGTAGATGCCCCATCCCTGGAAACATTTGAGCTCAGGTTGGACGGGGCTCTGAGCAACCTGAGCGAGTGGAAGATGTTCCTGCTCATGGCAGGGGAGCTGGACCAGATGGCCTTTAAAGGTCCCTTCCAACCCAAACCATTCTGTGATTCTATGATCCTAGGAAGAAAGCCAGAGCACTCAACAAACCCCTGGCGTGGGCAGTCAGAGCGTGGGGCGGTGAGATACGCTGGAGGGCACATCTCTCCCCAGTCTGGACGCAGCCAGGAGAATCGTTACAGCAACTCATCACCCACAGGAAGACAACACACCTGAGATCACGAAGTCAGTATCTATCCTACAACATCACTTTGGCACAGTCTGTTTCAAAGGCATCCGTCAGTTCTGTAACCATCCTCCACTTCTTAAAGAAATTACTATCTATCTGATTAATTTTTCTAGCAGAATGGTTGAAAACCGATTGCAGAAAGAAGCCTTTTTGTGCTGAGGCACAGATCAGAGATACAGGAGAATAAGGACTTTGGTTTAAAATACACTGCTGACTTTTAGGTTTGTAAAGATAACAACCCAGGCAGAAACAAGTGTGTTCTTTATGCACCTTGAATGAAATCGTTTAATTGCAGGAATAGCCAGAAAAAAATATTCTCATCCCCACTTTTTATGGAGAGGTTCTGTCATATTTAAGAAGAAAAAAAAAAACTTATTTTAATCTGAAGTTGTTACTGCCAGCAACCACTTTTTATTAAAACAGGACTTCTGTCAAATCCTGAAAAATGGAAACATCATTTTCAGCAGCAAAACCCAACATATTTATCTCAAAAGCCAAGTAGACTGGTAAGTATTTTGATTGTTTGGTGGAGAGACAGGCTTTTTTCTTTTCAGGTTATTGAAATTCGTCTGCCATGAATAAGCAGATTTTTCAAAAAATTAAATTTCCCTCTAAGAAAATTTCAAAGAAAACATTTCCATCAGCTCCACTCAATTAGCAGCAGCATAAAAATGGCTCAAAAATGGCTCAATTTCACAGCTGGTCCCCTGAATCTTCCTGAGAGCTGAGAGAGCAAGGAGGCTTGCCCATTTCTGATTTTCCCTTAAGAAAGAAATCAGCAGATATTCATGTAGTGACAGGGATGTACAGGGGACAAAGGGATGAGTGCAGACTCCGCACTGGTCAAGCAGAAATCATTTTCTCTCCGTGGCAGGAGGCACAGGCTACAAATTTGTCAGATAACGAGTAGCCAGAGGCTGATACAACTGATACAAAAGACTAATTCTCTTAGTAAAACCCTTGGAGAGTGTCCCAGTATGACTCCGAGGCTGGCAAGCTGCTGGAGAAGATGGGAAGTAAATGTAGCCATCTCATGAGGACACTGCCTCTGGATTTCTTGATTGTGCTTTTCCTATACGGCACTTTTCATAATGCCCTCTGGCTAGAACCATTGAAATTAAACTTATTGATTGAAATTCTGATACTATTGATTTTACACAAGAGTTTTGCGCGAATATGAAAGAGCAGGAACTGCTCTGTAACCGCTCCCATCTCCATTTATCCCCTGTTGAACACATGCGGTAGGCTTGCTTGTCCATCTCAGTCCCCTGAGCTTCCAGAAATAAAATACCCAAAAGTCAAATATTCAGTATGTATTAGCTCACAAATGTGCAGTAAATATTACTGATCCCTGAATATACTAACGTAATTTATGAGTTCCCTTCTTCTTTCTTTCATCTGCTTCCGTCTCACATCTCCTCTTTACCTCTTTAACCACACGCCATGTTTTTCCCCTTCATTTCAGTGGTGTGGGGGGAAAATGGGAAGAACATGTTCTGGGAGGAAGGTGGGATGGGAAACAGTGCTGGAAGGAGGTGACATTTGCCTAGAAGGAAAGCACCACCGAAGTCGTGCTTAAAATACTGTAGGTGCTACTAGAAATTGCATTACTACTCCTGATGGAAGGGTTATGGACAAGGGAACTGCTGAACTCGGCACAGCAGGTCAGAAGATCCCAGGGGAGGCAACAAACAGAGGTCTGAAGTGGAAAACCGACAGCGTGAGCACACGGCCATGCAGACCCAGCACCACAAACGGCAGCTCGCTGGCTTCCCCGAGCCCCTGCGAGGCAGCCCCGGCACAGCCCCCACCCCACTGCTCCTTCCCACAACGCAAGGATGTTCCTGTCAAGACTCCTACAGCCATTTTCTTTTTGGCGGTGAGTTAGAGTGGGCTTCGGAGGCAAAATCAGCTGCCTTGTCACTCCCATCTACTTCCTACCAACCAAGCCTCCCTTTGCAGACTTCTTGTTCCTTGCAGTGGTGGGTGTCCTTTCTGTATGTCAGGCAGCAGTCGTTGATTTTGTTCATTTTAGTTTGATGCATTTTAGCTTGCTGCGCTCAACACTTCATTCTTTCCTCTCTAGGTCTTTTTATAGTCAGACTGTCACATATCAATCAATGTTATGGATTAAAGTTTAATATATCGTGACTTGCCTGGGCCAGTAGGAAAGCATTTTAAACAACGTCTTATTTGTTTTCCCCACTGACATTTGTTTTCTTCTCTGTTTCCAACCTTGATGAAATGGCAAAACCTGCCAGGAAATTTGCAGGATTCTAAGTTGCTAGAATTCCTAAATAATTGTTAGATGTCATGGAATGGTTATGACAAAAAGGCAGGTCATCTGGTGAGGTCTGCAGCTGCACCTCAACACAAACAAAAACCCCAACCCCGTTAATTTCACTGATGGAAAACATAATCCAAAATGGTGCTGGAACCTGATGCCTGGCATCAAGCGTGTAAACGATTTGCATCGCAAAGCGCGGATCGGAGCGATTTGAGGGTGAGGAGCTGGGGAAGGGCTCCTCGCCGTTCACACGCGGCACAGGAGGTGTGCAGGGAGCCGGCCCCCCCCCCCCCCCCCCCCCCCACGCTGCGTGGGGCAGGGGTACGGCATCCCGGGCCTTCGGGGGACCCCGGCGCCCCACGATCACACGCTGCTGTCGCCCGACCCCAGCCCCAACGCCTCCGCGGCCCCGCGCACCGAGGCGCTCGGCCCCGCGCTGCCGGGCCAAGGCGGACCCCGGCCCCGAGTTACCGGGCTGAAGCCCCCGGAGCGACCCGAGGGAAGGAGCAGGAGCCCGGGGCACGGCTTCCCGCTGAGCCGGGGCGAGGGGGGACGGGCACCGGGGCCGCTCTGCGCGCCGAGACAGGCCCGGGGGATGAGGGCGGCCCGGTCGCGGAGCTCAGAGCGGCCGGTGCTGCCGGGGCCGGGGCGGGGGCCGGCACCGGGACCGGGGCCGCGGCGAGCATGCGCGAGCTTCCCGCGTCACGGGAGCGGGCGCGGCCGGCGGGAGCGCGGAGCCCCGGCGCGCCCCCGCCCTCTCGCCGCCGCTCCCGCGCCTCCATTCGGCTCCGCCGCCGCCCGTTAGAGACCCGCCGCCCGCCGAGGAGGGGACAGCGCGACAGCCGGCAGCACGGGAGAGGGAAGGGCCCTCCCCCCGCCGCCGAACCCTCTTCCTCCTCCTCCTCCTCCTCCTCCTCCTTCTCCTCCTCCTCCTTCTGCTCCCCCGCCTCCGCCTCCGCCTCCCGGCCGGGAAGAGCAGCTCGCCGTGCCCGCAGCAGCCCCGCTGGATGCACTGAGCGCTCGGGCGCGGGGAGAGGGGCAGGAGGGAGCCGGGAGCCCCGCCGCGGAGGCGCTGCGCTGCCCGGAGGCTCACGGCCACCAGCTTTAATTCTTTTATTCCCCCCCCCCCCTCCGCCCGCCGGTGGCTGGCGTTGCCCCTGCCTCCTCCTCTCTGCCCGCAGGAGCCAGCCGAGGCGGCGGCGGGGGTTGCATCTTACCCCCCCCCCCCTTTTTTTTTTTTTTTTTTTTTTTTAAATTTTTTTTTTTTTTAAATTTTCGTCGCCGCCATGGGATGTACCCTGAGCGCCGAGGAACGAGCCGCCCTGGAGCGGAGCAAGGCCATCGAGAAGAACCTGAAGGAGGACGGGATCAGCGCCGCCAAAGACGTGAAACTCCTCCTGCTCGGTGAGAAGCTGCTGGCGGCCCCGGTCGCCCCCCGCCCGGCCTCGCGTCCCCTCACCCGCCTCCTCCCCCGCGCTTATCCTCCCTCATTTCTCTTTTCAACAGGGGCCGGAGAGTCGGGGAAAAGCACCATCGTGAAGCAAATGAAGTAAGCCCCGCGGAGGGCGGGGGGAACCGGCGGTGTGTGTGTGTGTGTGGGGGGGGAGTAAACGGCGTTAATGGGAGGGAGAACGGGGCGGGGGTGTCGCTGAGGTGAGTGAGGGCCGCGGGCGCCATGTTTACCTGAGGGGACCGTGAGGGCGGGAAGGCAAACGGCGGGGGGAAGGCGCCGCCACCGCCGCTCCCGCTGCTGTTCAGGGCCGTTGTGGTGCTGAAGTGTCGCCGGCGGCCTCGCCCCGCGGCGTGGGGCGTGGGGGGGGGGGGAAGGTGGGAAGCCCACCTTCCCCCCCCCCCCCACGCCCCACGCCGCGGGGCGAGGCCGCGCAGATGTCCCCATGAAGCGGACCGCTGTCAGTTACGCTTAATGTCGGGGTGTTACCAGCCGGCTCTGCGGATTTAAATCGAGGCTCCCTACCACTCAAAGCCCCTTTTCCTGCGATTTTAACCTTCTCATTAACGAAAGGCGAGCTTGGCCGCCCATCACCCACTAAATTCAAACCCCCCTCCTGCCCTGGGCTTCCCCACGGTGCCCAAGGTGGCTTCCAAGAGCCCGGGGTTGCACCTCGCCATACACACACGCCTCTCCCTGTGTTAATTAAACGTTAAAATCGGACGTTCCTGTGCAATAAACCGCGGTGAAAAACCCCACCGCGCGGTCCGATCCAACGCGTCACCGTGGCTGAAGTAATTGCATCCCATAGGAAAGCAGGTGCAGGACTAATGAAGGGGTGGAGGTTCTCCCCGTGGCGGGGTTATTTATTTTATTTATTTCTCCTCTCCTGTTTTTTTTTTTTCTTAATTAAAATACAACGAAATACCCCGTCTTCCCACCGAAACAGGCATGACAGGGTGGTTCGGGGCGGGCGCCATCACGGAACGAGCCCGGGCGCTGGTTCGGGGTCTGGATTTGGGTTGGGGGGAGGCGCGGAGCGGTCGCCGCCGCCTTTGCAATGCCGGTGGTTGCAGAGGGATCCGCGTCCCTGCGGACCCCCCCCCCCCCCCCCCCCCCCGCCCGGGCACCAGGGTTGCTTAGCGAGGGGGGGAGAGGCAGCAGAGCTGGGTGTGGATGGGGTGCAGGGAGGGGGTGCGGGCTGCGCTCCGCAGTCCCAGCAGCCGGTGCCTTTGGGGGGGGGGGGGGGAAGGGGGCGGCGGGGCGGGGGTTTGTGCCGGCCGGCGGGCCCGTCCCGGCGCGGCTGCGGCGTTCAGGCGGTTCGCGTGGTGGACAGCGCCCAGCGGGGACTCGAACCGCCGGCGGCGCTGCCCCTTCGGCACCGCTCGGCTCCTCCCGGCGGCGGCCGAGCGCCGCGCTCGGCTGCCTTCGGAGGTGGTCGGGGAGAAGCCGAGCGGGCTCGGAAAGAGCCGAAAGGGCTCGTCGCCCCGCGGCGATCTGTTGCCCGACGCTCCCGTAGCCGCCGCGGGTGTGCGTGTCCGTGAGTGTGCGTGTTTGGGCGCCGCGGGGGCAGATCCGGGCCTTCAGCCCCGCTCCTCTCCAGCCCGAGTGGCTTAGCGGGTGACCCGGATATTTCTGTATCAACTCTGTGGCTGCTGTGTCCAGCCCTCGGGGCTTCACAGGGAACTAAACCATCAGCCCCTCCCGAGGCAACGCTTTCCCCAAGGCACTGCGGGACTGGGAGATCTCGATGTGCACGGCGGTCTCCGCAGCTTTTCCCACTGCCATTTGTGTACCCTACTTCTGTAAAGGCTCCGAGCTTCCCCTTTCACGGTTTGAAAGGGGGTTTTCCACCCTTACAGTATGGTTTGGGGCCAGGCTGGAGTGGGTTTGCTTTGCATTTGTTTGTGTGCAAAAGGTGGATTGGGGAGATGTTACTGCAGATGAACAACAATAAATTATTTAATCTGTAGGAATTGCTTCTGCAGAAGCGTGCTGGAATGGCGGGCGATGGGCTTTGGTTGAAAGAAGAGGCTGTAGGTGCCACAATAGCAGTGCAGCAGCGCATACACACAGCGCCCATAGGCAGGAGGGCAGGCAGTGACCACACTGGCTTACACAATTGGTGTACAGTGACTCTTGTTTTCCAAAGAGCAGACCATTTGTTTTTTTTGAAGCAAATTGCATCAAGATGATAACCTGTTTGCTGGACTAGGTTAATATATTGAGGAACGAAATATACTCCATTTTATATATATATACATTTATAGTGATTTTTTATCTTTATATATATATACACACTTTTTTTTTTTTTTTCCCCCCCATTATACAGTCTTAAAGTAACACATGCTAGGCTTTCAGCTTTGTACCTGACTTGAAAATGCTGAGAAGGCTGCTGTGGTGAAAGGGCTCATAGTGTCGGAAGCTGGGAGGTGTCTGCCAGTGTGGAAACTCCAGTGAACTGAGTGGAGGCTGGGGTGGGGACAGCGGTGTTGCTATGAGCACGGCAGCAGGCATCTGGAGGGACCCGAGCAGCCGCGGGCACCGGGGAGAGTAATGCGCAGGGAACAACTCGGGGAAATTAACATTTCTGAAAATTAATTTAAATATAATGTAGGCATTAGCATTTCACCTGGTCAGGCTCCATTAGACAGGCTTGCTGAGAACCTAATGAATTCTTAATAAAGATTAAATCGCATGTTCATTAGATTTTGATGAAAGAGACTGCTATTTTATTTTTTTAATACTGTGTTATTGGTGTGCTTCGAGATAATAAATTTCATTCTCATGAATGGCTAAAGCAGCTTCACACTTGGATATTGCCTTGAAAAGAAGCTCAGGAATCTGTAGACAGATGAGAAAATGGTAAGACAAAGGAACAGAGAGCAGACATTGTTACAGAGGAATAAGAAGAGGTTGCACACTGTCCAGTTAATCCTTGAAATATTAGGTAGCGGGAGAAGAAGTGACAGGTAGAAATTACAATAATTTGAGAGTGTAGTAAATATGGAGATTAGGACTTAGAAAATTAATTAGGGATGTTTTAGTGAAATATTTGGAGATACCTTTCAACTGGTGAGTGGGGAGTTATCCAGCAAAGAAAGAGGTACTGGTGAATGGCAGAGAGGTGGAACTGGAGGCTAGCGTGTACATCTCAAACAGTGGCAATGTGGGCTAAGAATGGCACTTTTCTTGGCACCCAAGGTCATTTTGACACCCTGAACCCTTGCACTTTGACTACACCCATCTTGGCTGTTAAGGTTTGCTTGTTATTTTTTCTCAACCAGTTCTGCAGTCCAGATACTTTCTCTCATGCCTCAAAAAGCAGGGTCAGGGCCAACTAGTCAGGGGAACAGGCTCGAGAGGCGTGGTGGTGCCGGTGCCATGCAAGGCAATGAGACCCCAGAGTGTGCCACAGTGTTCAGAATCAGGCTGTGAGCAGATTCTGTTTTCACTCAGCTTAAACTACAAACCAGCTTTAACCAAGCAAATCTGGCCGTTCTTTGAAGGTCCAAGCCAGAGGGTGAGAGTTACTGTATGAGAGAAACTAATCTGCTCTCACCACCCCAATTCACTTTGGTGTAGGACTGCAATGGATGTCAACATTTTTTAGATCTTGTATCTTGAAATAAATGTTGAGCACATGCAGAATTTGGAATATGTGATCTTCTTTTCTGGAATACCTGGATTGTAGCATGGAATCGAGAGTGCTGTTATTCTAGGATATTTTGGGGGGTGTCTTACAACTCTAGTGAATGTGTTTGTTCATCAGAAGTCCCAGCCTAGGAAGATGCCAAGCATATCTCCGTCTGTTACTGTTCAGCAGAATACTTAAACATGTGCAACGGTCCAGTGGTGCTCAGGGATGAACTGCTTGGGTGGGGACACCATCCGCTGCCATCAGCACGAAGCTTCCAGGGAATTCAGTGTTTAATCACGCTAACGCAGAGAGGCTGAGTTTGCTGGCGAGGCTCCAAAAACAAGGTCCTGCCACCTCCTCAACAGCAGCCGTTCTGGCTGGAGAGCCAGGGCAGTACTTCACCTTCCCAAACGAGGGGTTAGTGATGGCTGTGGCATTCAGGAGGAGACGTGGCTTCATCTGCCCGCAGGAAAAATCTTGGGGTTTGGGGTTTGGTTTGAGAATTTGCCTCTGCAGAAGCAGCAGCTTCTGTCCTCTGCTGAGCTGGGAGCAGAGACCTGGATCCAGCTGCTTTCACAAGACGCCGGAGCTTCCAACCCTGCATTGGGACACCCCTGTCCTCCAAAACAGCTGGGTCTCACTTTGCCTGTAATTCTGGCAGTACCTCAGTTGATAGGCTTCTTTGCAGTGCCATTTTTTGCAAAATGTTTCTATGTTACGTGTGAGAAAGATGGGAATAAGCAGTCAGAAGACAAATACACCAGCATACAATGCTTATCTTTAAATATCTACTATCTTTTCTCTAACAGCCATCAGTCCCAATAGCCATCTGATACATTGTTTTGACCTTTTTCAAAAAGCCCCTCAAAACAGCCCCAGGTTCTACTTGCTCTCTGTGTAACTGAATTACTTATAATCTAATGAACTTCTTCAGAGTGAGAAGCAGTCCCCGCCCACTGGTTTTAAAGGCCATCTCAGCAATTTGATGGTAAATGCCATTGAAACGAAATGATGTGCTGTGAACACCCACTTGAGTGCTCTTTGCCGCATGTCTGTGTCTCAAAGCTGTAATGATTTCACACTTGCAGCCCCTTCCCCCGGGAATACCTCACCCCATGGGGGCTTACAGTGTGGGGCTGCTTCTCCTCTGCGACATGTTCCCGGGGAGAACACTGCAAACTGCATCTTCGTGGTCTGTCCCACTCCTCAGCGTGGCTTTTCTGCCCTGCGGCGCTGGGTGCGGACCCCCACTCGGCCCTGCTGCCCTGCTCCTGCCTGGGAGCTCTTTGATCACGATGTGAGCTGGCAGCCCAGAGGCACGAACATCACTAGAGCATCAGGTCAGGCAGAGCCGTCCTTCTTCTTCCTTGTCTCCTGCTCTGTTTTCCAGAATTTCTGTGACTTGAGGCCCAAAGTAGGGCAGCAACTGGCTGTGCCTGGGCGGTATTTGAACTGGGTTTCAATAAGCAAGGTAAAGAGCTGCAGCCTTTCTGATGAGGTTGTGTCATTCTCCCAAGACTTGCTCCAGTGCACTCTGCTCTGGGTGTGGATTTGGCGCAGTACATATGGCATACTGTGGCTCTTCAGACCCCAGCAGAGAGGCAACTCTGGTGAGGCTGTTTTGGCAGTGAAACCTGTTTTGGGCATTAAACTGCCTGCTCTGGCACTTCTGGGGTGTAGGGTTGGCAGCAAATCACTGAAGTGCCTGCCTCAAGGAAAGCAGTCTCCTGCCAGGGCATGAGAGATCATCCCAGTGGTGTCTGCCACAGGAGAGAGATCTCTTGCTGCAGCTCTTTTCTCCACCTTCCCACATGCATTCTTGCATCCCTGGATGCTGTGGGTGCCATGTTCCATGCCCTGCAATGGCACAGTGCAGGGAGGGTGCCCCTGAACCAGGCAGGATTAAGAGCTGGGAACAGAGGAAAGTGAGGCTGTTCATTTTGGCTTGTAGTTGCAAAGGGTAATCATGTTTTCAGCACTTATTTCCTTCCTTTTGGATTATTAATTGTGGTTATAAGCCAAAACCTTAACAACCATGGTTCGTTTTTTAAACTTAAGGTTCTTGTTATTAGACTGAAAGAGATTTCAGAGAAAAGCAGTAACAACATTAGCAGTCAAGACAGAATACATTTTGGTTTGGGGTTTTTTTTCTTTTTCCTTGACAGTTCTTAATTTGTTTCTTGTTTTAGAGACTCATAAAAGTAAAAATATCTTTCAGTGACAACAGTGAACTGCATAGCTTCTCCTCTTTCAACCTAGTTTTAAAACCTTAAAAGAAATTTGCCTGTCATATTCTGACATGACACATCTAGTACTGTTGGAAATGTTTTAGCAATCTAATGAGATGAAAGCGGTTCTTTTAATGAGCTCTGAAGAAAGAGACAAATCTGCTGCACAAATGTAACCAGGGATCTGTTTTGTTTTATGGCTTGGCTAACCCAGAAGTTGTAAGAGACATTAGACTGAGTCATGACGAATGAAAAAAGGTTGTGGTTTTCCTCTTCAGTCTGTCCTTTCCCATCTGTTTGAGATACAACGTCTTATCTGATACAAGTTCTCCCTTATGCTTACCTGGGGAATACGGGGAAGATAAAATGGGATAGGAATGAACAAGAGACAAATACTAGAGGTAGAGGTATTTTGTTGGCTCTTCTGCTTGATGTGATCAAGAGAATGAGTGAAATGAAGAACTGGTTCACTGCTGGCCAAGGCAGGAGCAGATTGCTGGTCACCTGCAGAATAAGAGCCAGGCAGTCATTAATGTCTTACAGACTCGTAATTATCTACCTGTGGTAGAGCTAGTTTTCTTCAACTGGTTTGCAGAGTTACAGGCTACCCCTGTAAGTATGAAGCTCCTCTGGTTTCTCCTGGATTTGCAGGATACAGAATCACAAATCAGTATTGAAGCTGGTGGATTTGCAGCCAGAAGGCCTGGTGCAAGGTCTAAGAGCTCGATTTTGCAAACTTCTGAGTTCATTCGCCTCCTGCTTGAGCTGTAGGGAAGGTAGAAAGCTTTTCTTACGAGCCAGCAGCAGTTCACAGTGCACAGAAAGACCTATCCTCTCTCTTCTGAAGTCCATGTTTAAAGCTTGAGTGCAACTGAGTGCAGAAGACGGGATTTTGTTCTTTATTCATTATGAGTGTGTGAAGAGGAGCTCTGGCAGAAGAGAATTGGCAAAAATCTTCTCAAATTCAGGTGACCATGCTATTTAAGAGTCTTGTCACTCTTCCTGGTGCAATTGCAAATCTCCTGAGATTTGTGGTTTTCTGTAGAGCCTGAAATTGCTCCTGTGGAGCCTAGAGTTGCATGATGACTGGGTGAGCTCTGTTTTCAGGGGTTCTTTGCTTAATTCTCTTGTTTTTGAAATAAAACTTCCAGCTCTCCTCACTTTAGAGAAAAGTTAAACAATAAATGTCCTTATTCTAATCTAAGGACTCAAGAATTGGGAGCAAAATAAAAAACAGCCCAAATGAAGACAAGGAAACCAAAGACATCTCAGTTGCTTGATTATTTTTGAAGCCTGACTCTTTTTTTTTTTTTTTTTTTTTTTTCATTAGCAAGATTGAAACCAGCAGCCTCACTCATTTCAAATCAATTTGAATGCTACTGACCCCAAATCCTCTCTTTGGCCTCAACAGACTTTGAGCCAGGTTCCTCCTACACTGAAGATGATGTCTGTTCAATGTGCAATTTCTTTTATGAGATCTGATGAATTTAAAATGTTTGCGTGGCACTTGGTGGGATCCTGGAAATGGCTAAGTTTCATTCACAAAAAGAAAATCTGGAAACAAAAAGGTCTGGAAATCACATTTTAAAAAGCATTGGCACATTAAAACTAAGGCCATTTTTCTTCTCTCAAAAATTCTAAGAATGAAATAAAAGAGGAAAATACTCATGATTTTTGCCATGATTTTCCTAATGCTGAAGAAATGCTCAGCCTAATGTAAAAATCCCCCTAAACTGTTAATTGAATCATTCTTATTTTATTTTTTTAAGACCATTCATGCAAATGGCAGATGTAGGGAGGTTGGAGGATTATGGTCTTGATTGTAAGATGCCATTAAGATTCTGCCTAAAATCAAAAAATGCAAAAAGCTGAAAACTGCTACTGGATAACACAGAGCAAAGGAACTGGTAGTTTTATAGTGCTGAGCTAAAGGGATAAAAATGTCCTTTAATCCAAGGCTCAGTCATTGTGTGCTTATTGCGATAACAGAATATAACTCTTGATGGAAGCATTTCTTAGTTTACCAGTAAAGATTCTTGCTCCCCTGCCCCTTGCTTTCAAGTTGATTGACAAAGAACTGAGGAGTGCTCTCTCAGAAGGGAGCCCAGAAGACTGTGTAGTAAGCTGACATCACGCCTGTTTTCAAATTACTAATCAATAATATTTTTGACATTGAAAAAGAAGGGTTGGCAGAGCTGAAATTGCTTTGTTTTTCTTTATTCTTGGGCATGTCCTGCTCTGCTTGGTCACCAAAAATTATATCGGTTCATCAGCAGACCTTTCATCTGAGTATAAAACCCATAAGCTTAAAACAAAGGAGCTGAAGTTCACCAGCTTGATAGAGAGGAAAGAGGTGTGGGTAGCACAGGGTTCTCCCACGATTTAACGAGTTTGAGCCATGGCTATTAATAACCCCTCCTCTCCCCCACCAGGCCATCCTGTGGGATTTTGTGTCCTAAGGAGCCAATCTATCCTATATTCCATTTGATACAGGATAACTTGTGCAATCTTTCAACAGAAATTCTGCTGGTTAATAATGTTGCAGGAGTTGCTTTTGCAGAAAGGTTGGGAGGTGCCGATCCTAGTTAGTGTGTTGAGGTGCTGGTTGATGTTCTCTGAGAAAGCCTAAAGGTGTTGCCTGACCGTTTAGGGTTGTGGTGTTTGGGGAAAACTGGGAGCAGGTTTTGGCAGAAGCAGGATCCAATGCTGGTAGGAAATGTAGGGTTTAATAACAAGGAAAGAGATTTTCCTCTCTTTGCATAGAAATAAATACAGGGAGGACGTGTTTCACATCGTGAGGCTGTGAGGGGTGTCTCCAGGAGCTGCTTTAGTGAGCATAGAGGGGCTCAGCAGGCTTTCACTGGTCCAGAAAACATCCTACTCCAGAAATATCCTGTTCAGAGAATTCATCACCCCAGTGTTAGCACCTTGGCGGGGAGGCTGAGAATGGATGTTTCACCTCTGTGCATGTGCCTCCTCTGAAACATAACCCCCCAGTGCTTAGAGTGGTCTGAAAGGCAGAGCAGTGACTCAACGTGCTTTGAGGCTCTACAGCAACTCCAGACTTGTACTAAAAGCTCCTGTCTACAAGAGCATCATCTACAGCAACTTGTACATACCGTAACAGTCTGGTACAAGACTTGGAGCATTTCTGCATCAGCTGGGAATCGTTACAGAAGGGGATGAGATAAGAATGGGCCTGTATTGAGGAAAATATCACTTAAATTATAAAAATATACACTACCTCCTACCCGAATTTGGTGATTTATCCTCTCCTTGCTAGAGCTGATTTGAGTTAGTAGCTCCAATTTTAAATCATTAAGCAAAAGTACATAGGAAAGGCTGAGCACACAAAATGGATGTTAGGCAGAATGATCTAGATAACAAATGAGAGGGTTTATAGCTGTATTTCTGGAGCTGTGGTATGCGGTAGCTCGCAGTGATGTAGTGATGTTTCCTCACTGCCAGTACAGTGCTCCTTATTCATTACAGCCCTGTTCTTCTCTGCCTCAGTAGTATGGGCCTTGCTGTAATCCAGCTCCTGCCTTTACAGCAGAAGTGGTGGAATTACCTCATTCTGACAGCTCTCAATTAAATAGTACCATGTCTGTATTTCTGGAGGAATTTTGTGTGGAACTGGCGCAGGCCAGCTCTGGATCCCTCTGAAGTTCATGGTGAGATTCTCAAATCACTTCCAGGGCACCACAGTGTGGATCTGCTTGCCCTGCTTTGAGATCGCGATAGCTAAGCCTACGAGAATTTGTCATCCTCTCTCGTACTCCTCTGCGGCTGGCAGGGCAGGGCACATGCTCCTCCACAGCACGGAAGCTTCTGCTTAGCTTCACCCACAGGAGGGACATGCGATCCTTTTAATGAGTTTTAAATGTAACAAAATCAGGTTGGCTACTTAAGTAGTGCAGAACTGAGGTTTTGATTCAGTATATTTTGGGAATCTGTTCTTATTTACTCACAGCCTCTTTACATGTATAAGCAGTGCAAAAGGGTATTACAGCAGAGGCGGTTACAGCTTACTGCAGCTAAAACAGCTCTTTCCACTGGCCAGATGGAGATTTTTCCACATGGCCCTTGTGAGAATGAGAAATTAGTCACTTGTTGGCAGGTTGGTAAGGTGCACTGATGCCCATGGGGTACATGCTCCTTTCCAAGGTTAGGTGGAGACCCTGTCTCATTGCCTACAAATTCTAAAATGGGCAGATATTTATCACCATAATGTGTGTACCCCCACCGCAGACATCACAGAGCCTTTATCATCACACTTCATCTGTAACACTAGCACAAATCACTGGGATGAAAGAAAATTGTCATGATGAACACATACTGCAAAACGTCATCCTGCTGTTCATTAATCACCAGTCACCCTTTGGTGATTAGTTATTTAGCCAAATCAGACAAATTTTTCCACATGAATTAGAAGATGTTTACTTAATAAAGCAGAAAGCTCCTAGTAGCATGCCCTTGTTTTCCTCAGTTCAGCTGTACGATAAATTTATATTCTCCTGATTTACAGCTCAGCTAAGAACCCACAGTGCTTGTTACTTTCAAGGTGGGTGCTGCCAGGGCAGTTCTTCAGCAGGAAACCTGTTACTGTTCAATATGTTCATTTAAGATGTTTAAATTGAATGGTATGTACATGAGCTGAGGGTCCTTGGTTTGTTTGGAGTTTCCAGTAAAAATTGAAAAAACCTCTTACAAAGTGTCCATAACAATGATACAAACCCAGCCAAAATGGTGTATTTAAATTCCACAGTAACTGGATTAATGTACTGAGATTTTTAAAATAACCAAGTTCGTAGTGTTTTTATTGGCTCCCTCATTAACTTGGGCACCAACACATGCAGAGCAGAGCCTGTCTGGAACTCTCTAACACATCCTGCTCCGTCTGTTCTCCAGGAGAATCCTCCTCATCCAGTGGAATGACTCTCGATCCTCCTGCTTAACTCTCTGCAGTCAGTTTTCAGGAGCGCTGAGCCCCAGAGCTGGCTGATTTCAAGACAGTAACAACTGCTTGGTCCTGCTGACAGCGAGGCCACAGCACTTGTGGTGTGGCCAAATTAGAGATGCTCCTAATCTGTATGTAGTTAAGTCCCAGCGTTAGATGCAGCTCATGTTTCATTCACGCCCAGATCCCAAACCCCAGAACAATTGAGTTTTCTAATAATGTGCACATCAACATCTCTGGGCTTGAACAGAACTGGGTTATTGCACACAAATAGGTTTGTGTGCACCTAGGGTTTGTTGGAGACCACATCATTTCTGCTTGTGCTGATTGCCACCCAATGTTAGTGTCATTCTGTGTATCCAACCTTTGTCCAAAAATTCATTCAGTTTCTTACAGCTCTCGGAAAACAGAGATCGGGAAAAAAAAATATTCTTGTGTCGTGGCCTTTTTCATGCCACCCTCCTTTCCTTTTTGCCTCAGGTGCTCTCAGGTACCAGCTCTCAAATTTATTTTAGTTGCAGTTATTTGTCATGTTTCTTGTATCAAGAGAAAAAAAAAATACTGTCTGGTTTTAGGAAGTGCAGGTTTAACTGTAGCATTTATATATCTATTTAATGACTTCAAGAAATGAGATTGTGTGAAATCATTTGGGACTAAATCTTGCCTATTCCCCTCTACTTGGTACTCATAAAGCTGCATCTGAAATGTGCTGTTCAGTTTTGGGTCTCCTAAACCAAGGGGTAAACCATTGGTAAACTGGGGCCACCAAGGTGTTGGGGGCTGGTGCACAGGTTGAGTGAAGGGAGGCTGAGGGAGCTGAAGAAGAGAAAGCTGAGGGAGATCTCACTCCCACCACCCGAAGAGGTCTAGAGAAAAGATGAAGCCAGATTCATCTTAGAGATACACACTGAAAGGACGAGAGGCAACAGACACACATTTCATGGAAATTAAGATAGAATGTAAGGAAAAAGTACTTCATGGGAAGGTTGATGCAAAGGTGGAACTGGGCGCAGGGAAGGTGAGAATCAGTATCCCTGGGGATTTTCAACACTCAACAGGACAAGCACCTGCACAACCTGACCTACCTGAGATGGTAGCTCTGCTCTGGGCAGGGACCTCTAGCCTAAGTTATTCAATGATTCTGTGACAAGAAAATCCAAATTGGTCTCCTTATTGAGTGTTCATCATGTCTCTTTTAAATAAAGAACTACACCTCTATTTGGAAACCAGTTGAGGGACAATGTTGTGCAGTGTTACTCAAGTTTTTCCTTAGAATGCATAAAAAGCGAGGCTTAGCTGGGAATATTTGGTAACTCTTTTTGGTAGTTCCCCTTAACACTGCTTTGGTTTGTTTTAATTCTTCTAGGTGTGTTTTCTTGGATTTATTCCACACAGCATTTCACAGGCAGACTTCTGAAATCCTAAACTGGGGTTTGATTAACATCTCTTTTTGCTGGTGGTGTGGGCTTAAGTGACCTCTGTCTGTCCCTGCTCAGCTATGGTAATATGGTATTGATTGTATGGTGATATATGGCAGTGCAGTGAACCAGACTCTGGTGCTGATCCGGGTTAACATAACTCAAAAAAAACTCCAACAAAAACCCAGAAAGAAACGTCCATCAAATGCTCCCATAAGGCAGCAGTGTACTGAAGGTTGAGATGTGAGATTGTATTGAAAGATTCAGTCACTCCTGGCTAGTTCGGTGTGTTAGGGCTTAATTTTTGAGGGTAAATCAGTCACATTCAAAGACTTTAAAAAGTAGTTTTCAAAAGTCTTTCTGTACCTTTAGGCACTTAAATGACATGTTTTTTTTCCCAAACCAGCCTTATTTTCTCCTATTAGTTCCTGTAAAAGAAATGCAAATCTTCCACTGGCTTGAAATTTCTGTGTTGTTTTAAATACATTTCCTGTGATCCACAATGCAGTGCAAAGGCGTTGGTTGCTGTCTCAGTGTATTTAGACCATCTTTTATGCTTGTGGAGGTCAAATCTATTTAATCTGGTTATGCTATTTCAATCACATTTACATTTTTAATGCAAAGCTCAGGTTTGCTTCACACTAGAATGATCTCTGGTTTTGTAACAAGCTTTCATTATCCTGGGCTTTGGAGACTTCTCTCTTTTATTTCCCCCCAGCCTTAGGCACTCTTTGTAATATATAACGTAACTTTCCTCCACTGGGTTGCCAAAATTCTGCAGAATCCCAATTATAGAAGTGGTGAACAACATTTTCAAATTCCATTTTACTGGGAGCAAATTTTGAAGCCTGCATTCAAAGCCTGGTATTGCTATGGTTAGCCTAACAGTGGTGCCCGAAGTGGTCTGCATAGGTCTCTGCTGCCCTTTAAAGGGAAGAGGGCTGCATACAGAATCACCATCTTCACTCAGTATCCCATTCAGACAGTGAGCTGTCCTTGCTTCACAGGGCTCACCAGTTCACAGCTTCAGTAAGACACCTTTTGTGCTCTTCCTGTAAGTAAACTAGGCTAGAAAATCCTTCTTGTGAAAGATACTTGTCACATTCATAGCCTCACAAAAGCTCCAGAAGGACCCAGCCCCACCTCTCTTTCCTCCATAACTCTTGTGTTTCTTCTTCTCTTAAAAGCAGCTTTCACAGAATAAGCCCTTTTTTTCCCCAAGAAGATGCTATGTGTTAAGTAACAAGAGAACACACCAGGCAGTTCAATGTTTTCTGAAACCCCACTTGCTTCTGAATTTGAACAAACCATTTCTCCCATTACCTTTTGCACCAGTAACCTTCTGGCTTCAGCTAAGTTCCTGCCCTGTCGCCTGAAGGATCGGAAATTAAGGCCCCAAATACTTATTTTGTTGACTTGTAACATCACTTATAAACAAGCAGGAGAGAAATGGCCAGCCTGGTCTGGCACCACCAGTCAAGACAAGAACTTAGTAGAGACAGCGAAATGCAGACAGGAGGCAGAAAGAGACAGAGCTTGTTCTTTAAAAGCAGGAGTCAAATGAGGAATCACGATCAAGTTCAGGCTCTGGATAACAAAACGAGGTTGTTTCCTAAGCAGTCATCCAGAAGACTGACAACAGCTTGATACAACAGTGCACGGAACAGGACAGTGACACCTTTATGTGAACCTTGCTCAAAGTAAGTGCCAAGAATAAGTGGATCAGAGCTGTCAGCTGTTAAGAATGGCAAAGGCTGGCAGGAGAAATGGCACCCCCCCATTCACAGTGTTAGATGCATGTGGTAGGATGTGATAATAAGAGAAGGCCAACAGCAAGAGAGATCCTAGCAAGCTCCCTTTTCATGGTAAGTCTTGAAGACTGATTTCTTAAATAAGGCTGCAGAAGGAGGACCCAAAACTCTACAAGCTGAAAGACAAAATGATACCATGTGTTTTTCCTTTCTTAAAATACATCCTTCCATAACCAACACTAAAGCACAGAGGAAAGGGAGAAAAATCTTTCAGTTCAGCTTCACTTACAAGCAAACCTCTAATCTCTGATTTATTCTCTCCTAGAAGACCTCCTTAATATAAGTTACCATGAGTAGTGGTCCTAACTGTAAGTGGAAAGACTGGACCATTTCCCCAAAGTTCATGCAGTATATATCCAACAGCAGTGTGATGAGTGTAAAAATAAATGCAAACATACAGAGGAACAGAAGCAGATCTTATATCCAATAGCAAAGCCGTGCTTAATTATTAATGACTGAAGTGCTGTAGTCTTTCACTTAGTAGCAAAACATACCCTGAATGTCTCTCAGGTTATGTCAGATTGACAGAACATCACTGTCAAAGACAATGTCAGCTTTTAAGTGATGGATCAAGTGCCATGCATAAAAGCAAGAAAGGTGAATATGCAAATGAGAATCTCAGTTTCCTCGGATAAAGAGCCAGGAATTCCAGGTCCAAGAACTGATTGATGGAAGTTGCCCTTGTCATGGAAAAAATGGTAAACAGCTTCAGAATAATGAATTACAAACAGAAATTGTACTAGTCAGTGATGGATTAGATCATGGAAATGTCATTTTATCCAACTCTGTCCTTATGCAGAACTCTTCTTGATCACATATTCCTCAGTGTTCTGTGGGATTTACTTCTAAGTGACCTAAAGACACCAAGATTTTCACAATTGTACATCACTCCTAACTGCAGACAGATTTTACATTAAAGAACTTTCTCCAATAGCCTGAAATTTTTGTCTGAAATTTCCTCTTGCTTCTCCTATCACTTCTCAGCACAGAAGAGCTCTTAATGATATCAGCTGTTGGAGTAGAAATAGAAACTGGTGAATCTCTGGGCTAAACTGTATCTTTCCTAGCCTTTTAACCAAAGTTTGGGTGGAGAAGCTGGTGGGGTTTTCCTTTTCTTGTACTGAAGATTTCCAGTGCGGGAGAGGCTGTCCTCAACCACATACAGGAACTGTTTGGTCCCCACAATGGAAGGAAGTGGCTGAAGGAAGCGATACCAGTTCAAGGTGGAAGGTTTCAGTAGTTACCTCTCAGATCCCTCGTAGTGAATTTGTAATAGGCTGTGTCAAAGAAGGCAAACTCAAAGCTGAAAGAAAGATTACGCTGATGGCAAGCGAATCTTAAGTAGAGAGTTGATGGTGAGACTGCATTTTGAGTGCTGGCCTGCCAGGAGCTCAAGGCACCTTTTGGAGAATGTGGAGGAGAAATCTAGAAGTCATTCTTTTTAATGTTATTTCAAAGTCCTGGCTGGGTAGGCTGACCCAGCAAAACAGACTGTAAACCCACACCTCCTGCATTGACAAATGCGGAGCTCTGCAGTCCTCCATGTCTTACACATGTTTCAGAGAGAGCAGTAGAGTTAATATAAGAGACTGGACTTGCTGAAAATCAGGCTTCAAGCTTCACAGAAAAAGCATGGGTATTATTTGGCCTCTTGGTGGTTTTCTAAAAGTAGAAGATGCCCAAGAATTCGCTGTATCTGCAGCTGGTGCTTGCTGGAAACGTTTGTATGATCTGGATGGCTGAGTGGAGAAAAGGGGGAGTGGAAGGGGGAAAGGCCTTGGAGGGGAAACAGCTGAGGAGATACAAATGAAAATTCAATTAAACAGAAGACAAGGAAAATTCAAACTAGCATTGACACCCTGCTTAAGGCTGCTGATGAGTCTTGATTTCATTTCTAAACCTAGCGAACAAAGAAGGCAACAGTGAAGAAAATAAATGACCACTCTGGAAGGAGCTGAATTAGATGACCAGGAAGATGAAAACATTCAAATAAGAATCTTATTTTATGATATGCCTAGGGCTTGTAACAAATTTAACCAGAACAATAGAGCTTGGGCTTGTAACCATTCCAAAGCTTGTGCAATGTATGAGAATTTTTTTCCCTAAAGGACTGAGTTTATTTGCCCACTGGAAGATTTGAAATGGACAATGAACGTAATCCTCTGTTGCTTTCCACCCTCTGTAGCAATCAGAATGATGCTAATTAGATATATTAAAATTGGAACGGTGGCATTTTGCACTCATTTTACCTTCTGCCCTCAGTTACGCTGGTATGGGATATAAGAAGTGATCTGTTGTGGTTGTTCTGGTTGCTACTGGTCTCCTGTTTTGTGGGAGAAGTGTGCAAATGCTCGATGTAATCTGTTGTAGCAGATGAAGCTCAGTGGTCTTTTCTCTCTTAAGATAAACTGTCATTCCTCCAGAAAGTGGTCGTCATCAATTTATTTCAGCTTTATTTTGCTCTTTGCCAGCTGTGTGAGGAGCATGTTCAATATAACCAGTCATTCCCATAGCTTAATTTCTCCCATGAGTATTTTGCTTCTTTTGGGTGTCACCACAATACCATTTAAAAGCCTGCTAATAGTAATTGAAAGCCATTTTAAGCTTGCATGTAGTTTCAGGGTTTGAGCTGTGTTTTATTTCTGTAAAACAGAAATAATAGTTAGCTATGACAGATACTAGGAAGCTAAACAACAGCCAGGGCTACCATGCTTCTGTAAACCTACCTTCCCAGGAGAAACTCACAGTATATAGGCTTGATCCAGAACCCAGTGAAATTAATGTCAATCTTCCCAAGGACTTCAGTGGGCTTTGGGTCAGGTTCTGAGTGTGAAGTGTGATCAGCTGTGGCCAGAAAGAGGTTAGGCACAAAATAATCAGGAACCTTGCCTCTGCAAAGTGGGTGCCTGGGTCTTCAGCCTGTGTTTAAGAGGGATGTTGTTGATCCTTCTAGAGAAAGCAAAGGGGCACAGAAGTGAAAGGACACTGGCTGGGTTGAACTAACCTGTGTTTAGACCAAGTGGTCTTCCAGACAACTTGCAAAAGGATACCAGCTTTGTTGAGAAGGAGAAGTTGGCTGATGCTATCTGTTCAATCCCTTGTTCTTAATTATTTTAGCTGATATCATCTATATGCTAAGTCAATCCCAGTGAATGGCATTTGAAACATCCAGACCGAAGTCATTACATTATCGCATTCAGGCCAGGCTTTAAGTGAAAGAGATTTGTCTTGTTCTTTACACTGCTTGGCCCCTGTCCTGAATGTACTGCCATTATAACGGAGGATTATCTGCACTGGAGGTTTTCTTCATTTCCATTAGGAGAAAAAATTTCATTCAGCGCAGCGAGGGCAGCCTGAGATGGCAGGAGGAGATTGGCTGCATGCTGACGCCTTTGTTATCCGCTGAGCAGAGCCTGACATCCCCTGACACTGCCGGGGGCTTGGCGAGGGGCTGTTATTTATTTCAGTGTGTGGAACACATTGTTTTCCTGAAGGGAGGAGAATCGGCCCTTTATTGAACAGGAGTCACTGAGCAGCATAGTCCCGGAGCTGCAGTAGCTGAGGTTTGTTGATATAGTTGGCTTTTCAGCAAGCGCCTTTGTTGGACTTATCTTTTCTTTTAGTCTGCATCTCTTTGGTGGTGTTTAAGGTGGATCTAGGCTCTCCCTGTCTTTCCCAACCCCTCTGCCTTTTCTAACACAAAAACATAGGGATAGAAACAGAAGGACTCATATTTTTCAAGCTTAGGGATCTCCATAAGGCCCCTTCGCTGAGCTCCGTAACAAACTTCTCATATAGAGATACCATCTGTCCTGCCGTGGGTTGCCTCAGTTCAGTGGGTTTCTCCAGTCAATTTGCAGCCCGTGAATGGCCCATACTGCTCTGGTAGGCAGTGTAAGCTGGTTTCAAGATTGCGCTACACCCACGCAAAAACGGCTGCTGCTTGCTGGTTTACACCAAAGCTGCAGCAAAGCACTGTGGCCTCTTCATCTTGTAACCCCTTGTAACAACCCCCGTGACACATTTGCTTTAAAGTGGAAGCCAGCCGATGTAGTAGCCTCATGTCTTCCTAGAGCCTCAGACACTGCACACATGGTCGCCCCCGAGAGACGCCATATGAACATAGGACAAACTACAGGAACACTTTGGAGCAGAGATCAGTCTACACTGAATTCACTTAAAAGTTGAGAAAAATCAGGCTTTTGGTTTTGGTGTTAAGTGCTGAACCAGCAGCAGTGTAGGTGTGGAAACCAGGAGGAGTTTTTCTCTCTGGTATCAGGGAAGCATTAACCTAGCCTTGTCTAACAGATTCATCATGCAATCATCCCATCTTGGCCCAAGGGGAGCATTTTTCAGGGGCTTGATCATCTCAGAAGTCTTCAGTTTGGAAATGTAAACCCACCTCTGGGGATCTCAAGAGACACGAGTCTCAGACTTCGCTCTGGACCAGTGGTTTACAGGGCAGTTCCTCCAAGACACGAATCCAAAAGGGAAGAACAGCTGCTTTTCTCTGCCAAATAAACGGTAACCTGGCTACAGGAGCCATCCAGTGACCCTGCACACAGGGCCGCCTGCCCTTCCCAGTGCTTGCTCATCTCATTGCTGCAAGTCTCCAGGCACAGCCAGTCTGCGGATCAGCCCTCAGGACCAAATGTGCTCTGCGAGCCTGCACCACACTTCAGAGTAGGGTTTGGCATGTGCATTGTTCACGCTCAAGACTAAATTCGGATTGCTATCTTGTTAGGGTGGCTGCTAAGGTAAAGATTCAGAGGGCCAGGTGACTCACCAACCAGTTCACCAAATGTTCTGAGTTCTTCAGCTAAGAGGTTCTGCTATAAATACATTTTTGCATGTAGGGGAGGGTACATAAGCATGCAGATTGCTTTTACTTATCTTTTTTTATCCTACAAACATGTCAACAGTAAAGCAGAAGGGACAGAGTATTTTGTCATGTGGCCATAAGGAATAGCAGTAAAATGCTGTTAGCTGACCAGGATGGAAGTGTGACTTCAAACCCAAAATGAGAGAATTTATGATCTGTAGATTTGTGCTAAGATAAGTGCTTGACGTCTCTGGGAGCCTAGTAGATAAATATGCTGTCTCACAGATATCCAAGCCAATTTCATCTGATATTGAACTTTCAATTTCCAGTTGATTTCTTACATTATGAATCTTTTAAGTCAATCTATCTGTGGGTACTGCAAAACATGGGGAAACAGAACTCTTATCGCAGCTGGGGGAGGAGAATAACCTGTTTTTTTAATGCCTGCACAGAATAAACTGAAAGCATCCCAGGCCTGTCCAGCATAGCGAAGGTGTGGAGGGCTCCTTTGGTCAGTCCAGGGATGGGAAGGGGAGCCTGTCCCGAAGGCCAGAAGTGTGCCAGTGCGCAGTCCTGCACGCAGGAGTCAGCTGCAGATGTGGAGATGCAGTCAGGCTTTGCAAGACTGAGCATATTTCACACGCTGGGCAAGCCAGGTTGGGGTCTAGCAGCTCAGCAGATTCATGAAGTATCAAGGAAGATTTTATTCAGAGGTGCTGTTGGACGATTTGTTGGGGTTGCTCTGATTAGATTTGCTTTGTTGACATCATAGTAAACATAGTACATGTGAAACTCGGGGCCACGAGCCAGTATAAAGGGATAAGATAATGGATGTTGCTTGAGCCTTTTACTGTCTGTGTAGTTAGAGCAGTTATTGGAAGGCACTAATCCCTCTCTGCTGATTATCGACTTTTGAATGAATCCTCATACACTCTCCAGCAGCAAAACTTGTGGGTTTTCAGGCTCAGTAAAGCTCAATAGAACCAAGACCTTGTCATTTATTTTCACTGTTACTATTATTTTTCTATTTCAAAGCAAGAGTTTTCTGCTGTGAATTCCCCACTGTTTGATCACAAAAGCAAGCAAGGGAAATTGTTATTTTTCATCCTGAACCTTTTGTCCTTTTTATTTTTATAATCCACGTGAGGTGACTTTGCTGGTCATTAGCCGAGTTAGTAAAGCGAGCTTTCTTTGTTGGGCGATAGCAGGGAAACATCAAATGTCTGGTTCCATGGTAGCAATTTGCTCTTGAAATAAAGCAAGCGTTGATAAGTTGCTACCCTCAGCTATATTTGTCCTAGTAAATAAACATCATCAGGATTTGAGCACAAATACATGTTGTTTTGCCCTGTTTAGCTATTCTGAGATTGTGTCAGGCTAACAAAATTTCCTCCACATCACATAGGCTTGTTCTGTCGCGCTCTCATTTCGCAGATGATGTGTGTTTCTGCACACCTAGCCAAGGATGTATTTTTTTAGGCATTGATCAGCGCAGCAAATACCCCTGGAAATGCATCCCATTAATGCAAAGTGGTGCGTGCTTTTGATGGGTTTGCTTTTTCGAGGCCAGGGCTTCTATCAGTGGAACGGCTTGCCTCTGTGGTGCCTTGGAATGGTGGGTTTGCTTAGAGGGAACTGTGGTTTGCCAGCACAAGGCACACAGGGGACTTCACACCCGCGGTGCCGGTGCTGCCTAGCCAGCTTAAGGACAGAAATTGATACGTGCTAGCTTAAGCAAGCCAGAAAAAGCTGTGAAGATCAGTCTTTGAGAGGCAGATTCAGTTTTTAAGCATAGCCGTATAAAAGGTTGCTAACCATTTGGCGATGGGCTGTTCATCTTAAAAGTGAAATTCCTCATTTGAACCTCACAAAATCAGGATCGTGCTTCTTCCCTGACAGGCAGCAGGACCCAAAATAAAACAAAGCAGCAGCAGGACACCAAACGAAACACGACAGTAACATTTGTTCCACTTGGAGCAGCAGAGCCACCACGAATTTGGGCTGGAAGATCAGAGCACGTGGCAAGAGGTGGTTTGATGGGTTCAGTAGATAAATAGACAGGGTCAGCCCCAAGCTGCAGGTGCTGCACGCTCTGCAACGAGGCAAATCACAGCAGAAATAGGCAAACTCCACCCCTTCCCCATCACTACATTTCCCATAGCCCTTCCTAGAAAATTCAAAGGGATTACACAGCTTCCAGACCAAATCCTGGCATTGAACGAGGGTTTCAGCTGTTTTGACATGCTGCAGGATTTGCAGTGTGCATCGCTCTCCCCGCTCACTTAAACACACGGATGTCTGTACTCGACAAGTTGGCTGCCCCACCTGCTGTGCACCTGGGACCCAGAGAAAATGCTTTTCTTCACTTCTGATTAATAGTAATTAGATTAAGGAAGTTCATAGTGATGGAGGAAGCGTGTGCTGCATGGAGAACCAACCGGTGGAGGTTAGTAAGGGAGCAGGACAGCTCTATTTCAGTGATTAACTCAGGGTTTTGCTGAGGCACATTCAAGCTGTAACCTGAACAAGATCCCATCATGCTAGGAACTGTACCTCCATGCTGGACAGTGCCTACTGCAGAGAGGCGTATGTCCTGGCTGATTCTCCCCTCTCCTTTTAAACCTCCAGATCAGTCAGATCATGCCTTGAGCAGTGGAAATGGTGAGTTCCAGGTTCAGGGAGTTTCATCTCGAGAGCAAGCACTGGTCTGGTTCCTCAGGGGTGCGTGCCCATCCCTGAGTGAGGAAATGGGGAGGGTTTCTCTCCTCTGCCTTGTATTTTCATAACACTTCTAGGATCTCAGTGCCTTCAAGGTCTCTATCAGATTTGGCAAAACTGGCCAAGAAGCTGAAATGTTACCAAATGAGGGGCAAGAGGATGATGCAGGAGCACACGGGTGGACATGCAGCAGGTGATGCACTGACCTTGAGCTGACTGAGAATTGCGTCAGGGGAGCCTGTCGCCTGGGTTTCCAAAACCACTGGACAAACATTAAACCTAATTACTTGTAGCCAAGTAGACATAGTAAAGCCACTCTGAAAACAGTCTCCACTGAAACATATTTGTGACAAGGACAACTAATTCTGGGCTTACTAACCAGTTTCAATAAATAGAATCACACTGATGAACAGACACTGCTTAATTGCCTTCTATGACATAGCTGGGGAACTAGAAAACAGGAGCTGAAACTCCAGGCTCACAGCCCTCCTCTTAGTGCCTCCCCCTCCATTTTCCCTGAAAAACAACAAAAAAGATCAGATCCACCTTCTGGCAGAGATCAATTACGTACTGCTTTTTAGCAGAGTTTCAGTATATTATTCTCCAGTTTAGGCCAAATTCAGAAGTGAATCTGAAGATGGTTAAGATGCATGTCAGAAGGAAATTGGTCAGAAAATGGATGTCGGGTGGGCGTGAGTAGCACGGCACAGTGTAACTCGCAACACTTCAGCACTCTGTGGGAGAGCAAAATTGGTTTAAGTGAGAATAAGTTACACGGATTTGGGGCGGGGGTGGATGTAGAAGTACAAACTCTGAAAATGGCCTTTTTCTTAGAGGAGAAGAAAAGGAGAGGCCTGGAAGGGATCTGTTTGTGGTGAGAAGGGAGTACCAGCCCCCAGGAACAAAGGGCCCTGTTTGCAGGATGTGCCCTGAGGAAAATGCAGATCTGTTCCAATCTCCCAGAGCTCCCTCCTTCTACTCCTCTACTGTCCCGTGAGCCACCCTCCCTGCCAGCCCCACACCCAGGCAGAGTGCAGAAGGATTCATTTAGGGTTTGTTGATTAAAACAAAGCCATGGAAGAGCACTGCCAAAGCTGGAGGCAACTGGCAGCCCCAGCCCATGCGATTTCGTTTCGTAGTTTCCTAAGAGAGGGAATAATGTTCAGTGCTGATTGCTTTGGAGTAAAAAAAAAAGCAATTGCTGTAGTAACAGAAAAATGTGGAGCTTAGATTTTGCGTAGATGGCTTATTAGGTCAGAGCTGGAACACACTTTGATTTGTATTCCTGATGATTGTACACGGGCACTAATTGGCCAAAGAAGCAAGGGATCTTTGTTGCTTTTGTAGTTTAATGAGGAAAATATTGTGTAATGTGATGATTATTTTCTAATCAAAAAGGAGAGGAATAGAATGGGGAAAAAAACCTGTGAGTGAATAAAGACTGTGATTTTAATTAATATTTCCTTGTGCTAGTAAGTTGCTCTGTTCTAGAGCCAGTTGTTAGCCCTAAATATGGCCATATGTTATACAATTATATAAATTAATTTTTAATACTATATTATACTTAATATTATAGAAATGTTTTTCTTAATATGCTAAGCATTTTGCCTATGCATACTTTTACTCACATGTAAGGGCCCTTTTAAGCCAACAGGACTGCTCAAAGACTGAAATGAGGCATTTATGTTTGCAGGATGGGGGTCTTTTGTGTCCTGTGCTTGAGTACAGGCAAATCATTGCTAATGTTTGTAAAAGCAAAATATAATTTCTCTATGGGAGAGATCTGTGTTCTGGAAGGTGAGGCAGAGAATTTGCTGAGCCAAACTGGAGCTGGATTCTGTCCTCACTTACATCCAGTGGTGCAATTCCCTGCAATCCAGTGGGACTACTCCACTACCCGACAGTAGGATATTTTGTTTAATGAGTGATTTGCTTTGATGGGCAAGACTAGATGGATAGATGAGAATGATATCTGTCCAGGCCATTTTTATTAGTGAATCTCAAAGCACTTCTGAAAGTGAGGCCAATATTATTGCTCCATTTTACAGGTGGGGAAACTGCAGTGGGAAGAGTCTGAGGGACTGGCAGCATGTTGGCCAAGCCAAAGATCAAACCCAGAGGGTCTCCCATCCCCTCCCTCCTCTGCATCCTAATCACTAGTCCTCACTTCCCAAAACACGTGCCCTTTCAGCAAGCTCAGTGCCTCTTGGAGAGGGGCTTTGTAGCTCTCAGCAACTGGCCCTTTTGTCCCACAGAAAAGCAGAGCTGTTTGCAAAGCTGAGCCTAAGGAAGAAAGTAGGATGCCCAACACACCACTGTATTTTAAACAAAGAAGTGTGAAGGATCAGAAGCAATAAAATGCCAGTGATCCCTGCAGCATTTGGAAGAGCAGGTTGGTGCTTCTCTGGGTTGGAAGGACTGTTTGTCAAGGCCACTTACATTCTCAGGAAATGCTCAGCATGATTCTTTGGGTCTTGGAGGAAATGAATATGATTTACTGAGCTTTCACATTACATACTACTCTAGAGCTGTGACTGGCCTGAGAGCCTCTTAGCTGATTACCTGCTGGATTTTAAGTAACAAAAAAATCCCAATCCCTCTTTGAAGCATAATCTAAGCAAATATTATTTGAAATGAAGAAGAAGCAGGGCTGGTCATCTTTAAAACAAGCATGAGGGATTACACATTTCAGTTTGACAGTGAAAATTTTGGAGCGGTCAGTGAACATAACTGGACCTTTAGTAAATAATTGTGTATAATAATACATTTGAGCTTGGTGATTTGTTTCTTTAAAAAAAAAAAAATCATAATGTTAAGATTCTGTGGCTCTACTCTCATAATTTCAGTGCTCACTATGCTCAGAAGCCACTGCAGGGTTTCCACTCCAGCTCTTCTTGCAAGTCTCACCATACCTCTTGGATTTTCCTTAAAAGCCCCTGAAGGCACGTGAATTTGAGAGACCTCAGTGCCAGGGTTTTATCGGGAAAAAAAAGTCTTAGCCTCTAGTAGCATAGAAGTTGATGTACTTAACTAGAAAGAAGTATGTGTGTTCATCATACTTTAAAATATGTGACTTGAAAAATTTCTCACATGCTTTATAGCAGCAGTTGCGTATAGATCATCTCTTTAAACACCAGAAAATCTGCAAAACATCTAATCATCATGATTTTTTTCCCCCAACCTGTGCACATACCATTAACACTGACCATGGCTGCATGGTTGTTACATGTTTCGTCCCTCTCTGAAAGTCTTTTGCCTTGAACTGGCATATGTCCTGGGGAAAAGGGCTCTGGTAATCCTACTCAAGGATCCTTCTTTCTTGCTTTTTGCTCTCTTGGTCTGGAGGTTGTAAAATTTAATTTTTGGTCCTAAAAATCAGCAGACCAGAGCTTGCATACCCCCCCAGGAACAGAGCCATTGCATAAACACACACCATTTGCAGACAGATGTTTTGTGAAGTTGCTCTTTCAGAGCAGGATTTCTTCCCTGTAGCCCTTAAATCACTGAAGTGGGAGTGGTGCCTGCCAAAAACTAATTGTTTTAAAAAAGAACGGTGGGGAAGGGGAAGTAACATCATCCTCTTTGCTGGCATTTCATGGAGGGCATGCCCTACAAGAGGCAGACCCAGGGCTGGGACTGCTTACACTAACAGAATGGGGCCAACTGCCCCCCATGTTCTTTGCAACAACACAGTATTTTCCTTATAAAATTGCAGAAGTGTTAATTAGCTGGATTCAGTAATAGCAATAGTTATTTATTGAGGCTTGCTGCTTTCCTGCACGAGCAGGGTCTGGATCCCAAGCAGAACCATTCATCAGCGGGTTTGACAATGACAGTCCACTGCGGGGCTTTCAGAGCACAACAAAGATTTCTTCACAGCTCCGAGCGACTGGAGCTGGCTGCTGCTATAGTACAGATTTGACAAAGGCAAAAGGAAACAGTCGCGCACTAACACACATTTCTCTTTCTGCAGTGTATTTCTTACTCTGTACTTCTCATAGCACTTCCTGCAAGATAGAGGAGTGGTGTTGCCTGCATTTTACAGGGGAGGACCCGAGGCCCAGAAGGGGAAAGCGACTTGAGCAAACTTTTTCGGCTGATGACTGTCAGAACAAGGAGCAGAACTGGCCAAGTCCTAATTCCCTGGCAAACCCATGTATTCATCCAGCTGTAGTGAAAGCCATTCTATTTTGTGCACTTGAACTATGAGTTATAGGCAGAGGGAGAAATATAGGGAGCAGTGCAAAATTTTATACCCCTGTTTCAGTAAGCACCGAACCTCCACTTTCTTCCTTCTATAACATCTACCTTGTCTGCACACATGCCAATACAAGGTACTTTGAGCTCCATGCATATTCATACTAAACAGGCTCCAGTTTCACTTCGCACAGGCTTTTCTCCAAGCAATTTTTGCTGCTGTTGTTGTTGTTGCAAAACATTTTAATTAATCAGGAATTTTAATTAATTGTACCCCTGCTGAAAATGCCAAGACAAAAGCACGAGTATAAGAAGAGAGTTGCTCAGGTCAGAGCAGCCCATCTTCCGTTAGCTGTGCTCACTCTGAGATCATACAGTGTGATTACAAACACAGGCACAGGGAAAACACTGGATTCTGAACGGCATTTTAATGTCATAGAGAAATATGGTGGTGTTTTTCTTAATTCAGGAAGCCTGTTTTGAAGCTCTGATGGTGACACTGGTCTGGCATACTGTTTACTGGAAGGCTGCATCTCAAAAGGATTACAATGACCTTTTTTCTAGTTCTCGAGCTGTTTCAAACAACCAGTTTCATCAAAGCACTTCAAATGTTCTGTGCTTTTATGAAACGGAAAATCAGGTCATTTCTAGACTGATTTTACTCACAGTGAGTGAATTAGCATGGCTGCATATTTCCACCTTTGGCTGAGCCACTTCCCAGGAACACGCTGTACACCTTGGGATGGCTGACAGAGGTCCCCTTCTTGCTCAACATGTCCAGAAAATAAAACAATCTCATTCCGGACTTGTTACTTGTCATTTGGCCACAATGCCCAGCAAACTGTGGTTTCTTTGGTAGTGAAGTAATTGAGGTTCATCTGTCCAGTGATACGAAGGCCTGGACCAGCACTCAGCACACAAACTGATGCAACTTTCTGAGCCTGAAAGTGATTTTCTACCCTCTTAAAAAGGTTTTATGCCTTGGCGCACAGTCTGGACAACGCCCAGCACGCCATGAATAATAGATTCCAAAAATCTGTAAAAGCTTTATTTATTTAAATACTACCTAAATGTTTAGAATTTGTTCATATCATTGGCATATTTACCCCACTTTCCCTGCCGTAAAAGGTCTCAAAAGGGTTTCCACCTTGTAAACCTGCTGCGAGCAGTATTTATGGTCTGTTGGCTGATGTGTGTTTGAGGCCCACAAGTGAAGCAAACAAGATTTCACCCTCAGTGAGTTTGCAGCTCTGCCCCTTCTCTTTCTGGAGAGCTAGTTGGCTGGGTTGTGTTTTTCATCGTAGAAACTCCTCTTTAGAAAGCTAATGACAGAGCCATGGGGGTTTTCAGGGTCTGTGCTCACAACACAGCTTCATTCCCCAGTTTTCTTCCAAATTCTGCTGTGGGGCTCATGCCTTTTCCACTAACACTGCTGCTTTTTCTCAGCATTTCCCCTCCCACCACAGCCCGTGCTGTGTCCTGCTGGAGAGCAGGCTCATCTGCACAGGGAAAGCCTCTCGCTGTGTGCTTGGGTTGTGCTCTCTCTTGATCCTGGCTGCCTTTCCAGGCTATGCAATAAGTGATTTGGAGGCTTAGCAATACGCAGGTGTGAGATTCCTGTGACTCACCAAAGAGCGGAGGGGACGGGTGAGAAGAGAGGAGCTGTGCCCCATTTCAGGGCTTTCTTCCTCTCTGGTAACTGCTGTTTTCTTCTGAGCTGTGTGATTGCTCGTGGGGCACAGCAGGCTGGGTCAGCTGTATATGGCTAAATCTGAAAGCTTGGTGATGAACTTCAGTGGAAGCAGGACCAGAACCGTTTTCGTGCACTGAGACTATTTCTTCTCTTGCTATTGTGATTGTAAATCCCACTGAGCTCCACCAACCTCAGCAAGTGCTGCTTTGGAGGGTGAAAGCGAGGATAGCCATGCACTATAGCCTGGGGCTGATGGTTTACTCAAATTAATGAGCTCCTTGTGAAGATAGCTCTAAGTGACTCAGCTCTCAATCTGTTTAGACCAACTTCCTGGATTGAGGTGGAAATTGAGCCCGAGTAAAGTTACTCCATATCCCCCAGGTTATGCCTGGAAAGCAACACTTCGCCTGTGCACGTATCATTGTCACAAGTGGTACCTTAATGGCAAAACCCCCTGGCTTGAAACCACTCAGTTAATCATTTCCATCATCTGAAGGCAAGGCTGTGCACTTCAGAGTTTTCCTGTACTACCGGATTATTTCCCCGATTCTGCAGACCACGGTTACTGCCTGGCATCCTCAACAGAGCCGATTCCTCCTGATCCAGCCCATGTGAGAGGATCTACACACCAGGGCTGGCCGTGCCTTCAGCTGCAGGACAGACAGCTCCTTGGTCTAGCTGTGTGTTACATGGGCAGAGGCAGCAGCTGATGCTGAGCTCACTCAGCCTTCTCTGCCCTGTGCCACGGATTCAGGCAGAGAGGCAGCCGAGTGTGTCAGCAATGGGATCCCCAGGAAAAGGTGTAACCGCAGGATTAGTCACCACAGAAATTGCTGTAGTAAGCGCTGAATATCACTTGGCTCTACGGATCTTTAACTTGATGGTGGAGATGCACTGGAGAGGCTGGAGCTGGTATTGCATCTGGGGAGCAAGCCAACAGGCAATTTGCCCTGGGCAACGGGTGCAGGGAGCAACCCCTACCAGGTTCCTGCTCCCCTTTCCAAGCAGGTACAATAAAAGACAGTCACGTTTAACATACTGTTAGACAGCAGAACACTTCCCATGTATAGGGAACACCAAGGGGAAATGCAAAGGACATCTGGAAAAGGAATGGCGACACTAAAAGCTTAGTGTTGGAGAGCTGAAGGAAAGGAGACAAGATGCTCTTGCTACAGGATCTGTTGGAGCTGCAGAGAAGGGACACAAAAGGCTGGTTTGGGTAGTGCAGACTGCAGACGTTCCTGTCCTGGCAGCAGGAAGTAAGGAGGAGCAGAAGCAGGAAACCAGTTTCCTTGTTACCACCCCTTCTACCTGGCCAAGGAGCAAGCTGGGTTAGAGAGCAGACAGCAAGGGCTGACGTTTGAGGTACCCACCCAGCCCCACATTTCTAGGGTGCCTTAGGCACAGAGCTCTTTTTTCAAAGGAAAGTGCTTTACATGCAGAGACTCTCCTGACTTTCAGGAGAGTCTCCTGTGCAGCACAGCTTCCAGAACTGGGGGCCTTTGCTTTTGTACATATGACAAATACGAGCTAATCCCCCCCCCCCCCCAGCCACAAAGGTGATTCTGCTGTCTGACTCTTGGACAGTCTGGTGCACCTTGTGCCAGGTGTGGTTCCCTGTGCAGGACCCGCTGATGTCCTGTGAATTCGTGCTGTGCACACACAGCTCTTGCACTACATCAGGAAAAGCTGATCATTGTATTTCCCTACGGTCACTTCTCCTCTTCCTCCTCTCCCATGTAATCTCCGCTCATTGTCTCTTCTATTACTTTCTCAATCTTCATGTTTTCTGCAAACAATTTTTTTTGTTGCTTTCCCCATACTATTTTCATCCTCTAAGACCTACCTTTCATTTTTCTAGACATTTTGGGGTTTATAATATTTTTCCTCCTTAACAGATTTTTTTCCTTTCTTTCCTCCTTCCTGTTTTCTTTAGCCACAGGTTTTCACAGCTCTCACAGCTCCATTATCCTCTCCCAGCCTTCCCAGGAGGGGGCCGGAGCATACAGCCCACTTGCCTTCCAAATGTTGACAAGACTGCTTTGGAGGATGAGTGACTGACAGACAAACACCAGCCTCAAATACTCTGAATGCTTTGTTACTAATAGCTTTAATCTTGTCAACCCAGTAAGCAAAATAACCCTTGAAAGGGCTAGGCCGTATTTTTAGCCAACCTTAAACTCAGCTTCTAAAAAATAGCTTTATGGTCAGCTGTCTGTCTCACTCCCTGGGTTCATGTTCCCCAGGCAGATATTTAGAGGACTGCTTTTCACTTTGATGTGGTAGGGATGTGTAATTAGACTCTCGGAAGCGTGTTTTCTTCAGACACCTTGCAATGCAGCATAGGTGGGACCCTGAAGCTGACCCACAGCGTGTAGCTCAGTAGGAAGTAGGAGGCAGGAGATGCTCATGTGGGGCTCTGCTGCATGTTTGGCCCCATGACTTGGACCTGCACAAAGGAACCCAAATGGGTGGCATTTGAACCCTACTAAAAATAATTATTTGATAACCGAGTGCTGAGGTTTCCCCACCAGTCACAGTCACCACCAACTTCTGATCCTGAAGGAGTTAAAATTTAGAACAGTTTAGGGAAGGTAAATAAGGATGTTTCTGTGCTGGTCTTGGATGTGCATGACCTTGCCTTTCTCCTCTCCTATTGGTCTTGGGACAAGCCAGATTAAGGAGTGATCTCTTCCAAACAGCCTTCAGTTTGTTAAGCTTGTAAACAACAGCAAGGGTGGAAACCATTGCAAGATGGATAAAGCTTAGAAATGCCGGTTGGGATTTCCCTGTGACGTGCCTGTAAGGAATGTGTGCTAGTTAACAAGGCTAATTCATTGTGTGGCTGTTGTCTCCCGGTTCTCTGTACAGTTCCTCTTCCAGCCTGGTTGCCCAGGTCCCCTGTTGCTTGCCAAGGCCACCACTGCCTTCAAAAAGCAGGCCCCCCGTGAGACATTACTGAGAGGGGGACCTTCCCCTGGGCAGAGGCACAGGGACTTGGCCTCTGTAGTCCCAGCCCAGCTGTGGAAGCTCCGCAGTGTCCCTTCAGCCAGACACCCCACGCTACCTGCCCTTGCGGCAGCTGAGCTCCAAGCAGCACTTTGACACCCAGCCAAAACGATAGCATTTCAGCTTTGCTGTAGTCTGTCTTCTTACAGCACTTCGTGTCAACACATCCTTCGCTTGAGCGGTGCAGGATCAGAGGCAGCATGCTCAGCAAGGGTTTTGTGCTCGCTGCTCTTTTAGGCTGGAAAGGAGCCAGGGATCATCAGGGTTGGGGGGGGCTGGATTCTTGCTGATCTGTTCGGGATTTTTTTTTTCCCCTGCTCCCTCACTAGGGACACAAACAAAAAAGACTTTAGCAGTGGCAGTGTTAGAAGCTGCTGCATTTGAAGTGCTCTCATTCATTTTTAAGGGGTGACTTGTTTATGGTGAAACAGCTCTGAAGCAATTACTATGATGCAAATCGAGAGGCACACCCTCGTCTTCTTTTATGGATTACACCTGATGCTCTCAGTACAGGGGGGGAAAAAGCAAGACCACCACCTTAGGAAAACAAAAAGGGATTACAGAAATGCATGTTGCTGTACCTGAACTTAGTAATGAGGGATGCCATCAAAAATTAACAAGCAGCCGTATAAACAGCACCATGTCAGACACGGTGTTGAGCATAGAGTGAACGTGCAGTGGGCTGCTAAGAGCCCACGTTGTTTTTATTGGCTTTCAAACTGAGGAGTTGTTTTTCCTGACATGATCTGGTCCTGCTCCCGGTGCTATTCAGTATTCCCATTCATGTTTGGGGTAGTAGTATAAGAAGAGTACAACCCAGAAGAAGATACGGCTCAAAAATACTGGGGAAGAACTGCAAGGGCTGAGGAAGACAGCATCAGGAACAGTGTTGCTGAAATGGCCCAGGAAAAACGATGAGGTAAAACTCAGTAACAAATATCAAGGTGCTGTGTTTAAGAGGGAGAAACTAGATTGTCCCAGAGCTGCAACTGCCCTGTATGTGCTTCACCCAAATTCAGCCAAGTTCTTACGCAGGTGCAATCTGTACCAAGCAGGTGCTCTGCAGGAAAGAGTGTTGTGGAGCTGCCAAGAGCCCAGATCTGAGTGGATACAGCAAAAGAAACCTGCCCTTGCTAGCTACCAGAGCATTCCCTCTCTGTGAAATACCCTTTTGCCACAGTTCTGCACAGGCATGGAGCGGAGCAGACATCCTTCCTCAGGCATACTCTGCTTTAAGATGCCACAGCTGCACGTCCACTCAGGAGGAGGATGGCAAACTGGTTACAGACAGACTGCTGGGAAGGGCTTTTCTGTCTGAAGTAAGAGGTATATTTTCTGCTAGCAGGGCTTTTTCTGTTCCTTTGGCAGTTCCAGCTGGATATGGAAAATCCCACCCAGCTGCAGACTTTTAAGACATTGTTTTAGGACAAGACCTGTCAGGAGGAATGAGGCATTTTGATGGCGAGTCGCTTGTGCTGTGACTGTCACATGTGCACAGGAGAGGCTATGTTTGCCTTTGTGCCTGCTGTCCTTTCTGTATCTGGAAAAAGCAAGAGCCAGTGCAGTGTTTTCCTTTGGCCATTCAGCAGTGAATGTACCAATAATAGCACAGTCACATAGTCAGAGTTTAGGGGAAGGGACTGTGTCTTCTTCACAAGGAGCAAGGCCCTAGCACACCGGGGACAATGCTGCTACTCACATAATGAACAGAAGGTGACATTCCTCAGCAAGTTTCTCCATCTGCCTTTGCTCTTGGCATAAAGCTTTGGTGCCCTTGGTACCTGTGGTAGGGGAATGTAAATATGAAAGGTAGGACAGAATTCATATGCAAAAGCTTCTTCTAGTTTAAGAGGGAAAGTCAGAACAAGTTACTTTAACTTTCAAGAGGGTGGTGGGGTGAGGGTTATCTGTTGCTTGTTTTGGAGAGGCTGTCAGCTCTAGCCCATGGTAATAGGCAAGTGGGTCTAGTTGGAATCCAGCTCTGCAGAATTAAGACACTTTCCCTCCCTCAGATCAAGTAGAGGTTGAAGAAGAGCTTTTGGAGTACAGGGTGAGATGCATTCAGATTTCACAGGTCAGATCGGTTCATGATGTGATTGCATTGCAGGGGGTGCCTTGGGAAGCCCCATCGCTCTTGAGTCTTGCAGTGAACAAAACATCAGACACCAGCAGGTGGTCACAAAAATCCACATTTTCCTGTCTCACAGGACACCCAGCATGTTTGTAGTTCATGTATGAAGACAGGACATGTTGCCCGGACCATTCAAAGAAAAGGAAGTTATAAAGAAGGATGGTAGGGCCAATTTCTCTGCTAAAACGTGACTGACATCCATGCTGTAGACCTCCAGCCAAATTCTTGGCTGAAGGACTGCCAGGTTCAGCAAATATATGGAACCAGGTCTGTATGTAGGTGTGAGCGAGCATGAATCCTCAGAAGCCAAATGATGGAAGACTTTTGCCACCGTGTTTCTTCAGTGGATTTTTACTCGCCACAGGTTTTTTTAATTGCTCTGACCACTCTCTGGTTTTGACCCCCATTTTCTATATGTTCTCCATCAGTTCCCTCCCCCTCTTGTTCTCCTGAGCATTTTCTAAGCCTGCTGCAAATCCAACAGCCCTCAAATTCTTGTTGAACTTCTGAACCCACCCTGTTCAAGTGGGTGCTAAATCAGGCAGGACAAGTCAAGCCAGCTCTAATTCTGAGGATAGCAATTGTGCTTCTGAAAAATAATTGACAAACATTCTGCATTTAGACAAAGCTTGTCTAAGGGAGAGAGAATGCTTATATTCTGCAACTCTGGTCTGCAGAGCGCCAGTGTTCAAGTAGGACATTTTAATAACATCCTTCATGGACAAGTGTTTCGCTTGGAACCCTTTTTTCCTCCCTCCACTCAGTCAATTGTCAGCGAAGGGACTCGCAGAGAACAAAATGGAATTAAATCTATTCAGAAAATTAGAACAGTCTGCATTTCTTTCTTTCTGTGCTGGATTCATTACTGGCGGGGCTATAATCTGCATTTTTTTGCCTGAAGCACACTCCCACTCTTACCTCTTAGAAAGGATGCTGCTATTCTCACAGATAAACAGGTCCTCCCTGAATGGATTATAGCTCTCAGCCAAGGGCAGGCCCATGACAAGGGAAAAACAAACAAATGCATGCCCAGGGCCTGATCCAGCTCTTCGGGAACAAAATAGAAACCCTCATGGGTTTCAGTAGAGTTTCTATCCAGCCCTTAACAGTCCATTTGCTGACTGCTAATTGCACAGGGCCCAGGAAATTGGGGTTGTAAGGAGTCAGGGTCGAGCAGGTTGTGTCTTTCCATCATCCAGCAGGTAGCTCAGGGAGGTTGAGCCCACGGTTCCCCCCGCAGTCACACTATCAACTGGCTTCCCCTGAACTCGGGACACGTTTGCTTTGCATGTGCTGTGATTCCTTCTGCTGCTGCAGGTTTGCAAGGTTTTATGAAACCGTGAATTCCTGGGTGGACAAACTGATGGAAGGATGGATCCAAACTGCCAAAGGCAGCGACTGAAGGGATTAGAGGAGTGAGGGGTGGCACTGAATGAGCCACGATGGACAATATTCACGCTCCAAGAAAAGGGGAGTGAGTAAAATAATGAAATGAGGGGCAATTGAAATAAAAATAAGCCAGAAATATGTATGTTGAGACAGGAAGGTACTGCGGAAAGGACAAGAGAGATCTGAAGTGAATGATCAGGAAATTTTATTGGTTGTGAGGTGGAAATACTCCTCTGAGATGAAGCTGTGCCTGCCAGCCCTGGCTGGAGAGTCTGCCTGCCTCCTGCTCAGGCACCCATTGATCTGTGTGACTTTTGCTGCTACTGGTAAGGCTCTCCATCCTGGCTATTTAAACAGCTAGTGTCTTTTGATTTCTCCCACTCAATTCTTGCATGCTTCTGTAGCCAGGGACCAGTGCTTTTCGTGGTAATAGGCTCACTATTGCTTTGAATTAAGGAGGACTTCTATCAGCCCACTGTTCCTGTAATTTACCATGGTTTAGAGTGATAATGAGGATTTGGGTATGTAAAGAAACCCTAAAGTACACATGGAAATCAACACAAGGGAGTGCAACTCTGAGCCCTGGGCATTAGTGACTATGAATGGGTGAGTGAGTGCTTAGCACAGGAAACCAAAACAGGGGAGACAAAAGCCACACATAATCTTCCTGGGCTGGCAAATGCTGTTTATCTTATTTGTTTAAATGACTGGAGAACAGAAAGCTTTTCTTTCCTTTTGTTGCTTTGTAGCTGTGTTAGGGTTTAGCCTTAGCTCTGCACAGTGCATGACTTTGGCAAGGAAGCCAACCTGGACTGGCCCAGTATGGGACTGGGAGGTGGTCTGGAGAGTCCAGGAACCATGGGCATGAGTCCATCCCCCCTCCTCAGAAACCAAAAGAATCAGAGGATTCCTTTTGGTCTTATTATGTCTGAAGAACCACAAATTAAGGGGAGGAGAAGTTCTTTAAGATGAATGTTCTTTTGGGGTAAAAAATGTGAAATGCTTTCTTGCCAGGGGTAGTTTCTAGCAACAAACATGAACTGTGGCCACAAATAATGCTGCCGGTGGGTTTGTGCCTGCTTTGCATGGACAGCAGCATAACTGCATGTGCAAGTGGGGTGGAAGTGTGTTGGTTTGCTACCAGATTCCATAGCAGTGCAAATCGTTTGTAGCATTCTTGGCACTCAATTAGTGCTCCCATCTATAATTTCAGAAGCCTCATTCTAAGGGCGGAGGAGAATACATCAGGCCTGTTATTTCTGCTGGCAACACTGGTACTAAAAATAACTATGTGAATGACATTATGGAAGCTGTATTTGAGTTCGTCAATAGATACATTTCGACTGGACAGCATGAAAAATTTCTAATGATGAAATGTGTTACACTGTGGATTATTATTCCCAGATAAGGGGTGAAAGCCTCATTGCTCGGAAGCTTTTAAAGGGAGGATTTAGGAATGAAGAAGAGGGAACAATCTTGCATCACGCCCTGATATTCTGAGTGTGTGGTGATCCCTGAGAGTTAACAGTGAAGAATGACCACAGAGATCTCACGTCTATCAGCCAGATGAAGCAGCCCCACGGCCGGGTCTGGTTCCCAGGGCTGGCAGTGTCAGACTGGGGCTCCAGGTCCAAGTCCCCCCTTCAGAGGGCCAAATCCTGACTGCTCTCGGGTGCGTGTGGGCTGCTCCCTGCCACATGTTTCCTGGCAGGAGCCGCTGTGCCCACAACACCCCCAGGCCAACAGCTGGGTTGGGCTGTGGTGGTGTCGCAGGAGCTGCTGCAGAGACCGACCAGATAACTTGTCCTGCCTGGGAGAGATGCTCCTGGCTGGCCTGGAGGTGTCTGGATAGATATGTCTGCCATCCAACCCCCGGAAAGGACAGCACCTCCGCGCTGAGGTCCCCTGTGGCTCAGGCTCCAGGGTATGAGGCGTGGGATGGGGACCCCTCGGGACATCACAGCCTGCGCCTTCGAGGCTTCCCTCGTGCGGTGACTTGGTCCCTGGAGGGCAGATTGAGCGGTTCCAGCATGTGCCACCTTGTAGAAGTCCCCAAGAGGCCAGGGCACGGAGGTGAGGGAGCAGCTGTGCCCCAGCCATACCCGGTCCTTGGAGATGCTCACGGAATGTTTTTCCCAGGGATCACCTGCTCAAGTTCATCAGTCTCATTCCCATCTTCCCTGTTCCCTTGCCCCTTTCCCAGGCTCTTGTTTTGGCGTTAGCTGGGATAAATGTGATTTCCAGCTCTCTACTCCAGTTCTCAAGCAGAGGTGGCTGTGACAGACCTGCCTGATCGGGGACAGACTCGCCCACCCATCCTGCCTTCCCCAGCCCTGCCTGTGCCCTGTCAGGGCAGCCGAGCAGCATTTAGTGTGATTTATTCCATTTAACTTTATCAATTGATTGGTTAATGAGCCACTTGTTTGCCTTAGGTTACTCAGCACTATTGCCTCTGCTTATAGATTAGGTGCTGCTTTTTATCACACATTTCCCCATATCCTGTAGGTTGTAAACCTATTATATAGATATTAGTAAGGTACAACCATCACTGTTTAAAGGGGGCCCTGGCACTGCTACTAAATGCTAAATCAGCACTCCCTTACCTGTGTTTCCAAGTCCAGATAATCTTTGTATTTGTTTTCTTGTCTCTCCACCAACATCCCCCACTGGGCAGAGGTGTTCCCAGCAGCTCACCTCCCCAGGCCTCACGGTAGCAAAGCTGGGGGCTGTTCTTGTTCATGGGACTTTAGGTGAAGCGAGGGAAGATGGACCAGAGAGGAAAAGGAAGGTCTGCATTTTCTGGAAAACTCAAAAGCTTTCAGAAACTAATGAGATGTCCAAACTTTCCTAGATACTTTCTGGAAAAGCTGAAGCCTACCCCATCAAAATGGTGCATCATCCAAATGCCAGCAGTGCACCCACAATGTGGGTGGGAAGAGAGTCAAAGTAGTCCATGCTAATTAAACATCAGCCTCTGTGAATCCAGTCAAACCTCTGCAGAAGACAGGAATGTTTTACATCAGGAACAGTTAAATAATACTGGAGATAAGCTTGAACTCTGACAATCAGATGTGGAGGAAATTTATTACGACGCAGATTTACCAAATCTTGCTGGGTACTTTATAATGCGATTCACACAGTTGCTTTGAACTGTGATGTGTCGTCTTCTTAGATACTCTTGGGAAAGACTTATAGGCATTTGCAAATTAAATCAATAAGGAATTTCTCAATTGAAGATGAGGACATGGGGGATGACAAAGACTGATGAAAGTAGTAGGAGGAACATACTCATTTTCTGAGATGTTTGTCACGGCGGTCGCTTCCCAGCATAATGGGCACACACATTTACACATCCATTTAAATGCAGTTCTGCTCTCAGTTATCGTGTCTGCCTAGAAAGCTGGTGGGGCTTACTGAACCAGAACTAGTCCATACACCAGCAATGGCTGCTTGCACCATGGCTCCCACTGCTTCTGTGGGGGGCTGGTGGCCACCAGACAGTACAGTGGCAGAAGGCGATGGGGAAGAGGTGCCAGGCGTGCTCTCTGATGACTGTCCCGAGAGGTTTACTTCCCAGCAGTCTCCACATTGTTTCTTGGTAGTGCAGCGCTCCTGGGGCTCCCATTAACAGGATATGGGCCTGGCAAGGAGAATTGAAGTGCCAGCCTGGCTCTAAGCCAGGCTTTCAGATGCAAGAGAGCGTCTGGCCAGGGTACCCCAGACATTTGATTCTTGATCACTCCCTTCTCTGCTGGCAGGATCTGGCATGCCAAAAGCTGACATGAAGCTCTAGGAAACTGTGGGGACCTGTCCCTCACCCAGCGAGCGTGGGAGAGGCTGCCTGTAGCCATTGGTGTGCCTGGGTGACAAGAGCATCCTAAGGATCCTGTCAGGCTGGCTGAGTCTCCCAGGGACACTGGGGAGCTCCTCTGCTTTCTGCCCGTGGCCAGGCCTTGGTCCACTGATTTTATAGGAACTCTCCAGTTAGAGCCACGTCTTTCTCTCCTCCTGCCACCGAGAGGTCACGGGACAGTTCTTGGATCTGGTTACAAAGCCCCAGCTCACTCTACAGAGCAAGGACAAATAATTATTTGTGGTCTTTCGGCAGTGAGTACATTCATTGTGGCATATATCTGTATTCTTCCACTGCTCAGTGCAGGCATGGGAATATTTGTCAGCACGCTGCCTCCCAGTTCCACCCAGTGCCCCAACAGCCTCACAGGGAGGCACTGACTGGCTGTCCCGGCTCAGAAACAGGGGCACAGAGAGACCCACAGCGGGACCCCAGAGCAGAACCCTTGGTGTCCTCTCTGCCAGGAAATGCCTGAGGGTTCCCAAGGTCTTCAAATCCTTTTTCAAAGAGTATTGTGTTGGAATAGCTTGGCCGAAAAGCTTGGTGAAATGCTGGGCAAAAATTGTTCCTTTGTCCTTCTCCGGGCAGTTGTAGGTGGGAGACTTGGAGCTGAGGCAGGGACGTCCCCCATTGCCACAGAGAAGGCACCTCTCTGGATGCGTGTGCCAAGTTAGACCAGTCGAGGTCTTGTCCCCCACTGGTATTTTCTAAACATCAGCTGCATTTGAGAATCCCTGAAGGGTGAATGTTATTTGACTGAATTCTGGTGGCAGGTGTCAGGGAAAAGCTGTGCATTTGTCTTCCCTTCAGATAACCTGTTCTCTGAGTACAAGTGTAGAAGTTATGATTTAAATATACCCAAATGCATGTAATTAATCACAAGTGCAACATACCTCCTTCCTGCTGCGAAACCTTATTAACAATGTGGGCGGAATCCTAAAATACCTTATCTGCCACGTTTCAGCTCAAACTCTTCAGCTTGGAAAAGCCTCAGCGCACAGTGAGCAGACCTGAGCAGCCAGGCTGCAAGAGTTCAGACCCGTCACCTGGTGTTACTGAGCACAGGGGGCCAAAGCAAGTTTTTTCACCACCTCCTCTTTGGAGTGGTGTCTACTACCTCTGCTCCGTCCAAGCGATGTTTCAGCTGTAGGCAGAGGCTTCCATGAGGCTCCAGTAAGTACAGAGAGCAGAAACTTTGCAGCCCCACTGCAAGTAATAGCACAGGTAGGCAGGCAAGGTTTGATTTTTGCAGCAGCAGGAGTGACAGAGGGCCAAACTGCTGCTCCTCTGCCCAGGACTTTTATCACATCTATACCAGACCTCCCCGTTTTGATCGCGAAATTTTCCATCAGCAGAGGAACCATCGCAGCCTTTGGGGATTTTTTCCCAGCAGCCAGATACTCTCCCTCGGACTGTGATCTGTGGGGTGTGGTGCTTGATTATGTCCTCTAACGGAAAGGCAGCACATTGCAGAACTGGGAACACCATGACTCAAAGATCTCTGAGCTGAGATTAGTGGAGGCTAATGTCAGCTTGGCAGCACACCCAGGGGCTTCTGGCAAGTACACTGCTCGGATCTGGAGCCCCTGAGCTGTAATCATACCAGGGAAGATGGACAGGATACGAGGAATGGCATAATCGCTCTTTCCAGAATTGATTCCTTCTCTGTTTAACATGTTAAAACATCAAAAGTACTGAAAAAACCCCATCTGCTACCAGAGCTAATCAAACACATCAGTTATTGCTTGAGAAAGACAGTTGCTGCTAGATTTGATATCCCAAAAAAGCAAAGCTGCTTTAAAGCATCTTTTTATTTTAGCTGAGTGTTTTCATGACAGCACACGATTCCTAATGAGCGCTAGTACAGCTAGGACACACAGAAAAATATGTCAACTGTGCAGAGATCAGCTCCAGACACAGGGGGAGTAACTGAATCCCAATGGATTTCAGTAGAATGGGTGGAGCTTTGGAAGCCCGGTTTGTCTCATGAGGGCTGGGAACTGGGTGCATCCTGCCAAAGCCTTGCTTTGCTTTGCTGAGAGAGGCGTGCACTGACCCTTAATATCTGGGTAAAATACACAAGGTTGCTCTGTTATTGTGGGATTTGGTGGTGGTATGTGATTGTGAGGATGAAATGCACGGGGGCGATGAAGAGGCTGTGTACATCCCTTGTTTCCTGTACTGTCCACAGAGTATTTGGTTATGGAGAGCAACATCTGAAAAGGTTTTGAAAGGCAAAGTCACCTTCCAGCTATCAAAACACTTCAGATGAGGCAGATGGGAAACCAAAAATATTATTTAGGTTTGGGCAGTAAAACTGACATTGAACCCATTTGCCTCATTTTTCAGGCTTTGATGATAGTTAATGACAGCTTACAGAAGTTGTAAGTGATCTAAAAAAGCCATAAAAAGCTGCTTTGTGTCCTTGTTCAGTGGATGAATTTAACAAAACCGTTACGAGGCTTTAAAACACTGTTCTGACTTTCTAGAACCAGCTGTGGGATGATCCAGCTGCAGTTGGATCCCCCTTGCATCTAAGAGAACATTTAAGAGGATTAATCCCAATAATTTTAATTCAACAAAATGACCTTATGTAACATTACGGGGGAATTAATGAGAATTCTCTCATGTGGGTCATCACCAGCCCAGTGGATTTTTTTTTTCCCTGGGGGATCTCATTGGTCTCAGGCAGAGCGTGGACAAAGTAGATTGACTATGTAGCACATTGCATGGGATCAGAAGATAAGTCACTCGGAGCAGGAACCCTTTTTCCTTCGCTGAATTGTTATTTGGGAATGCACAAAAAAGAATGTAGCTGTCAGCCTCCTCTGGTGCTATTTGAAACCCTTTTGGCTCGGAGGCTTTTTCCACAGAAAAATGCAATCTCATCTAATGCAAATGCTGCTGCAGGAATCTGTGTAGTCCAGCTGTCTTTTTTTAATCGAAAAAAATCCTGATCTAATTGTTTTTGACTGTGTTTCTTTGCTGTTCTTACTGAGCTGAGCAGGATGCATATTAAAGCTAATTAGGTGCATGTAGGGTATTCAATATTTGATCTGAATATTAAAGGCCCCAGGAGAGGGCACATTATCAAAGTTACACAACTGCAAATTTTAGTAAAACCAAACTATGCCAGTGGCCTGACATTGCATAAAACCCCAGTCTGCACTGCTCCCTGCCTGGTGTGGGACGTGGGGGTCTGGGGCAGCCTCCGCCTGTGTCCCTGCTTGCACCTTTTGCTTCCCATCTGGGCAGATTTGGCTTTTGGGAGCATGAGAAACTGATTTGGGGCAGCAAGGAAGAGAGTCTATCGTGTTGCTTCTGTATCAGCAAGTGTGATGGATTTTTTTTTTTTTTCCCCTGACTGCACACACCCGTATACCACCATCCCCTATCTCTGTGCTTTAGGGGGAGGGTCTGAGGTTTGGTTTTGGTGCTGAGCCAGCGCTCGAGGCCAGGTCCCCGGTATGTGTGTATCAGCATACGTCCAGCGGCCAGCACGCAGCCTGGCCTTCGCGGGAACCAGTGGCTCCCTGTAAACAGGGACCTCATTTATACTGACATCAGCACTTGGGAGGAGGGTGGTGCGTCCAGGTACCAGGACTCCTCTGGACACCAGTGGCCAGTGGTCTGCAGGAAAAAAAAAACTATGATGAGGGTGGCTCGGGTGGGTAAAGCCACTGATACGGTTGAGTGTGCACAGTTAGGCTTGGTGTGGGTAATACTCTCATGGGTAAGCCATGGGGTGCTTCATTTTCCTGACTTTGTGGTGTTAAATTTCAAAGGATGACTACATCCCTATTGAGTTTGGGTGGAGTACTAGCACAGTAGCTGGATTTGCTCTGTCTGCTCAGCCTTGCCTTCTTTTGAAATATCAGTACTTGTGTCTTTCATTTATCAGAAGTAATTCATTACTTTCAGGATGCAGTAGACTGTTTATGCTCTTAAACTTGTTTTATACACACACTTAAAAAAAGAATATTTCACTCCACTGCTTCCTCTTAGAAAACATAAATGCTGAAACAGTCCTCACAGAGCCAAGATGGGAAGGGTCATTGGTGCATCTCAAACACAGGGTGCAAAAAACAACCCAACACCCCAGTCCGATGAAGGACACATGGCAGGGGACTGAGCATGCAGTCCAGGAAATCATCGCATCTCTCAACTACGGGGTGCGACTGAAGTGGGGATCACTCCTCAAGACAGCCCAAAGCCAAAACAAGCATCTATGTAGAACTCAATTAAGAAATAGTAAGAATTAAAAAAAGACGGAGAGCTGCTTCCAAAAAGCCTCAGGACTGCAGGGACACAGCACCATGTTGGGAGTTCTTTTTAGTGTGCTTGTTTCTGGTTTTGGTCTGTATTAAACTGGAAATGAAGAGTACTCTGCATATATTTTATACACCTGAAAACAAGCTGAAGTCAAAGGTTTTTGGAAGATGCAGTGTCTGGCCCCTACCCGTCTGGAAGCTGATCATCATTAGCTCAGTAGCTGCTCATCTAAAGGCAAAATTAAGATGGTAGCAACATCCATTCTGAGTAGACACGAAACTGTTTTTTATAACATCATTTTCTAGCTTTTTGGCCAGCAGTTAAGGTGCAGAAGCACATGCCTAGCTTTAACTAGACTTCATGAAGGCATCAGAGTTACTTCCAGGCACTGATATTAGGCACAAATTTAGCTGCCTTAGAGCAAGAATGCTCCTGTCCTGCACGGTTCCATTAAACTTTTGCGATTGATTTGCATAAGCTCAACTGTTTCCAGGGCCATAGATTTTGGCACCATTTCAATCACCCGATGGATTTGCTTATGTTTTAACATGAACCAGCTGCTTAGTTAGAATAGTGTCTTTGCATGCAAGAAATATTTCGGTGGTAAGAATGCAGTTTTGAGTGAGCCAAAGGTATTTCCTCCAGAAAGGAGATTTCCCCCAGCTGGGAGTCTATAACTGGGCTCCATCAGTATTTCTTGGACTGGTGTTAAAAATCCAGGTTGAAAAAATTATGCTTTTTAAAATGAGCTCCGTTTGCAGTTTTGAGGTGACTCTGACCAAGGAAGCTGGTTTTCTTTTCAAAAAAGCAGGCGTGTAGGCAGAGTCACCTTAATCTCCATCTTGGAGAATTTCTTGCAGGAACAGGATATACAATGTGTCATTCAAGCACAGCCAGAGGGGAAGAAGAATAAGAATTTTAAGAGATTTGCACCCTGTCACAGAGGTCTGAACTGTGCCTTTGCAGTCTTCGAAACAAGGTCATGGGCATCTGCGTTGATTTAGTTTAACATAATCCAGGAGTTTTTAATCGCATTTCAGGCTATTAAATGAGTGAGAAGAGAATCACTGGAATTTAGCTTCATAACTCCCCTTTAAACAAACTTCTTAACCTCATATCAAGATAAGAATAAATTTAAAAGTAGCTGATTACCTCTAGCAGAAGATTTTCCATCAAAATTCGGTCAACCCCTTCCTTTCCCTACATACTTTTGCATTATTATTATTTTTAGCCATTTGCAAACAAAGCTTACAGAGTTTTCTTCCAAATTAGGTTTTTTTTCATTTGACTCAAGCTCTGCCCAGCCACAGCAAAATAGCCTGCTTGATTCTGGTATGAAACAGAAAATACTATTTTTGAATGAAAAAGAGGCAGAGAAGGGAGGAAAAAACCCAGAAAAGTTTGCTGAGATAAAACAGGTTTGTATATTGTTCATTCCAAAATTCTTCTCAGAAAATCTGCCTTGGATCAGTCTGTACCCTAAACATAAACATATGAGTGGGCTCTTAACAGCCTGAGCAAAAACGCATCGGTGGGCAAATGCTCAGCTGTCCCTTTCACGCCACCTCCCTTCTGCCACGGCCCGAGTGATCTCCTGCAGCTCCAAGCAGCACTTTACACCCTGTAGCATCCCACACTCTGCCTTGGCTGGGAGCTTCTCCCTCCCACGCTGTCCCGTGGGCTTCGGGAGCTGCCCACCCGGAGCACTGGGGACACCCGAGCTCTGCAGAGGCGCCCGCAGCCATCCAGGCTGAAGCGGAGCTGCGGGTGCGACGCAGGGCACCGCTGCCCACCTAAACTAGGTCTGCCTCGTAGAGCCCCGAGAGGTGGAACTCATCGCTGTGCCACAAGGCTCTGTCTGAAACCTGTGCAATGACCTTGAAGTACCTTAATTTGTCCAGATGAAGGTGAGGGGTGAGGACTGCTCTTACAGGAACAGGACTGTTCACTTGCAAGGTATTTGCTTGCGATACACTTCAAGTGTAATAGTCTCCTGGTGATTCCTTGCCTGGTTTTATTCAAGCAAATCACTGTAATTTTAGGGATGCGCATTGATATTGGAAAACTTCATTCAGCTGGAAACATCTTGCTGATTGAAAGTAAATCACCTTAGGTAAAACAGAAACAGTATGGGATTTATTTCCTCTGGTGGGCAATTGGAAGTCTCTGCGTATGCTTTTTACAGTGCTGCAGATAGTTTGAAGCCACACAAAGTGCCCTGAATTTAGCAGGAGACATTTCAGAGGCATCAGCTCAAGGTTTTGGAGTGATGACAAAGTGCAGGAGATGATACCATGCTGTGTCAGTCAGGAGAGGAGAACCTGCATGCAAAGCTGTGAAAGGGATGGAGGGTAGTGAGTGCCGGAAAGAAGAGGGGGAGGAGGGGTGTCCACAACAGGCTCCACCGCTGAGCATTGTCATCTCTCTCCCTCTGGCACAAGAAGGGCAAGTTTTGTAAGATTAAATATCTTCAGACCAGCCATGTTTAAGGAACTTCTTACTACATACTTACAGGCTCTGCTGGCGCCATCTCAGAAATACAAACACTTCTCCTTGAGAGCTCTTGGAGGGCAGGTGAGGTACCAGAAGACAGCAAAAAAATGTAAACATGGTGTCTATCTCTAAATATAGAGGGAGAAAAGAGGAGTAAGAATTACAGACCAGTCAGCTTCTAGAAGCTTTCAAGAGAATTGAACTATCAATCAAAAAGTTTGCAAGCACCTAGGAGATAAAAAGGGAGATGAGTGACATCCAGCATGGATTATACAAAAATGAGGCATGTGAAACTAATCTCATTTGATTTCTTGGCAGAAGTAGGAGAGGAATAGTTGGTGCCATATCTAGATTTTGGGTTGACACGGTCCCACTTGACTTTCATAAAGTGACCTGGAAAAACAATCTAGATAAAACTACTTCAGATCTTACACAATAGTGGATGAGTAGCATAACTCATTCCTCAGGAATACAGTTACCAATGGCTCGTGGTCAGAGCAGAGGACTATCAGCCAGGATTCTGCAGGGGGCTGCACTGATTTCCTTCAAAATTTTCATCAATGAAAAATGGATGAAAATGCATAATTACACCTGGCAGTGATGTGGAGCTGGGAGAGGTGGAACTTCAGCACATCGGAGCATAAGTGTTACATCTTAAAATGATCTTAGCAGGTTAGAGAAGCGAGGACTGGGTCTAGTCTGGGGCGCTGAGCCTCAAGAAGGACAAGGACCCGGTTGAAGAAGGTGTAGGGTAGAGTCATTGCATTTACTAAACCTGGCTTAGGTCGGAAGGGCTGGAAGGAAAGTGCCGGAATAGCTTGTCTGGGACTGGAGTGGGGATGGTGGGAAACTGTAGCCTCTGCTCCAGGAGGTTTTCAGAATAGATGGACAAGAATTCCCCCCAGGAGTGGTCTAGGCAAACTGGCTCCGTGCTTGGATCAGCCCCAGGCTGAGCTCCAGCCCTACCGCGCTGGAGCTGCCGTGTGCTTTGTTCAGAGCTGCCGTTTCACAGCCGCTGGGGCAGTGCGTGTCAGCGGGGACATACGGCAAAATTATCTTTGGCTTTGCCTTTTTAATACATTCGTTTTGTAGTGAAAGGCTGAAGGCATGTAAGTGCTTTGTTGAACGGAAGCCAAAGCGAGCTGCTACGCAGAATGCACCCCCTGTTTCCAAGTATTTCATTTATTTTGTAATTAAGCAATAATCGCTGAGACACTGGGCACTTCTTCAGGATTAATGACTTGCTGGGGGATGGCAGAAGATCTGATCTGCAGTGGAACCATTTTCCCCAGCAAATACTTGTCTGTTAATGCCATTCTAAAATGAGTATGACAACGTAGCATGCAAACATATGGGGTTTGCTGTTAGCAGCTGAGGGATAGGGAGCAGGCATCAATAGGTACTTTTGACAATCAGGTTGCTTCAGTTGTCTCTCACCATTCCATTCAGAGCACGGTGTTTCATTAGTCACTTGGTGAATGAGATGGCTTTTTAATTGCTCAGAATCACTTTTTAAAATTACAGCATTGTCTCCCCCTTCCACAGCCCCGGGGGATCCTCTTAAATCCCTTTTCTTCCTTTGCCCTGGAGAGAACCGGCAATAGTGTGGCAAAGAGGAACCTGCCTGCAGCAGTTTCCTTTGTGTTTCAGACACAGGAAAAAATACAAGCCATTTAGAAAGCAGAGGGTTCACATTTTTAGTGCTGAAAACCCTCTGTTCCCATTAATTTGCAGGTTGCTTAAGGAGTAGCCCACCCTGCCTGAACCTGTGAAGACTTCCCAGTCTTAGTCCCAGCACACTGTGCATTTTTAGTGGTCACAGCTCACTACAGTATCCAAACCCCACTGCTTCTTGTGGCCTGCGGCACACAAGCTGGCACAAGCCATCCCCCATAACAGCATACCTCCCAAGAGTGTTGTTGGAGCTTTAGGCAGTAAAGCACAATAACGGGCAGGAAGAAAAGGGTATCCCAAATGGGTGAGCAGCAGCGTGAACGTTTCCAAAGGACTATGGAAAAAGCTGCCATGGGAGTTCTGCCATCAGATCGCCAAGGTAAGCAAGAGGAGAAACATTTGCTAAAAGCATATGGGACGATAAACCAGTTCACAGTGTCCTAGCAGGCTTTGGAACGGCACTAGTCAGTGGGGATTTGCTCGCTCAAATATTAGGTAGTGTGCTAACTGCATGATTGATTAATCCGTAGGTACTTCCTACAGCAAAACTTCAGTACTGTCACCCACAGTGCCGCTTTCAGTCACCATGGCTGCCTTCCCAGAGAGATTTCACAGAAGAACAAGCAGGGTGTTTTTTCTACACAGTCTTTTTTGCCCCCTTTAAAAGTGATGCTTTTACATCTGTGCATTGAACGATGGCAGCATGTTGCCCAGTCAGCAGTATGTTCACTGAGGGATCCCAGAGCCACGTTCCGTCGCTTAATTCTGCCCCTTCAGCACAAGGAGCCCTGCTACTTGATAGGGAGCTTGCTGGCTTGGAGTGTTTAGAAACACTGAGTATTTAAAAGTGAAAATGTCAGGCAACAACTTCATGACACAAAGCCAGAGACAGTTCAAACTCTGAAGACCAAAGCTCACCTCTTTCCCTATACGGCTGCTCAGCCCTCTGTTTGCCACATCAAGTCCCTAGTTGATGCTTGTCAGTGACAGGCAGAAACAAAGTCAGCCCAAGGTGTGGGCAGCACTCCGATCTCCACCAGCATGGTCAATGGCTGGATCAAACAAATTTCAGCTGCATCCTCTTGTGGCACTTACACTGCTCTTCATGCCTGTCCTCTTCTCACCCCTTTCTTATCCCCCTCTTACCTTTCCTTCTCTTAGTTGCCCCAGAACCAACGTTTAGTCCCCCCTGCCCCAAAATCCATCCCCGAGCCAACCAACCAGAAAGAATGAGTTATTTTTGGTGATGCTTTTGCTAACTGCCTGCCTCCCACGGGACCCCTGCACTGCCGACCTTCTTGCTGTCATGCTCATAGCTGGGAGGAACTGGTGCTGTACCGTCTCTTGAATTCAAACAGGATTGATGCAGATCCTTGTGCTTCGTGCCAGCCACAACTCTTCAGGCTTGACTGCAACTTTCGACAAAGAACATATTTCCCAGAAGTTCACCAACTTGTCTGAGTAACAGTAAGTGATCCATGAGATCCAGTGCTGGCACATGGCTCTGCTGGCCTTCCACCTTCCTTGTTACTCAAATGCTGCTACTCCAAACCTCGGAGCAAGCACTGGATTCACATGAAATAAAAGTTACAGACCACAGGATCTGGTGTTGCCCATAACTCTTCATCAAAATCGAAACTAGCTACAGAAAAAATGTTGCCAAATTGGCAAATCTAGGTTTACTAAGTCAAAAAGGTTTTCATCCACCCCTGCTCTTTTCAGCCTGAGTGAGACAAACCAGCAGCCCCTCATGCTCTTTCCAGCACACCAGCACCATTCCTCCTTCCTGGAGCTGGGGTACCCAAGCAGGGGGCTCTGCCCACTTCCTCAGATCAGTAGCTTAAAAATTTCCTGGACACCATTTAATTTGAACTACTGCCTGTCTTGTGCTGCCTTCACTTGTAGTCATGTTTTTCCAGGACTCGGAGGGCGTTGGAGCAGCTCCTCCCAGGAGCTCAGTGTTCACTGATGAGTGAGCAAAGGCTGTGGTGGGGAGAGCAGAGAGTCGGCCGCTTGTGTTCAAAAACCTTTCCGTGAGCTTCACATCACGGGAAGTCGATCGGTGTCTTTGTCAGCATGTTTCTATCGGCCTTGTTCTTCACGTAGTCATCTGTTACTAACACGGGGCTGGCATCCAGCCCTGTTCTCCAGCGCCGTCCCAGCACTGTATCTATTGCAAGCTCGCTGCGATCCCCGCTAGCGCTCCTTCTCCCCAGGGGGGTTGGGACCCCTGGTTTGTGTCTGTCTGGTTTAGAAAAAAAGGAAACAAAAATCCTGTTACCGACAGGATGCTAGGTTTTATCAGTGATCAGATCTGTTACTGAAGGACTCTCCGTTGTCTGGTGAGATCTGAGGATGAGCAAGCGAGGACTTCATTTCGGCTAAGCAGATCATCCTCTCTGTCAGTATTTAAGAGACAGAATCACAACTTTGGTTTTCACTGGGAAGAATTATTGTCAAACACAATTTGCTCTGCAAATCCTAGCTGTTTCGTAGACACACCCGGGCTTACTTCTTGAGTTACTTAGAGATGAAGAAATTATAGAGGTCAGTCTTCTGACCTGAGCAAGGGGCTGCAAGAACTCACTCCATCAAATAGTTCCGTTTGCAGAATTTAATAGAGACCAACGCACAGAGCATCCAGCATGCAGAGCTGATGGGACGGTGGGTCTCATTCCCACGTTGCTTTGGGAAGGGATAACATAATGTGCCTTGAGGTGGCAAAACTCCCAGCACTGTTTTTAAAAGAGAAGGAAGGAAGGAGGAGGTGTGAAGGGTCGTAAATAATTTTAAGTGCTACATAGCTAAGTCAATTCCCCTACACATGCCTGTGTCCCCAAGCGTACAGGGGTATTTTGACTCTGGTTCCTTTTGTAAGGCACCCCAGGAGTTACTGTGAAAAGGACTAGACAAAAACTGGGATTTTCTATGTCTTGTTTCAGTGGTTAGGATCTGATCTGATGGTCATTGTAAGCATTGAACGTATTTCCATAGACCTTGACAGGAAGGGTAATGTAGGACCTGGAAACCTCCCTGCTGTGCCCGGTAAGCATGCGAACACGAGGCTCTCCAGGCTCTGGCATTTGCAGTTCAGCTGGGAGGGAGGTACCGTGTGCGCCCACCCTGCACAAAACCTCTTTGAGAGAGAGTAAAAGGGATGCTAATTCCAGTCACTGGGCTCAGACACACTACTGGTGAACAACCAGAAAGGTTTAAAAAGAAATGCTGACTGAATTAAGTGAATCGAGCTAGCAGATGTGCTCTTCAAAAGAGCACAGCTCTCTTTTAAATGTCTCTCCCATTGAAATGACATTCTCAAGAGATTTTTGTCCTTTGCGTTTTCTTCAGGATCATCCATGAGGATGGCTTCTCTGGTGAAGATGTGAAACAGTACAAGCCAGTGGTCTACAGCAACACTATACAGTCCCTGGCAGCTATTGTACGTGCCATGGATACCTTGGGCATCGAATACGGTGATAAGGAACGACGGGTAAGTTAAAATCACCACTGCTCGAGTACAGAGCACTGAAGGCTTGGAGGCTCGAGTGTAAACAGGAGACATTTGCACAATCTGAATAACTTGGAGGGAAAGAGGGGGAAGATTTACGTCACTGCTGTATGCCTGTTGCACATGCAGTTTGTGCAACAAACAGAGGCACAGGCGCAATTGCATATGACATGCCATTTGTACACCTACGCTAGGAAGTGTAGCCCTGGGGACCTCTGTGTCACAACAGCCACAATCTCTCATGCCTTGGCACTAGCCAGGCCAGTACAAAAAAAAATTCTGTTATTCAGGGACAGCCTAGATAGAGGTACTGACAGGCTTGGGCAAACAGTGAGAACATGTGCCCTGTCTGCTGTGCATGTGCTGGATACGCAGCCTGCAAGGAGAATGTCTCGGGGTGAAGTCTTGCTGCTGTTCAAATCCCTTCTACCAGCCTGCTAATACAGAAAAGCTTTTAGGATTAACTTGACTTTTGCAGGGGCTTGACTGGCTTTTACTCATTCATCCCCCATTCAAGTGTACCCAAACAACGATTTTGCTTGCAAACAAGAGGGTGTATTACTTCAGCGAGGTTCATACGAACAGGGTCTTAGGCAGCAGCGTTAGCATGCGTCTTACCAGAATAAGTAGGTGATGTCTTGCAGCCTTCTCATGCCACACACCTAGGCCAGCTTGTCCTTTCACAGTTGCTGCTCTGTTGTTACTTTAACCAGCTCCCTATTTTTAAACAGTGGCTCCTCTGTGGGGTGCCCCTGCCAGCCTCTGCCTTTCCTTATTGCATTTCTGGCTCAGACCAAGCCCACACAGAGAAACGCAGAGCCCTAGAAAAGTCACGACTATCGTTTTTGTATGCTGCTGTCCCAGGGAAAGTAAAACCACTTGGTTTCACTGGAAAGAAAATCATTTCAGATTAAAGACCTGGTAAAGGCAAAGTCCTATATGCCACTGAGTTTGTCATGACTATTTTTAGGTAGCTATCAAATGACAGATGTACGACATACCCCAAACTCCTTATCTGAGGGTTGATAATAAAAGCATTCACTAGAAAGGGTGCCAAAATCCTGCTGCGGTGTTACTGTATGAAAAGGCACCTTATTTCTCCCAATCGCAAAGGGGTATTTTGATTTCTTTGCATCTAGGGCTTTTTCCCACAGAAACTCTAAATCCTTGGAGACATTTCCATCCCAAACATAGAGATGATACCATAATGGAGTTCTTGTGAGCTTGCCGAGAACTAATGCTGATGGCTTTCGAACTGAATACATTAATCTGTTGATTACTCAGTGACTCAGCTCTCAGCAAGGCAACGTATCTTGTCTCAGCTAAAAACCTATGCCCAGGAAAACAGAAACAAATCATTCTCCGTGTCGGATAAATTGTGTGGCAGACAGCTTTAAAATGTAAATTTTTTTTTTTTTTTAATGCCTTAAGTCCTAATTCGAGGAAGGAAACTCAGTACTGCTTTAGTGCCAGGCCTGGCAAAGTATGGGGTATGGAGAGGGAGAGCTGTTATCAGGACTGTCACGAATGAGAGATGGAGTACTGGGCTGCACAAAATGTCACGTCCGTTCATATTCCTGTGGAAAAGATGCCAAATGTTCCTAGGATCATACGATAACTCAGGCTGGAAGGGAGCTCAGGAGGTGTCTAGCCCAACCTTCTGCTCAAGCAAGGTCAGCTCTGAGGTCAAACTAGGTTGCTCAGGGCTTTAGCCAGTCGGGTCCGAAATCCTCCAAGGATGGAGACTGCACAGCCTCTTTGGGCAACCTGGTTCACTGCTTTGCTGTCCTCGTGATGAAAAGGTTTCTCCTTATGTCTAGTGTGGACCACTCTTGTTTCAATTTATGCTTTATGGCAGTAGGGGTCCTGAGTTATGCCTTGCAAAGTAAAAAGCAAGTTAGATTAAGTCCTCCCCAACCTAGTTTCCCCTAAGCTATGTAGTCTGGAGGAATTACTCCTGTTTTACAGTGGTGTCATGCTGATTGTGTACAGACAAGCCTGCCACAAACCACTATAAACCAAACAACAGTCTGGGAGGGCTGACTCAGAGTATCTTCTCCCTTCTTAGATGGGAGTAATATTCCTTCATCCAGCAGTAAACAAAGGAGAAAGAAACCAAGTCTCTCAGGCTGTGCTCTTCCACTTGCTCCCTTTTCTTAGTCAACCTCCACAGAAAGTTGCTGTGTTAGTATGAAATACTATTTATTTTAATCTTTCAAAGAAGCACATGGCTTCTGCTACCCTGCTTTTGTTATTAATGCACAGCTGCTATAAAGAGAGGCCATTAAACAGGCAATTTGTTCAGTATTATGCTGCATGGTTCATCCCTTTTCAAGCAAAGCTTTTCCATTTTAAAAGTCATTCCTCAGCCAAGGGTTTCCAATGCAAATCTTTCAGTGGGGAATTTTCCCCTACTCATCACTTAAGCCCCCAAGAGAAGAGAGCTCAGCAAGGGGAGCCAGGGCTGTGGCTGCTTGAGCCTGATTCAGCAGCAGGGAAGGAGGGGGCACAGGCCCAGGACAGGTTTTCCCCAGGCACTGCTTGGCTATTACAGCTTTCCCCCCTCCCGACCTCATGGGAGATGGATCTGCCCCTGTCTCCCTTCCAAATGGCACCCTGACAATGTTTGGAGCAAAAAAACCCCTCTCTCCTACTTAATAAATGTGAATGAGATGGTTTGTACTTTTGTTATTGAGGTAAAATAGCCAAATCCTCTCTCACTGTTCTCATTTTTCTCCTGCCCATAATTATATCTCCAGTATTAAGTCTAACAGAAGCAAAAGAGTGGGGGGAGAGTCCAGACTAAACCCCTTCGATTTTGTCAGTCAAAGTGAGATCAATGTAGGACATACGAGCAAAAAGACAAATCAAAAAAAGCAGATGTTCCAGGTCTCACTGACCCTTTCTTCTGATAAGGACCTGTCCTCAGGTTAAGAACAAAACAGTCTGTGTGTAGGATTTCACTTTTACATATACTCCTTTATCAGGGGAGCAGGTTTTCTTGCAGCTGTGCCTGGCTCACGAAGGGTGCATGGCCTGTGGGCAGCACCTAGCTCTTTGTTTCATATCCTTCATCGAAGGGAGGCAGGAGTACATCCTGCCAGGTCCTGGCACGTTATCACCACGCACAGCTTGGAAGGTCAGACTGAAACTCTGGAAAAGCCGTGGAAGTGCAAAGTTACAAATCCTTTACATGTTGCAAGAGGGCAGGTGAAAAAGAAGCAGTCAGTGAGGAGACAGGAGCCGGCTGCGGGGGGAGCAGAGTCCGTGGGTGCTCCTCATCTCCAGGGCCATCACTGCCCCGGGTCGGGATCCCCAATTAGCCAAGAGCAAGGGGTTATAACGAAGGAAGAGGGGCAGAGGCTTGGTCTTGCCTGGCTACTCCAGACTCTCTGGCTGGCCCATAGGGCACTCACTACTCAATCCTTACCCTTATAATCAGATTAACGGACAGGAAAGAGTCAGGCCGTAACATGTAGGCGCTGGATTAAATGGTTCTCTAAAGTGCAAACGTATTAATAACGCAAGCTCCTCGCTGTACCCAGGTGGAGCAAATGGGAAATGGAGATTTAAAGCCAGGAATCTAGAAGTCAGTACAAGTGTTTGGTTCTGATCAAGCAGGAAGGGCAGGGAAGTGATGGATTCTCATCTCCGTCTGAAGAGCCAGTTCTGAAGTCTGGCTTCAGAAATACTAAAGAGAAGAATCTTGAAGTCTCTTCCTTGGCAGGTCAGTGCTGACCTCAGAAGTTGCTTGGAAATGCAGCACCTAAAGTCCCACTTGGGCAAAATGCCAGAGCTGCAGCCAGGCTGGGGGACCTGGGGGTGTCCGCAGCTTGGAGTGGTCCTGGGCTGCATCGAGCCTGCCCAGGCAAGCTGCCCTGCACAGGCTGGTGTGAAAACAGCTGCAGAGCATGTTCATATTAGCATAAACCAGAAAGAAGCAGGCTGAAATTGTTCAGAGAATCCAAATATCAGTCGCGTGGCTCAGATACAAGTGTGTGAGGTGGCAGGGTCACAGGTCCTGCGCTTGGGGTCTGGAGGTGGCAGGCGGTGACTTTCAAATGGAACTTTTTTCCCAGTGGGAGTCTGGAAATGTCTCTGCTTTAACTGTGAATGGGAAAACTAAAAAGCGGCTAAAGTGTTAAAAAATTCCAGTAGAGAATTTTTTTCTTTCAGGTTTTATAGTAAAATGTGTCTGTGGTGACCTTATGCTGTATACAGTGTGTGACTCCTGAACTGTGAGCTAAACAAATATGTACCCGGCCATTTAAAAATACTGGCTAGTAATATTAAAAAACCATCTTTTTAGTGTAATTGAACAGCCCACCCGAGGCAGCTGTTGAAGGGGACCACGTGCACTGGAGCTGTGTCTCACCTGCTTCCGAGCAGCGGGGTGCATGCAGAAACCCAGCCCCTCCAGCCAGGTCCCCTCTGCACGTGCCAAAGGCAGGGGCAGGGTGGAAGGCAGGAGCAGGACGGGGGATGCAGCCGCGGTCACCTGCTGCCTTCCAGTCGCTGGAAGGGAGCAGCGTGTGGGAGGAGCTCTCTTTCATAAGACCTGCTCCAGTGTAACTACTTGTCAGCTCAAGATATTTGTGGATTTTCCTTCATTTCAGGCAGGTATCTGTTCAGACCAGCTGGCTCCTACTGCATGTCCCTAACTGAAGCTCTCTGAGAAATGCAAAAAAGCTGATAATAACTTTGGGGGAGGGCAGGTGAGGTTAATCAGGCACCACCGTGCTGGTAGGAAGCTTCCGCTTGATGGCTGGTAGCAATGGGGTGATCTGGGGGATGGATGCAGGATTCCTGGGTTTCTGACACTGCAGTGATGATATGGCCAACCCTTGCTGGTCTGCAGTTGTAAGCAGTGGAAACTTCACCACAGTGAAGCGTAACTTAGGGCAGCTTTGTAGAGGAGCAGGCTGGAGCGGGAGAAAAGGAAAGATGGACTGAGGGGGGCATTAGCCACCCCATTTTTGCCTGGTGTTAGCATTTGGATGTCCAGCTGCAGCTGAAGTCTGCTTGCTTGCTGCATGCAATAGCCACAGCACTTATATAACAATTCCTGCTGTACTGTGTCTGCTGGGTTCATCACTGTAAGAGCACCGGACAAATATTTCAGCCTGCCATTCACTAAGATGTAAAGATCTGTCACTCTTCCATTAAGACCAAAGCCATCTTTCCTGGGCACCTCCCTCTTCATCCCTCCACGAGGTGCATTTCAGTTACCATCATTCATGTTTTTGAGCAGTGGCAACAAGTTAAAGGCAGGGCATTTCTCAAGAGGTGGGAAACATAAAACAGTAAGGAAAGCACTTGTTATTTTCACAGCCTGCCTTGTTGCCGAGGAGATGGTTGGCTCATTCAAGGGAGGCTTGTTGTTGCTGTCCGAGATGGGCAAGATACTGGGAATCATTGCTGCAGAGTGAGGGTGTGGGAGGACGAGGGAGACAGCAAAGACCAAGGGAAAGCCCAGAGTAAGGTCTTCCCACATGGTGATGGTGCATGACCCACAAGCCCTGCTGCGCCAATCCTGGAGTCTCTCTAACCAAAAGCTGCACATCCCACTGATGTATTTTCCTCTTTTAGAAATCCCTTGAGCCTCTGAAAATGCAAAATCTTTCTCTAATAAATGATCACCATAAAGTAACAGCAGAGCGTGAAGACAGTTTATGATAGCACCAACTAAAGGAGCCTGAAACAGTCCCATGCCTTTGCTCTACCTCTTAGGGAGAGTAAACTCACTCACCATCAGGATAGATCCCAGCCAAGCCGGCTGAGACCCGCGGCCAGACCCGGCAGACCTTGCTTTGCTGCAGCAGCAACAGCACAGCTTGGCTCTGCGCTCCTGCAAAGCTGAAGTCACGGTCATCAAGTCAATAACATATGATGATCTTCATGTAGCAAAAAAGATCACCCCAGAACCGGTGTCTGGTTTGCTGTAGTCAAGCTTCTAATAAAGATAGCGTTTAGAAGGGAGACAAAATAAGTTTGTGTCATGGCTATAAACACATCATGGCTTGCGCTCGCAGACAGAATTTGGCCTAGAAGAGCCATCCAATTAAATAAGCAGGCTGTAGGGCTGGAGGTTGCTGAGTCTTCATGTAGAGTTTCACTTAGGCTAAGTTCATCAATCTGTCCTCCTTTCCAACCTGGATGATTACAGTAGAAAACTGGTGATTCATTTAGGGCTAAAATGTGATTTTAGCTCTGGCACCGCATGGGTTACAACTATTTATAGGGCAGCAGTAGTGGTGGTGAACACCGGTCAGAATCCCAGTCTTCTGCAAACGTGTCACAGTGCTTGTGACCAGAAAGAAATCCCGAGTTTGTGAAGGAGGGAGATGACACCGGCTCTGAGGAAAAAGGGAGGGACAGGGACCCAGATAGAAATAGCCTGGAAAATGTCATAGCAGTGGAAACAGCTGGGTGCTCTAGGCAAGTGACTGAATTGCATGGACACCGCTGCACCCAGAGACAGTATCAGCTAACCTTTCTTCCAGCTGAAAATTATCAATCACTGACAGAGCTCTAAAAGTCCAAACTTTCCCAGGGTGGCCCGATGTCCCCAGTTTTAGTTAAAATTCCTAAAGAGTGAAAAAAGGCCATGTGAAATGGAGCTGAAAGCAGGCAGGGGAGAGTGGGCGGCAGTCGCGTAGCAAGTTGGAAACGTGTGTCGTGTGGAAGGCTGCTCTCTGGAAGGTGCCACCTTGCTGAGCGGTTGATGTGCCAGCGTGATGTTTTTCACATTGGTCCTGCTTCAGGATGCTATCTGTGGTGTTGGCATGGCAACGCTTTAATCCTCACTCAGAAGTAAACACTGGGTCTGCTTTTTGGGTTAGCCCGGATGCCGTGGGCTGGTGGTGAATGGGCAGAGTCAGGGGACGGGGTGGGATAGAAGTTCACCTGATCTTCCAGTCCCTCTGCGCAGCTAGAAACCTGTTCCTGAGAAAGACATCATTTCTAGGGGGGAAAAAAATCCTTTTGATGCAATTCAGCATCATTTCTAAGTGAGCCAGATGAGAACAAGTGATGCAATCACACCTTAAAATGCCATTCAGATCTATTTCTTTGGTGAAATCTTGGCATCAACCAGGCACTGTAGGATGGTGGTCCATGCCACCTTCCCAATGCTGAGATTAGCTTTATAGCTAACTGTCCTATACAACCACTGACCAGAACAGATGCCATCAATTAAAATTAGCCTTTTACAAAAAAACAGTGGGGAAAGAGATGTCTCAGGGGATCATTGATAAGAGAGAGACTACAGTCATCTCACTCCAACTCCAAGCTCCAAGACTGAATCTGATCACATCCTTCACCACCTAAAGAGGGCTTTAAAGAAAATGGTGCCTGAGTCTTCCCAGAGAGACACAGTGAGAGGACAAGGCAGCGGTCACTGGTGCCAGGAAAGGGAATTCCAGCTGGAGACAGGCTCAGGCTTGTAGCACTTTCCCTCTTCTCTCCATGCCATTAGGAGAAATCAGGACACCCCACTTTTGAAGGGCCACTCAGCCTCTTGGGCATTAGAAGTGTGGAGGGATAAGAGAGGTCTGAGGACATTTGTGTATGGGAGGATCAGTGAAAATAAGAAATACCCAAAAGTTGATTTTAAAATTATGAGTATTGACTTCCTCTTCAGCTGGCCACCAGGAGAAAAGATTGTCAGATGAATTCTCCTAGCATTGTTTGCTCCCTGCCTGGTGGAATGCACAACCTCTTCAGGTGCAAATCCATCTTTAGAGCTGGGGTTTGGGGTTTTTTTGGTTTTTTTGTTTTTTGTTTTTTGTTTTTTTTCTGGTGCCTCTGCTTTCAGATACCATTTCAGGCTTGATTTCTGAGTAATGAACAATACTAGTCCTCCAAAGGATCCTTGAAAAGGATCCCCACCTCCCCAAAAACTGTCCAACATCCCTGGTCACCTGTGAAAATGCAGACTCCGTGCTGTAGGGAGGTTAGTCTTCCTTGCCTCTTGCTTGCAAGCTCTCTCTTTTCACTGAGAGGGATGTATTTTTCCCCCACGAGCTTTATGTGTTTGATACTGATTTTTTGGGTGATACAGGCTGTATTTTTCATCTGAAAAGAAGGAAAAAAAACCCCAACCCTGTTCCTTTGGAAGAAGGACTGCCTGCCTTCCCCTGTGAGATTTGTTATTCAAATGCAGCTGCAGTTAGGGCTGCCAGGGAGGTGGTGTGAGAGGGAAGCACTTGGCACTCAGGGGAGAGCGAAGCAGCCTCAGGACTGTGACATTAGCAGTGAGTTAATGTGAGGTGGGGCGCTGCTTTCCATTCCCACAAGATACCGGAGGAAGACGGCTTCTCTGGGAGCCCCTGCAAAGCTCCAGGGCGGGGCAGCACAAAAGACGAGGTGTTCAAAAATATTCGGTGTAAGAGCACAGCTGGAGCAGAGCCCTGAGAAGGTGAAAACCTCCTTGCTGCCCGCAAAGGGGGTTCCTGGGAGCTCCTGGGTCAGGGTGGAGGGCAGATCAGGCGAGGGCCGGCTCCACACCACCACCCGCTCCTTCCCGGAGGAGGGCACAGCCTGACCAAGGCGTATTTCAGCCCATCCGACGGGCTCAGCGCAGCCGCTCCCCGCAGAGCAGACGGCAGTGGCCTTGCCCTGGGTAGCATCTGGTGTCAGTGAACACAGTCAGATACTGTTTGTCCTTCTCTAGAGCCTTTCTGTCCATAAAGGGATTGAAGGGCCTGTAAGCCAGGACAAAAAATACATCTAGTTATTTGATGTACTGCGCAACTGAGGCACTAAAGTTAAACACACACCATGGCAGAGGCTCCAAAGATGCTTATGCGTGTTTCTGACTGTATGGGTGATCGGGCACTTGCTAAAATCCTTCCAGAAAGGCACCACCATGTTTGAGACTGAAGTTCAGGTTGCTTCTGGCCACAGCCTGATGCAGTCCGGGTGCTGCCTTCAGGTACGACTGCAAGTGAACTCTCCCAGCAGCAGTTGCAGATGACTACAAACTACTCAGCACATTTCAAATACATGTCAGTTATTAAGTGGATTTATTTCCATCTCTTCTGGGAAGTGTTGGGAAGCACTGCTGAGTCATGTTGCTTACTCACCAATTTTAGGAGTGCCATTTAAAATATTTGTTTTCCAAATGCCTTCTGTGATGTTCCTATTATTTGAATGTCTCCAGATGTAAAACAAAAACATTTATATAGGGTATCCCTGGTCTTAAACAGATCTCTGGTGTGTAACTCACAAAAAGGCATAAAACAAATGTCTTGGGAAGGGACCTCTCCCTTGTCTCTGTCATCTGATGTTTATTCAGGGATCGTGGTGAGGGATAGTGCAGTCTTTGCTCTGAAACAGCAAGAGCACAGGCAGGCTGGGCTTGGGACAGCTTGGGAGGGAGGGGGAGAGCCAGGGCAACTGCCTCGCTGTGCCTGGGCGTGTGGGAGAGGAGGCATGGGGGAACATGGTCCTTGCTTATACCACCTGCTAATAAACTCAGGACACAATATTCTCCTGCAGTCATCCGCCCTGGCCAGAGACCCCAAAACAATTCAGCCCCCCGAGGGGCACAACATCAGGTGTCCTCGCAAGAGCACCAGGTCCAAGGGCACGGCCGAACCCGGCCGCTCGGCCGCCTCAGGGTCTGTGCAAGGGGTTTAGTTGTTAGCTCTGGCAGGGAGGCGTGCGGAGGCCTCGCTGACAGCTCAGTCCCTTCGCACGCTGAAATTAGCCCGGGCAGGGGAACAGACCGGAACGGCGGAGCCATTTCATGGCCTGTGGCTGTGAAGTCCCATCCTTCCAAAAGGGGAGTTTTGCTGAGCTGGTGAGGCAAGGCGACAGAGGTTCCCAGCTCATCCACTGCCCTTGAGGAAATTAAAATGTGCCAACGTTGTGCCCAAGCCCCACACCACTCTGCTCCTCCTAAGGGCAGACGTGTCCCTCCAAAGTAAGCGGCTGCTCCTAGTAGCCCGGCTGTCTTCCCCCAAGCAGAGGCACAGCAGGATGGCAGTACCGCAAACGTGTCCTTTGTACTGCATCCATCACAGGGATGGCAGAAGATCTGCCACACGTGAAGACTTTATTACCCGAATACAGGTTTTATTGAGGCTATTAATCAGCATTGTGTACCTTGGTAATAACTGATTAAAGATACCGTGTGGGAACTCATTTAACAGCTACGATTACTGCTTTGACATCAGCCTCACCTACTGAGTGGGACGTGAGGATGTCTAGCCGTGCAGCAGGGACCAGCCTCACCCAGGGCAGCAAGAGCCCAAAGGTGTCATTCACCCAGGTCAGGACTGCCGCCGCGGGAGGCCAGGCAGGAGTTCCCAGCATGTCATTTAAAGGAAGAAGAGAATCAAGCTCCAGATGAAGATTAGAAACAGCAAAGCCTCAAGAGCTGCTGTAAACCAGTATCATTTTGCACTGTGGCAATGTTTAGCCTCGTGGTCAAAGACAGAGAGAGAAAATGTGCAGGAAGAAAGCACAGGACATACAGATCAGCCTGTGTCTGGTTTAGGGTTTTTGATAGATAGTCGCTGGGGGCCCCAGGACGCCTCATCCTTCCCCAGCAAAGACCCACAGCCGTGGCACGTCTCCCCGGAATCGCTCCAGGCAGCACAGCGCATCCCTCCCAAGTGTCAAAACCCACTCAGGAGCCAAAGAAAATCTCACCCACAGGCTTTGAACAAATTTCCTCCTTTCTGCTGTGCTCTTAGTTTTCCAGGGCTGTAGGAGTTTCTGGTTTGCAGCATATTATATCTGTGTTGATGGCATGACTGTTGCTAGATACTTTTCCCTTGATAAGAAATAATTCCCCTAGGTTGGCTATTTATAATTAAGTCTTCATTGGTTTAAGACTAGATTAACTCCATTGATTAAAGGGAAATTACTCTTGATTTACACCAAGAGCATGGGAGTGGAAAATCAAGTGACACATAGCAACAGTCCCGCAGTAATATGTTGGAGTTAGCTGTATGGTTGCCATCCACTTGTGGACCCATCTTTCTGCATTTTGAAACTATCCCATAGCAGACGTTTGCTCCATTATGGGACGGGGTTTTATTAATCTGGTCTTACCTGCTGGCTCTACATTACAGATGTTCAGTCAAGTATCTAGGCTGTTGGGTCATGTGTTGAATACAACCAGTTTCTTTTTAGTTAGGCTGACAGCAAAACAGGAGCAAGACTGTCCCCCAGAGAAATTGCCTACAATTTGAAGAGGTTTTACAAGTAGGGGTGGGAGGGGAACGTATTGCACAGAAGAAACGAGCATCCATTAACGAGGGAAGATGCAAACAGACTTACAGCTCCAAAATAGCTCTTCACAGGTTTGGGAAGCAAAAAAGGTGCCATCCTGTTCCTCCTCCTCACCAAGCCCTCCTCGGGAAGGGCACAGGGGGACGCAGGCGTGCTCGGTCCCCTGGGACCACAGCTCAACCCAGCTCCCACCCGTGCCTCCGTCCATGCGATCAAAGCCCAGCAACAGGAGGCAGCAGCAGAGAAGTAGAGAGCGTTTTCTGAGGCCAGGAGAATGTTTGGCTTGCCAATTTTACTGAGTTTTCATTTAAAATTATGAGTGCTGGTAGGTGATATTCCATGCAACAGATGAAAATTTTTCTGAGAAGAAAGAGATCCCAGTAGTCACCATCCGGTGAGTCTGAGTTAGTTCTGTAAAGTTATGAATTAGTTTCTTCCAAGTGAGATCCAGGTCTCACCTCCGTTCCTCCCTTCTACATGTCATCACATTTGTGTACTTTTTTTTCTTTTATGCAGGGCAGGTTTGGCAACACAGCCTATCTGGAGGCGCAGTTTGACATTTCTGTGGATGCCAAGGCCAGGGGAACTTTAGGCTAGTTTTTCCTCACCACCTCACTAGCACCTTAGCCAAAGGTCTCGAAGCCATTTTTCTTCCGGCTTTTATTCTCTTTAATTACCGTTATTGGTACTATAAGCCTCAGAAAGCTTTTCTCTTGCCAAGTTCCACTGCCGTATTTATGAGGCATGCAAAGGTTTCTAACCGGTGATATTTGTGCTGTCCTTGTTTGAGTCCCTTAGTTTTAAACAGGCTTTTGTTTTACTACAGCTCCCCTCAATGCGCATTGCAGGCAACCCCTCCCCAGGCACACAGCTTTCTGCTAGCAAGTTCAAGTTCTGCTGCTTTTAGCCACTGTGGTGTGCATGCGTCTTCCCATGCTCCGTTCCACTGGTGGGATCCTTCACCCGGGGGAAGGCATGGGGTGAAATCTACTGTCTGCGGTTGGGGTGCGCCTGCCGCTACTGCGGGCTTCTTTATTTAATTTACTCCAGAGGCAAAAGACCTACCAAGGCTGAAAAGACCATATTCGGCATTACAGTGGATCGTGAGCCAAGTTCAGGCTGGTCTTGTGATGAGTGAGTAGGCAAAAATCCTTATTTCCACAACTTTCTCTCCAAGAACAAAACCTCAGGGAAGGCTGTAGGACAGTTTGTAGCAGCACACAAGGCTCTGCAGGGCTGAGCCTTTGGCTCAGCTGCTCTTTATGTCTTTGCAGACCAAGTGACAAGCATCCTCTATTTCTTGTTGGTGATCCAAGCAAAAAATGTACATGCACAAAATAATCCCAGCCCTAAAGCCCTAAATGGTGTCCCAGGAGGAGGAAGCCTATCGCCCAGCATGAGGGCTCTGAGCAGTTTCAGCATCAAGGCTCTCAGGCCGTGAGGTTTCAGAAACCAAGAGGAGCTGGACCCAGACTACACTTCTGCTTATTTCACAGGCATGGGCTGTACCCACAGACATTTTACTGTACTGAATCAGCTTAAAAGCCACCTCTTGGGCTGACACCCCTTTTCTGGTTCCCTTCTTCCCATTCCTGAAGGAGCTGTAGGGTGCAAAGCCCAGCCCTGCTCAGGCAGTCGCCGCACTCGATGTCCCCCAGTAGCCACTGCATGTGGACGTCTCTGCTGGTCCTTCTCTGGGCACCGCTGCAGGATAAGGCCACGGAGCGAGCCATGCCCAGCACATTTCAAACCAGAAAGCAGGATCAACTGATACATTTATTTGGAAAAAGAAGAAAGATGAGGACATTTCTGCTAATAGTAATCCACACGGGCAGCAGCTCTGAGCTGCCTTTCTACCACTAATCATATGTCCCCTAAAATCCTGGGCAGGCAAGACCCCAGTTCTGGGGTCATGCTGCTTGTCAACATGCATTTTCAGCTTTATTTCTCTGGGCTGATCCAAGAGCACAGAGGATGGAGGGGAGCAGATGGGCTATTACGTCATGTCCCTTTCTCCTTTGCCATCAACTTTGCAAAGAAAGAGTGGGCAGCAAATAAACACCGAGGGCTGGTGGGGAGGGGAAGCCATTCGCTCCACACCATCGTGATCTGACTTGCGTTGAAATCCTCCAAGAGATTGCCAGGAATTAGTTCCAGTGCTAGTGAGTCTTCAGTGACCCTTTGGGAAGAGAACTGAGCTGAGGAGCCAAGTCCACCACAAAGCACCAGCTTTCTGCAAATTAAATTCCAGCTGTAAACAGATGTTCTCCCCAGCATCCCTGACAAACCCTATTGTACGCATCGGGCAGCACCAGCACACCGTGCGGTTATAAGCTCTTTTCTGAAAGAAGCTGTAGGGTATTGCCTTGGATCAGGAAGAATTAGTTCAGCAAGTTCCTTGAGCCAGAAATATCAGATTCCCCTTCATACTGATTATACATTCCTGGTTCGGACCAGGAGTTACTGATCAGATTGCTACACTCAGCACTGCAAAGAAGGTTTAATAGTGCCAGGACAGCTTCCAGTGAACCATTTGTCCCTATCCCACCCACCAGCACTGAACTGGGTTCTTCTCTTGGCTATTCTAGCAGAGGGGTGATTGTCCACAGCTTAAAGAGTGGGGTCTCCTCAGGTGGGCAGGGGCAATGCTGACATCTGCTCTATTTTTTCCTCACTGAAGCAGACAGCTCCCCTGCTTTGAGGCAGGACCTGGGGGGAAATACCAGTGCTTCCTTCCAAGGCAAATGGCAGGATTCGAGTGAGCTTCACTCAAGCACCCTCTGCAAATGGCAGCCCAAGTCTGGGCACACCGCAGGCACACACCAACTTAATTTCTGTTTCCTCTCAGTTGGCCTGGAAGGGGAGGCTGATAATGAAAAGTGCCCATTAATGCTTGTGGTAAAGGTGTTAGCTCTGAAACGTAAAATTCTTCCAAAGCCACAGAGACCCAGCCCTTGGCCTCTGTTGTGGGTTACCATAATACTGGGTTTGAACCAGACATCAGGACGCTGTGTGAAACAATTAGCTGAACTGCCAGCACTTTGGTGCACACGCACGAAATTACAACTATAAACCCAGGGTATCTGAAGCAGTGCTTAGCACCTAAATCTGGTTGCACGTATGCTAGGAGCGGTCAGAAATAAAGTGCTGATATGCAGAAGGCAAGGAGATCCAATTTCACGTGGAGGACCACCAGCAAAGCTGCTTAGATGGTTGTTTCCAGCTCTTACAGGAAAGAAAGGGGCAGCAGGTTCTAGCTGAATGCTAAACAGAGTAGCAAGTAGCAGAGTGATAAAAGTAGCATCCCCATAACTGTAAAAGGTTCTTCTAAAGGTCAGGTCTGCATGTACTCTCCTAGCTCTGTGAACAGCTATTCCTTTCATCCCCAAGTTGAGCTTTTGACCAGGACAGGCTGAAATAAACGGGGCTAAAGCTGTCCCATCCGTTATTGCTGGGAATGGCTTGTCTCCAAGAGCAGGCTCTGCCTCTGCAGATACGACACACAGCGTGGCAGGGAGCAACCCAAGAGGGCAGATGGCTCACGTGGACCATCCTCAGCACCAAGCCTTCATCCCCGGGCTTCAAAATGCCGCAGTGCCCCTCTGCGGAGAGGGAGCGATGCCCTGAGCACACACCTCCTGGGCGACCTCCCTGCAAAGCATGGGCAGAAGCCAGGGGTGTTCTGTTCAGTATACACTGCCCAAGGCTATTTATCTGGAGCTAGGCTTCCTTTTCCACCTCCTAGGGTGAGATGTCAGCAAAGAAACCCTGGCAATCCTGCCTCGTCGTTTTCTCGCTCTCACCAAGTCAAAACAGAAGGGCCCCACAGCCCTGATGGCACAGACAGACAGACTGACAGAGCCGCTCTGCACAGGGGGGGCAGGTGGGGCTCTGATGGTTTTGCCAGCCGAGTTCCTGGGGGTAACACAACCCTGCTCATCCCATGTTTTTACTGATGTCCTTCTGTTGGCAACAAGGCGCTTTAATTGGCGAGTAAGAAACAAAGTTAAAATCAAAGCAGTTTATTAAATGCCAAACCAAGTCAGTGTGTCTCGCAGAAATGCCCCCAGGGCACCGAGACAGGAGCGCCGCGACTCTCCGGGCGTTCATTCAGGAGCAGGACTCCTCCAGCAAACAGAGAGCAGTGCCAAAGGAGAAGGAGGCGGTTCCCCCGGCTCTGCACGTTGCCATCATCTCTGAAGGAGCCATCCTGCCTTCTTCACACATCAGTCCAGGGATGCAGGAGCCAGCCAGGCCCTGAGATACCTGTCTCAGCAAAGCCTTTCCTATGTCCATGTGTAGGTGGAGGAAGGCAGATACATTTGCAGGCTATGCCAAACCTCAGCAGCCTACACAGTGAGGTCCTGCTGCTACCACAATCTCCAAACTTTAAAAATGTTGTCAACAACCCGTTAGTCTATGCCCAGAAGAAAACATAAACTGAAAGACTTAATTCTTGTTTGTGGAACTAGAGAAACTAATCTTTGCTGTCCTGGGAAACAGCCATCCAGGGTTTGAGGCAGGAAGACCTTACAGTGCTCTGGTTTCTGGTTAGAGAGTCAATCCTATAATACTCTTCTGCATCACCAGGTTTCAAGAAGCAACTTTTTGTTGGGCTATCCAGCTGTCCTATTTATAACCGGCTTATATATTATAAAAGTGTATAATTCACAGTGCTTTCTAATTAGATGTTGTAACTACAATCCTATTTTACGCCACTCTAATTTGCTCCATCACAGTATTTTAAAGTTTTGTATTAACTATATCATGCAGGGAGAACTCGTCAAGAGTTTGAAGCCAGCAATTATGTGCTGCTTTGATTTGTACATAAAGCTGATGTGAGTTCACATGGCAACATCCCATCATGACGTCTGAAAACCTAGGATTAAAAGACACTGTTAAAGCTTTGTCCAAAGTCAGGGGTCACTTAGTCCAAAGCATGGCAGCTCAGAGCAAGCTTGCCAGGCTAGAAAAGATTTTGCAATCCCAGTCACTTCTGACCTTTCCAAAAGGACTGAATTTTCAAGAGTCCATATTTGGTAGATCTCCAGAGCAATCTGCATCTAGGTTTGTGGCTGACATTCAAATCTCTAAAATTGGAAATGGGCCTTCACCACTTGAACTTGAAGATTATTCATTATAGAGGGAAAGATCTTGGGAGTGACTGGACTAGTGTGGTTAAGCAAATGTGTGGATTAGCAAAGGGCAGGATTAGACACTACCCGTTAGCACACTGGCATGTGCGACAGCAGAAGAGGTGTGGGCTGATTCTGTATGTTATTATAAGTGAGTATGCGCATACAACTGCTCACCTTGCTTGTGCAGATCAGATAGCCACTTCGACTAATTAAGAGACTCCTTTGTAGGTGTGAACAGCAAAGATTTGTTAAATGCACTAGCAAAGTTAGCCATGGAATGTTTTCCCATGCATGTTTTAACCTTGGACCTCTGGTATGCTCTTTGCAAGTGTTTATTAGGAAAAAAAAAAAAAAAGAAAAAACCAAACACGTATCCCTGGTGTTCATAGAGTGAAGAAACACAGTAAGACTGTAGAGTCCCTGTAATACTTTCAGGGAGCTGTTCACAGCTATCTGTTTAGCCTAAGAGCTTCAATTTGGGAAAAGCAACAGTTTCTAAAAGTGCTCAATATCTGCCTTTGCCTCCACCTCTGTCTTAAAGACTGAAGCCCCTGAGGTCCTGCAGATGTGTGTTAACAGAGCAGAACTGGTCTTGCCAAGCTCCTAGATTAAAGACAGTAGCCACCCTGGGTTAGCGCCTTCCTTAGCTGAGCTCTTGGAAGGAAATAGGGAGAAGTTGCCAGGGGATGGTCTCTCCCTCTCCCCACTCTTCCCCCAGCCCTCCCTGCTCCAGCCACGCCAGGCACAAGCATCCTCACGCAGAGGGCACATCCTCAGCCCGTCCACATCCAGCTCCGTTGAAGTCAATCTGGCCCCAAGGCTTGTTTTGCTATTTTACAACAGAACAAATAGAGCAACATTTCATAACGTCCTAATGAGGCACACTGAAGAATGCCCAAGAGACAGAGACAATATCAGTGTTCCTTGGCACAGAGAGAAAATCAAAGGCATTTGTTTGTTATCTGAACTGTCGATCTCTGTTCCTTTCAGTGGTGGGCAGACATTTTTATAGTGTAGGTTCCTGGAAATACTCAGATGTCACTGTTAGTGCGTTCTAAGAGCATTATTTATTTTCAGATGTACCTATAAAAACTTAGACTGAAGAAAGGAAATATTTAAAACCATTATGGGTTTATTAAGCTTTAAGTAGCACTTTGCACTCTGTATGGCCCCAAAAGCCCTAACACATGTGGACCCATTCTTCTTCCACTTGGATGGGAATTACATCATTGACTTGAGAAAGCCCTAGTAAGAGAGGATTTAGCCCACTAAATTGCCCAGGGTGGAGCCCAGCAGCACCCCAGCAAGGATCAAATGGAAAAGACACCAGCTACATCTGGCCAGGGCATTAAGAGAATGCGGTCTGTCCTGTAAGAGTGAGCATTTGAGAGAAACCGGTCTTGATCTCTGCTTAGTATGTCAGAATTAAAACCAGTGCCATGAAGAGGCATGGCTACAGTCGTGCACATCCCACTGCATTACAGTGCAACACAGCTCAGGAGCATGGGATCTGCCAGTGTCCCAGTATCAGCCCCTTCCCGGGGGCCAGCAGGGTCCAAGTCCGACAGCCGAGGCCAGCTCTCCATCGCTGTAACCACCCTCTTGCCAGCAGAGAAGGCAGTGGTACCTCTGCGTCGTGACAGCTGCTAAAGTCTCACCTACGATCCTGATGGTGCCTTTAGAGAACATGCTGTTCATTTTGTCAAGCTGCTTTTTTTAAAGTTTCGACACTTGTTAAACACCTTCCACTTCTCTAGCCTCAGTAACCTGAAGACATATCCTGAAGGCAAAAATATCAATATCAAAATACCTTTGGAGAGTCTGGCTCAGGCTCATGCTGGGACAGGGACTAGGGCTAGAACTGGATGTATTTGCTAGGAGGAGCTGACAGCAGGTGACCTCGGATGAATCACTTCAGGTTTGGGCTCGGAAGGCTCTTGAGACCTGCCCTGCAAGAAAGCGGCAGAGACAGAGTGGGCTCCGTCTCCTTGCCCACACCGGCGAAGGGGTGTTTGCCAGCCCGGTGTAGCTGCAGTTACAGGTGGTAATGGGAGAGTTTGCTGCTGTGCAAATCTCAGAGGAAATGTGCTGCAGGGTGTGCACATCTAGGTAGGCTGATCAGAGGAAAGAGTCAAAGCCCAGGGAAGGTGAGCTGGGCTGACCTGTTCTTCAGAACAGCTAAAAATGTCCTCTTTAGACCTCGGAACAGTAAAGGCTGCTGTATTATTAAGAAGCCAGGCAATTAGAATCCCATTAAAGGAAGTACATACCCTGCAAAAAGCATTTCCAAAGGAAGCAATGCTGTTCTGCTATGGTTGACCCTGACAGAGATTTCTCCATTCTCAGTTGGATCTGGGAAGCAAGTATGTTAATAAACTCACTGCCAAGCAATTTAATGTTATTCTCTACACTCTACTCACTCTGGAAGCCCAGTTGAGCATAAGAGAACAAGGATTTTTTGCTTATTTAATAACATTTTTTCTGAATGTCACTATTTAAAAAACCCAGCAGATGTAATAGCCCCTCACCCCCCCCACACCAAAGCCAAAATTATCTCAACTAGGTCAGATATGTTCATTGTGGTTTCTCCAGTTAAAAAGCTATCATCCATCAGGATTGTAATCATCCACCCATCAGGACCGTATCAGCCACCCAGCTTGTAAAAACGAACACTCTTATGTTATTTTTGAGGACACACAGGCTGTTCCACAAGATCAGCTCGTGCCCACTATTACAGAATGCCTCTGCAAGAGATTGAAAAAAGGAGGAGAGTGGTTAAAAAAAGCAATTCAGACATTAACAATGTCATGGCAACAGCAAATTAGAGCCTCAAAAGCAGAGCTCAGCTCAGTTAAGGTTTAGGGAGTCACTGCACTGCAGGACTGAATGAAATATTCAGCACATAAAAGAGATCCCTAAATGTTTTTGCATTTGTGATAATGACGCCAAGCCAACTGCTATTTATGTATATTTGTGCTTAACTATGGATTTTTTTTTTTTTTTCCCTGCAAAATATTTTAAAATAGTATACTTGTCAGGTAAACATGGGTCTATTTGGATTCTTGGGGAACTTTGGCATTTGCAAGCGTAATCATAAACATCAACTTCTGCTCATGCGGAAAGCTACTGTTGTAGCAAAAATTGATAGACAGAGAAATTGAGCATTTTGGGACAAGTTGCCCAGCAAGAGATTTTGTATGTTGAGATGATGTAACATCAGATGACAACCTCACCCGTAACCAATAGACAATAAAGCCCCTTTGCTATTTCTTTCCCCTCACTGCCCTATAGCTTCTCTTCTAGGTTTCTCAGGCTTTTTCTTCCCAGTGAGGTCAATCACGTCAAGCTGTCCAAGCATCCAGTGACCATTCCCACCTCCCATAAGCTTTGCTTGCCTGATCTTTACTTCAAGCTTCATTCTAGTGCCAAGTCTCTTGACTCTATTAGCTATCCATGGCTGATACCAGGAATGGGATGGGATCAGGGGGGAAAAAAAAACAAAACAAAACAAAACTGCATTGCGAAAAATATCCTCTAGTTTTAATTTGGGCTTATTCCAGGCTGGCAGGGAGAGAAAAACTCCAGCAGAGTATGTTCCGTACACTAAAGAAGACTCAGATGTGAGAGAGTACTCAATTTTTATTTGTCTTGTGTTTGTATCCTCCTTTCCTCCTTTCTGCCTTTTGTCCTCCACACCTCTCAAATTTTACCTTTTCCCTTAGCCTTTGCTGTACTAGCTTGGGAACTTGAAACAGCTTGGGGCTTTCTGTCCATGGAAGTGGTCTCTCACAGAGCACTCCATGCTGGTGGTCTACAGGGTCACTGTTAACTTTTTCAAACTCATCTGCCTGATACTGGATGGGAAAGTGTCTGAGAATCTGAGGCTGTTGGGGTATTTGCCCATTCGGTTGCCACATCCTGAGGTTCTCCTGCCTTTGAAGATGCCGGGTGTCTTTTAGCTAAATCTCTACTTCCCACTACTTTAAACTCTTTCAAGTCATTTCTCACAATGCTGGAATCTTCTGGTTTTGAACTTGGCCTTAAAGTGAAGTTTTGTATAGTGCTTACACATGCACCCCCTGAGTCATAGAGGTCAGGTCAGTTTGGAGCTGTGAACTTTCCCAGTATGTTTCAGACCAAGTTCTGCCTCCCAGTGACTCAGTACGAGCAAGTCTTGAAGCCTCGCACCATTGATGCACAGGCATTAGAGAAAGAGCAACCTAGAAGACTGTAAAAGTTACAAGCTTTTATGGTTTGCCAGCTAGGAACTCCTGATACCTGGATCCAAACCCATTATCCTCTGTACCGCTGGAGGGACTGGGAAGGACTTAGGTTTTGAGTCAGTCAGTATCAGAGCTGCCCCTAAGTGAGGGTGGAAGCTTTTAGTAGTTTGTGCTATTAAGCTTAAGTGAGATAAAGAGGGCTTTCAGAGTGTAATAACACCTTAAGTTAAGGCACAGTAGAGTTCAAAGCCTGCTGTTTCTTGCATACTCCCTGTAGCACTTACCACTGGCACTCTTGGGCAAGATCACAGGGTTGTCTGATGGAGATTTTTTGGCTGGATCTGGCCAGTGGGTTGCTGAACAGCCATAGGGTGGCAAGACATCTTCACATTTCCAGAAGGTGAGCAGAGAAATTGCACATACACAGAGCAAGATCTGAATAGTATAAGTAAGAGGAAAAACTAGCTGCAAAAAGAAATAAAAGGTGTTCAGAAATCAAAGTTGATGGGATTCCCAAGGGTACAGCCTCCAGTTTACAGTACAGTTTGCCACTTTCCTCTTCTTTAGGAACTTTAAAAAAAGCAATACCAGGGATTAGATTTCACACTTCTTGGATTTCCCTCTCCTCCCCGTCTGAGCTCCCGACTGCTCTCAGTTACAGGAACCCTGAAACCAGAAGTACCTCCTACATTGCTGCAACACCCAAGCGGTTGAGCCAGAGCCCAGAAAAGCCTTTATTGTGAAGGTGATGGAGCTTATTTCTCTCCCCAAAAAAGCATCCTAGGCTTAGTTTCTGAGTCTCAAAGCCATGAGCCAGGTCCCACTCTGCTTTGGGAGAGAACACAAAGCTGCGTCCAGACCAACAGCTGACTGGGGAAGAGCAGTCAGGTTGCAAGAAGAATTGACTGGGGCCAGATAGCCTTACAAAATGGGCATTTTTTCCTCTTCAGATTTCGAGAGGTGAGTATTTTGGAGGATCTAATGCATGCAGCTAGAGTCTAAACGGGTTAGACAAGAAGGATGGTAGTGAAGACATCAGCAGTATCCCTCCAACTTTCAACTTGGTTGCCTACCAACAGCTCCGTCTTAAAGAGTAACTCTGCTGTCAGGAGCTTCAGAGTCCCTCTGTACTCTGCTGATCTCCTAATATTGCTTGTCAGAAGCCCCTTAAATCAGAGTACAGATTTTCTAACAGAACTTCTAATTGTTACATTTGAACACGACGTGTTCTTTTGAGCACACGGAGCCCTTGAGTTATCTGAGACACCAAGAGAGGGGTGCCCCCTGAGCTCTCCAACAGCCTGCACTCCTCAACACCCCAGAGCAAAGGCCTTCCTGGTGCACCAGTCTCCATTTATCTGGCTCTGCTAACCGTCATTAGCAGATGAGTAGGACTGGCTGTGTAATCACCTGATGAAGAGCTCCCTGATAAGGCTGGGCCCAAAATATTTGACCGAGCATCTTTAGGCTGAGACTGGCTGTAGCAATTACCGGTTGTGGGCACACGGGCTGCTGCGCAGTCCACCTGACTGCGATGTGCACTTACCCACAGACTTGATTCCTAAATCACACACCTCTCTGTCCAACTTGCTTGTGCTGGTACAGGAAACATCTGCTGTTTTTGTTAACACATGTTTATCTGCCTTTCCCATTGCTATACCTTCCATCAAACCCGCAGGGTTCTGGAAAGTGGGTTTGGTGCTTTCTTTTTGTGTGAGGTGTGTATTTGCATGAGGCACGGGCAGACTTTGTTCCCGGGTCTGTGTGCCCTGTGGAGATGCACCCAGTAGTGCTCCCTTGTGTATGTGCTAACTGGTAACTTAGGGGTTTATCAGGCTCCCCAGGAATGTATGAGGAATGAATGCAACTTAGGCCATCACAGCGGTATGTTCCCCTGACATTTTCTTGGAAAAGCATGGTTGCTGTGTGAACTGCATGGGGGAAAAGCTGGCTCTGGGTACAGATACATCCCTGGTGCTGCCCGGGGTGCGATGTTACACATATCACTCTGGAAAGTAATGTGCTGTTGGGAGCACCCTTTCCCTCCACCACTTCATCATCGCCTCCAAACCGCCTACATCTCCGTAGCTTTCACCTACTTTTCAAAACTTCTTCTCAGGCTAGATTTCCATCAGCGCTTTCAAGAAGAAGGGGCTGCCAACCTTGCTGTCACCCTGTGTATGTCTCAGCTACACAACCATCCCTTCCCTCCCACCACACCTGGTGGGACCCAAGCAGTCCAAGAGCTCTCCTGGCCCTACAGGTTGGCTCTCGCCCTTTGAGGATGCTGTGGACTGTTAAACCACCATAGAGCCCCTTCACTTTGCCCATCTCACACTTGGAGATGTAGATGGAGAAAGCATGAGGAAAGGGGAACATATTTTGTTTCCAGTGACATGCTAGGTAGCATCACCGATGTGATGCTGAAGGATGAAGCTGGGGATTGCTTCCTGTCCCCACAGCAAAACCACGTGGGTGCTACGCTTGGTTCTTTACCATCAGGGCAGGAATGCCTGAGACACTTGTTGCTACTTAAATGCATGCTATCAGCAAAAGCTGCCCGATGGGTCACTTCGCACAGAATTTCTGGCCATTTTAGCAGAAGGAGCTGTTAATAAGTAATTATCTACAGATTTATGGGTCTGCAGGTGAATGCATCCACAATTCTGTAACCCGTTAACCTTGATGTAGTGGCTGTGTGTAGGGTGGAAATGACCACCAAGGCCAGCAGTGGCAAGTGGCACTTGCAGCTGGAGGTAGCTGGTCTCTTGGTCTTCTGCCACTGTTCAAGGATAAACTTTCCTTCGTCTTGCTGTCTGACACGAATACGCTCTGAATGATGGGCAGGAAGCTGATATTTTTGGACATTTTAATCATCAAAACAAATCAGAGGCATTTTTTTTCTTGCACGTCCAAGTGAATTAATTTAAAAGCAACTCCCCTTCCCCTAAATGGAAGGAGCTGAGCTAATGCCAGCACGCTCATTCTATCCAATTTTATTTATTTCCCTGGAAGTAATTTTCTATCTAAAAATGCAGCTTTCTCAAAATCCCACAATTTTCAGGGAAAGTGTTTTTTCTGGAATATTTGACAGTGAAAAGCTGAACAGAACAGCCTGAATATCTTAATTTTTTGCTACATAGCAATAGCAACGCTTAGCTGATAAGTGGAAGTGAGAGGAAAATTAAAATGAAAGGAAAAAATTAAAAGGATATTTTGTCATTGATGTAAACATTTGATACTGCTTAAACGAGAGAACTTAATACTATCTAAACGTGTCAAGGAGAGAACCACCTGCCAAAATCTGTTGGCAGATTTGTTTTGCAAAAACCAATGTAACTTCTTGTCATGGCACAGAGGAGAAACCCCAGCATCCAGCTGGCTCTGACGGACATGGGATTGGCAAAGCCGAATAGACAGCTAGTGTCAAAAAAGAAAAAAAAGAAGCCTGAATTAGCATGAACATCATCTCTCCCTCCGCACCTAAACTGATGAGAGCGATGAGTGATCACCTTCTTTGCAAGTGTTGACTACAGTTCCTTGCCGAGGCTGGTGGCACCTTAGCCCGGCACCCACGTAGGCAGTGTGAAAACAGCCCCTGCTCCCCTCCTCTGCAGGGGCGAGTCCTGGACACAGTATATGGTTGGCGCTGCTTGTTTCTCCCAGGAAAGCAGATCCTTCATCTGGCACCTGAGCCTCTCGGGGAGGGCTGCAGGCATGCTTCCTACCAAGCATCTGTCTCCTCGTCCTGCGGATGGGCACGCTCCAACCCGCATCTCACACACTCCTGTTGCCTTGACTGGCTGGGAGAAAGTATCACACAGATAGAGGAGGAGCGGGCTCATGGTCCCTCATTCTCCTCTCTTGTATTTTATCATGAACAGAAGCGATTTCACCAAAGCCACTGGAGGTGCAAACTATGTGAGAGAAGAAACAGGACCCCTCCATCTATATACATTTCAGGGTTGGAGATGTTCACCTTCAGCTAGAGAGATGGGCAACAAGAGGGGAAGGTGGAGAGTGTCAGTGAAGAGACAAGAAACATACTTGGGAGGAAAGAGAGAATAATTAAACAAGGACTGAAAGCAGGCATTTATTGTACTTCTGGAAACACTTCTGAGATTGAAAGCATCTAAAGTAGGGGAAAAACTGAGTGTTGCTGTCACGGTCCCAGGAGAGAGGGGCACAGTTCTCAGTATGTAAACTTCAGAGAAATGCAGTCATCTGTTATGGCTATGAGGCCTCTATTTTATTTTATTTTTAATTAAAAGGCTGTTTTGAATTTTTCCCACTAGCTGTTTCCTTTCACTCTCTGATCTAGTCAGAAATCAACTTCTAAGAAGGACTGGACCTGGAGAATAACTCAATGGGAAAACACTAATGAAGCTCTGAAATGAAGCTCTGTCGGAGACATGGGACAAATACAGCACACAGGGACTTCAGCGCAGCGGTGACGCACCCGGTGGGGCACGAGGCATCTCTGCAGTGGGCAGGTTATTCTCCACTCTCTGCTTGGGTACTTGGAAGATACCCTGAGTGTGTCTTCCAGGAGGGAAACGCCTGGCATTTCTCTTCTGCACGAAATGCTGTCTGGTCCGTGGGGCCCGCTGGGAGCAGCGTGCCGATGCTGAGACGTCAGTAGCTTTCCACTTCAGCTCCATGAGCACAATTCCTGTGCATAGCTGTCTGAGCATCTTTACTCTCTGAAGATCTGTGTGATTTCAGCCACTTTCTTTGATGATATAAATAATATGGCCTATTCTTAGCTCTACAGCAGTATATTCAAATCTTTATCTAAATTCTGCAGAATTTTCCATTTCAGATGTTTGGGCTTCCAGAGGCAGACTGCTGCTTATCCCATGCATGGCATTATTCCTTTGATACATGATCTGAAAATTCAATTATCAGACCAATTACTGATTTTTCTGAAATTTACAAGGGAAACATTAAAGTTTGATTCAGTGAGAATTCCCACTAGACTGATCAGCAATGATACCAAAATGAAATTGTGCTTTGCCATGTTGCAACACATGAGGAGTACCTGACTGAAAGCCTGTTGCCAAAAATCAAAACTCTGAACACTGAGCAGTGAAAGACATATTTCACTCATCGTAAAAATGAATATGTGCTGCTCCAATGCCAGAGTGTGGCCAGGCCAGGTGGTGTCAAAGGTTCCTTTCCAGTGGCAGCACTGGGAGCGAGCGCTTCACATTAATTATAGATGCAGCTGAACTTTAGTGGAAACAAGATGGGGTCCTAACCTTTGGTGTTACAAGGTGCTGAACAGCATCAAGTGGAGGAACAGAGCAACAGGAAAATAACCCCTTCTTATCTGGAGCTGGATCAACTGCAAAATGATGTGTCGTTGTCGTCCTGTGGAAAGCTAAGAGACCTGGGCTGCTCCAGGCATCAGTCTTAGGTGCCTTGCACCAGAACTAGGACAACAATGTCCATTGTGGGCATCTCCGAAATGCAAAGTGAGGGTTACTGGTTGTGAGGCACATGCACCGACCAGACACTTTTATAAAGGTTTATCCCTTATAGCTAACTGTAGTAGGAACCCAACTCATTATGGGCAGATAAACATCTGCCTAATTATGCCCTCCCAAAGATCAGACTGACATCTTAAAGTACAACACTTGCGCAGGCAGTTGATTTGCTTCTGCAATTTGCAGGTGTAAAAAAAAAGCAAATTCATTTTAAGCATTTGCTCGGGGAACAGATGAATCAGTAAAGAGCAAAGGACAGAGATACAGATATATACAGTTGCATCATCAATTAAATGACTGAAAACAGCTTAGAAACTCAGAGCCCTGTCAGCTGCTGGTTTACAAGCTTAGTAAGAAGGTGCAGTGCCTGTGCAAGGTCTCGCTTTGGACTTTGTGCCCTCTCTGAGCCCTTGCAGTACGCAGAACTAGGTTTCTTAAAAAGGTTGAAGATGAGGATTTGGGTGCTTTGATATTTTGATGTCACAAAACTGTTTAGAGAAAGTAGGGAATTTACTAAAGGGGGTTTGAAATGTTTGAATTTGTTAAGAGACATTAGAATCGGGGAACAGACATCCTTCAGCATCCGTGGAGCTCTTTCCATTTGCACTGTGGCAATCGGTGTCTGGGCACAGGAGCTACCATTCCCCCAATTTTCCCCACACCCACAAGATCGCTCCGTCATCTGGCATGACACCGAGGAGTAAGGAAAAGCACAGAAGTGCCTTTTAACCTTCAGCCTTCATCAAATCAGAATTCCCTGACATGGCGCACTAATGCATAATGCATAAGCACTTAGTGCGCTCCCGCCTCTTCCTCGCGTGGAGGGGTTAATGAGTGAAACAAATTGTGTCGTGGCGGGGCCGGATTCCTTTGGAAAGCTCCTCTCCCCTTTCAGAGCCTCTGGATTCATCTTTCTTAAATAAACACACTTCAGAAATCTTTTGGAGTGTAAATAAGTCAGGGCAGCAGCAAGAAAGCAATTGCCAGTGAATAATTTGTAGAGCTGCTTGCAGCTGGCCCGTCCTCCTGGGGCCAGGCCTGCTGGTTGGCAATGCCCTGTTTATACCTTGATGATCTTGGTGCATAAGCTCCTTCGTTTAAAGAGGTTTCCATGATCCCCACTCATTTTTTTCCTCCACCTCCCTCCCCTTTTTTGAGCTGTAATAGCCAAGATACTGTTGACTGCGAGTACTTCAAACAATAACCTTCTGAATGATTTAGCAACGCAGCTCCTTCAATAACAGGTTCCTCTTGGATGAAATACATTCATATTTATGTAGGACAGAGGTTTTGGAATGCTATTAAATTTACATGGCGAGTTGGCAGAGCAGCCATCTTCATCTGATACAGAGCAAGGGAAAAACAGCCTTTTCATAGCAGCAGGGAGATATTTATGAACGCAGAAAAATCCTGTCAGTGTTCATTACCCCAACTGGGGGATGAGGACAGTTAACATTAAAATAGAAAAAGCTTACGAATTATGAGTCCATCGGGCTGGCCTGGTGGGGTGTGGTAGAGAGTTTGGTGGTGTAGGTTATATACGGGGTTTTTTCACTTTGTTTGACAAGCCAGTATTGTTGAAGGGGGTTTTGTACAGCTTCTCACAGAAATGAAGAAGGAAGAAGAGGGAAAAAACTCACTGAGGTGTAGTGAGTTGGGTAGAGGTATCATATCACACAAACTGGTTTGGGGATGGATGGACAGATGAAAGTAGCATGACTAAGGGTGAGGAGAGGGAAATTAGCACTCCCATGGAGGAAGCAAAGCTCGGTCCAGCACACAGAAGTCGGGCAGAGAAGGGGACCAGGACCTGGCACCACAGCCCAGAAGGGTGCTCGCTGCAGAACGCGGTGCCTCAGGAGTTTGTTATCACTAACCCAGCAATGTGTAGAGCTTGCAGATGGATTTTGAAGACAAGACTCACCAGACCCATGACAGCAAGCATAAATCAGGTTGACACAACATTGCCCGCTGTCGATCATGACCCCTTCAGCTGAGACTCTAGAAGAAGGAGACAGACTCATCTCTCAGGGCTTCAGCGGAGCATTAGCTACAGATGCAGCCAGACAATTCCTAGTCCAGCCAAAGAAGAGCTTTGCATGAAGCTAAAGAATGAGCCAGAACACAGGCAGCATGGGGCCCTGCTGGAGTGCAGGGATGATGGGCTGTGAGGGAGGGGAATGTGGGCCCACAAGCGGCACATCCCCGCTTTACCTCCTGTGTCGGGGCTGGGAGCAGAGCTGCTGGAAAGCTCTCGTGCCACCTCTGCATCCCAGCAGGGCACAATCATCAAAGACACGGCACCTGGGCAATGCAGAGGAGTTTGATATCAGGTAACCACGAGAGTGAGTTCAGCACGAGCAGCCAAAGGTGCAGCAGGAGCGATACGGCACCAACGCAGTCGCTGACAACGACCAGCCCCACGTGTATTCGCCGTGTCTGGGGCTGGGGGAGTGCTGTGCTGGGCTGTGCTCTCCCACCCCACAGCACCATTCCCTGGCTCGCTGGCAGGCTGCTGCACCAGCTACACCACCAGCCCCGTGTCTTTTGAAACGGTGGTGCCTAAGGCTGCCCTCTCCTCCAGCAACTCGAGCCAAGCGGGGACAGATCGCTCGGGCAGGCTTTCCAGCGAGGAAGGAGAGCGCCAGAGGAGGGATGCAGAGCCACCGAGCACACAGCATCCTTCCCCACTTTGGGGCTGGCCTACATTTTCCTTCCATGTGAGGGGCCCAGTGTTGGCAGGAGAGATGCAACCCCGAGCAGATGAGCGTCCACTACCTTTGAAGGGCCCGTGGCACTTCTTTGCGAGATCAGAGAGGCATTTACAGCGGCGCCGTGGCCAATCTCCAAAGCGAGCAAGTTACATTTTTGCCTCCTTAAATATTCTTTGTGGTGTCCATGAGCTCTAGAAATGCCAAAAGCACTGGAGCGGTTCCAGCTGAAACAGATAACTTGGTGTTATTCATTTGGCAAAGCAACATTTTCACCTCTGTCTTAAACTGTTGGGCATGGTGACGGAGCTGTTCAGTAGCCCCTGTGTTTAACCCCCACGGTGGCTGCCTCCTGGCCGTTTGCAGTGATGGCTCCGTGGTAAAGAAGCAGTTTGCACAAAGCTGGAAGTACTACGGAAACGTATGATCTCTTTATTAAACTCACTAGGCTGTAGGTGGCAAAAAACTTCAGCAATTCCCAATGGCCTCAAAATGTGGCGGCTGCAGAGGCAAATTAGTCATTTTATGCTCTAAATACTTAATGTCAGTGCTAAAAATGAAGAGATGGAAGAATGTCCTGGAGAAGCCGATCAGGATGCAGCCAAAAACAAACCCCCTCCTCATCTGGTGTAAATTGGTGGGGAGCAGCAGCAGAGCCAGCGCAGCAGTGCCGGTTTACACCCTCTGCCCATCTGGTAACATCAGCATCACTGACCGAGCGGCGGTACGGGAGAGCGACCCATAAAAAGCTTGAAAAATTTCTACTGAAAACTAACAGTCTCCTCTCATTTCTGACCAAGGAGAGTTTGAAATGGAGGCAAGAAAGATTACTTCAAACGTGCTGCCCGCTGACAGGCCGAGGGCCATGAAAGGCACAGCGTGGGGCTTTTCTCCTTGGTGTGGGAAATAAGGAGAGGAGAGATAGGAAGCTGGCATTGCAGAAAGGAATTTTTTTTTTAAAAAAAAAAAAAAAAAAAAGGGACTAACGAGTACAGGCCGTGGTGTGCCTTGAGAGGGATCAATGCGGCAGCTTTCCGGCGCGGGCCAACCGAGGGGGCAGTAATGCGGGCCGGGAGCGGCGGAGCCCGCAGCTCTCGCCCGGGGCTGGGCAGAGCAGGGGCCGCTCGGAGCCGACCGGTCCAGCCGGCGGGTATTGTATCCACGGGCTCTGAGCTGGGAATGGAGCCTGGCACCCGGGCTCTTTTACTCGTTTGATTAGCTCCTTTTCCTTTGGCAGCTGAAGGGACGCTTGGCAGCACCAGGGCTTCGCATCTTGTTGAGCTGAATAGGAGGGAGCAGGGTTTTGGCAGGGACAAAAGAACATACCACTGCTCCATCAATGGCCTCATTACTGAACGCTGTGGCTCACAAGGAGCGGCAAAGAGCGGTGGAGAGCTTGCTTCTGGTAGGCAAACACAGGTTGGAAATGTACTTCCAGCTTGACCTCTTACTCTGAAGATACCAGCTCAAAGGGAAGTTGAAAGCTTGACAATTTTTATCTGCAGAGATGTGAGTGCATATTGTCTATCCCTGGGCTGAGGGTCTGGAAGCCAGCCCGTGTGTGTGTGTGTCTGCTGAGAGCGAGCAAGTGAGCTAAGGCATCTGAAGCAGAAGGGTGGCACAGAAAATGAAGGGGCCGGCAGGTTTTCAGGAAGGGCTTGGTGTGCTCTGGACTGCTCAGCACCTGATCATGTTAGGACCAAGGGGAACAGCTGTATTGTCTTCTGTTCATGCTCCTTGAAAAACTGAAACACGAGAAATCAGCCAGCAAATATTCTGAAGAGGTAGCTGATCACCCAGCTGGCTGTGTTTTAACTCTAATTTATTCTATAAATTTATTATAGTATAAATCAATACTATTTATTCATTCAGACATAATGACAAGACTGTCCATGCAGATGCCATTAGTGATCTGAGCAGATACATTTTTAAAGACATCTAGGTGAGAATTCTTAAAAAGGCAATAATAATGTATCCTGCAAAGTCCATTTGCTGTGTTGTTATGTCCAAGTGATGGGATTTTCAGGAACATTCATTGTTCCCTGTTGATAACAATCTGCTGCTGAGCCTGGTGTGAATCAGGTTAGGTCAATAGCAAGTGCTTTGGAAAATCCCAGCCCCGGTATTAATATTATGAACTATTTTGAGAGCGAGTTTTACAGAGGGTGACACAAACTACATGACATATGTCATGTAGAAGTGGGACTGGGTACTTTTAAAATGTCTTTGCAAGTGAAAAGCTGATGTAGTCTGTGGGAATCATTTCATGTAGAAGTGAAGGTCAGCCACCTAAGGATGAAAGTTAGGGCAGTGGAAGGTGATCCAGGAACACTGCAAAGGAGTTTAGGGCAGAAAATTATCAAGTGTGCGACACACTTGGTGGGTACTTGTGAGAAGGAAGAACTGGGGACAAGAGGGTAAAATTGCTGTGCTGGTTTTGATGCAAACATCCAAGTCCTGAGCTTTCCTGGTTTTTAAAATCATGTCTTGTTCCTACTGGTCCATCCCCAAGGCCCAGGAGCTCCCAGTTGACCGGGCTTGCCCCTGGGAAGAGGGAGAGCAGAGCGACACATCGGCCTGGTCACCCCCAAGCTGCCTGCTCGCCCCGGCAGCATCTTCTCACGAGTCTGGGGAGGGTGACAAACCAGCACTGCCTCTCTCATGCCCAGTCAGGCTTGGGCTCAGGTGGGGAGATGTGGTGACAGCAGACAGACCTGCTGTACTTCCCCGCAGGCAGACTTCATGTGGCTGGAGGCAGAGGCAGCCCGTCATCTCTGGGACAGGGTGATGGGGGCCAAATTCCAGCCTTGCTTCGCCAGGGAAATATCAGAGGAATTCCCTGGAGTTAAGCTAAATTAAAACCATTTCAAGGAGGGGGAGTGAGAAGCAAGCCTCATCATCTCAAGACTTGCTCAGATAGAGCTCTTCTTGGCATACCAAGATGAATAATAAATAGCAGTTGTCCATCCGTGCGGATGGATTTGCTCTGCCCATACCAGAGGGTGCAAAAAAAAACATGTGAAGGCAGCATTTCCCTCTCCAAACCTCTTGCTCACATGGTATTGATTGAGAGAAGGTAGGAAAGACATTAAATAAAATGTTTTAACATCAGGCGGGACATCAATGGCTGAGTTGTTCATCATCCCAAAGAGTCTCTGAGGAAAAGGAGAGGGAGAGCATGAGCCTGAGGCTGGCTCCAGCCCAAGGCAGAGACCAACACCAGCACACACCGATGTCCTTCCTCCAGGCTCCTTCCTCCTCCCCTGCCCGTGTCGGGAGCCCACTCCCAGCACAGTGGAGCTCTGTGTCAGTTGTGCTGCCAAGGATCCAGGAGTCAGCTCCGGAGGAGCTCCTGACCCAATGCCCATCACATTCCCGGGGCATCCGTGCCGCCTCCTGGGACACAGCGGAAAAGCTCTGGCAGCTCACTGGGCATCACGATCCCAAGCTTTTAGGTGTTCCCGTGAGACATGAGGGAGAGGAAAGGCAAGAGCAGGGCATCTGCAGGCAGGCATCTCGGCTGGCGCTGGGGAGCCTCTCCCCTCCCAGTCTGATATCAATTCCATAAATGATCTCGGGGGCATTTTACTGCAGCAGCCACTTACGTAAGGGCAACGTGCGTGTTAAATAGCACCACGGCGGAGCCGCAGACCTGCCCGCCTGCCCTTTTCGAGGGAGGGTGCTGTCAGACAGGGGTCGCGGGTGTCACCGGTGGGACGTGGAGGGAAGGAAGGGTCTGTGCTTTGTGCCTGAAGCTTCAAGTCTGCTCTGCGGGCTGCTAGCTCTGAAGGCGGTAAGAGCAAAACCACCCTTGCAGCCAGAGCGAAAAAAAAGATGCTGCAGCTTGGATTGCACACAGATGTTCACGTACTGCACAGCTCTGGAAACCTTAAAAAAATGGGTGAAAACATGTTGCTTTCTTAATGGGAAGAGCCGGAAGGATGTTCCGATGCTCTAGCACCTCCCGCCTCGCTGCCCTGGGGGTGGAGGGGAGGAGGCAGCTCCGGCGGTGGGAACCTGGGGTGGTTAAAATCAATAGCGTGTTGCAGCCCTGGCTGAAAAGCTCCTGGGACCCAGGAAGGCTCTGCCTTGGACAATGGATTATTTTTAACCAGCTCGAATCTTCAAACACTGTAGCTTATAAAAAGGGGAAAAGAAAAGAATAGCTGATTTGTGCAAGCTCCCCTGCTCCCATTAAGTCGGTGGAAGTGGTGCTATGCATTTCAATGGGGGCAGGACTGTGCTTCTCATGAGATAAATTGCACCCTGTCCCTTTGCATGCTCTGTGCAGCTAGTCCTGGCTTGCTCAGCTTTGCTCTTTCCTGGCCCCCCTACGAACACCCCTCCTTCCCTGATACGCTCCCCAGCAGATTTTTTTTGTTGTTGTTGTCATTGAGCTATTCATTTTCCATAGGCTGCCTTCATTCCCGTGGCCTTTTGCAGCTAGGAGACAAGATGTTGCCTTGGAAACAAAGCCCCTCAGATGTTTGGAGTCTCTGGGATTGCTCTGTCTGCTCCCGAGTACTTTTAGGTTATTTTTATTAACCACACAAAGATGCAGCAGGCTTGTAGCCAAGGCAGAAAGTAGCCCTGGGAAGTGGAGTGAAGGCGAGCGTCTTACTGGCATCGCTCACGCCGCTGGGGATTTTTTTTTTTTTTTTTTTTTTTTTTTGCAATGCACCACAGGCTGAACGCCTGCAAGAGAAATGGCATCTCCAGAGAGTGCTGCGCACGCGGGGCTGTTCCTGGGGCTGGGGCTGGCTGCAGGCGGGCAGGGAGAGCCGCTGTAGTGCCAGGGAGAGAGAGGAACACCGGGAGAGAAAAAGCAAAAGTAACAGAGAAAGGAAAGAAAAGGGGAACTAAGAATGGCAGACATTTGGTTTGTTGGAGTTTCTCGCTTTCCAACCCACCGGCCATGCCACGGAGGGACCACTGCGCACACCACTGCTGAATTGTACATTGTGGCTACTTATTTTAGAGGAAATCAGATTTCCAGACCCGTTAGACAACTGAAAATCTCTGCTCCGAGGTTTTATTGGCAGTTCTGCTCTGTGCCGCAGGGCGCGTCGAGGGCAGCGTAAACAGGCCCCCAGCCTGAGCTTTGCTCCTCCTGCCCCAAATCTGCCTGCGGGAGAGGTCTGACCCCTTCGGCAAGGGGGCTTTGGGAGGTGGTGAGATGCTGCACTGTTCCCATTTCCCCTTATCCAGGGGCATCACTGCATGATGCTGCCAAATCCCAGTCCCTCCACGGAGAACATTTCAGAGTAGGCTTTTACTCCTTCTTCTGCAAAGATGTTAAAAAAGAAACAAAACAAAAGCTGATTAAAAGAAGCTCCCTAATCCCCTGCTGGTACTTGAAATCTTTCCAAGCCAGCAAAAGCATTCCAGAGAAAAAGTGAATATACATTATTTTCCAAAAAATAATCAGTACAGTATTAAGCCTGTGCCTTGTTACTTATGTCAACACAGTCCTCTGCTCTGTATAGCCACGAGGGAGGGCTTCCAGCTGCAGCGGCTGCACGACTTGCAGAGCCAGGGAGGCTGGCACAAAGAGAGGGGGAGCAGCAGAGGGGAAGGAAGGAAAGAGCTGAAATAGGACGGGCCTGAGAGACAGCAGGAGAAGACTGGCAACGTCACACCCGCAGAGGTGAACACCACCAGGTCACAGCCGCAGAGAGGTTCGACCACGGTGCTTGAGATGTTGCAGCTATTTCTCTTCCCGACTGCAGACAGGCGCTGGTGCCTTCCCCACCATTTTGTGGGCCTCAAGGTGCTCTGCAGAGGCAGCAAAATGTTTTAGGGGGGGGGTCCACCCTATATTCCCCATATGTATCACTTAGAATTACACACAAGGGAGCAACTTGGCTGTTTCGTGGCATTTTCCATCATAGCTGGGATTCACAGATGCCCAGGCTAGCAGGATGCTCACAGATTTTCTTATCCCTTCTGGTGCATCCTCACCAGAGCGAGGAAGTCTGCCTCATCCTTGCAAATGTCATAAACGCCGGGCACTTTTTTTCCCATTGTTGCTGATTTTCCTTGTCAATACTATGTGATGCCATGGTTACAGAGATGTAGGACTAATCCAGTGACAGCAGTTTATGGGCTTTTTGTTTTTGACAGTCTTTGATGCTGTATTTGTGCCAGAAGAATAAATAATAAATATACACAACAGCATCAAAGATTTTTTCCAGGCCTCCAGCCTATTTCTGCCTCTCCTTGTTAAGCCATCAGAAAGATATTTCCCCACCAGCTGCTTATTTTATGGACTATCCTGTCCTCTAATGCTGCACCTGAGGTCCCATTTATCCATTCTCTCTAAAAAGAGCCATCATTAAAAGAAAGTTACTTTTAATAGCCCCACGAACAGCTTCCCTTGGAATGGCAATGGTCACACCCAACCCACCAGATTCCCCTCCTTCCCCTCCCTCTTCTCTTGCTTTCCCTCTTCTTTCTCCCTCATCCTCTCCCTACCAAAGTGTTGGGGAAGTTTCTTGATGCTCTTGTAAGGAAAATATAGGACAATTTTTCTCTGCAGCAACCTGAAACAATATATAAGCAAATCTGTTAGTCTGAAGTACTTCAGCTCCAGTGAGGAGGAACTTGCTGGGGGTTAGTCCTGATGATCCCTGCTGATCAAAGGAAGAGCTCCTCCAAGCCTATTGCAGGCACCCAAGTCTTGATTTTGCTGGAGATACAGCATCACAGGAGAGATTTATCTACAAATTTGTCTTTCATCCGCTCTAAACTCTGGAACTCCTTTAGGCAGCCACGGACACCTCCACCAGCCACTTCTCAGCCTCAGGCCCGTCAGATGCAGCTTCCACTCGCAGCAGGACCTCAGCCAAATGCTCCTCCACCCCACATCTTCAACATCCTGGTCCTCCCCACAAAGAGGGGGTCACAGGCAGCTGGAAATTAAGAGGGAGGGAAGCTAAACAAAGGTTGTAGTAATAAGAAGTCATGGCCAAAATTTTGCTAACCAGGCACTGAATGAATCCCGTTTCATCCCATCCCTTTCACGGCATTAACATAATGCTTCTTGAGACTGCAGAGGCCTCCAGGGTCACCCTGTGGCTCCATCGCTGGTTCTGTGCAGCCGGAGACCAAAAAGTTATCAAGCCAGTGCAGGCAAAGGCAGTAAGCATATGCATTACTCAGGCAGCTTTCTTGGATATCAGCACTGGGAACTGCTGCCAGTGACAATCCTAAAATGGCCGCAGGTTTGCACACTTCCATTTGCACACTTCCGTCATCTCTTTTTATAGAGATTCCCCAGAAAATATTGATGTGCAATAAGGAAATCTGGGTAAAGCATAGCCCTGCCATTTTTTCAGAGGTCAGGCTTTCCAGCGTAATACTTCCTTAAACAAATACGGGAAACTTGCTTAATTTTACAGAAGAAACTTAGATCCCCAAGTACCCTCACTGTCTGACGCGATGCCCCTTTAGTTAATATTTAGCCAATTATCAGGACAGCTCTTAACCACAGTGCCAGCATGTCCTCGTGCCCTGAATGTGTAGGTGTCAGAATTTACATGCCTCATTTTGGTCCTATGAAGTCCAAATCAAACCTAAGGAAAGCCCCTTCCTCTGCACTCAGCAATCGTCATTTGGTGACATTTGGTGAAAGTGCAGGACTCAAAACCAGCAAATTTGAGGTGGTGAGAATCCAAATTAAACCAGCAAATAAGCGGTGAATGAAGGACTCCTGATAAGAAAGTTCTTGCTGTACTTATTACTAGACCTGAACAGAAATGTTTGATGAATTTGCTAAAAAACAGTCTAAAAGAAACCAAAAACATTTGTAAAATCCAGTCAAAATCTGTAGGTAGCCATGGCCAAGAGGAAATTATGTGAAAATTTGGAGAATTTTTCAAAAGGATTTTGTATTCCTGAAAGGCCAAAGTGGTTTGTTTTCATTCATTTTCCCAACTTTTCATTTGGAAACAAATTTTTTGCTTGAAAATTCACCCTCATTTAAAAATAAGAGTAGACCCCCCCAGATAACTTCAGACAAACCAAAATATTTTGATAGGACTCAAAGCAAGTGCTTTGGCTTGGATGTGAAATGAAATTTTTCAGAGGATTTTGGGTCCACAGAAGAATGCAGGGGAACATCTTTGATCCAAGCCAATTTTTCACACCACCTCATTTTGTGGTTCTGCTGCCAAGTGGAAAATCCAGTGTTATTTGTGTGCAGTGATACCTGCTCTCAGACCAGCAATGCAAGAAGTAATTTTGAGACACCCTGTCGGGCAGAAGGCTTGGGTATGGACACCAAACCCACCGACTGCTGTAGCTGTTCCAGTGGAGAGCAGTAAGACATCCCTACCCAGATATCCCAGTTATGGGTTACGGAGAAGAGGCAACAGGGAGTTGAAATTTTTAGCAGGATTAGGGCGGAGTGGGGGGGGGTGTATTTTTCCTCACCACCTTGTCTTTTAAGTATATATCTTCAACACAGATCACCAAGTAAAATAGGGCCATAAAATGAAGCAAGGCTCTTTTTGATTGAAACACGGTCACTTTCCTCAGGGACAGATGACTGTAACCTACAGACTTAGTCCTTCATTGTACCAGGCACTGATAGATCTGCTAGATTAATTGTAGAGTGGAGATTAGCACCCACCGTTCAGCATCAAGCTCTGAGCATTAAACTAATTACTAGGTTCCAGCACTGCACAACTTCCCAGCAGGAAGGCACTGCCCTATAAATCATCATACACAAGTGGCATTTAGCCAAAGATGTTAAAAAATATCCAGCTTTGTCCTGGGAATGCTCCCACCGTAGGGGCTGGTTTTTCCTTCTGTTCCAAAGACAAAGCCGGCTTCCCCCTTTGTGGTGGGAAAGCTTGGAGCAAAACGGCATCCCCTCTGCCCAGCTACCCAGAGGGATGCTGGTGTGGAAAATCTTAAAGATATCTGAAGAGTGGAAGATGTGCAGGCTAAAGCCGTTGGGAAATCCCAATCCCGGAATGGGTTCCCGGAGAATTGCCATCACTCCCACTCAGCTCATCCTCAGCCATCCGCTTTGCAATGAATGTAAAACAGCCATTTATTTTACAGACGCCCAGAGCCGATGCAGCTTCCCCACCTGCTCTCCCACGGTGGGATATCGGGCATTTCCCTGCCGTTTACTGCAACACAAACACTCCGGTGCCGTTCCATTTTATGGACTTTTACCCAGCAGAGAAGACTTTGCAGAGAGGAGAAGGGCAGTAGGCTGCAAGGATTTTGTTCTCTCATCCGTATGCATTCCCAGCCTCCTCCTCAGCACCGTGGCAGAGCACTTCCCTGCGGAGCATGAAGCCATGTGGCTAACGTCCCCCATCTGTGACTCTCTCCCTCATCCCCTCCCTGGTGGGCAGCGCTGCCGGTGCCTGCATGGCCTGAAAGGCATCAGCGAGGGATGACGTTTGGGCTTGCAGGTCCCATACCCAGCCCTTTTGCTCCGTGCTTGTAGGACAGAGGACCCATCAAAGCATCCTGCCCTCGGCTGGGTGCTGGTGGATTTTGCAGCGGCTCTCGGTCTCTCAGGGTTGCCGTTTTCTTGAATTAGGAGTGACTGGGACGGGCAGAGTGCCGTTTTCTCACCATCCATTGCAGCTAGTGGGTCAGGACCTATTTTGAGACCGTTTAACACATGTGTTCTGGCTTTCCCATCCTTTCTTGGAAAAATCAGGTCAGCTGTTCAACATGCTTGTCTCACTCAGCTTAGGAGCTCTTCTGAGCTCCTCAGGAACGGGGGAGGACCCTACAATTTCCTAAAGCAGAGCAAATTTGGGAAATAACTTGCCCTTCAGCAGCATCCCTCTTGCAGGCTGAATTTTGTGTTGTTGGGTGGTGGGTTTTTCCACCTCTCTGGTGAGCAAAACGGTATTTCCTACAGGACATAGGGCTGTAAGAACTCTTACAGTGGTGGTGGCCAACTGGCTGCCCAAGAGCTTGGTCTAGCCCATGCATTATCCAGTCCCTGGATTGCCAGATGGTCAGTAGCCCAAACAAACAGGGAACAATATTGTATGTGTGTTGCAGGAGGGGAAAAGAAGTTTATCTCCTCATAAGAGCTAGCAAATTTTATTTGATCAACTGCAGTATGATACAGAATGGGTAGGAATAAAAGTAGTACCAAACACAAAGCAATTGGCCTGCTTTTAGAGCCATAATAATCTATAATATCAGTCCTGCTCAACGTCTCCCCAAATAGGAAGCAGCAGACAGAAAAAAACAGCTGTAACAAGGTTTCAGGATAGACATCCTAGACCAAGTACCAGACACACAGAAGTTGTTTGGCCAAAACAGTCAGAGGTGATGGGACCATCTTGGCTCCAGAAGGATATGAAAACCAGGGCTTTACTAATTGCTAGCCAGACAGCACAACCTGAGGAGAAGATCTGCATGACACCGTGTCTGTCAGGTTATGTTTTCTGTACAAAATATCCTCTCTGCCCACAGACAGACAGCAGCCCTTTGGCGTTCTACCCAAGTCAACCAACCTTTTTGTGTGCTGTTTTACACGAGCAGAGTAGAAGATGGCTAGCGTGACGCTGTGGAAAGCCAACCATTTCTAACTTAATTTGTTAGACTTAGCTTTGCTATGTGGCGTGAATTGCCAGAGAGCGCTATGCTGAGCTTCGCCTAAGCATAAACCCACCTTTCCCAGACCACTGGGATCTGTGTCAGGAACTTTCCAGATCCACCTCTGACTAATGAGAGCACAGAGGTAGCTTGGGTGCCCACCTCAAGGTATTCTCTAAAGGGAGTAAATTTGAATAAGCCACTGGATAGGATTTTAACTAGCTCAGCGCCTTCCAGGATCTCTCAGCAAGCCAAATGCCGTGCAGAGGTGGGAGGCCTCGATTAAACGTTCTGAAGGTGGGTGGAAGAGTGGAGGAGGAAGGGAGAAGGTTGTCTCTCCTACGATGCACAGCAGCTACTTCATGCCAGACAGATTTCCACAGATTCAGAGGTCAGCTCTGAAACACAGATGTGTGAGAGTGAGGGGGAGAGTCGTACGTGTAGCTCTTTATTCAGCATCTACAAAAACTCCTATGGACTTGGAGCTGGGCCCTGGATGTCTCTGGAAGAGGCGTATTCACCAGCTCTGCTTTGTTTCCAGAATTCATTCAGGCTGCAAATGCCGTGGAAATAACTGGCTTTTGCTGTGATGCAGCCACACTTCAGCTGGGAAGCAGGGTCCAGATTTCTGAGGTGCTCTGTAAGGAGGAGGAGGAGGAGGAGGAGGAGGTTTCCAGTTTATGAGCCACGTTCTGCCCCCAAGTTGCGGCGTTTCTCACTGAAGTAGCAGAGGCACATACCGCTATGCCCTGAGGTCAGGATCGGGGTCCCCCCAGAAGGTCCCCCTCCTGGGACACCCTTTGAGGATGCTGAATGCTTTCAAGACATCAGTTTGATTCCCCTCAGGTTCCTGACTGATGATGGGCACTACTTTTTTCACAAGATCGCTTGCTGATAACTAGTACTGTGCCTCTGATTTGTCTTGCACCTCCAGCAAAATGCAATGCTTATCTTTTCCCTCCACCACATGGATTTTCTGAAATGTTCTGAGATGCAGCTTTGAGTACAACCAGCCACCAGAGGAAATTGCCCCAGTGTTAACCTTAGAGATAGGCTGAGTGACAAGTATGATTAATCAGAGTAAATAACAGCAAAAATGATATTTACAGGGATTTAGTTCACCAAAAGGAAAGCACGGTACAATATGACACAGTAGGTCAGCTCTCCTGTGGGTGTAAATCAGTGCAGCTCTATAGAGTTTGGCAGATTTGTACCACATAGCTTCACATAAAGCTTTGCCTTTCCCTTGAATTCTCCCCTCTCAGAAAAATACTCCTTTTTGAAAAAATAATTAAAAAAAAAGTCCCTCAGTTAGTGTCCAGGCAACTTCAAAGGATCAGATCCAGGATTTACCCTGGGATGGTCAGAGAGATGGGGACCCGAGTCCCACTCCAGTGCAACTCTGTGGCAGGTGGGGCAGCAGCATCTCTGCTGGTACCTCTGTGGGCTCAGTCATGGCTGGTGATGAGGAACAAATAATTAGGGGTGGTCTGTATTGGCATGGTGAAAAATAACTTGCTTGCAGAGACAAACGTGAGTGCCAGTAATGTCAGGCTGCTAGGAAGAGCCCCTCTCCCTTCCAGCAAGATAACAAATTAATTGGGCTATGTGGCTGTTGCAAGCAAAGTCACAAGTTTGCTTGCTGAGCACAGCCTGTGTGCTTGGTGACAGTGACATATGGGAGACAATTAAATAACTGCGGTTATGTCCAGGTTAGTGAGAAAACAGATCCCCTTATGAACTGGATTTATACCATGTGTCTGGTGGAAAGGTAGCCACACGACCCAGGGGTAGGAAGGAGGCACACTGACTTCCCACTGGGTTTACAAGCTTCTTGTTCACATTTGCCTGTGGATTTCACTGTCACATAAAGCCCCATCCTGCCCTGGCCCAACAGAGCCCTCTCCGTTCCCTGACTGGCGAGTAGGTTTGTTCTTTAACAAAGAGTTATTTGGTCTTTTAGCTTGGTGGCTAAAGCCTGGATGTATAATTTACCATCCCAGGGTTTCTGAGCTCAGCTGTTTCCCCAAGCCAAGCCCAGGCAGCCAGCTCAGATCCTCCCGCTGTAGGTGGACACATCCAGCATTCAGGAGTGACAGAGCTGAACAAATCCTGCTCTCGGTGACAAACAACCCAAAGGCAAGCATCTCGGGGGTTAGGTTTGGGAAGCGGCAGCATGAGAAAGCAGCCAGGATGGGCTGGGATGCTCCTACCGGGTAAGAACCAGCCTGAGGGAGCCCAGCCCAACGCCGTGCCCTCCTCCCAGCCAGCGTGTACGGAGGGGACAGGAGACAGAGCAGCTGGGAAAAGAGGCAGCAATGGAGGCAGCAGCCCTGCACCATTTTGTGACTCCTTCCAGCAATCCCAGGGGCAGAGTGCTGCCTATTTTTAGCTCCTGAGGTAGCTGAAATACCACCATGATATTCATTAACGAAAACCCCGTCGGATGGGAACGGCAAGGCAGGGGGGTAGGGGGGCTGGGTGGTCTGTTTTGTTTTGCTTTATTTAATTGCTGGCTTCAGTATAGAGGCAGAGCGTGGCAGGAGGCTCAGCTCCTCTCACCTTGGGAAAAGCAGGAGTGCCAGACCCAGGGGAGGTGGGAAGGAAAAAGTCAATCAGGCAGTATTTAAAAATCTACCTGCTGGGCCCAGGGGGGGCTGGAGATTTTAATGTCATTCCCAGCTTGAGATGCAGCCTGGAGAGTGAGAAAAGAAAGGGGTATCTTATCTTCTTGGATCCTTAATTGCTCGTTAAATCCTCTAACAAATGCCTGAACTTCTGGATGGCCCCATGCTCCTTGACAAAGGGGCTTCATCCTTGGCAGGGGGGAGGAGTATTTTTGAAAATACTTGTTTCACCTGCTTTTTCTGGGTCTATAAAACTGAGAGTTCAATGGTTCACGCTGCAGAATAAAACTAAGTCTGGAATATTTTTATGACCATTCAGCAGGAGCAATAAGCTTTCCTACGAGCCGTTCCCCTGCTCCAGCCTGTGGACTGTCGGTCTGCCCTGCAGGCAGCTGCCCGCACTGCGGGAGCACAACCTCTCCCACCCCCAAAAGGGACCTCCAGCGACTGCAGAGGAGCGTGTACCAGGATAATCCCCTGCCATACTAGCTCAGCCCCGCTTCTGGCCCAAGCAGACGTGATAACCACAGCCAGAGGTGCCTGTCCCTGGTCACCCTCATTCTACCCTGTCATCGCTGTTCATCTCTGTCTTCCGCTCAAACCTTCTTGCTTTGGGTCTTAAATCACAAGGGACTACCACAAGTCTTAGCAGTGGAAAAGGTGAGGTAGCTATTACCCAGCACAGAAAATGTGTCCACCGTGCCATTCCCCCGATGCCTTGCAGGAAGCAACCCGCAGTTAAGTCCACAAAGCTCAGAAGCAGCCCAGACCCTGCCCGTAACGGCTGGAGAGCTTCCAGCATGCTTTGCCATCACAGACAGGTGGACAGATCTGTGATTTACACTATAATCCCACCCCAGTAGTCAAGAGAACACATGAAAGACCTCCTTCCTACCTGACTGAAAGCATGGGTGCTTTTTCTGGACCACCCAGGCACAAACAATGGGGCCACGCCAGACCAGAGTCCCGAGTGGACTGGCCATTAGTGGGTTTTGTGTTATTTAGAGTCCATGAAAAGAGCAGAATTACAGCTCCAGCAGAGCAGGCAAACCGTACTGATGATTTATGAATATTCACTGAGCTCATGAAGCACTCCGGGGCAAAAAACAAGCTTTTGAAATTAACTGAACTCTTCAAGGTTCTTCGTTTGTCTTGGCTTTGAGGCGTGAGTCACCAGTGCTATTTCTCCAAAACGAGCAGAGTCTGTAACAGAGGGCTGGGAGGATTCCTGGGCACTAAAATATGAAGTTAAATATTCTGTGAGAAAGATTTTATGTTCATAAAGTCTTCAAAGCATAGAGACTCTACCCCATTAAGTTTTATGGGATGGTATCTCCATACAGTACTGAGACATCTTCAGCCTGTAAAGACTGGGTGATCAGGGGCCTTGAGGCTCTTTCTCTGAGCATTGAAATCTCCAGCAGCTTCAGTCTCCAGCGTTAGCGGTTTGGAGGCCTTTGATTTTTCAGCAGTTTCAGTGTTCAGTAAGGGGAGGCTGCAGAGGAGTTTTGATCCTGGCCATTCAGGCCATGTCATACACCTTGCCGTTCCCACTCATGCAATTAGGTTATTGAGGTGCTCTTCAACATCGGTGCTTCTCCAGTTCTAATCGTACCCGTGACCTAAGAATCTGCTTGCTTTGCCACAAAACCTGTTACACCTCCCCAGTGCTCCGGCAGTACCCAGGGAGAGCAACCCATTCAGCAGTTGGGCTGTTCCCATCATAGCTGCTAAATCTGAGCATCAGATGGGAGCATCAGCAGCACCTGGCAGGGTTCGATCTAGCAGACAAGAGAAAAGCTAATAGAACAAGGAGGTTGTCTTCACTAGTTTGCTGTAAGCACACATAAGAAATAAGAACTCATTTTTTCCAATTAATTATAGCAATAATAATTGGTTTTGTTTCAGCTGGTAGAAGTATGAGACTTCCAAAATATTCAAAGCAATGAAAGAAAAACGCTGCAGATTAACCAACACCCCTGGAGTTTCAGGAGTCTGTGGGCAGTGTGGGAGATCTACTTAGTGCAAAGCAAGCAGAGCAGGGTCATGAATTTGGGTGTCCTGCTTTGCAAATTAATGAAGCATCAGCCACTGTGGACTATTACAGCAGGGCTGAACTCAGTTATCCCAAGACTGTCTAGACATTCCCATCCTAAATCCGAGACATCTTCCGGCCCTGAGTTGTGTCAGAACTCTATCCTTCAGGAAGAGTTGCTGTTCCAGCGAATCACATTTTTCTCACCAAAACAGATTCCATCTGAAAACGGCCAGCTGGCCCTGCCCTCACTGCCATATTCCTTAACCGCAGGAGATTCCTCTCCATCTGAGTCACAAAGCAAAATAGCCAGCCAAGGTGGTCTGTGGTAACATGAATTAGCCCCTGTAGCAGGAGCTTATGGCAAAGAACAAAAATTCAGGAAAAGCATTAAACCAGCGTCTGAAAAAAAGTTGTTTCTGGAGCCTTTCTGCTGTCCCTCTTGATACAAACAGCCCCTACTTCAGCAAGGTTACACTCTCAGTTAAAACAGGTATCACTGCAGGATACACATCACTTTGCTAACAATTTAAAATATGCTTATACATATATGAATTTCCTTCTGTTCCCAAGAAGCTCCACGCATACGCAGTGCCAACTGGTTTGTCTGCTGAATAGAAATTCTTGTTGATGTGAGGTGGATTGCACAAATAGCCCCTTTCCTTGTGGTTTCCTGGCTCCATCCTTCTTTTACCCTTTCTGCTGGATCGTATGGTGCAGATCCTAAAGTCCCATCCCAAGAAACTCAGCCTCTTTACTCCTGACAGTTTGGTGAACTGTTTCTGAAATTTCTGGCTGCCTGTTCTGCCTTGAGCATCTGTGTGACCTCTTGTTTCTTTCCTCTGCAGGCTGATGCCAAGATGGTCTGCGATGTCGTAAGTCGGATGGAGGACACAGAGCCCTTCTCTCCAGAGCTGCTGTCAGCTATGATGAGACTCTGGGCAGACTCTGGGATCCAAGAATGCTTCAACCGGTCCCGGGAATATCAACTCAACGACTCGGCCCAATAGTGAGTATCTCTATCCATAGTCTTTCATGTTAAGAAGCTGTATTTGGGCCTGTTAAAGTTTGAACTAAAGTTAATGACCTCATAGCAGAGAATCTGAACATGGTTCTGCTTGTAGACATGGATGTGTGTTGTGTCACAGGCTGCTGCAAGTCAGAAGGGATCTGGCAGGACATTCATGTCCCCTCTGGCCAGTCTGGGGTCAGGTCCGTGACCCCGAGGCCAGGTCCCCAGACTGCTCCCAAATGGCTCAAGGTAGGTTACTACAAACATGGATCTAGTGAGCAGAGGTAGACCGACCCGTGGACATGGCTGATGGCTTCTTCATTTGTGTGAGAGATAACAGAAGGATGCGATCGCCTGCTTTGTATAGCAGTACAGCTCTTGGGTTTGCTCTTCTGATAGTCGTACGCTGTCCTGATAGGCAGTCAGATTACAACCAAGGGTAAGGGACGTCTTTGCTTTTACAGTGGCATTGCATTATTCTCATAATACAGTCGGTGGCATCTCTACCGTTAGGGACCACATCCAGATTTTTCTTCATGGTGATTGTCTGAATCCATGGCGTTGGTTCATCCCGTCACAAGGACAGGACATCTACCCATAAACGGCTGCTCTGGCTCTGAAGAAACATTGAGTGCCTCCTCAGTTTCAGTTCAGACCCATTTCTAATGATAATTCATCCAATTTGTTTGCCTCCACCTAGACAAGGAGGCCAAAACTTTTCATCCCATAATTTCAATTGCAGCAGCTGTTGCAGTCAGGCAAGATGTCCCCCTGGCCCTGTGCTGTGTCTTGGGCAGTAGTCAGTAAAACATTGTGAAGTATAAGCATAAGAAACAAACAGGCAGGGAGCGAGCATTTCCCCGGTTATATCCTTGGACCTTTTGGTAGTCAGGGGAATAGAGGCTTCCCCAAGTGGGGGCAGGAGAATGCTGCATCCATGCTTCTGGCTTTCGCAGTATCCCATGTCAACAAGTTCACCAGCTGACTCATACACTTCTGCAGTTGTTACTGTGTGTTTGGATTGTCTGGCACCTCTGCTTTGGGTTTTCCTGGATATCTACCAAAACACGAACCCAAGCACCGGCATGGCTGATGGTTTTGTTCTGTGTGGTGGGCCTGATTGTCCCCAGTCTGCACCAGCTCCTCCCATCCAAGCTGGCAGGGCAGTTAGGGAGCACAAGATTATTTCTGCTCTTGTGGTGCTTCAGCAGAAGGCAAGTGATGACACATCACTTGGCATTGACCAAAAACTAAATGGGAAACCTGCAGATGTGTGGTTGGTGTCACAGCATCCTACCCAACCATTTCTCACCACGAGCAACTATATCTCAGTGATGATCCCGACATTATGCTGCCTTTTAATCACTTCTAGGTGGACATCCATGTTTAATCTATATTTCATTGCCTGTAATAGCAAAATCAGCCTTCTCTTGCCAGCAATTTTTGTTGTTGGTTTTTTTTTTTATTTTTTCACAAAAGAACAGTCTGATGGCATAAACATACCTTCAGAAATATAAATTGTATAAAATGCCAGTCCTAATTGCATTACAACCTTGTGGAAAATTCTTCAATTGTTTTAGAGCCAATTATCTTGAGGAAAGTATTTTGATTTTCCTTCCATGCAAGATAGCAGTTGAAAATAATAAGCATAGCCCTCCCAGTGTGATCAGCTGCTGGGCAATTCATCAGCAAGAGCTCTGAAACCACAAGCAGTTTCTAGACATCAACTGAAGAGGCTCTGTGCTGTGGTAGTCGCAGAAATATCAACGTGTGGTTGCAGCCCAGCAAAACGAATTTCAGTGTCTTTAACAAAATCTCTTGCATCCAGAGGAGGACGCATGATCCTTTTTGCCGGGGGAGGGCTGTGCTGCCTCTCTCCTTTGCCACGCTGTGAGTTGTGCTCACATTGTGGCTGGGCACTTGCTTTCTCTGGGCTAGGTCAGATGGTGAAGCTGAAGATAACAAGGTCCTTTGCGTTTATGGACCTGCTGCTGTTAAGGAGCTCTTGGTGGTTCTGTCGCCAGGAGTGGAGATGCTGTCACAGGGCAGGGCACTGCAACGTGTCCTGCTGCAACATTAGGCCCTGGTGCCATCACACCAGATGGTGATACAAGTGAGAGCTCAGTTGGCACTTATTCACGCCCAGTGGACTCCCAGTGAAAAGAGGCATATTTTTCATTTAATCCTTCAATGCTTTGAGGTTGTTTTCTTCTGCATGAGTGAAATATTTGAGACAGTTTTCTATTTTTTTCCCCCCCCTGGGAAGGGGCTTATCTTTATTGACACTGATATCGGATTTGAAACACTAACAACTGCAACATGTATTTTCATTAGGGCTAAGAAAAACAAAATCCAGACAAGAACCGAACATGAAGTTCCCCAAAGTTTGAAAAACAGTGATGGGCAGTGAGCTGGACTAGCATCGCTCTTATTTCAGGCTTCTCTTGGTGTTAAATCATAGGGTCTGGTGCTTTACTGGCAGGAGGGAAGCTTGCTGCAGGAGTCAGAGATCACGTTCCACAGCTTCTCAGCACACATTGCAAAGCCCAGAGGCACCAAGCGACCAGCTCCTGTCATGGGCAGCACAGGTGGGACCTTCAGGAGCGGTCCAGTCACTTCCCTTCACCCCAGAAACCCCCCGCTGAATGCCCCGAAAGCTTTTGAGAAGCCCCCCTCCACTGTCTGGCTATTTCTAAGGAACTGCCACTTGGGCTTCTCCGAGTCAGTGCTGCTGTTGTCCTACATGGCTCTGCCAGTGCTTTACCTTGAGTTTTTTCAAACGTCTCGAACAACAGGCCTTCTGTTACAGCCCCTGGAGACCAAGTCACAGGCTAATCAACAGCCTGCAGGAGCTAGCAGCATGGCTCTTACTAGTCTATCATTAATTTCTTTGAAAATAGATTTCCTATTTTGTATTAGCCTAAATAAGAAGTAACAGCTCATCTCTCCTATCAAAGATGGAGAGGAGCACATTGCTTTCCACTCTCCCATGCATGCCTGCCTCATGGTGTGGACTTCCTGAAAAGCTTTGCTTCTTTTAGGCTCTACAGTCAGTCTGTCCTTAGCAAAAATTTCGTAGCTACTGCAAAGGAACAGTAGAAAACAACGCTTTTGCAAAGAAGAAACATGGCCAAGGAAGAAGGGAGGTCCTGTGTCTTGGACAGCAAAAAGTAAAACCATAAGGACAGCAAGAGAAGGGAAGAGAGTAAGATGTAGCAGTTGGTTCCATCTTGTTTCATTACTGCATTTTTTCATCATTCCCCAAGGCAAATTTACGGGCGGGTTGAGTTCCACATTCCTAATCTCTTGATTATGTTTTTATTCCTACTTCATCTCCTCTTCCTTTCTTGTCTCCATGCCTAGAAGCTAAATCTACCTCTGATCATCAAAGAGTCTGGGCACTGCTGATGTCTTTTTCTTCTCTAGCCAGTTTCTGTCTGTGGAAGCACATCTGTGACCCACATTTTGCTTTCAAAATCAGCAAAATAGAGGTTTCCAGCTGGTTTCCTTAATCTCCTACTTTTGTTCAGATTTTAAAATCGTCTTGTGTTTCCTAGCCTTGAGTTCCTAACTAGCCTGGTCATTGGAGTACAGGGCATAGGGCAAGTTTGATCTTAACCACCCAGGGATGGGGACCTGTTTTGAATGGCCTCCAAGCTTCAGGGGGGGAATGGAGCAGACGGAGCATCCACACGAGCACAGGTTTTCCGTGTGCATATCCAAACAGGCACAGGCCCTGCAAGATGTGTAGGCAGAGACAGTTTGCAAGTACACAGACACAAAAAAGCCAGAATCCATCTCAAGTTATTCTCCTCCTGCTTCCAAGTACATTGAAAGATCATTTGATAATGCCAGGGCTGTGAAACTACCGTGAAAATGTAAAATATTTTAGGCCTGCATTCAGCCCATCCATCTTCACACATATCAGAGGTGTCAGGGCTAGGAAGCTTGTTGCCTTTGGCTCTCTCCGTAGGGAGCGAAGGGAGGGAGAGGTGCTTCTGGAGAGGAATACAGACCTGACTTCTCTGTGGTGAATCACAGAATAGTTGGGGTTGGAAGGGATATCAAAGATCATCCAGTTCCACCCCCCTGCCCCGGGCAGGGCCCCCTTCCCCCAGCCCAGGGGGCTCCCAGCCCCGTCCAACCTGGCCTTGAACCCTTCCAGGGAGGGGGCAGCCACAGCTGCTCTGGGCACCCTGGGCCAGCGCCTCACCCCCCCGCACAGGGAAAAAGAGATGCAATTGTGTCTGCTGGTCTACCACAGCTAACTGCAGCCCTGACATCTCAAGTCTGTGCCAAATACCAAGCCCAGACTGGACAACACTTTGGTCGCTTCATCTCGAGAACTTCTCTGGCAGTGCTTTATATAAAAGCGACACCAAACTCAGAATAAAATATCTCAGTGCCTTCCTTCTCACTCTATCTCATGTGGGACTTTTTCTGATCTCTTTTCCTTGCAAAGGGATTGACTTTGCATGATGGTATCACCTCCCCTACTGATACTTACTGCACCCCACATGCCAACACACACTTTGCATTGAGAATACAGCTAAGAGTAGAGCCAGATGTAGTTGTGATGTGGTGAATGGCTTCCAGACCGAGCCCTGACAAGGCAGCATTGGAACAGGCTGCCCAGAGAGGCTGTAAAATCTCCATCCTTGGAAACACCGAGCCACCTGAGCTAACTTTCAAAACGAATTTAACTTTGAAGTTGGCCCTGCTTTGAATAGGGGGATGGTCCAGATGAACTCAAGAGGACAAATCCAAACCAGCATTTTGGGGTTTGTCTTCTGTTTTTTTTTTTTTCTCTTGCTCTTTCTCTCATGACACTGAGTTTAAAAGGGAGAAGGAGTCTTCAGGGTTGGCTGCAGTCTCCTGTTCCTAGCCATGCAGCTCTATGATAATGCCCACGTCCCGCAAGTCCCATGGTCTAAACTTCTGCCTTGCTGGTGAAGCCAGCTTGTGGGACGTGGGCATTACGCACGACTGTCAGGACATGGTCCATTTTAATGAGCTGCAGTTGTTGCTGGTTCTCTCAGACTGAAGAAAGGATAATTATAGGTCAAGGTTTTGCATTAATATTCCCATCAGGTGTGTAGATTCCATTTTCTCATCACAGCTTTTGCATTAGAATATGGTTTTCTGCACACCCATCTTACTCGTGCCTGTCACATGCGCTCCCTCGCATTTAATTGGGGGGAGTAGCAGCATAAATGGAACAATCCAATTAATTGGGATGGCTTGTGTTGCACTGTTTATTGAGCAACCCACCTTTGTGTCTTGGAGCCCAAGCACCAATAAAGCAGAAAGGGAGAATACATCACAAGTGGAGATGTAGATACATTTGTCTGAATTTATGGTTTCATTTACCCCTGTAAGTAAATATGCTCACCAGCTTTGAATAATTAAGTTCCCCCTATGATAAGCAAAACCAAACAGCTCATAAAGGCTGGAGCTGGTGACTGGAATCACTAGCCTTGCTCAGTTCCCACAAATCAGATGCAAATAGATTTCCAGGGAGGAGCAGCTCTGCGACGTCTGCTGGTGCCAGGTCTGGAGTAGGGCTGTTTCTGGTAAGAGCGAGGTGGGGAGACGAGGGCAGGCTGAGCATCAGCCTGTTAGAGTCTCGCAGGGAATCGCTGCTGTTAAATGGCTACACCTAGGGCTGAGTGGGAGCTGGAGGAAGGGCACAACAGGAAAGACGTCTTTGAAACCAGCTGGATGTTTTCTAGCATCTCACTCTCAGTCTTCATCCACCTGGAGACCCAATTTCACTGAAACTGGGTGCAGTCTCTCCGGGGGCTGCCTCTGGTGGCCCAAAGCAGGGTGGAGACCATGTCACGGTATTTTGAAGGTGGATGTTAAACAATGCTCACCTTCCCATCCCACCAAACACTGCCAGGAACACGCAAGGACTGAGCTTCCTTCACGGAAGAAATTAAGTGGGGGAGTGATGGCATCTGAGATCCCTTCAGAAGCTGCAGAGCTGGGCTTTAAAGCGGAGCTTGTGGCAGCACCCAGCGATGTGGGAACATCCAGGAAAGCATTCACCAGCTGGACCAGAGTTTCAGCTTTGCTCTCTGCCTTCCCATCTGAAATAGCAAATTCGGCAGCCAGCTCCACTGAAAACTCAGCACCTCCTTAGATTTGGATCTTGCAGGAAAAAGCTGGTGGTATAGTGTTGTCACTTCCCCCCTCCTAATCCTCCTTTACACCCCAAAAAAATCTCTCTAAGATCTGTCTGAAGAGACCCAGGAGATAACACAGACTGCACTGCAAGGAGGAGCAGAGAAGTTACATCGGTTCATCCCTCGGGGACAAAGACGTCGCAGTACCTGCTACCTCCCTGCTGGTTTTCATTGCCAGTGTTGCAGTGTAACACCGTTGTCTTTGGCCTGGAGATTAGTAAAATCTTGACGTCCTGACTAAATAAATTGCTATTTAATGACCCACGATACCGGTCAGGGCTGTCCCATTTTTGGCAAAGCTCCCACCCAAAAGGGTAGGAGCCAGGCAGTAGTTCACACTGCCTGGAGGAGGGGGCACTGCCAGAATTTGGGAACAATCTCTTCTCTTTTCACATTTTGCTTAGAGACGAGAAGCAGCTAGCACCACGGATAAACAGCACAGGGCATTCACCCCCAAGGAAACCTGCTAAACTGCGGTCTTGAACCCTGGATTATCTGTTCTCATCGCCAACTGACAGACCCAACAGGAATTTCTTCCTGCCTTGTGAAGGGCTGTGGGTGACAGATTTGGTGCAGAAAGATTTGACTTTTTTTGGCTGAGTATTTGTGTAATTTTAGGCTGAAATGTCCTTATGAAACCAGCTGGAGCTGGCAGGCTGCCACCAAGGGTTGGGGTTTGTTTTTTTATTTTTTGTTTTTGTTTTTGGGGTTTTTTTTTTAATTTTGGTTTGGTTTTTTACTTCCGCTCAGTTTGTTTTTTCACTGCTACCCCTCCTGCTGTCTGCAGCCCCTCTCTCCCACCAGCTCTGACTTCCAGCAGGCACCACTCATGCCCGGCAGCTCGCCCATCACTGCAGTCTCCCACCTTTCACCCCAACCTCCTTTCCACGCCGCGTGACGGCAGTGCTGGGATGCAGGTCCACAGCCGGGGAGTGCAGGCTCTCCCGGGAACCCGCAGCCCCTGCTCCTCCGCTCCTGCAGAGCCGGGGAGCCCAAGCTTCCCTCTCCCTTTCTGCACCTTGCAGTTTGACGCACAGCTCCGCCGTCACAGCCTGCCCTGCAAAACAAACAGCATCCCTCACACAGGCTGAGGGCAGGAGATGGGGTGTCTCCTCCCAGCAAGGCTCTTGGGGCATCCTGTTGCTATTTGAAGCTCCTTAGGGAATTGGCTAGCTCTAGCAAGGCAGATGTCCCCCTGCAAGGGTAATTTTTTAATGCCAGCTAGTCGGCACCCAGCTCGTCGCCCCCGGGGGGCTGCGAGCCCCGTCCCCCCCCGCAGCACCCGTGGCCGGGTGGGGACCAGCCGGCTGCTCTCAGCCCCGCAGCCCTGCAGTGTGTCTGCAGGCAGGGCTGTCAGGAGACCACCGCGCCCTGGCTCTTCCTCACACGGCTGGCGTCAGGTCTGGCACCGTCTGCGGCGCTGGGAGGTGGCGCGTGGTTTCCTGACGTATTTGCTGTCCGTTTGAAATCCTTAAATGGCAAAGAACGGCAAGAACACGGGAATTTCTTTGTAGCCAGACTCCGGGGTGAAGCAAGCTGTCTTCCACACAGATCTGCAGGCACCAGTGGTGACGGTGTGATGGGGAAATGCACCCCGCCCTATCCCAGAAATAATCCCAGTTTGGAAGGAAAAGTTGCAAAGGGACTTTGTTGTATTCCAGGGAGCTCTGGGGCAGAGCTGCCTGCCACCAGCCATGGCATGAGCAGCTCGGGAGGAGCCACTCCAGCCCGGGCGAGCACTGCTGAGCAGAGTAGAGGAGCTCTGTGCATTCAGAATGCAGCCGTCTCCCTTTCCCCCTCCTTCATGTTTTCACAGCCACCAGTGTTTCTCTACCCCGGGTGTCTCAGCGTGACGCTCCCCTCCCCTGACCGCAGGAGATGCGGTTCCTCCGTCCTGCCCCAGCTCAGGGGATGCGCTAAGGCAGCATCAGGCCCCGCGGTGCAAGAGGGCCCAAAAAGCTTTTTGAGTGAGTGCCGGAGGTGTACAGCCACTGCCATTCCCCCCTGCCCTCTCTCAGGGCCGAGCCCACGCACGCTTACCCACACCCCCTGGTAGAAGAGGGGGAGCAGTGCAGCATCCCCACGCTCAGGTGTTTAAAGTTAGGAGTTAAATCCAAAACCAATCATAAGCTTAGCTAAAAAGCCCACGTTTTTCAATATATATTAAGACAGCCATTGGAAAATTGCTTTTATCTGCTGCTTCCTAAGCCCTCTGGCTTATACTTTAAAGCCTTTTGTCTGTGAACAGGAGAGCTGGAAAGTCCTTTTTTATTTCAGCCTTAAGCAAATAGTCCATCTAATATCCAGCCTTGAGGGGCTGAGGCTTTAAGAGAGAACCAAAATGAAGGGGAAAAAAAAAAAAAAAAAAAAAGAAATGTAGCAAACATTGTGACACTTGCCATAAAATCACAGGACTTGGCAATGATGGGGATGAAGCACCCAGAGCTGTGCCCGTGAAGGGAGGGTGGCACGACCCCCAGGGGAAGGCAGAGCTCCCCAGGGCCCCCCGTGGGTCAGCAGGTTGGAGGTCCTTGTCTCGGTTCCCTGATGGGGACAATAAACACGCTCCTATTTTCGGGGCACTGACGTCCACGGTGGCCAGAGCCACGAGGGCAGCAGCAGAGCGAGGCAGGAGCCCGTGGGGTTGGGCAGGAGTGGCGGGGGGTGTCCGGGTGAGTCCCACGGGAGCAGGGTCCCAGCCAAGACAGTCCTGCCAAAATCGGGATTTGCCTGGTGAAGCCCTGGACACTGATCATTTCACAGACTAATTGATGTAATAGCTCTAATTAGCCCTGTAGCAAACACCACTTTTTTCTTGCTTATCCAGGCCAAGCGCTGAGCCAATATTCAACCCCCAGCCATTGATTTCCTACTGCTCTTTAGGTGGGAAAGGGGGAAACACGGTGTTTCTTTCTCCAGGTAGAAGACACAGCCGGGGCGGCGTCACAGGCATGGCCGGTGCCGTGGATGTGGCGAATTCACAGGGCATCTTGGGGGGAAGCTGGCACGGGGGATGTTGGGCAGCGGGGCTGGGAGGGCACGGAGGTTTCATTAGCAGCCCTGCGGAGCACGGCAGGCACGGCTGCTCCCCAGCCCCGTGCTGCAAAGCCAGTGGGACCTGGGGGGGACACACATCACGGGGCTGTGGCCCACTCCAGGGCTGGGTCAGAGCCGGGGACGGCCTGCCTGCCTCTTCCCTCTCTCAGAGTCCTGGCAAGGGGTAGTACCTGTTTTTTCCCGAAGCACACGCTGATGAGACAATCATGGATTTGGGCAGGGGGACCGAAGGCAGCTGAATGTGACGCTGCCGCATTGCTGCCTCGCGTGCCACTCTGCCGTACGAGCCGGGCATAAGCCCAGCCAGCACAGTGAGCCAGATACACTTTAGGCAGATTTTTGACCTTTTCCTATTACCTTTTTTTCTCTTTCCCCCGCCACCCCCACAACACACAGAGCTAGTGCTAGGTCCGTATTAGTTTGTTCATCCATACCTTTTACATTGACTATTAGAGTAAAAACAACACTGAGACTGTCTATAAACTTATTTTTTCACCTTCTCCAGATCTGTTCCTTGCCTTCAGACCACTGATGTAACGCACAGATCCAAGCCCACAGCTCCTATTTTGCCAGCCCCCATCAGAAAACCCTCAAATTTCCAGCATGCCTCTGAGCCCCCCGGCAGCCCGTGTTCAGGCTCTCAGGGTAACTCTGCGTGGGCTGCTGTGGACAGGCCCACACTCCCTCTGCCCTGTGAACACAGGCTCCGGGCAGGGCTGCTTAGTTTGGTCGTGACAGCACAGTTCAGAGCAGAAGGAGGCCAGAGCACAGCAGAGCAAACACCCGTCCTTGTGCCAAAATCCTCATGCTTACACCTTCACTACCTCTGAGATGTTTGATGCATTTAAATGTTTGAGTGCCTGAAGAAGGCACCTCCTCCAAGGTCCCTGGGGGTTGTTTCTGGAGCTGAATTTATTGGGAAAAAAGAGGAGAAGTGTTGCTGAACCTGGACTGTAAGGCAGCACCTTCTCCCTGCTGCTGGGAGGGGACATAAAAGATACAGGGGAGAAAGAAACCAGGCTCAAACCGCACCGTGGAGCCTTGCCAAGGAAGTGTCAGCTCAGGTTTTGGCAGTTAGTCCAAGCCTTGCTGGGGATTTATGATGCACTTTACCTCGCTGTAACCCCTTTCCTTCTGGGCTATGTAGAGCAGCAGGTTTGCTGGGAGCACCGGCATGCAAAAGAAATTCAGTGCTCCAAAACCGTAAGCCCAAGCCATGAAACAACCCTTGAGCAGTCACTGTAGCTCTGAGGCTCTGGCAGCATTTTTAATGATATAAATCAGCATTTCCCAATCCCTCAGTATTGCTCTTGGTACGTAAGGTTTGACGATAGCATAAGAGCCATTTCCAAATCCTTGTTCAGAAAAATACCAGCCAGTACATCCTACCGAGCAGCGTTAACGTCAGTTTAAACATTTTCAGTTAAACAGCCACACGGCCTTGCAATCCCCAACATGAGAAATCCTGCACCGGGGAGTGTGCTGAACAGCAAGGCCAAATCTGCAACGGGCAGAAGTAGGAGAAAGAAAAAGAGAGAGGAGGCTGACACTAGCTAGCAGCTGCTGAGAGCTGGGAATTGGCAACTGAGTCCAGGCAAAAATCTTTGCTCAAATTAAGCTAGGGTTGGAAGCAGCAACTTCTTTGCATTAAGAAATCCCCAGAGGAGTATCTCACTGAACAAAAATACGTAAACAAAGAAATGACTCAAATAGGGAAGTTACAAATAAACTCAGGAAAAAAGGCTACACCTTTCTACCCAGAAACTCAACTCCCTATATCCTGCCCAGGGGACCACCCTAAAGGAAGTAAGAGCTTCCCCACGCACAACAAAGTGCTGCATCTCGTGATCCAGAGTCTTGAGCGGGTCCCACCTGCAGGCAGCGGTGGCAGCGCAAGTCTGGAAGGTGACAGAAGGGAGCTTTGGGCACAGGACACCCCGGACATACCTCTGGGCAACCGCTTCCCACCTACGGCTGCTCTCTGGGCAGGGCTGGATGGGTTTCCCACTTGCTGGTGCTTCCCAGCACCAGTGGAGCTTCTGGGGTGGAGCACCCGGGCAGGACAGCAAGACATCTGCAGTCACTATGGGAGACTTAAGAGCATCTGCTTAAAATAGTTGGCAGCAAATAGAAAATGTGCTAAATGCACAGAGGTCACCTGCGTGACCTGTTTATCTTACCAAGGGTTTCTCTGGCTTCTGTGCAGGCACCCATCTGAGTGTCTGAAAGAGCTGCCCAAACCCCTGGTCTGCCTGGTTCAGCCCATTTATTCTGCAGTTTATCTTCCCTTGCCCCGGAACAGAGGCACCGTGGGAGGGCTGTGGGTTTTGCTTTGAGTTGCTGCTTTCCACCAGACGAGAAATCTGGGTATAGGATTAGCACTGATACCATGTTTGAAGTCCCAGCAAAGAGCATCGCAGGGTGGGACTCCCTGGCTTGTCAGGGCGTTTTGTGGTGATGGTGGGGAGCAAGCAGCTTTGCTCCATGGGCGGGGAGAGCTCCTGCATGGACGTATAGCCCACATCAACAGGGAAAACCTGAAGAAAAATCAGACGAAATCCAGTATCTGCCTTTAAAGATGCTACCTTGCATCCCCTGCCACATGTTCCCATAACAACAGGGCCGTGTTACGCACCTCCGTGGTTCCGACCGCAGTCCCCCGGCTGCTCCCTTCGCACCGTAGCCTGGCATGTCGCGCCGGCTCCCTGCCCGCTCACGCTCCCTGGCTCCTTCCTCCACATTGCTCATCCTCCTCCTTTTTCCTCGCTTACACCTTAAATCTCATCAGTCCCATTCTCAGCCCTAGGGACAAGTGGGTCATGCAGTGAGTGCGTGCAGAAGACCCAACGTGAACAACGTACGTGGGTGTGCAAAGGCGAGGCCTAGCGTGAGCAACAGGGCAGCTATGGCCCGGCCCCAGACTGCAGCCTTCCCTGTGTGGACGTAAGGGGGGCACTCCTGGGATTCAGGGGGGGTTATTTTTATTTTCACTTTGCAGTGGGAGCCAAAAAGCTCTTTATTCTAAGAAGCTTCAAACATTGATTGGATACGGCTGAGCCTTCCATCAGCTGGTGCAGTGCCACCAGATGAATAAATCTTGCATGCATCTGTAATTACTGCTTAGCTTGTGTTTAAATGCAGTGTCATTGATCTGCAGAACTCATCAAAATCCATATAGCAATGCATGAAATTATATTGGATGGAGCAGAAAACTACATGACAACATCCATTTTCAGCCTTCTTTGTTCACCAAAAAAAACCCCCCAAACCCACATTTATTTATCTCTATTAATATTCTTGGGTTAACTCACGATTTAATCATCAATTGTAGCTCCATTTTATAGGCTGTTCTTTATGTAGGAAATATATTTATTTCTTATAATAGGCCAGCAATTTTCTAAAATTTCTACCAGCCTTACAGTATTTGCCCCTACATGGGCAAAATCCCTATTACAAGCGTGGAAGAATATTGCTCAGGGGTTATAAAATTCGGTATGGAAAGGTCTTGTGGTTAAAGCTCCTGACTGCGATTTAGGGAACCCAGTCTGACTTCCAAGTGCCATCACAGACTTCCCGTCATGTCCTCAGGTGAGTCATCTATCCCCTTAATACTTATATCCCTCCTAAAGCAAGTGTGATTAATGACATTTCCCTGCTCCAGTGGGAGGCTGGGAGGACACATCAATCATGCTCAGCAAGAGCTGAGGTGCTCCAGCAGCAGAGAGCGCAGAAACACGGGCTGGGCAAGGGCAATGCTTGTGCTAACCAGCCATCTGCTCGAGATGCTCTCCTCCTCCTCTGCGGCCAAGAGGAAGCAAAAGCATTTATTGGCAATAAAGTCCACATTGTCTGGAAGGACTCCGGATGTTTTCCAGACCTCATGCTGCTCTGGGCCAGCTCCATCCTCTGACTGGAAGTGAAGTGCTCCTGGGGTCGGTTCAGACTTCTCCCACCGAGCAGGCAGGGACTCCTGCTCTGCCTGCCTGGCTTGCTGCAGCACCTTGGCCCGCGGCTCGCTCCCCAGAGCCGTGGTCACTGGCAGGTCGGTGGGCAGACAGCAGAGGCTGCTTCTGGCAGGGATGTGTCCCCAGGGCACACGGGAAAGGCTCTGCACAACCTCAAGTGCAGAGACGGGAGCTGTCCCCAGCCCTGATGGAGGAACATGCCTTGGAGGTGCATCTCCCACAGAGCCACCCCAGCTCTGTGGCCAGGCTGTCCCGTATGGAGTATCCCAAACTGATTTTATCACACACACATCCCTGACGCATCTCCAGCTGAACACAGGGATCAGCCCACTCCTGCAGAGACCTGGGAGCAACCCACACCTCTTGATGGGCTGCAGGAGTGTAACCCTCCAGGGGAGGTTGTGTGGTGACAGGAGACTACGATTACAGACCTCTCCGAGGTTGCTCATGCCTGTAAGAGAGAGAAAAAGGAAAAGTGGGTGGTCAGCAGGATGTCTCGCCAGCCCAGCCTGGCCCGGGTGGCAGCATTCCTTGATGGGAACGATCAAGCTGTTTTGATACATGGCAAACAAATCTCCTAACAACGACTCGGCTGAACGTTTTCTAAAGGGATGAGAAACTCCACGACTTTTCCCTTACGGGTCTCTGCTTCTGGATCTGGCCTGGACTGAAACCAGAATGCTGCAATACCACAAGCAAAGCTGTTCTCGGAGGAGCCTCAGCCTGGCAGCCACCGAGAAGGACCAGAAAGTCCATTTGCATAGCACAGATTTTACATGCCCAAGAGATGTGTCTGGGATAACTAAGACATTTTTAGAGTGCAGCCAAGGGTAAAATTTCCAGGTTTTGCTTTCACTAGCTGTGGGTCACAGACTGATTTTGGTACCCATGGTTTCTGGCAGGGATGCTTAAATGGGATTTGAAAGCAGAAATCTCTATAGCTTGCTAATAGCTCAGGAAAATGGACAGATGAGGAGATCCAGAAACACAATTCCCACTCCTTCACCAGCATCACATCTTCTTCAGCACGGTGAGTGGATAAATGAGGCCCCTGTTTGAAGTCAGCTCCCAGCAGACCCACCCCACTCTTCGTAATTGCGCCATCATCCAGCTATGGGCATCCTTTATCTACTTGATACGAGAGCACAGATCTCATTAACTAACGCTTTTCTTCGTAGCATTAGATTGAAATGCCTCACCAGTGCTATCCCTCTGCAGATGGACATCTAGCACTACAAAAACACTGCAGCTATATCTATTATTTTCTTTCTTAGAAGTGTAGACGTTAATGCTACTTCCCCTACTGCTACAAGTGTGTAAATAGATGTCCTGGGCCTTCGTGCACACCCTGGGAATCTCCTTGGCCAGTGGTTAAAGTCCACGGGTCTGGTTTCATCTGTGGTCACAGCTGTCTGCTCTCCAGGGTTGGAGTAATTCTGAGTAATTAGCTCAGGAGATTGCCTCGGGGCCAAGTCGAATCGGCCTCCGTGCGGTGTGAGGAGCTGGGAGCCTTCGTGCCTCTGTCTGTGCTCACCACGGGGCCGGGGCCGCGGGGCGCTGGGCTTGTGGCTGCCTCTGCCCTGCTCGGGCCGAGCGGCCGAGCGCCGCAGGGGTGGGCACGCCGGGAGCCCCGCTGCAGCGCGGGGGCTGCGCCCTCCCATCAGGGCTCCTTCCTGGAACAAGCCCTTCATTATCCCAAACTCCCTGTGGCTTATTTTTAGCCTCTCCTTTTCTTTTCTTTCTTCTTCTTCTTTTTTTTTTTTTTTTTTTTTTTACAGTATAGAAAGCCATCAGCTCCACTGTCAGCAGGTTTGTGACAGCAGTCCTGGAGCAAAAAAAAAAAAAAAAAAGTCAACCCCACTTACTCTGTTGCATAAAGGTTTAAGCATAAATCCTGCTTGCTTCCAGGGTGCTGAGTCCTACCAGGCCTTACCCCTGCTCCAGCTCAGCTACTGTCCTTCAAAGCTGGTCGTCAGAAGGAGGCAGAGGCTTACATAAAGCAAGAGGTAGACGAGAGCTGTTGAGCCTTCCTCTGCTTCAGCCAGGGTTCGATTAGCGCCCGCGTCAGCCCCGGCGTGCGGAGGGCTCCCGCGTGCAGGGCCACCGGGAGAGAAGCCCTTGCACAGCCTGAGCCATGCGTCATCCCTGCGGGCTCGGGTTTACGTAGCGCCGCTGGAAAGATCCAGCCAGCCCCCATAAAAAGCCTGTGCTTATAAAACAAAGGCGAGGGGTGCCCTGTGGTCAGCAGCTCTGCGCTAAACAATGACTTCAATCACAGAGGCTTTATATAAACAGCGGTACTGCCCGGGTGAGGACACTTGGAAAAGGGATCGCACCACTGCTAGCAAAGCTTGTCCAGCAGAGCTGCCCATGCAGCAGCTCCGAGGGGGCTCCTTTAAACTGGCTGGTTCTCCAAGTAGCGTCGTATTAAGTGACCGTAAAGCAGACAGTTACATACAGAACAAGGCAGTTGTGGCTCCCTCCTTTCCCCATCTCAAACAGGATCCAGGAGAGGAGGAAAGTCCCTTCCTGGTGTGATGGAAGGCTCCAAAGAGCTTCCATATAGGAATGTCTTGGGAGCAGAGCAGAGATGCTCCACGGGGGACGTGCTGAGGTCTATGGAAATGTCTACAGAGAAACAAGTTGGAAGTAGGGAGGAGAGAGAGGACAGCTGTTCCCATACAACAATTAACAAAGTTAAACTCCGACATGGCAGTTTAAAAACCAGAAAGAGGCAGTTTTTCACAGGGTAGCTGAGCTGGGAAATTCCTTGCTGCCGATGTGGCTGTTAGAAGTTTACATTGCTTCAAAAAGCACCTAGGCAAATTTTTGGAAGAAAAAGCATTGAAGAGTAATAAATAGGAAGATATCACCCTTCTCTTTGAAACTGTTATCCATACGAAGTATTGGAGGCTGGGAAAACTCTTTGCATGCTGCATACTTGCTCTGTACTTGTACTCTTCCCTCCACATCTGCTCCTGGGCACTAGTTAAGCTAGGTGGGTCATTGATTTGATCCAGACACATTGTTCTTCTCTTTTGTAAGGGTTCCAATGTGTTAAAAAAATCTTTATCATCCCGTCTTACATACTGCCCAATTTTCAGATTTCGTTGCAGAAGGATGAGCCCACATCTGCTGTCCCAGAGCCGCTACAAAACATTTCTGAGTAGGTTGTTAATGTTGGCTTTTCCCCCAAAGCCCACCTCTCCCCCAGCCAGAGCTTTCTGATCATAAACTCAAACGGTACCACAGCATCCTTTTATTCCAGCAGTAACAAGACCGTGATATATTGCTGACCAATCCGCCACCCACGAGCAAAGCCAGACAGCAGCTTACGCCTGGAGACCCTTTATGTCCTGAAGTACCTTTGTTATACCGTTGCTATTTAGTGACTCTGCTCATCCACATGCAATGCTAAAAATTATTCTGGATCTAGTCATGCCTTGGAAAACTGCAAGTCTAACTAGGACAGCTAAACTCCAAGCTGCTTTTGTTCATTCCTCCTGCCTATCATTAGTATTAATATCAACTTGTCAAGCTGATCTTGATGTACAAGCCCTGTACAGGCCTGCTTCAGTGCAGGGAAAAAAAAAAAAAAAAAAAATTAAAAAGCATTGCAATGTAGCATGCCTTCTGTCAAGATCTGGCAGCATCCTTTAATAGCAGGGACTATCCTCCACGTTTCCCAGGGAAAAATAGCAAAAACCCAGGGCATCCAGCAGAGCTTCTTCAGGAAAATAACCCCGGTAATCTCTGGGCCTGGTGACCAACACTCCGGCTGGTAGCAGCCTGCAGGAAGCAGGCACCAGAAGTGGCGTGTCGCTGGTTAGATTTAGGGGAGGGAAGCTGGGGAGTGTTCATGCTGGTATCCCATCTGGGTGGGTGTGAGGTGAGAGTTATCATCAGGAGCAGCAGCAGGACAGCAGAGCCTGCCGTGTAATTCATGTGATTCCCTTTGAGGCAGGACTGGCTGAGGGGGGAACGCAGCCAGAAACACCAAACGCATTGCCCAAAGTCCAGGAGCGAATTCCCAAGACCTTCCTTCCCTGGGCTGGGCTCAGAAAACGCCAGATGATGCTCTTGCCCTCTTAGCTGAACTACTTATCCCCTACGGTCCCTTCCTCCTGCCCGCCCTAACCCCCCTGGAAGTGCCTGAGGAGCAGCATGTAACGCCTTCAGGTTTTTGTTAGGAGGGCTCTGCGCACGCGTGTGCACGCCCGTGGTCCCTACCCTTCGGTGGGACTGGCTTCTGAAGGGACACGGTGCCACTGCTTGGCTACGTTTCAAGCCTTTCATAAATGATGATTATTGAAGACACGTGTTGCGTCACCGCCGCGTGTGCTGGATGAGCGCTGGGCCCTGCGAGTGGGCTGCAGTTTATTTTGTCCCTTCCCCTCAAATAACACAACAGATATGGCTGGGCATGGAGGCTGCAGGAAAAATGCTGCGGTGCTGTGACCTCCGGGTGTTTGCCCAGCACCGGCTGCCCCGGGCAGCCATACCAAGCTGTATCGCACCTTCAAGAAGCAGCACCCACATGGTTTTTCTCTTCTGGTAGAAGATAATACAAGAGTTTACTGGGATGTTGTAGAGCCACTACTGACACTCCCTACACCCAGTGCTTATCCTCTGGATACTTACCGTACAGTCACAATGGTTCTAATGCTAAATGTACATTGACCTGTGTGTTCATGGATGAAAAAAAAAAGAAGAAGCAAAGGTACAAGCAAAGCCCAGATGCAGAGAACCTTCCATCCATGAACTCGGAAGGAGCGCTTGAGTGAAGCCATCTTCACATAAGCATCTAGAGTTAGGTGAGATGGATCCTGCTCGTGACAACCTTAATTAAAAACTTGGCATTTGCCAGGACATAGTGTTGGAGCTGACCCCTGAGCGCCTCAGTACGCAGAGTAGAAAATAACCCAGCGGTGACTCAGCTGTGTCTGTTAACAAATGGGGATCTGCTTTTTCAATCAAATACAGCGCAAGCCAACAAAACGACGCTGGGGTATCCCACGCACGGCCTTTCCTTTTCGGAGGAGATGTGGGCAGAGGGCAGGACCGGGAGGCTGGAGGAGCAGCTGGGAAGATGCCGCTGTCTCCAGACTTGCTCTCCTCCAGTTCCCACTCCCCTGCCTGCAGACCTGCCCCAGACCAAGGCCCAGGCTGCGGCTGCTGCTCGCCAAGCACTGGGGACGTGAGCTCGGCGTCGGCGCGCTGCGAGCACCCCGGGTGTGCACAGCGCCGGCTGGATGCTGCCTGCAAAAAGGCTGCCAAGGAAGGGAAAAACCCAACAGACGTTTAACCATTTTATTGCCCTTAACCTCAACAGACGTGAATGCGCATCTGTGTAAGCTTTGCCACAGGTATCCAGCTTTGACCACAGCCTCCAACCTCAGCTACACTTCTTCATCCAAGAAAGCAGGCAGCGGAGCCTTTGGCATAGGCAGTACAGTCCTGGGAGAAGGTTCCCATGGTAGCAGAGTGCCTGGGGAGGGATCCCCATCCACGTGCTGCACGTAGGCTGCTGCTGCCGGTCTGTTCCCATGGGATAACTCGGACAACAGTCTTCTCTCCATGCAGTGTCTCTGGCATCAACAATGCTGCTACCACACGCTGTTGGAAACAGCAAGTGAAGGAGCAAGAAACTCTTATTTTCTCCCTATTTTCAATATTACTCTGTGAAGGTATTCAATATCGGCTGGTCCTTATAGGGCATCTGCCTTTTGTAGCCTCAGTTCGACGAGTTCCTCTCCCTGTATTTGGGAAATGCCATTTCTTGTGCATTTTGGTTTTAGCAGCGTCGTACAGTTGGGCTTCACCTCTCTGAGCCTGATAAACTGAGTGGCTCAGAAACCCGCAATCTGCTTCAAAACAAAGCATTTAAGATCTATAAGCAGTAATGGAGCTCAGGAGTATAAATGCTAGAGGGTTACTCGTGTACTCAAAAACCTTCTAACCTTTCTTCAGCTTTTTTTAACCCCTGCAAGCTCTGGGCAAAGCAGGCTGCAGATAAGAGATGATGTGTCGTTTCAGATATGCTTCCACTCCAGCATGCAAACCCCAGAGCTGGGAAGTGGAAGGAGCTGTGACGCCAGCACTGTGCAACGAAGATGATGTGGAAGGGGGAGAGCCGAGCACTCGCTCTGTGGCCTCCAAAGTGCTTTTATTTCTGCTGGTTAAACAGATGCCAGCTTCTGAGGGGATTATGTGTCATCGAGCCTGTTGGCTGTGACAACTAATTATCTCCAGCAACGGTTTGGCCTTGAGGTTTGCGGTTCAAAGGGCATACTAGGAGTGCTGTCACCCAGCGCCGTGTGTAGCAATTTGTCCCCGTTTGCATTTCCCTGTTCCCAAAGAGGCAGCACCTCCAACACATCTCGTCCTCCCCAGCTCAGGCTCACACCCAGCAGACCAGCAGGTCCTCCCGAGCAGCATGGGCAGGGAGCACCAGCGCTCTGGTGAAGCCCCAGCGAGACCTCCAGCAGGAACCAAGGAGAACAAGCAGCAGCTAAAATCGGCTCAGCATCCAAACGGCAGCTAAAATCAGCTCAGCACCCAAACAGCCTGCCTGAGCTTCCCGTTCCTGCAGCTGGATGTTGGCACGGCAGCCGTGCCACCGCACGCTCCTCCGGCCGAGCTTCGTGGGGTGCACACACCAACGGGGTCCAGCTCAGCTGCGGCCAAGTCGAGGGGAAAAAAATACCTGCTGCAGTCTGAGATGGGAGAAATTCCAGAGGAGAGAAGCCAGAGGAGTAAACCGTTTTGGAATGTAGCCTCTAAACCAGCACTGAGACTGTTGTATACCTTCATATAAATTGATGGCTGACCCTCATCGAGACTACCAGGAACAGACGAAAAGCAGACCCAGGCAACTGAAGGAATGTAAGTCATTGAGAAACAGATGGAGAATGATGGAAAAGACTAGAGATGAGGAAAGAGATGAGGAGGGGAGTTAATAGAAGAGGCAAAGGGTGTGTTGGCAAGGAGGTATCAGAGCTGGGGTGCCCGGCAGCCAGGCTGGATGCATTAGCGTGGGAGTGACCCCGAGGCACCGGACTCGCAGAGCTCAGCTCACCTGAAGCCAGGACAGTCTGAGTATTGGGGATACTGAGTATTCCTCTGTCACAGCACCAGTTAAGCGCTGGGAAGCAGTGCCCATGTCCAGACAGATGCTAGAGAGCCCCCAGCTGAGGTTCCTATGGAGATATCCCAATGGGATTGGAAGCTGGATGCTGTAAGGGAGGAGAGGGTGGATGGGGTGGATCCTGCTTGGCTCTTCTCCCTCTGCCGCTATCATCCTGCCCCCTCAAGAGGCTGGCAGGCTGCATCAGCTCCCCCAAACCTCTGATCCCCCAGGGTAACTCAGGTGGAGCCGGACACACAAGGTGCGTCGCCTCGGACAAGGAGGCGAGGCTTTCCAAGCCTCAGAACCAGGCTGTGTGCAGGATCGAGTCAAATCTGGAGCTAATGTGCTGTCAGGCAGCCACAGGGAACGCTGCGGGGAAGAGCCGTAGGCTGTGCACACTGGTAGCGAAAGTGAGAACCCCCTGAAGTCCCAATACACAGCCTGGGGTTTAGAGGATGCTGCTGTTGACAAGCAAGTCATCACAGGTTGAAGGCAGTAATTAGAGTAACAAAATCCTCTATCACTGTGCTGCTGAGTCCTTTGGCCAGTTTGCAGTAGATTTCTTCATTTGCTGCAGTCCCAGCATTAAAGGAGGATCTCAAAGGCAAGAATAATTAATAGGGAACGTTAAATTGAAGAGAGTTGAATCACAGGAAAATGCAGAAAATTAAGATGGAGGAAGTGATAAAGGTCTTCAGGGTACTGCCGAGATCTGCAAGAGGAAAGGAAAAATCCTTCCTTCTCTTACACCTTCGCTTTTTACCATCACCTTGAAGTATTTTGATCCAGAGGACAGCCTGGGTCTCTGAATAACAGCACTGCAGAGCTGCCTCCGTCTGCGGGAACATGTGAAGAAATGCAGCTGTCTCTTAAATAACAGGAGTTGACACCAATTGTGAATAGATGAGTGATCGTGGCTTCAGCCGTCACAGCGGAGGATCTGATCTCAAATGAAGCCCCATTCATCCATCCAGGGCCCATCATAAGGCTATTAAGGGAGCATCTGTCACAAACCCACAATGGCTTTAAATGCTTGAAAAAAGGGCACAACAAAAATAAGCCTGCTTAGCTTATATACTTTTCTCTAGGTGACGTGATTTTTTTTTTTTTTAGCAAAAATGAATGATAAATATGATGGATAGCCAAAACACATGATGCGAGCAGGGTGAGGTTTGTTGTTGTAGGGTTTGGTTGTCTGTTTGTCCTTCCAGGCTAGTGGGGCAGGCATGAAAGCCGGTGGCAGTGAGCTGTCAGGTAGCAGCATGCACAGCCCCTGGGCACCCTGCCCCGGGGCCCTGGCTCGGCACTCCTGCCAGGACACGGATGGAAAGGCCTCTCCTGCTTTCTGATGCAGCGGGGAAAGCATCTCCAGCAGCAGGACAGGGCAGCACGTTCAGACACAGCGTGCTCACCACCAAGCTGGTGTGATTGGGTTGCTCATCAGGACTAAATCCACACTCCGTGTTTTAAAAAAAAAAAAAAAAATGCATTTTGCTAAACTGAAAGAGAAAGTCAAGCTTAGACATCATGGCTCTCTTATGTGAATGGTTCTCATACCTTCTTGCAGTCATCAGTCAACTCATACTCCCCAGAGACAGCAATGTCTTTTCCTTCCCTACAACTGCACAGCTCCTCTTACTAATCTTTATTCTCTGCAAGCTGCACTGGGCAAAGCTGCCACCCTCTGGCTAACACCTGAACGAGTCCCCTCCCGTCCTGCCCCCCGGCATGTCACCCTCTGCCCCGCTGCCTCTTCGGGTGACATCCAGGCTGCCAGAAGCACAGAGATCGAAGGGCAAGAGCACTGCTCATGCACTGACCTGCTTTATTACATGCACAGTATACCGAAAGCGTCTGGTGTGCATTAGACGGGTGCTCCTGGGGCTGGAGGTGGGCATTTAGATCCCGTAATGCCCATCAGACCCCCTGTAAGAGGAACTGGAGTGTCTGTGTTCATATCAATGGCAATGAGAAAGACTTGACTGTGTGATGCAGCTCTGTGTTTGTAATTCATATTACATTGTAATCCAAATTCCTCTTTTCTTTATAAATTATGTTTAGTTGGGCTGAGTTGTTTTGAAAAATTGTCCTGAATGTGGCTGAAAAAATAGATTGCGGTCATATGTGTGCAGCTGTTGGGTTCCTCTACAAAAACATTTCATGCCGAAAGATGGGACTTCCTACCCAAAGTTTCAGCCTGTGGGGGCATTGCCTATGTTCATAGATTTTAAGCCTGAAGCAGAATAAGGGCAAATGTTTTAAAACCATCCAAATGTTTTAGAAAGCTAAATCATCCCTCTACCCTCCCCCCCCCAAAAAAAAAAACCCAAACGGTTTATACTCCCAGATTATCACCATCTAAGCAGGCCCCTGGATTTTGTCCAAGCACCGCACCTCCCACAGTCCCAGCCCTGTGCTGGCTTTCACACGGCAGCAGTAACTCACTCGGGCAGATTCATCTCCCTTCATTTGAGCTGACTGAAGGCACGGCACCGCGTCGGCGCGAGCCGCCCCGTCTCCCCCCCGTCCCAGCAGAGAGGCAGGCATCTCCCCAAAGTGACTCGACCTGTCTGTTCTGGGAGCGAGACCTATGTGCTCCAACCTCTTACCTGAATAAACCCTTGCAGAAAAGCATGTGTGTGTGTTGAATCCAGCACAATGGACTGATTGGGACCTTCATATTAAAACTGTGTATTTTTCCAGATTGCAATGAGGGCTCACAACACACACACACTTAATTTCCTGCTTTCAGTTCACTATCAGATTTTATACCTAGGTTAGTGGGATTTGTTAACATTTCTTTTTCCCCAGAATAGGATTTTTTTTTTCTTTAACTACATTCAGCCATGAAAAATGGGATTGAAAAAGATTAATAGGAAGTTGAAGGATTCATCTGAGATTGACAAAGATTAATGTGCGTCTTATCTGTTTTCTTTTTCTTTTCTCTTCCTCTCTTAGCTACCTAGACAGCTTAGATCGAATCGGAGCTGCAGACTACCAGCCCACGGAGCAGGATATCCTCCGAACCAGGGTCAAAACAACTGGCATTGTAGAAACCCACTTCACATTCAAAAACCTCCACTTCAGGTTAGTCTAAAACTGCATGTACCAGTAAATTTTCAGGGCATCTATTTGTCACAGGGTTTCCCCAAAGCTCCCAAAGGAGAAATTGTTAAATTACTGGTTAACACAGGGATGGCTCCCACTGCAGAGGACGTAGCATTTTGGGGGGTCAACATTATGCAGTGTTTGACAATCCCACCTTGAAAAATCACTGCCTTGGAAAATGGGAGCTTACGGTATCTTCTCCTAACCCAAACGACACCGCTTTGTTGGGAGGTATAATATGAGATTGGCCCCAAGTCTGATCAAGCTCGTAAATGTAAAAATATTTGGCCAAATCTTTTCTTTAAAGTGGATCAATCGCATGTGGTTAATGCTACATATTGAACCTTATGATGCCAGCCAGCAGAAAGAAGAGGGCATGAAGACACCAAGCCGCACACGCGGCATTTAAAGCAAATAAAACTCAGGAGCTGAGTCTGAACCTCCGCAGACCCTTTGGGACCCAGCGTGCTTCTGCAGCTCTCCCACAGATCCCCACATCCCTCCCTGCAACTGCTCCTCCTGGGCCTCCTCGGCTCCAGGCTCTGGAGGAGGAGACCAAGGCAGTGGTTAAAGACCCTTTGCTTTGTGTTTGGAGCCTTCCAGGGGCCACATGGTCAGAAAATGCTAAGACTGCTGAAGTTTCCCCTTAAATAAGAAAAAGCGGGTGCTGACAGCTTTCTCCTGTGCCGTAGGCTCTTCGATGTCGGGGGCCAGCGGTCAGAACGCAAGAAGTGGATTCACTGCTTTGAGGATGTCACAGCAATCATTTTCTGCGTCGCGCTGAGTGGCTACGACCAGGTGCTCCATGAAGATGAAACCACGGTGAGTCTAACCGGGTCTTGGAGGCCCCAACGCTTCTTTAGGGGATACTGCGTAGCCAGCAACTGCTCAGAGATCGCCGAATGCTCACTGGGGTGCTGCAGTAGTCGCTCCCCCTCGACATTGAAATCCTGGGGAGATTTGTCCTCCTCCACACTCTTCGAAATCAAGTCTGCTTGCCCAGGTAATGCTTCCTTGCACTGGTAAAGTCACAGTGTTTTATTTCTCCTTTTTAGCTGACCTGTGTGTTTTCAAAACATGCTAGCGGGACCCTGTATCCGGAAAGGGGAGATCTAGCTAGGTGGGCTTCTAAAACAAATGTTAAGAAAACGGTCATGCCATGGTGCAGAGGTGCAGGATGACCATGCATACTGAGGCGGGCTCAGGCTAGGAGTATAACCTACTTCTTCAGGCTACAGAAAGTCATTTTCCTGAGTGAAACTGGAACTGTTTGATTCCTCGGGTAATTTGCTCTAGGAGAGCTTTTATGACTTCCCACTGTGACATTAGGCTCAAAATACCATCTGGAAATAAAGCTAGCAAGGACCTGTGCGCTCCCTGGTATTAGAGTGCAATTAATACAAGTGAATTAAATACACAGAAAGGATGCAAGAAGACTCATTACTATATTCTGGCTATTCATTCAGTGTGATAGGGATGCGTGCTTTTGGGACTAAAGACATCTGCAGAGGGCACCCAGTTGCACTTATCTAACGGAAAGGAATTGGAGGCCGTACTCACACTCGGTAATGATTTCATCTGTGCCCAGTCTGCGGCAGCATGGAGGGCTCACACCGCCAGCTCTGTCTCTGAGGCTCCTTATTCTCCTGACGGTAAAGCTGTCAGGCTTGCAGAAAGCTGTTGATGAGGAAGGAATCGAGGGAAGGATTGCTGTTAAGTATCTGTTGTCTCTTCCCAAAAAGACTGGGGCGGCTGTGGTTTCTAGCCTCTTTATGAGCTCTAGCAAACTATTTGATGAAGTCACCTGGTTGTTTGGCTCATATTGGTGCTAGAATTCAGGGTGATTTAACATCACGACTATGTCCCTCCAGACTGACTGAGATGCCCTACACCCTCCCGTGTCCTCTACTTATAACCCTCAGATGTTACCTCCCTCTGAGCCTGGCCCTGATAAGCTCAAGGATGCTCAGTCCTGTAGGATTTACTGGGAAGGAACTAAAATCTCCTGACGTGATTTGAAAAACCCAGCCATTAGCTCAATGCTACAGAGCTCTGCAGCTAGACGGCGGAAACACACCGAGGAGATAAAGAAGAATGCACAGAGAGAGGGCAGACCCACGGGGCAGGGAGCAAAGCTGTGATCTGAGCAGAGAGCAAGGTGCTCTGTAGTTATAACTTGGGCTATGACACTCAAACCATGAAGCCAAAGCAGCCTTTAATACAGGTCACCTTTGGGTGCCAGTCTACACAAGCCAGAGCCTGTGATTCAAAGCCAGGGAGCACAAAATGGAAGGGCTTGAATGCGAATGCCATTTTTTAAATGTCAGCTGTAACTCCTCTGAGAGGGAGGTTACAGCATCTTTCCCGGAGATGCTGCGCTCAGCCCCCCCGCCCTGAAGTGCCCCACTGCAGAAACCGGGATTTGTGCAGCTCCAACTTTCCTTTTGCACCAGGAAAGCAGGCTTGCACTGCGCTGGCACAGCGCTGACATTTGCCTGCTATTTCAATCCCTTTTCACAAAGCGTTTTCTGAGGATGCTGAGCAACAGGAGGGCAGAGGCAGCTGCTGTTCATTTACACATTCGGCGCAATCGGGGAAAGGATTCGGCATCGCCGCCGCCGCCGCGCCCGCAAGACGCCCCCGCCTAACCCAAATAAACAACCCTGAGCGAGGCCAATGCAAATAGGAAAAAATGATGGTGTCAGATCTTGTCTGCCCTATTATACCCCCAGCACAAATGACAGGTGGAAAACGCAACACCCACAAACTCTGGCCCTCTCCCAGCTGAACCCCCAAACATTCAGTCTCCTCCCTGCTAACGTGGTTCCTCCCCGCAAACCCAGCAGTAAAAGCAGCATCTCTTCAGTCAGCTGATTTACCGTCTGTCTGCATCCGTCACATCTGCTGGCTTTAATGACGTAAATCAGCTTTTATTGCTTCTCACTTAGAAAACACAAAGAGGAGGCAGCTGAGAGAGCGAGCTGGGTGCTGCTCCTCCATCTTCATTTTCTATAGAGATGCTTGCTAGGGTCCGGGCACTTCCAGCTGTATTAAGCCACTGAAGGTTTGGGGGGGCTGTACAGATGTCTCTGTGAATGTGAAAAAGAAAACTCGTAGAGCTTTCATTGCTGGTGTGGAGCCATGAGAGGGAAGGAGCCCTACTGCATCTTAGGTGCCCAAAAAGCCACTTGCAAAGCTGGGTGCACAGGGAGAACAGCTTTTCCTGTGTGCTCGGCGCCCTGTTGAAAGCAATCACAGGATTTCACAGGAGCTTTTTGCACTTCTCTAAGTCAGACCACACTTCAGGCAGATGAAACTGCCGTTCGGATAAAGTCAGCCTTTCACACGGAGCAGGGCCTCGCCTTGTTAAGCTCGGTTAGTGCGAGGGCATTAGGATCAGTGTAGTTGTAGGGTCAGCTTGTCTGACTGAAAAAAGCTCACAAACAACAGGTTTACTGTGAACCCTTTCAGATGAAACTGAGCAAAAGAGCTGGTTAAATAAGGCTGGGTGAAATGCCCCCTGACCTGTGCCTGCCCTGAAAATTAAAGCACAGCGCTACACTTGTAAAGTTTTTTTTATGGTTTATTATGCTCTTCGTGTTAAAAGACTGAGCACCCATCCTCCTGCAGCAGCTAAAAAAGGGCTGTTGTATGCGAAGCCATCACTCCCTAAGAGCAGGTAGTCTTTTATAAGGGATATATTTTCTCTCCAATTCCCTGCCACAAAGAGCAGCACGACGGTAATTAAGGAAAGCAAGTACTTCTCTATGTCCAGATCAGAAAGTCATAAATAAAATAGAGAGAACTTTCTGCATCTGTGATTTCTAAGCCCATACGCCCATAAAGACCATGCTCTGGATAGAAGCCCCCAGTGCTGTTGCATCCAGCTCTTCTCCCAAACACCTTCTGACGATGCTGTTGGCAGATCTAAACAGCTTCCCTGTGAGCCTGGCTCCCAGGGGAGAGGAGCAAGCCTACAGGGAGATTCAAGCAGTGACTTCATCAGTCCCATCGCTGCCAGCCACAGCCCACAGCTGGAGCTCATGAGGCAAAATTACACCCTCTGCCCAGCCCATCCAATGCACGAGACGCTGCCTTCAAGGTATTACACCCACCTCTGCCTCTGCCTTTACCGAGCCCGTCACGAGGAGCTGCAGGGCTCTCTGCCATGTTTGTACACGGTGGGAACATCCTGCTTTGACTGACCGAACAACTCCATGGGTTATGTCTTCAGATAACAAGGCTATTTTGTCTCATTTGTGACTTACCTTTGTGTTTCATAAACTGAGGTTACAGGAGAAAAAGCCTCAGATCTGTAATCTGGGAGGAGAGGGACAGCAGTCATGTTAATCAGTAAAACTGGAGAAGATGATTAGCAAAGGTAGATTTGCATTGCTCCTTCTGACTGGGATTCCTAATGGAATTTAAAAGAAGAAAACAATGACATGGGACCTATCACAGGAACCGAGACTATTTTCTTTGGTTTTTTCCTTGCAAATTCAAAGGAGCCATGGCAAGAGAGGGAGGTGTTCGTGTTGCACATTGCTGCCTCTGAAACTAAGATATTTAGGTCACCCGTATCTAGCCAAGACATTCAAGTATTGTTTGTGTCCCCATTGCTGAGCATGGGATGGGTTGAAGCTGCTGTGCTGGTGACCCTTGGTGTGCATTAGTGTTGGCCTGTTGGTTCGTATTTCATTGCATGACCTGGTTAGCGTGCTCTCTCTGCTATCATTGGGCAAAGAAAATTGAATTGCAGCGCTCAGAAATTGCCATAGGAGTGGCAATTGAAAGTGGCTTGGACATCTTAGGAAATATAAGCAGGAGGGGGAATATGGAGTTTCTGTGCTTAGGATAACTATCAGCATCCTTGTAGTTCACATGACAGTTGGCACTTAATCACCAAGGAAAACAAAAAAGACTGAATTGACTGTGTGTTGCAGAAATTACCAGGTCTCCTCCCATGCTCTGGTGAAAAAAAGATGGGTCTTATGATTGTGTTTCTGCCTGGGCAGAGTCTTGACCACAGCATCCTTTCTCCCTCATGCTCAGTAGAAAGCTGCTTGCCCTTTACATCGCCGGTGGGGACACGGTTGTGCAATGACATCTGAACTCTGCTATAAGCAATTCTGTCTCTTGTCCTGCGCAGGAAAAGTTAATTGGACTTTTAATTTGCATGGGTGAGTGGTTATTCCTCTGTAACGTGGCTGGTGGGGCTGCTTTCTTTGTTGAGGTATAAGAAAAATACTGATTTCAAAATAGGCAGTGACATTAAGAAGCCAATGTTTCAAGACCCCTTCCGTTAATGATAGACCCAACACAAAGTAGGAAAAAGCAGCACGGTGGGTCCAAAAGCAGATGAAGTAATTTATATCACTTCATATAAAAGTATGAGAAGTGTCATCTCTAACACCTCCTAGCAGAGCAGGCACGTCTGCCCCATCACAGCAGCACGGGTGCTCCTGGGAGGGGCCCTGGGGAAGCTTTAAGGGACTAAAAGGGTCTTTCACTGTGGATTTACTGTTAAGAGGGGAGGATTATTTGGGGGCTTTAACTTCTCACTCCTCCTTTAGTCACAGCCAGTCCTTTTACATGTGGTACCCAGAGACTGCCTCCCCATCCTCGCGTCTCAGCCAGGGCCTGCCTGAGCTGTTGGAGGTCTCCTACAAACACCTATTAAAGTAATAACAGCTGGAAGGGGGAAGGAAAGGGGGGTGTTAGCTGGCACCGGGACAGCTTACATCCACGCGTGAGCTCCCGGGAGCCCTCCTGGGATGGGACAGCAATTCCCACGTGGAACCCTGGCACAGCAACAGGAGCATCTGTACCTGCTCACCAGGGTATGCTTGCCATGCACAGAGAGCGGCTCCTTGCTTTTGAATAATGTCATCTTCTCTTTAGTGATGGGGGAGGAAAGGTGGATTTTAAGACCAGAACCTTTCCCGGGTAAATAAGGATGCGTGGGCAGAGCAGTGGTTATATTTATTCAGCTGACTGGCAGAGCTGGGGGAAAAATCAACATGTAGAGATCGGAAGGCCAGGTCAGGCAGCCTTAGGAAACTTTGGAACTTGTTTCTGGAATCTGAGAGGAATAGAGGATTTTTATTGTAACTCTCATCTTCTACAGGGATGTGTTGGTTTGTGCTATGTGTATGTTCTGGTTACAACTGAACACCAAGAGTCACTAGTTCTTGGGAAAACACTCTCATTTCCTAACAGGTTTTAAGACAAGTTTATCAAGCTATGTAAGAGAGGCAGAAGGATTTCCGTAGGATCCTTACGTAGTCTTGCTACTGTAGGAGGGTCAGCACCTAACGGTGAAGCTCAGCCCGGGAGAAATCCTCAGCTTCTGTTTCTTAACCAAACGCGACGTGGCCCGGCGCGCTCCCCGCGCTGCTCCCCGCCGGGGCTGCGCGCCGGGGCACGGGGCTGGCGAGGGGCAGCGGGGTACGTGCGCTCACCGCCCGGCCCATGGCTTAACCCACGAGCAGCATCCATGTGTTTCGCCATGCTTTTATTTGAAATTGGCAAGGGTGGTAAAAATGTCATCAAAAACGTTCCGTGAGGGACCCCCCTTGGAAAAAAGGTTAATTATATTTGCTTTCTGTTCCCCTGACCGCCCCCCACTTGCTTCTCTCATCCCAAAGGCTTCTGGTAGCCAAGTATCTCCTGTACAAAACCTTTGCAGGCTTCTACGTGGTTACAGTTTTGACACCACAAGTAGCAACGAGGAGCATTGCTCCGGGGCTCCCACACCAGCCAGTACAAAATGGGTTAGCAAAAACCAGCACACAGGCACGGGATGATCCAAACCAGCAACCTCTTGCGACTGAGACCCACTGAGTAAATGCATTTTTACATTTGTACATGATCGCGTCTTCCCCGTGTGCCGTACAGTGCGTGGTGGGGAGGTGCTCGGCCGTTTCGAGTCTGGGAGCAAAGCGAGTGGTGTACGGTGCAGCAAATCCTGGGCGTCCTGTTTCACTCCGGGTCAGATCAGATGTTTCCTTCATCCACGGAGCCACTTTTACCTAAGTAGAACATTCAGCGGCCGCTGAAGTATATCAATGAAAAGGAAAGCACTAATCAATAAAGTGCTGGGCTCAGTTGTGCTGCCAGCGCGGGCGTGAAGCGGAGCGGGAGAGGGGTGAAAGCCCCCGGCTGTCTCCTGCACCACTCTGAATTTCCAAATCTGGGGGGGGGGGGGGGGACACGACACGCTGCACCCACCCCAAAAACCCCTCCAGCAACGAGACCGTGCAGCCCTGTTCTCTCTAGCGTCTCTCCTGCGGTCGCTGTAACCAGTCTCGTATGTGCACCAGCGGGTTTGGGGAGTGCTGTCCCAAGGAGATGCCGCTGGGAAAAGCCGAGGAGCCGGTCTGGTCTGTACCATGCGTTGCCTTTGATAACCCCCTGACTCTTGGGTGTGCTTCGTCCTCACCGCGCCTGCTCTCTCCGCTACCCGGCTCCCGGCTGAGAGATGGCCACGCGACCGGCGTGCGCGCCCCGGCGTCGGCCTCGCGCGCCGAACATCGCCAGCCTCGGCACCTTCACAGCTTTTCCTCGGCCGTCTGACCTTATCTAGCCAAACAAAGGCCAAAAAATGAGCATTTGAGAGACCAACCAAATTTGGCAGGTATGAAGCTTCTCTTGAACCAAGAAAAAAAAAAAAAAAAAAAAAAAAAAAAAGCACAAAAGAAAAACCGAGTTGAGAGTTGAAAGCAGCAGGGAACATGACACTTGGTTGACTTTGCCGTGAGCTCTTTCCACCACCATAAAACCATGTGGCGGACTTTGCAACTCTCTAACTGGTCTGGTTTTTTCATTCCTCTTATCTTTCTCCTTTCCTGTGTCGTTTTTTTGCATGACCTGTAACCAAAAAGCTGACTTCTCGCTGTGCCTGCATTTGAACCTGTGGCTCTTCTGCTGGCGAGTAGCTAATGTTCTTCTAGAGGCATGAGCTAAAATCAGTGGTAGCTGCCTGACTTCTAGTCTGGTTCTCCTTAGATGCCCTTTGTTACATCTTTCCTTTTTATACTATTTCCTCTTCCTTTTTCACTTTTTTTCCCTCTCTGCGAGACACTTTCTATTAAGCCATCTTCCAAGAGAACTAAAAAAAAACTCTAAAAAATTAAAAGCCCAACAACAGACAACACTAAACCAAGTAACAAAACCAGGCAAAGGTCACGGCAAGGTCATTTCCAAAATTATGTCACCTTGATGTCTGCTTCCAACTCTAGATTAATTCAAGGATCTACCAGTCCTTGGTTAATGTATCCAACCAGTTGTGTGCCGCACACACTCGAGAAAGCAAAAAAAAAAAAAAAATTTTAAAAATTAATGAAAACCTATTGGAAAATCTGCATGAGCTACACCAACACATAAATCTGATTGAAGGGCAAAAATAACTCCCCATCCATGCATGGTGCATGATGATTTCTGTGAGCTGGGATCCTGTAAATTATATGCTATGCCAAATCAGAACAGCTCTGTATAGTTAAATGCCCTTAAGTTACTAACTGTATGTCAAATGTTATAGGCGTTGCATCTGTGTATGTATATGTTCAGCTGTATGTATACATAAATTTATTATGTATATTGTAGCTTTTCTTGTTGGTTTTTTTTTTTGTTTTCCTCCTTAATTTAGTTGGTTTAGAATTCCCTACGTGTTGAATGTCCCCAGGTCGCTATCTTTGGCCTGATGTGATCTCTCCTTTCTGTTGCAGAACCGCATGCACGAATCACTGAAGCTTTTTGACAGCATCTGCAACAACAAATGGTTCACAGATACGTCTATCATCCTCTTTCTAAACAAGAAGGACATATTTGAGGAGAAAATTAAGAAATCTCCGCTGACTATCTGCTTTCCTGAGTATCCAGGTAATGAAAAAGCTGGCTGTACAGGAATGCGTAGCAAGGGGATTACGGAGTGCTTCCCATCCAGGCTGATGCTGTCGTGTATCGCGGGCAGCAAGGCACAGCTAGAGCTCCCATTTGCTTCCCTGCAAGTTTTATTTCAATAAATGCCATAGCATCACCCCCCCACTGTGTTTAGTGGTCCACTTACAGGGTGAGGATGACTTAAAACCAAATTCTTTGCCAGCAAAGACTAAGCTGTTTGCTCTCTGCCCCACGGGCGGTTTCGGTGCCGAGCCAGCACCTGCCGGCGTGGGGCTGGCAGCACACCCCCTAAAGCCCCGTCCTGGTTCCCGGCATCACCCTCAGACACAAACCCTCTCCGAAAGACACGGTGAGCTTAACCATTACAAATGGGTAACTGGTCTCTGGGAGACCAACGCACAGGGTTTGTTAGGCTCTCCTCGGCTTTGCTGTTCCACAACCCATCGCGTTCCCCCCTGTGCGGTTCCTGGCCACCACCCGCTGCCAGGCGCCGAGGGGCTGCAGGATCCGCCCTCCAGCGTGCAGGCAGCAGGTCCCACAGCTTGGCTGCTTCAGCTCAAACTGCAAATTTTTGTCATGTTAGTTTAGGAGGTGCCCGGTTTTGCTCTCAGGCTCGCTGACATCAAGGATCTGGACATGGAAAAGCTTCCAGTCAAATGCAGATAGAAAAAAAGGTGCTTGATTTTCTCGTGCACTGGCCGCCCACGCTTCTTAACCCATAGTGCCAACAGAGAAGAGCCACAGCAAGCCGTGCCCTGAGCTTGGCTGGGGAGAAGGAGGCCTCAGTGATACCTGGAGATCAGAGCAGAGGCTCTGCAACAGGGCAGCACGCAAGAAGCTCTCGCTTCTGCTGGCTGCCTGGCATCTGACCTGCTAATGATGAGACTACATCACCCATGCAAAGGCTGCAACTGCACCCCGCCGCTTCCCACTGCATCTCGCCAGCTTCCACAAACCCTCATTACCATTCTGAGACAGCATAAAAATAAACTTTTATTGTCATGAATTATTTAAGCTCACCGGAGACATCCAAATGAATCAAGCCGACAGACAGAGAAGCAGATCTCTTTGTCAGGAAACGTAGTTGTGAACCAGGAGTACCAAGTGTCACATTTCTGGGCAGGCCAACAGATTATTAACCAGAGGTCCCTATCTCTGAGCACTTGATTTTTCCCTGTGAATAGGCAAAAGCGATCCATCATTACTGCTTTGGGCTGAATGGTCTGTGGCCGTGGAGCTGAACGACTCCATCTGAATTCAGAACATCTGCAGGCTTCCTCTCTGGGGAAAGGTTGGATGTTTGTCACTACCAACACATCTCAGCCACCTACTCATCTACTTGGTCCAGACAGAACTAACATATTCCTGACACGTTTGTCTAAAAAGATCTAATAATGGAAACTTCGGAGTCTTTACAGTAGAAAGCTAGCAATAATGCCAACCCCAAATTTTTCTGGTTGCAAATTAGATTGCAGCTTGCCATCTTTTGGATGGCTTGTAGAGCAGCTCATCACCATCCTCTTTTGGCAGTGTTTCTCTATACAGGAAGATTTTTATCATGCCCTCCTACTTTTTCCCTTTTCACCATGAAGCAAACGTGCACCCTTCAGTCCTTCCTGATCACATTTTGTGGACCTGGTTTTGTGGGTCTTCACTGAAGTCTCCCAGTAACCCCACTCTGAAATAATATTCTTACACACTCCTGATGGTAGAGAGACTGGACCAAGAAGGAATGTCATTTTGGATATAACTTTTCCTTCCCAAGCTATCCCAGGCCAGGAGAGGAGTTCACTGAGGGAGGCAGACCCTCGTACGCACGTAGCTAAGCTCTGAGCTGACTACATGGAGGAAAACAAATATAGCTTGTTTCTGGGGCACTTCAGCCCCAAGTGAACAAGACCAGTCCTCCCCAAATCTCAAGAGTAGCCCAGAAATGCTCTAAATTCCTTCGAGGCGCTGTTCTGGAAGCTGGGAGTTATCACAGTGCCAGATCCAACAGGGATCTGAATCAGAGGTGGAGAATATCTCGCCCCGAGGTGTTCAGCAATGCCGTTAGAAGTTGGAAGTTAGCTCATGCTAACGTTAAGCCCAGGCTTTAGACCCAAGCACACACTTAAGCCTGCTCGCCCCTGCCTTGCTGACCACAGCTCAGAGGGTGAAGCCCTTGCGGCCTTGTGAAAAAGCAGCATTGTTAGAAAGTTACCCTGGAGTTAAAAAGAATTATCTGATGCAAGGCTATAAGTCAAACAAGCGGACTTTCCACATCACAAGTAGGTTCCACAAAATACTGTTAATAAAATGGAAGTTTCTGATGTCCATTAGTTCTGCTGACAGAGAATTATTAGAAGACTGCATCCACAAATTTGCTTGCTGTGTGCTGGAGCACTGACTGTTTCCATCCCCTTAATTCACTCATGCTTTTAACTAATCCACAACACTTAGCAGAGCAGCAGCAGAACCCAGGGCGTGTTTTAAACCAAACTGGCATTACTGATTCTCTGCTCTCACAGAAGGAATCCAGCATCTGAGTCTTTATGCCTTTGAACGACCAACTTCCCTTTCATAAAATACCCTCCTGCTTCTGCGCACAGCGTGTGAAACTGTTCCCAAATTCTTCACGCAGATCTTCATGCAAGAGCCTTCTCCCAGAAAACATTTTGCTTCTCTTACTTCAAGCATATTGTCAAATCTCGTGGTCTTCATGAGCTTGTGTCTTCACCTAGCCATGCACGTCCATGTAAGCGCAGCTGATTTCCCAGATCAGCTGCCTTCAACCGTAGCAAATCTCAAGCCCAAGTGAGCTTCTCTCTAGCAGATAAGAACATTTCTCAGCAGCAGAGCACCATGGAGGCAGAGGGATCCAAGAGCATTAGCGGTGTTACCCCCGTGGAGCCTTCCGGCAGGACCCGGCGGGGCTGGGGCTGGGCTCCGGGCCAGCCGGGGAGGCTGCGGTTATCGGCCCCGAGCAGGAGCTCTGTGTGAGCAATGCCAAGGCTGGCCAGATGAGAAGGATCAGCTCTTTTGCATGACTGCTCTTGAGCTTTTTTAACAGAAAACCTGATGTGTAAGAAATCGGGTTTGGCACAGACATCTCTATACATCAAAGCAAGAAACTCCTCGTGCCGTGATTTTAGCCACAGCTCTAGCAGAGGGTACTGTGATCCTAATTCCTCAAAAAGAGGGACATTTTCTGTTAGCTTTTTTGGTTTGGTTTGGGGTTTTGGGTTTTTTTTTGAGAAAAACCCACTTTACTCTGTAAAAGAGGCTGGATCCTTTCATGTCCTTTTCTCAGCGATTCAGAGAAAGGAGGGCACAGATACCAATACTGACCTCAATCCATGGACATTTTAGCTCCTCTTTTCCATCAAAAGCTGAAACTTTAATCAAAAAAAAATCTAAAAAGGGGAAAAAGCTAAGCCTTTTCACCGGGTCAAGCACTTACAGCATTCCTGGCAGGTTTTTTTTGTCTTTTTTGTCACCACGATGTGGAATTTCTTCTGGTTTTCCCATCGTCGCCTGTTTAACACCCAGTTCCCTCACCCATTTCATCTCTGTAGACCGTAAACAGCAACCCATAATAAAAACACAGCTGAGCTGACAGTCGCAGAGCACCTCCTGCCTCGCAGGGCCCCTGGCTGGTAATAGTGCCTGTCCCTGAGATGGGGACGGGGCGCCTGGGGCGCAGCAGCCCCGCGCGAGCTCCCCGTGTCCCTACAACAGGGCGCCTGCAGGCACCCGATGGATTTAGGGTTAGGGGATCGCTTTAACCCACTCTTTTTCCTTTCGTCTCGGCTCTCTTATAGGCCCCAACTCTTTCACAGAGGCGGTGGCTTACATCCAGGCTCAGTACGAGAGCAAGAACAAGTCCCCCAACAAGGAGATCTACACGCACATCACCTGCGCCACCGACACCAACAACATCCAGTTCGTCTTCGACGCCGTCACGGATGTCATCATCGCCAACAACCTGCGGGGATGCGGACTCTACTAAAGCCCTCCCCTCCCCTCCTCTCCTCGCGCCCGCCGGGAGCATCCGCCGGTCCCGCGGACAGGTCCTCTCTCTTTCCTTTTTTTCCTCCTCGGAAGACGATGAGGAAGAAATACATAAATCCCTTCTCCTGTCCCAGAAAACTTTGCAGCAAGTCCTGCTTTCCCCAGCCCCGTTTTATTTTATTTTGGTTTATTTTTGGTTCATTCCCTTGCTGCCGCATTCTACTCCTCCGTTCCAATTCACAGTGCTGTAGAGGGAGCTAACGTGTTTCCCACAAAGTGCATTTCAACTGCCAAAAGACAAAAATACTTCAGTTTTAAAAAAAGAAAAAAAATCAAAGCCTTAAAATACCTGTCAGCAACAGTGTAGTTTGGAACTGAAACTTTTTCTTTTTTTTCCTTGAAATTAAGGGATATTTTTAATTCTCCTCATTATTTATCTCTTTTTTAAAAAACACTCTTCCTTTGGGAAGTGCTAGATACAACATGAACATTTTGAGGGTACCTTACGGCTCCAGTTCCTAGCCCACGGCTGGAGGGGTCAGTGTTGAACGCAGCGGCCGCAGCTTGGGTTTGTACATCCTCCTTTTTTCCAGACAGCTATTGGAACAAGTCAAACAGCCATATCGAGTTCTGCTGGTGTCCGAGACAGACGCAGTAACAAAACCTACTAAGCCTTGTCTAAAAGCATTCGTTACCGGTAACAGTTTTACCTCAAGTTTTTCAAAATTAATGTTCACGTTTGCCTAGTGGTTTCAGTAACCCGGTTGTTGGCTGGGTGCGCGGGGCGGCGGCGGCTGGGCTGGGACCCCGGGAGCGTAGGCAGCCAGGATGCCCCAGGACGGTGTCCTGGGGGGGGGGGGGGGACCCTGCACGGGGGGGTGCCAGCCTGGGGACCCAGCCACCTTTCCCAAAGCACCTCCCGCCCTAAGGGGTCTCGGCACGACCGATGCGCCGGCAGAGACGCACAGCGTCTCTTTCCAAGCTTCAGCTGGGGTGCACCAAAAATATTTAGCCCTGGCTTCTTGTAGGCAGAGTTTGGCCTTCGAGTACCCGGAAAGCGGAGAGGTGCTTTGGGAGACCTCACCCTGCTGGGGTGACAGCAAGGTGTGCAGGAGCCTCCCGGCTCTTCGGCGCACGGCGGGCACCTACAGACCCTTGAGAAGCCCCAACCTTGCACTCTGAGCCTCCTTGGCCAAGCTTGCCTGCGTCATCTCCTGCCTGGGCACCCGAGACAGCTCCAGGCTTGGTGCCTGCAGTCAGGGCATCTCTTTACCAGCATGTCAAGCGAGAGGGATGGTTTATACTGGCCGTGTAGTGGCAAGGGAGGGCACAGGGAGCTGATTTGAGCCAAGTGATGGAGTAGGAAGGAAAAGCGTGAGGAAGAGAGGGAAGGGAGGAAGGAAGGGCAGGGGTGGAGCTGTGGAAACGGTAAGGGTGGCACCCAGCACAGCAAAATGTGGGGCGCAAAGGGGAGGAGAAACGCGGCCGGGCTGGGGTACGTGTGCCCGTCTGCCTGCCATCACCAAGAGCGCCGGGTGCCGCCGGGGCGAAGGCAGAGGTGGGTGTGAGGGGTGGGGTGTCACCTCTGGGAGCACGGAGGGACCCTTCGATGTCCACCCTGATAGCTTGTTGGGTGTCTGGGTGAGACAGCCGCCTCGGAGGTCCCACTCGGCGTGGCACCTGGGGACGGGTAGGCAACGCTGATGCCTGCCTCTTCACTGCCTCTCTTAAAAGTCCATGATCCTGGAAAACATGAGCCTTTCCAGCACAGCCACAAGTTCAGCTGTCCTCTCTTGGGAACCTGAGCTAGGGGTGCCTTTCAGGTCTCGGGAGGTCTGATTTTTCTCCAGTGCCATGCCTGGGAGGGACAATATCTCTTTTCTCACCGTGCCTGTCTAGGAGAGATGGTGTGAGAGCAGCCTAAAGCAGCACAGCCCGAAGGGCAGGGGCCGGGTGAGCGTCGCTGTGAGGGAGGCAGGGAAAGGAGCAGGTACGGTGTCACGGGCGGAGAGGAGCGGTGGAGGAGGTTGTTGGCGGGGTACAGTTTGAGAGAGATGTTGCAGAAGGGAGATGAGGCAGGTTGATGCAGCAGGGAGGACAGGAAGAGGAGGAGGGCGCCTGGGAGCTGGAGGAGAGTCCTCATCAGAGGTTGTGGTCTGCCGGGAAAAAAAACCCAGGCAGGGATTTAAACAAAACCCCAGCCAGGGACGTGAGTGGGAGCACCCTCGGGCAAACCAGGAGGAAAACAAAGTGGCTCTGACCCATCTAACCAGCTCGCAGCCCAGCGTGGTTGGCAGCTGTGTCAGTAACCCCCTAAATAGCATTAAATGATAAAACTGTGTTTAGTACTGTACAGTGAGGACCCACTGCTGCTCTGCTGGACACTAACAGCAATAACGCCAGGCCTCTGCCTCCCCTGCTCTGGCACAAGTGAGTACCCACCTTTCTCTTCACCATCTCAGCCTTAAAATACCTCTGGCAGCATCAGCCCCCTGCCCAGAGCTGGCCAGCCAGCAAAGCCAGGAGCCCCTCTCTGCTCCTCACACCACATCCCACCCGCACGTCTTCTCCCGGGTCCCAGCCCCTCTCCCAGCTCCCTTGGACGCCGGCACGCTCTGCTCTACAACCGTAAACCAAAGGAACACTGAACACAAGACCTGCGCGTGTCATTGCGTTTGGTTGAGCTTTGGATTTTCAGAGTCAATGGGAAGGCTTTCCAAAGAAAGGATTCCCAGGGGGAGCTGCCCAGTGCTCTGGTTCCTCGGAAGGGACCAGCCGATCTGCGGCAGGAGGGGCAGGGAATTAGCTGGAGGGACAGGGATGCTCCTAGAGCTTGTCCCCTGGGGGCAGCCAAGTCCCACCAGGAACACTTAGCATCCAGATGTGCATTGAGTGTCAAAATGAGGGCTGAGAAGCCGAACGTTAGTTACATTTAGTACATAAAGTGTACGTAACTGCCAGACCCAGAGCGCAGCGCCGGGCCGGTGTGCTGTGGTGCGCTGGTGGCTCGCACTGGCAGCGAGGCAGGTCTTAACTAAGCTCTGTCACAAGAGTTTGATCAGAAGAAGTAGAATTTGGGAGATTTTCTGTTTCCACCCCTCGCTGCGGGTGACATTTTATCCAGGCAGATAAGTAACAGACGCAGTTCCCAGTGAAGGCAGCACTGAGCCAAGGCTTCAGGAGTTCCCAGCATAAAGCGCACAGAAATATTTTGGTAAAGACAATTTAAATTAACTCGATCCCAAACTTTGCCAAATGCAGCTGAGTCACCGGTTGTGCCGGGCTCCGGGCTGGGTTCAGGTAACCAGAACCAGAGCCCCTCCCGCCCCAGCCCCTCCGCAGCTCCGGCTGGTTCCCCAGCACGCTGGGGACAGCCAACGGCTGGTGATCCACGGGGAGAAAAGGGAGAAAAAGAGGAGGAAATGCTGACACACAGAACCTTTTCTTTCATTTTTCTTCGGCGTCTTGTACGTCTAAAGCTCCATTTCAGCTGCTGCTGCTGACATTTCCTCTCTCACACGAGTGTCGTGAGGATTCACTGACAAAGGCTGGAAACGGCATTTGGAAGATGAAATGCTTCCAGTGTTAAACACTACCGTTTCTCCCGCTTGATGGCCGTGTACAGATTTTTGTCTCCAGAACGCCTGCCAAAGCATTACTCACTGCTGGCTTTCTCCATCCTCCCAAGCCTTTTCTGACAGATGTGCCTTCTGCTGGCAATCTTTTGCCCTGTGCTTTTTCTAAACACCAGCAATCCTTGCAGCAATTGCCTAGAAAGAGGACCTTGAAATACATTGCCTGCTTTCCAAAGCCCTCTTCTTAATAGCCCCTTGTACTTTGCAGTTGCAGTGCTCCAAATCCAGAGCCTCAGAGGCCCTGAGTTGTGTTTAATTTGCAGTCTCCACCTTGCAGGGACGTTGCAACTGGTACAGCTGCGTCAGAAATCATACCAGGGCACGGGGGACGTGTTTTAAAAGCACAGAATTCAAACAGCTGCATATACACCCTGCTGCCCTGCAAAGCTAATGTGGGGATTTGCAAAAGGTGCCCTTTGGGGGATGCAGGAGGTTTTTAATGACTCAGGTCACTTGTCCAGCAGCAGCATCTGAGGGATGTTGCATTGAAAGCAGCATTAGGAACTTGCGATGAGCCTCAGACAGCAGCAAAAAGAAAGAAGGAAGCCCTCCCTGCTTGCTCCATCGGCAATGAGAGGGTCAGGTGTGGAGCTCTGAGACAAAAAAAAAAAAAACGCAAATAACTCCTTTACTTAAGCAACAATTTCAATGAAATAAATAAACCTGTAGAAGGAAAGCCTTGAAACGAGCCTGTAGATGAGGCTGCAGGGTTGAGCCGCAGAGCACCGTGCTCCTTGGGAGGATGCAGTAGCTGGGCTTGTTAGAGCTAGCAATAACCCCGCACCGGGAAAGCACACCTTAAAATACAGCCACATACTTCAAAGGCCAGTTTTTTCTTCGGCAAATAGAGTTCCCAGTCCCGCTTTTACCTACGGCCGGGGGAGCCCTGCCGAGCGGCCGGGCAGCAGGACTGCACGGCGAGGCCATCTGGCCCCTCCGGCTGCTGGTGCGGGGCTGTCCCCGCTGCCCGGCCCTCCCGCGGGGCCCGGCCGGCTCTGCCGAGGGGTCGGGCACCTTCCTGCCACCGCCCTCCCAGACATTCTTCCAACGACATCTCTCTCCGGAGTTTCGTATGAGAATGAGCTTCTTGCCTTCAGCCAGCTTTCCTGGGTGGCTGGCCAGCCTGTCCCTCCGCGGAGCGGTCAGCATCCTCAGGAGGAGGCTGCCATGCCTCCTCGGTAGATGTGATTTTGTTTCACAGGACGCTAAAAGTATTCATGAGAGCGGTTTATGCTGTAAGGTACATTAAAATGTATCTGGTGGTTTTAATCTATCGTGGCACGAGCGCAGTGCTTGCCTGCAAGGGAACAGACTTTGTTCTCAGGCCAGGAATGCGATCTCCGAGAGGCCGGGGTGGGACACACAAGATGTCCTTTTGCCAAAACGTCCCTGGGCGCGCAGTCGCTGCTGCGTAAAGCACCGGGCAGCCCCCCGCTCTGCAGCTCGGCGGGGCACGGGGTTCAGCTGCGGGTGGCAGACGGCCCCCACGGGGGATTTTGCAGTTGGTGCTGTAAAAGGGACACTGTTAGCCCGTGCGACGCATCCGAGTATTTTGTGGCCAAAAAATCTCCTGGAGCCAGGGAGAGTTGCTGAGTTCCTGGGAACAAGGCTGGCTGTTTGTCAAGTCGATTAGAGAAGCTTATTACTAGTGTGTTTGTGTTTTTGTCATGGGCCAGGTTTGTCTTCAGGCTTACAACCAAAAACTCCACAAGCATTTCCAAGGAGACTCTAACACTCGGTAACGATCTGACGCCAGCAGCGTCGAGGTCAGTTAGAGATGGTGCTGCTGAGCATCGTCCTGAACCACCCAAACCCGCCACACGCTGGCATCCCCAACTCTCACACGAGAAATCAGAGACGTGGTCCGGGTGGCCACAAAAGAATGAACCAGGAGCTTGCCTCTACCTCCCCGGAGGAGAGAGCAGACAGAAACCCTCTCCCAAAGCACCCCCCGAGTACGTTGTCATTTCTGAGCTCCTGCAATGACGTGAGATAATGGATGCTGACAGATATAGGTACATGACCTATATAAGACTGAGAACGTGGTTATGGAGAGGGACTTCTCACAGGACCGCTCGTGTCTGAACCAGCAGCCTGTGAGATCTTTGTTTGTGCTGCAAAGGCTAGCTAGCGAACATGAGCAAGTACGACCCTTAAACACTGCTCCGTTAATAGGAGGAGGAAGACCAAAGCCTCCTGGCTGGCACCCTGCAAGCAGAGGGGGAGGGGAGGGAGCTGGGCTGGAGACAGGGCAAAAGCATCCCCGTGTCCCAGAGAGGGGAGCTCAGTTCTCCGTGGGTGCAGCAGGCGTGGGGAGGAGAGAGCCAGGCAGGAGGTGGAGGGCCGGGAGCCGGCCCGACACTCGCCGCCCCGGCCCCTCTCCCACCCCGTGTCTTGGGAATTAATGTCGAGACCAAATCCTGCCTGTCCTGTAGAGCAGGCAAGTGGCTCCGGGTCTAAACCCCCTGGTCCAGGTGAGGAGAGGAGATCGTAGCAGGCACCAGCAGGATTTTCAGCATTGCCTGAGTCTCACCAGCTTTTCCAGTGCTGGAGCTACCCGGTGGCGCCGGGCAAGCAAATAGGGATGTCTAAAGACCAGCCATTGCCCCGTTAAATAGCCCAGTCCCTGATTTAACACCCTCAGCCCTATTCCCCCCACCTCCCCTTCCCACCTTCAGCTCGACAAGGGAACAGTGACCATCACCCTGCCTCTGGGCTCCCCGCTCCCCACCACATTTCTTCCTGAAGGATCGCCGGAGGCCGCCACGATTTTCCTTTTGCTGGTTCCCCGCTGAATCGTTTCTCCTGCATGTTTGATGGCCCAAACTGTATTAACTGTAATTTTGTACGAAGAGTGACTGTCCATTGGTTTAATAGAGCATTAGTTATTGTAATAATTTATTGGCTGTCGGTAATGTATTTATTAGTTACAAAATGTTAATAAAGTGCCAGCTCTTTTCTAGTGTGAGAGGGTTTTTATTGTGTCTCCCTTGAGCGCGTCCAGCTTCTCAGGCTCCTTACTTACCCTGCCTCTGCTCCGTGCAAACACACGTACGACGTGCCTGCGGTGTCAATCGTCTGCCACAGCCTCATGCGCCTGGAAATAAGGAATTTGAAAAGGATATAACCAAAAGGTATTTAATTTTACGTAAGTATTTGGTGGGAGCTTTTTTTTTTTTTTTTTCCCCCCCTTTGTTTTTAAGTAGAACAACTTTACTGTGGTTTCTGTCTGTTCCTTGGCTTCTTGAAATCACTTTCCCCGCCCCGAAGCCCCCTGCCCCCCGTGTATCCATGTCAGACCGTCCGCGCCTTGCCTCCACGCTGGCGTCCGTCTGTCCGTGCCCAGCTGCCCTGCTGGCCGCCCTCCGTGGCGATGCTCAGCGCGGGCGGCGGGGCCGACCCCGCTGCTGCCTCCAGCGCCCCGGTTGCGACTCTGTCCCAAGCAGCAGCAGGCCTGGCAATTTCTTTTCGGCCGTCTCTTCGCGCGAACCTGGCGAGCACAGAGGGGAATCAGCCGGCCCGGGCTCGGCTCAGCCAGCGGTGCTTTTTCCTCCTGGTGGTAACACAGTACTTGGAGCACCTCTCCCTCCCTTGAAAGTAACTCTTGGGCCAGTTCATTCCGTTATTTAGGGCATGAAGTAGAAGCAAAGAACTTGAAGAAACCAAGAGAAAATTTTCCATAAACCTCAGCAAAGGAAAATTAGCCATTATTGCTGTTGACTTCACCGATTCCAGTGATGTCACTTCAGCTGGAACCCTCCTCGGACACACACCCCCACACGTCCCATCCTGCAGATCAGGCAGAGTTACCGGCCAGCGCTGAGAAGAGCTAATGGCTGAGAGGGAAAGGATTTTTGTTTGTATACATGTATTGGGGATTTTCAAAATTTTCTTCCAGGATGCCATCCCGCCCAGATCTTCTACACAGGTGCCCAGGGCCCAGAAATCACCAGGGTTATTTTCCCTGCACTGAGGATTTTCATTTCCCTGGGAACATGCTTTATTTCGGCTGCTCCTCCACCAACACCGTCACTCCTTTATTTAAATATAATACAGAAATGGGACAACACAGGGGATGAACAAGGAGAAAACCCACCCGGATACTCTCCATGAAAATCTGAAGACCCGGCATTTTTGCAACAGCCACAAGGCAAGAAGAGCCATGTCCTTCTGTGGCGGTTTCTGTTTTCCCCATGAATAAGGCTTTTTTTTTTTTTAAAGATAAGGATCAAATGCAGTCCCAAAGCTTTGGAAACCAACTGCTTGGCATCCCTAGCTACTCTTTGTCAAGGAACCAACAGTGTAATCTCAAAGCCTCTCAAGATGAAATCAGACATCTGCTAAATTTTGCGTGCAAAAGCTACGGTTGAAGTATGGCTAAGAAAATGACTCACTAATAAAACATTCATGGCGAACTCCAAAACGTGCAATTGGGTCATCATTTCATGAGCAAACACACGTGTGTTCTCGCAAATCTTCGACGAGGCCAAAGCGCCTCCCCCTTGCTGCACCTCTAAAAAAAAGGGGGGCTCGGGGGGGGGGGGGGGGTGTTTGCTGCGGGAGGGCTCCCCACCCGCTGCCGAGCACCCCCGCTGCCCCGGAGCGTGTCCCCCCTGCTCCCAGCTCCCCGCCAGGATTTTTTGTAAACAGCTGGGTGTCGCCGTGCGAGGGGGCAGGCAGCCGGGCCAGGGCTTGGGGGGCTCGGCCCCCAGAGGGGCTGCAGAGACGGGCAGGGGGGAGCCAGCGGCTTCGGACTTCACCAAACCCCGTTTTTTTCTCCCGAAGCTTTGCAAGTTCGAGTAGTGAACTAGGTGGGTGCAGGCAACAGGGCAAAAGGGCGCCCGGCCTGGCTGAGAGGTCTCCCAGGGCTGTCAGTGGAGCCGCGGGGAGCGGCTGGCTGGTTATTCCGAGAGCAAGTTAATGATGGAGAAGGACGGAGAGAGCCCGGAGAGCCGCACCCGTCCCGTCCCGTGGCACCTTCGCCCACGCGCCCGCCCGCACCCACGCCCCGCGGCCGCGCGAGCAAAGCGTGGGGGTGCCCTGCCACAGCCGACTCCCTCAGGGCACCCTCACCTCCTCCTCCTCTTCCTCCTCCTCCTCCTCCTCCTCCTGTCCTTCTGTCCGCTCTCCGCTCCTCCCTGGTAACAGCTTCTGCAGCATGGCAGGAAAATGGCTTTTGCCCACATGTGAAACGACAATTTTTTTTTTTTGTTGTTAAAAATCACACCTTGCAGATATTTGCCCCCATTTATGCTCCTGCTAAAACTCTTCCATGCTTCCAGCCTCCCGGGAGCAGCCCGCAAGCCCAGGAGAGCTGCGGGGCGGGCTGGCAGAGGCACCCGCACTGGTTCCCTCCAGGCAGCAGCGCTGGGATTTCTTAGCAGCGTCCCGGCCACCGCTGCCGTCTTCTCAAAGACAGGCTGAAGATTTTCCCAGGGGCAGAAGGGCCCGGCTGGGCCAGGACCTGTCCCGGCCTCTGGGCAGTCCCTCGGCACCGCTCTCGCCACGGCGGCACCGCTGGGCACAGGTACCCTCCCCGGAGGGTCCGCAGGGCCCCCCCGAGGTGGCCAAAACTGCCCCCACCCCAGCGCCCATGCCCGGCGCGTCCCGGCTGCTGCCGCCTGTCCCTCCTTTATTTAGGCTCTGCAAGTGATGCTTCAGGGGTGCCCGGCCCCCGAAGAGCCACAGGCCCCTTCCACACTCCCCTGGTTAGGCCAGTGATGAGCAAATGACTTTTTTTTTTCTGCTCTTCCTTGAAGCTTCAGGTGCTGGCCCGGCTAGAGCGGCCCCGCAGGGACGCGGTGGAGGATCAGCTGCAACCTCCACACTTGCCTTGTCCTCCAGCCCAAGAAGAGAGCAATGCCCCGGTTCCTTCACCTTTGTAACCATCTCACGTTTACCACTGTCTTATTTTAGAGATTCTTTTTTTTTTTTTTGCTTTCTAACTGTTTCAATTCAGAAAAATGTTCTCCTCTCCTCTAACTCTTTCTCTTTGCCTTTCTCTCTCCCCTCTCCTCCCTCCGTGCTCCCTGTTGCAGAACCGCATGCACGAATCTCTCATGCTCTTCGACTCCATCTGTAACAACAAATTCTTCATCGATACCTCCATCATTCTCTTCCTCAACAAGAAAGACCTATTTGCCGAGAAGATCAAGAAATCGCCTCTGACCATCTGCTTCCCTGAATACACAGGTACGTGCCGGGGCTGGGGGGCTGCGTCTCGCCCCAGAGGTGGGCTGGGGGGGGACGACAGAGGGGACAGGTCGCCTTTATGGGGTGACAAAAGCTCTGCCCACCTTGGAGAGCCGCGGTGCAGCTCCGGCGCGGTGGCTGTGTCCTGCGTGGGGTCGGTTCATGCGGCGAAGCTGCGCGACCGGCTGACGGGACGGTCGGGGGGGGTCGGGGCAGACGGAGACGAGCTGGAAGAAGCGGCCGCGGGGGGAGCCGCGGGAAGGAGCAGCCTCGGCGGGAGCCCCCCCGCCCGAGCCGTCCCGGTGGGTCCCCAGAAGCTCCTGCCACGGGACACGGTCCCCCCCATCGCATCTCCCGCTTGCGCAGGCTGCGGCTGGGGAAGGAGGGAGCCCCTTTACAGCAGAAGTCCGTGAAACCACAAGAAAACCAGGCTTTTTTAAACGAAACCAACGTGGCTTGGGGAAAAGAACCAAGAAAATGGGGGTAAGAGTAGGTATCCCTTCTGAATTCTCTAAGGGAAAGAAAAAAAATCAGCTCGGATTCAGAGGCTCCAGCCTCCCCTACAAATACCTGAGTGTCTCTGAACTATTCCACCCAGCCCACACCCACCCCGGGCGCCGGACCGTGGGGCCCCCCAGCAGGACAGCGCCCGCCCTCCTGCAGCTTAAACGCGCCAGCGATTCCGCCGGAGGTTTTTAGGCTTCTCCACCGTGAAAGCAGCAGTGGGGTTTGTCCCCGCCACCCCCTGGGACATCCCCAAACCACCCCGCATGGAGTTGCAGGGCACATCCCGGCCACCCCCGGGGTGCGGAGCGGCCCGGCGGCACCGGGCCACCCCCCCGCTCCTCCGGCCACCCGCCGCATCGCACCGGGAAGGAGGGGAACCGGCGAGCTGGAAGAGGAAAATAAATCTCCAGATAACAGCAGCTCTCCCAAAGGCGATTTCAAGGGCGTAATTCAGGCTTTGTGGCTTCCCGCGAGGGGCCCGGCGCAGCCACCCTTCGCTGCCGTAAGCGGCTTAATGCAATAACGCACATTTTTCGGCTCCAACACCTGGCCCCTGTCCAGCCCGCCTTACAAAAGCGAACCACCCCCCCCCCACCCGCAATCTACTGAGCGAGTGGGCGATGGGGCACTTCCCCGAGGGGCTCCTGCATCCCCCCCCAACCCCTCCCAGAGCCGAGGGGTGAGACCCTACGGCGCGCGGAGGGGCGCAGCCAGCCCCCGGGGGGGCGTTGGAGTGGCCACCAACCCTCCAGGCCACCATCTCCCACCCCCCCGCTTGACTAGCCGGGGGGGGGGGGGGGCACCGGGCCCCCTTGGGACGTCGCTGGGGGACTCGCCGGTGCCGGTGGCGGGGCCGGGGGGAGCATCCCACGGGCACGGCCGGGCCCCGGGGGGAAACGGGGGCAAAACTGCAACAGCCGGGGAGCGGGGGGAACCCCAGCAGCGCTCCGGTGCTCCGCGGTTTGGGGGAAAAAAGAGGGGGGAAAGGGCAGGTTGTGGGGAAAGGAGGGAGGTGAGAGGGGGGAAAAAGGGGAAATGGAGGTGGCGAGGGGTGAACCGGGGGGAAAACTTAAAAATAAATAGGTTTTGCCTGGGTTTTTGTTTTTTTTTTTTGTTTGTTTGTTTGTTTTTTTAATAAATAAAGTATTTTGCAAGCAGCGAGGGGCTGGGTGCTTGGAGAGGGGGTGGTGGGCCGCGGCCCTGACGCCCCCCGCTCTGTCCCCCCCACCTCTGCCCGCAGGTCCCAACACCTACGAGGACGCAGCCGCCTACATCCAAGCACAATTCGAGAGCAAAAACCGCTCCCCCAACAAGGAGATTTACTGCCACATGACGTGCGCCACAGACACGAACAACATCCAGGTGGTATTTGATGCCGTCACCGACATCATCATTGCCAACAACCTGCGGGGCTGCGGCTTGTACTGACCCCCGCGGGCAAAGCGACTTCTTTGGTGGAGGTCCCGGCGCCAGGAGAGAAAAGAAACAAACAAAAATTTAAAAAACAAAACAAAACAAAAAAAAAACCACAACAACAACAAAAAAAAAAACAACGCAACCACACACAGACACACACAAACACACGCGCGTGCAGAAAAAAAAAAAAAAAAAGTGAAACAAGTTGAAAAAAATACAGATTGAATGAGAGGAAAAAAAAATCGTAATCATAATCATGCAAGTTGGTAAATAAAAAGGCATAAGGAAAAATTATATATATACGTATATATATATATAAAAAAAAAAAAATCCGCACCCACCTTTTTAGTTTGTCTGAAGGAGCTGTGGGCAGACCCCATTCCCCTGGCAGGCTCCAGCCCTCCCTCCCACCGTCCCCCGGTGTCACAGCCGGGGGGGCACCCCGGGGCTGGGGGGGCACCTCCGGGGGTGTCTCCCTCACAGGGCGCTGGGCCCCGGCCGGGGGGGGCAAAGGGGCAGCTCCCGGGGTCGCCCCACGGCCAAAATGGGGCCGGATCCTGCCCGCGCCCCCACCGGGGCTGTGCCGGGGTGGGGGGGCTTCTCCCCCCATGAGTTATTTGACCGTGGGGTTTTATTTTTTAATTATTAGAATTAATAATTGTGGGTTGGCTTTTTTTTTAAATTATGGTTATTATGATTATTATGATTAATTATTTTTATTTCCAGCGTGGGGAAAGCCAGGCTGCCTCCGCCTGACCCCGGCCCTGCCGCTACCCACAGCCTGGGTGAGCCGCTGCCTCGAGAAACTAAAAGATACTTTTTTTTTAAAAAAAACAAAACAAAAAAAAAAAAAAGGAGGGGAAAAAAATTGAAAGCTTCCCCCAGCCATGCGTCGTAGCTAAAAAGGGAAACACCAACAGCGACAAGAAATTTTTTTCCCATTTCCCATCCTGGCCGTTTTGGGAGGAAGGCTGCGGTGGGAGCATCCTCCTGCCTCTCCCTCCCCAGGGTTTGGGGGGTTTGGGGTTAGATTCTTCTGAATTCCCACCCGCTTCAGGCCGAAGCCTGCAGCTAGCCAGGAGCCGGCGGGTTTTTCCCCCGTTTTCACTCCCCCCCTGGTTTAAGAACTCCCTGCTCCGAGCCGCCGCTCTCTCTCCAGGTTCACGTCCAAAAGCACAGCTCGGCCGCGCCGGACAGGCCTCCTCCCCTCGCCCCTCCTGCGGGGCCGACCGGGGGCGTCGGGGAGGGTTATACAAATATAGATATTTTATTTTATCTTTTTTTTGTTTGTTTGTTTAGGGTTTTTTTTTTTTTTTGGTTGGTTTTTATTAATTTTTAACTCTTTCCAGTGAATGCTTTTTTGTGCTGCTTTTTTCTTCCCCCCCCCCGCCCCGCCCAAGTCCTCTCTCCCTTTTAGTGAATGGTGTTTTTTCTCTCTCATGTGGGGATGTTTGTGCTGCAAAATAAAAAAAAAAAAAAAGAAAAAAAAAAGAAAAAAAACTTAAAAAACAAACTTTAAAAAAAAAAGCAAGAATGAAAATAATTTAAAAATTTTAAAAAACACACAAAACCACAAAAGATAATTTAAAAAAAAAATCAAAAATCGAATGTAGTGTTTACATTGAAGCCACCGTTTTCATGACCAATCCTCCGTCATTTCTACTTTGATTAGTAACCAGACGTCTTCACGGTTTCACTTTTACGAGTTACCTTTGCTGAAGAAGAGCAGTCACACCTGTTTAAAAGAAAATGAATAAATAAAGAGGAAACTAAAAAAAAAAAAAAAAATAAAAAATATTATATATATATATATATAAAGCGCCAGGTCTTTCTAAGCCTTTCTATTACCAATCAGTGAGGTTTCTGTGATATATTACACACTGCCAATCTCTTTCTCTGACTAATGGAAAAATTCATGTGTAGCTCAATAAAGAGAATGTTTGTCTGTACCCCGGGCTCTCCCCTCCCGCGCCTCCGCCTGCTTCTTTCCCCCCGTGCCTGCCTGCCTCCGTCCTAAGGGAGGAAGAAAAAAATACTAAAAAATTACACTGGGGTGGTGCTGCTGGTAGCGCAGGCAGGAGGGGCTGAGCTAAGAATTCGGTGTCAATTTTGGGAGGGCGGCATGTGGAAGCCTTTCCAGATGGCTCGGGTTGTGTCAGACCAGCACCGGGAGCAAAAATCCCCACCCCCCACCCCCCCCCCCAAAAAAAAAAACCTCCCCAAGCGAGACAATATCTTTATTTATTTCTTTGGGGAATGCAAAGACAGTCATTGGGGCGAGTCCTGTGTTTCGTGACAACGTCAGAAACCCCACAACGTGCAGCTTTTCCCCGCTAAGACAGCGAGGAGGGTTCTCCAAGGAGGTTGAGGTTTTCTCCATGCTGCAGGAGCATTTTGGGGTTTGCTTGTTTGTTTGGTTTTGTTTTTTTTTTTTTCGAAATTTGGGGATTTTTTTGCATTCTCCTCCTGTGGCTGTCCCTCCGCGTGGCTCTGGTGCAGCCCGGGACGGGGCTTCTCTCCATCCCGAGCCACCGGCACGTTCCCAAACCCGGCCGGGGGCCCGTGGGGAAGGGTCCCCCCCAGGCAGCCAGAACCCCCCTCCCCGGCTCTAGGCCGGCGTGGCCCTCGGGGAGGGGGGGGCCGTTAGAAAAGCTGCTCCATCGCGCACCCCCAGCTCCCCACCGCCCTGTGTTCCTGGCGGTACGGCGAGGCAGAAGGCGCTGCGACGGCGGGGCCTGCTCCCGCGGGAGCGGAGGGACCAGCCGCCGGGAAAAAGCTCAGGAATCCAACCAGAGGAGGGGATCTAGCCAGGAGGAAAACTCTCCGAATCCCCCCCCGGGTTAGTTCCAGGAGCAGCCCCTTTACCCCTCGCCGCTGCAGCCCCAGCAGTCGCGGCGCCCGGGGTTTATGCGGGACGGGCCCACAGCACCCTCCTCTCCATCCCCTGCGACCCACGGAGGACTCGGCTCCAGAGCAGGAGCCCTCAGTGAGCTGGTGACCGACACGAGCGGCCTCACCAGAACCTTTCCAGGTTCTTATTTTTTTTTTAGTGGTGAAATTCGGGCTGGCCGAGGTGCCACACAGGTCCCCGAGCAGCAGAAGCAGGCGGCGGCGGTTGGTGCGCCACTGGGGAACCAGGGGCCCTTCACCCGCCGGGGCTGAGGAGGGGGGGAAGGAAACCTCTTCCCGGCACAGCTCTCCCTCCCCGGGCAGGCGGCAGGCTGGGGGAGGACGGGCCAGCGCGGTGGAGATCTGGCAAGCCCAAAGCCAGGTCCAAACCCAGCCCGCTGGCAGGCGCTCCCCCCTGCCGAGGTGAAGCCGGGGTCATTTTGCATCACCGTGTACAAAACCTCCCAGAAACGCAGCTCAGAGGAGGAACTCACGGAAACACAGACACACAGACACAGACACACAGACACAGACACACACGCACACACACACACAGACACACACACAGACACACACACGCACAGACACACACGCACACAGACGCACACACACACGTAGACACACGCACAGACACACACGCACACAGACACAGACACACACAGACACACACAGACACACACACGCACAGACACACGCACAGACACACACAGACACACACACGCACAGACACACACACGCACACACACGCACAGACACACACGCACAGACACACACGCACAGACACACACGCACAGACACACACAGAGACACACACAGACACACAGAGACACACAGAGACACACAGAGACACACGCAGACACACACGCGCAGACACACACGCGCAGACACACACGCGCAGACACACACGCACAGACACACACACGCACAGACACACACACGCACAGACACACACACAGACGCAGACACACACACAGACACACACACAGACACACACACAGACACACACACGCACAGACACACACACGCACAGACACACACACGCACAGACACGCACAGACACACACGCAGACACACACGCAGACACACACGCAGACACACACACACGCAGACACACACACACGCAGACACACACACACGCAGACACACACACACGCAGACACACACACACGCAGACACACACACACACACAGACACACACACACACAGACACACACCCCACACCCCCCCACACACCCCCCCCCCCCCGAAAGATTTCGGTGCTGTTTCCCCCTTTCCCATCTGCACTCGCGGAGGTAAGTCAACTCTGCTCCCTGAATGAAGACCCAAGCTCTGCACTGCTCGCGCGTGCAACAGCTCTCACCCCTTCCACACGCTGCCAGACAGTTCCAAACCCCACTTTATTTTCACAGTCCCTCAAGCCGCAATTTCTCTTCTATTTCCACGTTCACAGCACGACTGAATTCCGGTAGCAATTACCGCTTCGCGACAACGTTCCTACAGGCGACAGGAAGGGGGGAAGCGAAAGGGACCACGGGGCAGGCGCCACGTTTACAAACCCAGGAACACCAGAAGTCACACCACAGAAATTTCCACACGCTTTCCAACACTGACCAAGATTTTATTTGTGGTTTGTTTGGGGGTTTTTTAACAGTAAAAACAAAACAGCTGTGCTTTGAGCAAAACCAAAGATCTCAAAAAAATTCTTTGAAGTTTACTAATAGCATTGCAAGGTAAGGCTTCCCAAAGAGTTTTATTGAAATAAATTATTTTCACCTAAACATCGATGCAACTCCTCTCGTTAAATTCACCTTAAAATGTCCTAAAAACCAACAGTAAAAAAAGTTACCAACAATTCTAGATAATACTGGGCTCCTTCTAAAGGACAGTGATACTAGAACTCACTCTTCAGAAGTTTAAAAATTAAGTCACTGCCATGTAAAATTCAACTATGCAAGCTAGCGTCGGCGGCTCCAAGTGGATCTTGTGTCAAGAGTTCTGTAGAAAAATCAGAGGTGAGCAGGTTGGGCTGCAGCCAGCCTCGGGTCCAGCTGCCCCCAATCCTCCAGTCCTTCTGAATAAACTCACGGTGAAGTTGTGGGGTTGGAAATGAAATAAAAAACAAGGTATCAGAGCTATCTCCATGAGGTCCCATCCGTGTTGCTCTGGAGTCCAGAACAGGCGGGTTTTTTCTATTGTACTCCCTTGGCTTGTACAGTAACACTGAGCTGCAGGGGCCGGAACCTCGCCTTGCGCCCCTTTTCTTCACTCGGTTCCCCTCGGCCTCTCACTTGTTTCTGGCCACAAAAGGCAACGAAAACAGCGCAGCCCTGGGGAGCGAAGGGAGCCGGACGCCTGCCAGCGCAGGAGAGCCCAGCAACGCCACACAGATTATTTTATGCTGGAATTGATGCGAATCGGCGCTTCGCTGCGCAGGTCGTGAGTTCAGTTTTTCCTGCACGACGCGGCTGGGCAACTTCCACCCAGCCCGAGGACGGACTCCCCAGCGGCGCTACCCCAGCCCTCCCAGCCAGCCCACCTAAGCCCCCTCGCTGCCGAAGGGGGGACCGAAGAGCGGGTGCCTGCCCATCTATCCCTGGGTTTGCTGCGAATTTCTAAGCTCTCTTCCCTCTTGGAGTAACTCTCCCTGATCTCGAGCTGCACGTCGGTGCCCTCCGCCACCTGCACCCCCAGCTGCTGAATCAGAACACGCTCTCCCCAGCCTCTGCTGGGCAGTCAGCCTAACACCTCGTGCTAGCTGCAGAACTCACGCCCGCGGTTTAGAAATGGCCTTTTGTTTGCGGAGGGGGGGTCAACGTCACATAGAAAATATTACAAAAAAAAAAAAAAAAAAAAAAAAAAAAAAGGTTAATTTGTCAGCTGTCCAACATCATTAGACCACATGCTTTATACAGCAGAGAGGCAGCCAGCTCACTCGGCGGCACAGCTGGCCGAACTCTGAAGAGACACTTTCCTGCTGGTACAGAATGCGCAGGGGTTGTTTTTTTTTTTGTTTTGTTTTTTTGTTTTTTGTTTTTTTTTGTATTTAACTGATTTATTCAACATTGCTCACGAGGAGGAGGAAGGAGGGGCGACGAGCGCTAAGAGTTCTGCTGCATCTGAAGTCTCCGTTCGGCGGCGGCAGCGAGCGTCCTGCGGCGCAGGGTGACGGGGTCGGCGGAGGCTCCCTCGGGCTTCTCCGCGCTCAGCTCCTCGTCGGAGGTTTTGTTTAAATAGCGCCTGCAAGAAGCAAAAGGAAAAGATGGGTGAGCGGAGCCCGCCTCATTTTGACTCCGGAAAACACTTCACCGAGTACAACCACAAAGCGAGGGTGCAAGGCACGCTGAGAGCAGGGAAATACCTCGATAAAAGCGCACAGAAGCTACGCACCCAAAAAACAAAGACGACCATGTAACTGATGGATAGACTTTGCAGGGTTGGCAGGAGCTCTTAGTTTTTGTGCAAGATCCTCGTGCCCGTGGGAGGGGGGGATAAAAGCCAGGGCTCTACTCCCAACCCAGAGCCATTCACCGAGACCGCCGGCGAGTCACCGAGTCCCTCCCTCCCCGATCCCCCACCGCCGGTAAGACGCTGGCGGGGCCTACCACAAGAAGTCACTCCCTGATGACGAGGGGTAAGCCTCTGCCAGAAGGGGCACTACGGCTGCAAAGCGTAAGGCAAGGCGAAAATACAAGGAAGCCGCTGCCAGAGCTAACGACCCAATGAATTTTTACACTTAGTGACAAAAGAGAGTAGTTTGCGGTTCCACGGCTCTTCAACGCGGGAAGGGAACCAGTAAAACAGAAAGTCAAAAATACCTTGTCTCCTTAAATTACATTTCTCAAACATCAAGGAAAAATTATTCCAGGAGCAAGCCTATTTATAGACCAACCCTTAAAAGGTGTCATACCCCCAGGTATTTATACGAAGGCTTTTCAGCGGGAAAAAGAACCAAACCAAACCGTCAGTAGCCTGGTAAGACCAAGGGACACGTAACTCCGTGCAGTGTTTGCAGACCCTTTCAGTGTCTCCCTGCGATACGAAGGAAGGGACGACGTTTGTTACAAATGCTGAAAAGTTTTCTCTATGTCACTAAAGCACTTTTCCTTCTCTATTTAATCAGCAACTGGATGCTCGTAAAGCTCACCAACATGACTGGAACACACGTGGAAAAAAATTTCTAACCCCTAGCACTTATTACCAGTTGGGCTAAAAGAAACAGTTGAAGTCGGCCGCTCTCTCCCTGGACTCAGGTCCTGAGCTCCCCGGCGCGGCCCCGTGAGCCACCAGCTGCCATGTCAGCTCAGACCAAAGCCCACCGAGGCTGGAGAAATCACCCGCTGATTTCAGCGAGCCTTGGGTCGACCGCTGTGCACGCGCTGGGACACATGCTGCTACTCCAGTAACTGGTTTTATCAGCGGCGGTTTTGTCTTAACCAGCAGCCCGAGCCTGCTGTAGCAGATGCATTCATTCCTCTTACTACTTTTTGCCTCAGCCCAGGCTCTTAGAACCCGTCTGAAACCCCTTCTGGGGGACTGTAACCGAGAGGCCAGGCTGGTGTTTTAGGAAGGAACGTACTTTCGAGCTTGCTGCAACAAGTCCTCCTTCCGCTGAACCAGCATCCGCTGCCTTTCATCAGCTGACTTTGAAAATCGACTTCCCCTGGCCTCAAAATCTTCTGCTTGGCTAGGCTCTGCTTCCATTTCGCTGAATTCCACCATTTCATCCAGTCCTGAGTTGAGTTCGAGTGGCACCCTCTCAGTCTAGGAGGAAAGGAAAAGTCGTAAGTCATTGCAAAATTTGCTAACAGGGCTTATTTGCATCAAATCAAACAAGCTACAAAGAACTCTCATTTTTGGAGGCATTGGAAGAAACTAGACTTTCACCTGCTGTACCCAATTCCCTCGGGCTCCTTTGAAAACCCCAGTCCAAACACAGAACAAAGCTATTTCAGAACATGTTCAAAGCGCCTGTATTCTACAACGCTGTATCTTTCATGCCACGTTTGAAAGTAATCTCAAAGACAAACATTAATTACTCATAATTACCGCTCTATGAAAACGGGGCATTTGAAATAGTCAGATCCTGCAGCTGACTTGACAAGCAGTGCAACAGTAGAGTTGAAAAAGCAGCAATCCATAAACTAAGGAAAAACTAGCGAAGAGGATGCGTGCTTGGGAAGGGAATTTATGAGGTTTCGGTTCACCGGGTTCTGCAGCACCCGAATTATCGTGTATTCGGGCTGCCAGAGCACGGCTGGCAACGGTCCCAAGCACGGCGTGTCAATAAAAGAAGCTGGCAGCCCCGCACAGGGTACCTCCTCGCCCTTGACAGCTGGCCAACAACACTAACGTGAACACTGAGCTGGTGAATGATGACACTGGTGAACTAGCACAGGCGAAACACCCTGTCGTATACGGTCAGACCAGCTCTGCGGTGGAGAAGCAAGATGTTACCGAGCGCGGTGGCGTCAAGCAACAAATCACCCCAACGATGGGCTTAAGGGTTGAGATGTTACTTGGTATCCCTGAGGATTACTCAAACGAGCGGGATGCAGCAGAGGGGAATTAGCCAAGGCAGCTCCTCCCGCCCGGTTTGGGGCCTTTGGTGCCCCCGCAGGCGGTGGCGCGGGGCCGGCTGCTCCGGTCCCCGCGGCGTCACAGCGTGCAACGCACGGCCTTCAGCAGCTGGCGGGCAGAACGAGCCGAGGCGTTCCACGGCCCTAGGGGCGCGCCAGGAGCGCCACCTCCCAGACGCGACGCCTCCGGAGGGCAACCACCAAGGCAGATGTCACCTCCCCTCAACGAGGCGCAGGAGGCAGGAACGCCGGAGCCGTAGGAACACCGCAACCTCAGAGCGCAAGCACACGCCTTCAGCCTGCTGCAGTTAAAAAACAAACAAACAAAAAAAAAAAAACAACCCAGCACGCTGGCTATTCCGGGAAGGGCCCCCCAAAGCACACACCCCCATGCCCTGGGGTAACGCGGGGGGCTCAGAGCCACGGCACAGCCGAGGGCCCCGCGGCACCATCCCACGGACGGTACTCGGGGCCAAGGCGGCCTCGGCAGACCCAGAGGAACGAGCACGGAGCGACCCGACTGCTGCCTCCCATTTCCCCCGGCGCACACGGACCAGGGAAGCTCTGCTGGGGAAAGCAGGGAGCACGGCGCTCGTGGAGGCTGGTGGTCTGACAGGATCGCTCTTTCTTCCCCGCGCCGGGGACCGCTTGTGTCAGAAGATGCAAGCTACCTCCCCTAAGGCTTCTCGTACAAAGATACAAAAATCAATACCCAGAGCCCATTCCTCTATCTGAGCACAAGAGCGGTTACTGAGGAGGTTTTAGAGACAAAAATATCAAAACTAATTGCAGTAAAGGTTATGACAAGCCTCAGCGTGACAGCAGATCTCACATCCAGAAACCCCTACGCTACAGAAACTACTCCTCCTTCAGGCTCCGAGAGAAAAAGAGCTCGTTTCATAAAAGCCATGGGACGCCTCAAAAGTGTCTCTAGACAGAGGCACCCAGCACTTGAGCAACGGGGATAAACTGGGGAGGCGCAGGCAGGAGCTGCAGCAGGCAAGCTTCAGCTTTGGAACAACAGCTCACCAGTTAGGTCTGAGCAGTCCTACCCAACCTCCACCCAGGATTACAGGAACTGCTAAAGACACAAAAACATTTCAAGGCTAATATTTAAATGTGTTTTAGCACGTGAAAAATACAAGCTTGCAGGAAGTAGCTATGGCTGCTCTGGGATGTTACAGGGAGTAACAGCAGAGTCAGAGAAGAGGGGAGCGAGGGCCAACGTGACAGGGGTGGAGCGGGAGCCGCAGAGCGCAAGGCTGGAAGCACTAGCAGGTCGGTGCACAACTGGAGACCCAGCAGCCTGCCACCTGCACCGGCCAGGGCTGCCAGAAGCGTCAATGTTTAGAGCATTATCACACAAACCTTCCACAGAATTTATACCGTGCTGGTGCTCAGAGGCATCTCTCAAGTACCGTTACGTTACGTCAGCGCGGACACCCTAAAACCATAAACTACATGTCTATGGAGGGTGGGAGGAAACGGAGGACATAAATCAGTCATCATCTCTATCTTAAGACCTTTGAATTCTACATGGAATTAAATCATAATATGATGTACGCCACAGAGGAAAACCAATGCTACTCATCTGGAAGGGTGTTTTTATTTGAGCACATTAGCTCCCCTAGGAAGTGTTATTGCCAATGAGAACTCCAATGGGTCCGCCACTTGCTGACAGAGATCTATAAAGATTTCCAGTGGGTATGTTGATTTAAAAAAAAAAAAAAAAAGAAGAAAAGGAAAGCTTGTAAACTTCCCCTAAGGCTGCAGCACAAAGCAACTAGAGCTGCAACAGTCTCTCTCAGGGCCCATGCATAAAGTGCGAAGTTACATCTATCCACAACTTGGAAATTCAAGTCTCACCTAGAAGAGATGATGATGATGATGTCCCTTCCCACGTGCATTTAAAAAGCTGCTTAAAAATCAAGTGCAGCCTGCTGCAGTAGCTTGTTTGCTGCTAGACCTTTCCACGCAGACAAGAGCCTGACTGACTACAGCAACATATTCTTCTGGCAAGAAGAAAGAGAACATCTACAATATGCCAGGTACTCAGTTAAAAACTGAAACCAGAATCAAAGAGACACAAAAGCGACAGGAGTTTCCTAGAGGAAGGATGCCCCTTGGCTCCTAAGTCGTCTCTCAACAGAAGTATCATCAAGAGCAAGGAGGCGAGCCAGCTTTACTCCTGGGTAGATCTCTGTGGCTGTGTAACAAGGGTGATCGGCTTGTCTGAAGCCAGCCTAAAGCTAACACTAAATGCACAAAGTATTTATGAGGCAGGAGGAGGGCAGCAGCAACTGGAGCTTCCACGACGCTACCCAGCAACAAGTTCTGGTGCGTGGCAGCCTCCGTCTCCCACTTCAGCCTTTGCCTCTGAATCCCATTTGGCACAGTAAACACCCATCCAGGAAAACCTGCACAGAGGCCACCAGCTGATCCCACACACTCAGCCACCAGCAGCCCCAGATTCGCAGCCCATCGCCAGGCTGTCACTGGGCTGATCTACAAAGCAAAAATCCGTTCTGCATCCAAACCGCCACTCGCTCCAACTAAAACGCATCGTTCGAGCGAAGTGCTTTGCTGTAACTCAAAGCAAGAAGAGGTCACTGTTAGAGAGCACGTGCTCAATGACGTGACGTACCAACACCACTCTCCCAGGTTTTTCAAGTTCTGCAGAAGGAAGGACAGACACACAGGTAGCGCCGGGCAAGAAGGAAAGAGGTGAACAGCAACACAATCACTCACAAGTGGGATTTGAAGCCAGCACCAAGCTAAGAAAAACTACTTCAATACCATGTGTAGAAAGGAGAGGGGTCTTTAACTCAAAAGGAACGGGGAAAATGCCACCAAAACCTTTAAGTTAACCCAAACTAGCGAGAGTTGCTAGACCCAGACCAAGATTTTCATTCCTGCAGTTCTGCATCTCCTATCCCGGGCTCTTATCAAACACCTGCACCAATCCCCACCACCCCTTCTTCAGCCTCAACTGCAGTATCAAACCAAATGGAAGTTTCTTCTGTCTTGCAACCTGCTAACAAGGGAACTGCCACAGTTCCATTTCAGGTAACAGGTCGGCTCTTTAGGTTGTTAAAGGCTGCAGAGGCAGAAAGTCACACACCTCACAAATCCACTCTCTTTCTAAGCCAGCGGAAAGGGAGGTTTATGAAGCAGAAACCCTCACTATTTTGCTACTACAGCTAGGGAAAACAAAAGCAGAACGAGACCTTATTCTACTCACAGGGAAATTTTTTTTATTCCTGCCACTTTTTAGCTAGCACGTGGTGCTTAATAAAACCCCTAGTGAAGAACAGCAAAACCCCTTATTGTGCTTTTTATGTATAAAGGCTGTTAATCTCTTGGTGCTGTTTGTATCCCACTCCATTCACACCAAAGCTCCCCATTGACTCCAAGTGCTTCCTCTAGACCACAAAAGAATTCTCACACCCAGGAGGGATATGTTACTCATTTTAAGGGAAATGTCTGGAGGCGTACAGAATGGAAATGGGAAGAGGAAGGGGAAGAGCTAAGTACTCCACAGATGGGCATGGGCCTGACCAGACATGTAGAGAGACATGATTTTTTTCTGTTCTTTGTATTACTCCAGAGCACTTCCCTTCAAGGAGGAAAAAGAAAAGCACGCAGATAATTCTTTACAGGAGCACCATGCTGAAGTCTTACTCGATGGTGTTAGTTCTGGTGTGAAACACAAGGAGGGGCTGCCACCAACCTGACCTCCTCAACCAAATGCGCTTACCTGTCCGGGCAGCCTCTAATTGTGCTTTTTTTTCCCCGTTTTTATGCCAAATTACCTGGGTGACAGTTTCAGTATCCTCCTGATCAGTACTGTGCCGTTCCACAGAACTGTTCAATGCAGGTCTAATGCTATCTGCACGCTGAAATGCAAACATCATGGGTTTAATACAGTGTGTGAAATGGCGAAACAAAACCGAGTTCTTTGAACACATTCAATCTCTGCCCTCTGCAACGTCATTCGTTATGTTCAATTTAGAAACAGGTAAGTTAGCAATAAACAGACTGTACTGTGTTGAAAGAGAATTCTCTCTGCCTCCCCCCACGCAGACTTCAGATAACAGTACTATCTGATGTGCACAGAACCAGAATTCGATATTCTTATGACCAGAAACATTGTCCCCAGACTGCTTTATTGAAATCTGCTATCACTAATTAAGAACAAGGCATCATTTTGCCGACTATTTTCTTTGCAGAAAACCTTCCTAAGTGGTACAATTCAATTATGTGTCAGCAGAGAAATCAACTGGAAATGTTCTAAAGGCTCTGCACAAGAGCAACTGAGAAGAGCTGCTTTAACTGAGCAAATATTTGTTTCTAGTCTAGCTAGGACATTTTCAGGGTATACTTGGCACATGACTGAATATACTGTATTTACAGAGATTTAAGGAAAGAAAAACCAAAACCCTAGGATTTGGGCACTATATAGCATGCTGAGACAGTATAGGCAAGCACTTCATGCATCTTGGAGTCCAACTACATCAGTTAGGGGCAAGCTACAGGGCATGGGCAACAGACTATGAATTGCCTTTATAAAAAAATATACCTGTTGTTGTGGTTTAACCCCAGCTGGCAACTAAGCACCACACAGCTCCCCCCACAGTGGGACAGGGGAAGAGAATCGGAAGGGTGAAAGTAAGAAAACTTATGTGTTGAGATAGTAACGGTTTAATAATTGAAATAAAATTAAAATAATAGTGATGATAAATCGTAATGAGAAGGAAAATAACAGAAAGAGAGAGAAATCAAACCCAAGAAAAACAAGTGAGGCAAGTGAAAAACTACTGCTCACCACCAAGCAAGCAATGCCCAGCCTGTTCCTGAGCAGTGGCCCCCCAGCCAGCTTTCCCCCCAGTTTATACACTGAGCATGACATCATATGGTATGGAATATCCCCTTGGCCAGCTGGGCTCAGCTGTCCTGGCCGTGTCCCCTCCCAGCTCCCTGGGCCCCCCCAGCCTTCTCGCTGGCAGGGCCGCATGGGAAGACCAAAGTCCTTGACTTAGTGTGAGCTCTGCTCAGCAACAACTCAAACATCTGTGTGTCATCAGCACTATTCTCATCCTAAATCCAAAACACAGCACCATACCAGCTACTAGGAAGAAAATTAGCTCTATCCCAGCCAAAGCCAGGACAATATCCACCCTTTATTCTATACCATCTACGTCATGCCCAGGTCCCACATTTTCCAATGCATCTCAATTAATCACCACCACCTTTCCTGTCTTTTGATACATACACACACACACATCACTCCTTTAGCCCACAGCCCACCCCTCTGAAGTGTCCACTGAGTAAATTTAGTCCATGACTTTGGGCTCCATCTGTGATAACAGTCCTTCAGGGCAGGAGAGTTGGTCTGTGGTGTTGGATTGCTGCATGCTGAAGCCAGTTCTGATTCCATCAAAAGTCATTCTTCATTAATCTGCATGACTCTTACTGTAGTAAGTGTTGGCATCGCATCCAGCAACCATAGTAGTGATAGCATACAGTATTACACAGCAATTTATACCATACAATTCAAATCATTGGCTATTCTCACCCAAAATCAAATCCCCATGATGTACACACATTGGACTTCACCCTCCTTCCGCATTACCCACCAAGTGCACCCAAGTCCTCGAGCAAAAGCAATCCCAGGGATGGGTTTGCCTTTGCTCGAGGCAGGAATAACCCAGACTGCCTTCCCCAGTGTATTTTTTACGTGCACTACAGGGACTTTATCCCCTTCTATAGTATGTAAAAGTTCTGACTGGGCAGGGCCAGCTTGACTGGCACATCCCCTCGTGTTGACTATCCAGGGGACTTTGTGTATCCCAGTCTTTGAAGGTCCCACCCCCCACTGCTCTCAGTGTGGTCTTTAACAGCCCATTGTATCACTCCATTTTCCCAGAGGCTGGTGCACAGCAGGGGATGTGATATACCCAACTCAAGGCCATGCTCTCTGGGGCCTATGAGGTTGTTCCAGAAATGAGTCCCATTATCTGACTCAATTCTTTCCAGGGTGCCATGTCACAACAAGACAGGCCCAGGAGAGTTCCGGGCGGTGGCACAGGACCAGTCTCCAGGCACCCAGTGGTTGCTTCCACCATTGTAAGCACAAGGCACTTGCCTTGGCAGGTTTGTGGGAGTATGGTTCAGTCAAGCTGCCAGGTCTCCCCACAGTTGCATTTTAACCACCGTCCTGCATTCCACAGAGGCTTTAACCACTTGGCTTGCATGACTGCAGCGCACGTTTCACATTCATGGATAACCTGTGCAAAAGTGTCCATGGTCAGTCAAGTCCACCCCTCGATCTCGAGCCCATCTCTGTGTTGCATCTCCTCCTTGATGGCCTGAGGTGTCATGGGCCCACAGACCTATAAAAAATTCACCCTTATGTTGCCAGTCCAAGCCCACCTGAGTCACTTCAATCTTAGCAGCCTGATCCACCTGCTGATTGTTGTGATGTTCTTCAGTGGCCTGACTCTTGGGTACGTGAGCATCTATGTGACATAACTTTACAAGCAGTTTCTCTCTACCCGGGCAGCAGTATCTTGCTGCAATGCAGCAGCCCAGACAGGTTTGCCTTTGCACTGCCTGTTGCTCTGCTTCCACTGCTGCAATCACCCCCACCAGGCATTTGCCACCATTCCCAAGTCAGGATAGAGACAGAGCATTGACCATTTTTCTTGGTCAGCAATATCTAAAGCCAGCTGGACGTCTTTCACCTCTGCAAACCGGCTCGATTCACCTCCTCCTCCAGCAGTTCGTGTGACTTGTCGTACAGGATTCCGCACAGCAGCCTTCCAGCTCCACCACCTTCCTGCAACGTGACAGGACCCATCAGCGAACAGGGCATATTGCTTCTCATTTTCTAGCAGTTTATTATACGGTGAGGCCTCTTCAGCACGTATCACCTCCTTCTCTGGCGACACCCCCAGATCTTTGCCTTCCAGCCAGTCCCTGATCACTTCCAGAATTCCTGGGCGACTGGCATTTCCTATGCAAGCCCGTTGTGTGATCAGTTTGACCCACTTACTCCACGTGGCATCAGTTGCTTGGTGTGTAGAGGGGACCCTCCCTTTGACCATCCAGCCCGGCACCAGCACTCCGGGTGCCAGAGGAGCTATGCTTCAGTGCCAATCACTTCTGAAGCAGCTCAAACTCCTTCATATGCTGCCAATATCTCTTTTGCAGTTGGGGTATAGTGGGCTTCAGATCCTCTGTAGCCCCAACCCCAGAACCCCAGGGGTTGACTCCAGGATTCCCCTGATGGTCTCTGCCAGAGACTCCAGGGAGGGCCATTCTCCCTGGCTGCAGCATAAAGCACATTTTTACACCTTGTCCGGCCCAGACTGGCCCAAGGGCTACTGCATGAACAATCTCCCATTTAATTTGTTCAAAAGCATGTTGTTGCTCAGGGCTCCATTTGAAATAGTTTTTCTTCAGGGTCACTTGATAGAGACAGCCTACAATCAAATTCTAGCTTGGAATATGCATACTCCAAAAACTCACAACACCTGAGAAAGCCTATGTTTCCTTTTTACTAGTTGGTGGAGACATAGCTGCTATCTTGTTGATCACATCCCCTGGGATCTGACAATGCCTGTCTTGCCATTTTATTCCCAAGAACTAGATCTCTTGTGCAGGTCCCTTGACTTTACTTTGTTTTATGGCAACACCTGCTTTCAGAAGGATTTGGATTATTTTCTTCCCTTTCTCAGATACTTCTTCTGCTGTATTTCCCCATACGATGATGTCATCAATGTACTGCAGGTGTTCCAGAGCTTCACCCTGTTCAGTGCAATCTGGATCAGTCCATGGCAAATGCTGGGGGCTGGGTTTCCACTCCTGGGGCTGCCTTTGACTCCCGTTTGTAGGGAAGCTCCAGCATGTCCAGTAGTACGGCAGCATGCAGCAGCTGTGTGACTTCATACAGCCCACAATAGTCTACCGTCAGTCTCCACTCTTCGTGAGTGGCCATACGGGGCTGTTAACGGGCGAACGAGTCCTGCTGATCACCCCTTGGGGCTCTCCAGCCAACGAGTGAGCTTATGGATGGGAATCAGGGAGTCTCGGCTGGCGCAGTACTGCCACCGGTCCACCACTGCTGCGTGATCGGCACCTGCTGTTCTTCGACCCTCAGCAACCCCACGAGAGAAGGATCCTCTGAGAGACCAGGCAAGGTGGACAACTGTTCCACTTCCTCCAAGGCAGCTACACCAAAGGCACCCTAGTACCCATCTGGGTCCTCGAAATACCCTCTCCTGACAGAGTCTCTGCCGAGGATGCACGAGGTCACCGGGTGCTTTTGCCACCCATTCCCAGTCAGGCTCACTTCAGCCTCCAATAGAGTTAGCTGTTGGGATCCTCCTGTCACTCTAGAAATACAGATGGGTTCCACCCCCTTACAGCTTGATGGCGTTGGGGTACACTGTGCACTGGTGGTCACTAGAACCTTATATTCCCGTGGGTCTGACGTGCCAGGCCATCAAATCTACAGAGTCCCGTTAACCCTTAAGTCGTCCCTTTCCTCCACCTGGCTGGAGGCAGGGCCCGTCTAGTACTGGTCATAGTATTTTCTACTCACTACTTGTAAATACGAATCAGAAGTCCCTTCATTAAGATCATCCCTCCTACTCTGTCTGGGGAACTGCCCACTGGACCAAGGAGCAGCAGTCTTCCTGGAAGAACCCCCTTTTGTGATGGTTTTTCCTTGTAACTCACGTACCCGTGCCTCTAGAGTCAAGGTAGATTTTCCATCCCACTTCCTCATGTCCTCTCCATGGTCACGCAAGTAAAACCACAGGGTGGCCCGTGGTGTGTACCCACTATATCCTCTCTCTGGAGCAGAGGAACGCTTACTCTTCATAGCTGAGATACTGGTCTGTACAGGTGGGGAGAAGGACATACCCTCCTTGAATTGCTGGAACTCCCGGGACAGTTTCTCCACAGCTGTGACAAGGGAGGAAGTGAGCCTTTCTTCGTACTGCCGGAGTTGGACAGTCAATTCATCCACCGTCTGTCCCTCTCCACCCCTCCTGGTCATTGCTGCCAATGAGCTGGCATATGACAAAGGTGCACTCCGTACAAACTTCCACCACATCAGTCGTGTGCACCTGACTTCATCTGGATCTTTGGATGACTGCTTGTTGTCCAGGGCATCATAAATAACCTCCAGCACGGCTAATTCCCTCAGGTACTGGATACCTTTCTCCATGGTGGTCCACTTGCCTGGGTGACATATAACATCGTCCTTGAAGGGGTACCTTTCCTTCACGCCTGACAGGAGTCGCTTCCAGAGGCTGAAGACTCCTGCCCCTTTTGCAATCACTTTGTCAATGTCCCCTTCTCTAGAAAGGGATCCCAGCTGCTTGGCTTCCCTACCCTCTAACTCCACGCAGCTGGCCCCATTATCCCAGCATCGGAGCAGCCAGGTGACAACGTGCTCGCCTGGACGACGGCTGAAGTTTTTTCGCATGTCTCGCAGCTGACTCCAGGATAGGGACCGGGGGGTTACCGCCTCGTTTATAAGTTCTGCCTCTTCCTCCTCCTCTTCTTGTGAGGAGTTGTCTGCCTCATCCACTTCTAAGGAAAGAGTTTCTTCCTCTACTAGACGAGCTGACTTTTGCTTCCAACATTTCTTGTCGTGTATAGGGGTGACTGATGCTAGCACAGGTTGGTTCTCCGGTTCAGCTGCAGTGTCAGTCATGGGGGTTGGAGCAGCCTGGAAGAGAAGGGGAAGGTGAAGGAGCGGGAGAATGTGTCCCTCCTTGTCTCCCCCATAGATTGGCTCTCCAAGGAGGAAAGGTAGAGGGTGTAATTAATAATAGTTTCTGAGAGATGGCTCCCGAAGTACGGAGGTGACAGCAGTGATGAGTACAAATACCAGATTAGTCTCACAACCACTAATTTTATCACATCATAAATCAGTGTTACACAATACATCAACATTATAACCTCAATCCAGTCCCAAGAGGTGATAAACATCACAATAGGGAACATATACAGCAAGTAAGGTGTTACATAACACAATTCTGAGAACAAGCACAACAAATCCAAGAGCAAATAAATCAGCATTGTGACCAGCAACTATTAAACTAATATAATGAATGCTTACAACAAATCTGTTTTAACACGCTCTGGTCAGATCTGTCATTATCTCAACCTCCCAGTCCCATGTTGTGTGCCAAAAAACTGTGGTTTAACCCCAGCTGGCAACTAAGCACCACACAGCCGATCGCTCACTCTGCCCCCCAGTGGGACGGGGAGAGAACTGGAAGGGTGAAAGTAAGAAAATTCATGTGCTGAGATAATAACAGTTCAATAATTGAAATAAAATTAAAATAATAATAATGATAAATCGTAATGAGAAGGAAAATAACAGAAAGAGAGAGAAATCAAACCCAAGAAAAACAAGTGAGGCAAGTGAAAAACTACTGCTCACCACCAAGCAAGCAATGCCCAGCCTGTTCCCGAGCAGTGGCCCCCCACCCAGCTTTCCCCCCAGTGTATACACTGAGCATGACATCATATGGTATGGAATATCCCCTTGGCCAGCTGGGCTCAGCTGTCCTGGCCGTGTCCCCTCCCAGCTCCCTGGGCCCCCCCAGCCTTCTCGCTGGCAGGGCCGCATGGGAAGACCAAAGTCCTTGACTTAGTGTGAGCTCTGCTCAGCAACAACTCAAACATCGGTGTGTCATCAGCACTATTCTCATCCTAAATCCAAAACACAGCACCATACCAGCTACTAGGAAGAAAATTAGCTCTATCCCAGCCAAAGCCAGGACACCTGTATTACAAATGGATAATGCTAAAGCACACCTGAGACCCATCCTAGTATAGAAAAGACCTTCTTCTAAAGGCCAGAGCAAGGAACAGATGCATAAATCTCAAACACACACCACTGAGAGACATTCCAATCAAGTCAGATGTCACAACATGGAGGTATAACATACACTAGACTGCCAAAATTGTCTTGGGGCTTCCAACTGCAACATCTTCCTACAGGTGAAATCTAAAGAATAATATTGCATCTAGCTAAGCTGGATTCACCAGTGCTTCAACTTACCTCATTCCCCTCACTCATTATTAACAGGCTCAGCTCTGTGGTAAATAAAGTGTCAGTCATTTTAGGTGCACAGTCTTATGACTTACCTGTGTGGGAAAAGGTACCTGGATGCGCCCTTCTAGGATGTTGTCAGTAGTGATCTCTACTGAACGAGTTAGCTGCAGATCCTGTAGAACTAAGTGATAAGGAACCTGAGGGAACATCTCCTGAATCTGATGGGCCTGGGGAAAGCAAGGTTTATACAGTCAGTATCAGCAGTAAATAAAAGTCAGCTGCTAAGTATCTCATCAGAAAGGGATTAAAAAAAATAACAGCTCAAAGATGCTGTTTATGATACGATAACCCACAGGCAGAAGGAAAATCAAGAGAAAGAAAACCCATGCTGGCATTGACTTACAGGGCAGTATTTTGACTCCACTGAAGCCAACAGCAAAACTGCAACTCCTATGGAGACACCATATGGCCCTGAAAATTTAGGTTCGTGAACAGTGCTTGCAGATGCACAAAGGCTTCAAAAGCTTCCCAACCCTCTCTGTACAACCGCTTTTTTGATAAAGATCTATACAAAAGTCACACAAGTGACTGAAAATTAGATCAACACTAGAAAGGAAAAATAACAAACAAACAAAAAAAATCATTCTTCTTTGTCCCAGATGGGTTCCAGAATGGTACTGGTAAGGACAAGTGGAATGAGTTTTAATAACCTACTCTCTCCAGCCACCCTGCCTACAAACCAGTTTAATAAGGTCTGAAAGCTCAAGTAAATTAAACTGAAATGTTACAGAACTCTTATTATTGAATTTCAAGTTACTTAAATAATATCCAAATTAAACAGATAAAAGCAAGAGGGCAGATAAATAACATGCTTTTAGAGTCCAACAGCTAGACTTCATTAAATATTAAAATCTGTATTTTAACTAATGCTGAAAGTTACGGAGGGACAGGGAGTAAAGTAATGAGAACAATGAGAATGGGTGGAAGGAGTTTTGAGAGCAAAGCAAAAACTATGCACCAGCTGACAGCGAGTTCAAATGCAAGCAACTACAGCAAACCTAACTCTCCATTGTACTAACTCGTGACCAAAACAACTGATTTAGCATTTCAGCCTGTGGCCTTTCCCTCAAAATAGTTCCCTGGGTTTTTATTCAGTAATACAAAGGAGAATTTCATTTATTTTCTATTAAAAATGTGTAACCTTTTGATAGTTTGCTAACCTGGGCCTTTTCATCAAAGTAGGCATTTTAATATAAGTTGCTACTGTACTTTTAATAATACACAATGCTAAGAGATCATTACTCATTCTCAACAAGAACCCATGTGTGTCACTGTGTGCAGTAAAAGACAAATGTAACTGACCTTAGATGGAGACCTCCTGCATATTTACCTAGTAAAACATCTGCCGACACCTTACCGCTTCTGCTCACCCTTCCTCAAACCCCCTAAAAACTGTGGCCTTATCTCGTTGAGGCTTAAACAGTAGTGAAAGCTACGGAGATATCTCACTTCCAGAAAACACCATCACTTCCACGGGATACCTCACTGAACATTTATTAACATGCTATAGCACACAGTTTTAAGAACTCAAAGGAAACAGCACTCCTCAAACTAAATGAACTAAGTGTGTTTCGTGAGGCCGTATCCTTCTCTTTCTGTACTGTATTAGAGCGTTTATGTATGAAGTCAACAAACCTGGGATTTCATCCTCAACACTCCTATCATCATCATGAATCAGCAAGAGTTGACTGTGCTACAAGAGAGCCGCATCTCACACACACAAGACAGTTAAATAGAAACAGCTATCTTGGAGCTTAGTGCTATTAAAAATAAATACTTAAAAAAAAAATCAAAAGCTATGGAATGAGTTTGATCAGTTACCACTTGACCAACAGTTACATTCTCTGGTTAGACACTCACACCCTTTGCTACTGCAAGCTGCGAGTGAAGTACTGGAAACAAAGCTACAGAAGTTGCACTAAGCAAGCTGAGAAAAGGTCTGCCTATCTACACAGAAAGTACATGTAGTTTCCCTCCCTCATTTACCTACCTCTAGACCTGTTCTTTTATGTTTGCACATTTGAACCAACACATAGCCCTAACTTTACTAAAAAAAGCTTCTCTCACTCAAAAATACAGCTTTCACCCAGCATCTAAACAGTGGTTTGACTTCTTTCCCCCTTACGTCCTCTACCTCCATGTACCTCTTTTCCCCCTCCAACACAAACAGGAAAGCTGAGGTGCAAACTATTAAAGCAGTCTTACCATAGCATTAAGCTGGGAGTTGCTGGCTTGTGCGATACCGAGGATGTTGGTAGTATGCATCACTTCTACTGAAAAACTAGGCAGCCAGCTGGCAATTCGAGAGCCTAAGAATAAGAAATCACCGTGAAAGTCAAGCAAGAATATGGTGTTCTCAGCAGGAGAGGTACTTCTACACGTGTTTAACACAAGTCTTTGTATTTCCACAAGGTACATATGGGGAGTTCTGCAGTGCAATCCATCCCTAAGGTCTCACAAACGTGAATGGCTGGAGTAAATCAGTACCTGCCAATACTCTCTTCAAACATGCTGTCATAGCAGCTTAGCAATCTGAGGGACAGAAGAGGATCAAGAAAACAACACATTCTGGTTTTGTTTCAATGTTCCCAGTGAAGGGAAAATTAAAATAATCCAGAGCCAAATCCATTTCTGGAATACATTAATAACTCCAACAATTTTAGGAAAAACAGGCCAGCTTCTAAACAGGCTGAATCTGGTCCCCAAATGGGTCAGCTCTACCTGGCTGGCATCACTGAGCAAATACTACTACGAAGGGACACAGGGTAACTGAACAAAGTGACTGCTGCAATTATGTGCTTAGGTTCAGCATAGGACACACAGCTGGCTCCCTCCTCCTCCTGAATTTCCATTTAAATAAACACTGGGTTTGCTCTATGCCACTTCTCCTTCTATCTCCACAGCAATTTTTGCAGGTCTCCAAGCCATATCAGAGCACTGGGGAGGACAGCTATCAAAAAAACAGAGTGGTATTCTAAATATAAAAGCCCTTTGGAGACCTAAAGCACCCCAAAAGTGGGAGTCATGCAAGAAGCTATCAGCTAGTCTCAGTGTACCTAGAAATATCTGACCCTTCTCTGCCCATTATTCTCCTCCCACAATCTCCAAGGATAGCAAAGCCAGCACAGATGAAGAATGGGTCATTATGTAAGTCTGCAGCACCACAGCTACATCATGGGAGCCCCACAAGGACAGAGCCCAAAGCTGAGTATCTGCACTAGTGAAACCCACTGAAACAAGACTGCCATCAAAAACCTGGGAAACCGTGGAAGACAAGCACACACCAATACCACAATTATAAAAAAAATTACAAAAATTACAAAATTGTCTCTTTCAGACAAGTTTGTCTGCACACACAAACTCATCCTGCTCTGAAATCACATCTGCTTTGTGAGTACACACCAGTGAAAAAATAAGAAACCAACATATAAAACTCTCCTGGTTACAAGATTCCTTCTAAGAATAAGCTTCTGCAGATTTCTGCACCTAACCAAGCATTGCAAGTTTCCTGTAAATTGAACAGCAAATGGACTTTTGACAAGCTCACATTAGCTAGGGAATAGGGGAAAGAGCAACTTTTAGACTGCACCACAGAGGTTTTTTACCTCTTTGACTGTCACCGATTAACCACCGCCTGGTAACAAAGACAGACACGTGAATTTCCCATTCTGCTCACTGACACGGCACGCAATGAATAAATGCCAGTATTAAAGCTGCTAACCACAACAAATCAAGGGAGCACTTGTCCAAAGTCTTTCAAGAAATCTCTGTACCTCTGGACAACCTCAGAGACACGCATCTGAGCTCTTGCAAAGAACCTTAAGAAACATATACACGTTCAACAAACACGAGCAGAAGCACGGCTTAGGTGTCAACTGAAGCACAGATGGAACGCTCCTCCCCAGAAGGCTGTTCCCTTCATTTATTTGGGCAGCAGCATCGGGTGTTGAAGCTGCTTAGCTCACCGTCAAAATGGAAGAAGTGATTGTGCTGGTTCAAGCGTGGTCTGCCTTCTGCTACGGCCACGGGGACCAGGTTCTCATCCAGATTTTCCCTTTGGTGATCCTCCCTCACATGATGGCTGTCAGTGATATTAAGAGACATTCTGCAGGTGGGGCAAGATGTATCTTGTTCCAGCCAGGACCGCAGACATGAGCTGACAGAAAAACAGTAATATTATGGTGAGCTCGCAGCGTTTTTCCAAGACATCGGTATCATGAGTACATCAAGCAGCTGTAGCATATTCTGTACAGAACATCAACAAATAAACACAGAGTGCTCAGAGATAATTTGTGAGATACCCTTGAGGAGCTCCTAATGACTCTGGCATAGGTTTCTTATTTCTTTCAGCTGAAAATCCTGAAGTCCTCACTTTTTATAAACAAGCATGCAGATTTATCACAAACTTAAAACACTCTCCAAGTCTGTTGTCCCTCTGGATCAGAACAAGCAAGTTTTGCCAGGAAGGAAAAACAAAGCATTTACCTTCTCTCACCATCCCCAACTCAAAAAGGACAAAAAACAACTGGACAAGTATTTAAAATATTCTGACATATTTTCATAACCGTTCTGCCAGTGTAATGCAGCAATGGCATCTCCAAAGTTTTTCAAGTATCTTTTCAAAAATATCAATCCCCAAATCATCACTAAAGTGGAGTACCACTCTTGGGACTCTCTAAACAGATTTGTTAATATTAACCAGTGCTGTTACATGTACAATGTTTACTTAATTCTGAACCATTTGCTGTCTTGAAGAAAGTGAGAAGTGTTTGAAATGCAGGTTTAAACACTCGGAGCTGTGCCTACTTTTTGACTGAGACTGATATGACCCAGTTGCGGTATTTGTTGGCATGTTAAACATAATTTCCAGTATCGAAGAACTGAATTTCGCAGAACTGAACACATCTCAATATTACACACTTGCAGGGTGGGGGCTTTTTCCAGCAGAAGCTCTCAGAACACTTTAGAAAGGTAGAGACATACAAAAAGGTCACAGAAACCTGTTTCCCAAATTGTTTAGTTGCAAGTGGAGTTAAAGGCACAGATCACAGGTTTGGGCTGACAGAGCAAGGAAAAAACCCCAACTGCAGGACTATGGCAAAGTCAAGGACACAAGCACTCTGCACAATTCCTGAGGCTGTAGCGTACAGACATACTGCCAAAGTGGTTTATCGTATTTAAACGGAGGGATTCGCCGTGTTCTGAAATTAGTGATGGGTTTCCCAGAAACAACCAAAGCACTATAATAAAAATCTACCATCTCCCACCACCTTGGTCACCAGCACAGCCAGCGCGTTAGCGCTGCCGATGCTGTCCCACTCCACCTCTGTTACTGCAGCAAAACCACCCCGCGCACAGCGAACTCAAACCTCTGCTGGAGTTGTACTCAAAAGGTCGCTTGAGTCACTCCGGGTGTTTCACAAGCCCCCACCATGCTGCTGCTGCTCAACCACTGCGATGCTGGAACGGACACGCAGCCCCTTCAGCCTGCATCAGGGCCTGCAACTAAGCCAGCCGTGCTTATACCCGTTTGGTTCCGCACAGGCAGAAGGGCTCAGTCACCTGCAGCACCTCAGTGGAAGGATGACTAACAGCTAAAGGTCAGCAACATTTCAGAGCAGCAACTCTCTTGAAGTTGACTGCTTCCTAAAAGATAAAGGAGGAAGTTTCAGCAGAGCTTGAAACGATCACCTGCTCCCATTAAACTTCCTTAATGTTTAGGCACAGAGTTGACCTCAGCAATGTGAATCTTCCCTGCCATCTTCTCTTTCACTCCAAATAAATGGCTATGAAAAAAAATCCCATGTAATTGAGAGTGGACACAATGTTTAGCAAAATCACCAGGCTTTTATGAAAGAAATCATTCCTAGGTTGTAAACAGGGTTATTACTTACATCTGGTTTTATATGTAAGTGCAAGGCATCCACTGTACCATGTTCCCTCAAATGCACCAAGGAGGTAAGTGTATCTTAACATCAGTAAAAAAAAAAAAAATCCAAAAGGACCCTTTTAGATACAGAGAAAACAACTTTCTGAAGAGACGACCCTGAGCTTCTCAAGTGCTCAGTAGGTGATTAAATATTCATATGATTCAGTAGCACTGGAAGAGGAGTGTCTGCTACGGAGGTACATTATCTCATTAGAGACTTCTTGGAACACAGATAAATATTTATGGCAAGGTCTGTCATAAATGACAACAAATTAGCACACAGATTATAAACTTGGGTTTGACAGTTACCAGAAAAGTAAAAAGCTATTTGCAGAAAGTAACTTGCTCATATGACACCACAGGGACAATTTAACTGACCATGCATGTTAATCACACAGCACTCCAGAAACGCCTGATGCAATCACCGTATCTCCTTTCCTTTTTAAGTACAAGCGTAAAAATTTAAGCACTGCTACAAAAGATCTAAGAAAAGGCACATCTAGCTCAGCACACTGTCTCCACAAGCATCTGCTGCTGTTCACTACTGAGTGTAAGGAACTCTATAGAGACAGTTCCTTTGGCCAAAAGCCTCCCAGTTCCAACCACCACCTGCTTAGGGACCTCTTCAGCTGATTTGATTAACCTCTTTTACAGCCCTGACTGACTCATCTTCCCATGAAATCACATAATCAGACCTGGCCTCCACAACTCTCCTGGAGGACTCATCACCATGCAAGGATGCACTATATAAAAAAAATTCCCCGTTTTCTCTTTAAAGCTGATATCTGAAAGGTACTTAAGGATCTAACTCAAATTTTCCTTCCTCACCTGAAAATCAACACGTCCTCATGGAAGAGGTGATGCATAGGATAAAGTAAGGGGGAAAAGAGTGTGTTTTACCAAGCAGTTACACAGCAAGGCAGGGGACAGACTTGCAGTTGAGATCCCATAACTCAACGCTATCAACCCATTAGTTGACAAGATGCATACTCTTGGTTTGGGGTGAAAAAAAATGCACCAGAGGAAACAACTCAAACATGAAAATGACTGAAGTGAACATGACTTGTACTTTGTTGTTGGAAGCAGACCAAGATGACTGAAGTGAACATGACTTGTACTTTGTTGTTGGAAGCAGACCAAGATGACCCAGGCAGTAAACATTCACAGCTTTGCTGGTAGGCCATTATTTGTCATCCTGCCGTGACATTCAGACATGCCCATATATCCCTTCCTTTCTGAAGTCAGGTGCATCCTCCCCAGCCCCAGAAACGTACTTGTGGAAGAGATGGCCGCAGGGGAGTTTACGTGCGGATTGCATGGAGTCCCAGCAAATGGCACAGTCATCATTATTGGCTGCTAGCTCCTCTGGTGTTGCAACTGCAAACCTACAAAGAAGAAAAAGGAAGAGACAAAAGTAGTAACTACACCAGCTCTGCCTGGCCTTCTGTCTAGAGAATCCTGCACTGAGAAAACCTTATCCTCCACGTTAACTTTTCCTTGGGAGATGCGTGCCAGCAGGTTTGCTATTTTTTTCCATAACTCAGATTCACACTGCAAAGGAAGACACACACTTACACACACATATATATCCCTCCCACACCTTCTTATAGGCACGTATTTTCACACATCTCTGCATACAACCTAAGTGCAAAAAGCTTTGACTTAGTGTCTTCCAAGAAGTATGATCATTAGGTTGAGAATCTCAAGTTATAATCTGTATAGATTTGGTTTATGTCATTTTTCTAAGAGAGTTTTAATAGCTGTACCCATCAGGATGTCTTCCTGGAATCACAAAAATTTATGGTCTGACTAATTTTGGCCTCAGATTTTACCAAACCCCATTTGTCTTTCATCTTTTTTTTTTATTTTTTAAACAACAGCACCATGCAATCAGCTAGTACAAAGTACCCAAGCACAGACAAGAGAGAGATGAGTGGTGCAACAACATTTCACAGTACTCCTGATGTGGAATATACCTGAAGAACAACTACACAAAGACAGGGAGCGTCCTGATGCTGGCAGCTCCAGGAGGAAGCTAGAATGTGACTCTTCCAGAACAATCAGAATGATAAAAACACATTAAGTCACTCAGACAATAAGTCTGAGGCACTTGCAACTCAAACAGCTTTGTGAGCAGCTTAAAGCTTTAGCGGCTGCATCTTACTGAAAAGAAACTGTGTATTAACTTTAGTATGCAGCTCTTAACCTGATATTACAGCTGTTAAATGACTTTTCACAAAGAAAACCTCAGGAATTTCTAGAGAAGTCAGTTGCCTCCATCTGGACTGCAGCAGCAGGCACCACAGCCAGTCAAACCCACTGAAGTCCACAATGAAAACGGTACAGCAATGGACAGAAAGAGTAAAACTCCCTGTTAATTATTAAGGACATAGCTGAGTTATGAAAACACTGGATCAGAGATGCAGTACTATCTGGCACAATACTAGGTTTTAGCAGGCCTCTCAATTTCTCTACGTTGCCTCGCTACAGGGGGGATGGACTAAAGTAACCCCAAAGTGCTCTGAGCTCCACTACAATTGCAGAGTCTGTTTAGAGTTGGCTTCAGGTTTAATAGATACATACCTAAAGCTGTGCAGGTTTTGATTAATATTTCGATTTCATTTCAGGCAGTACCTGAATAGTATGGTCTAATGAAATTAAGGGCATTTACTTCTATCACAGCCAAAGCAAGTATCTGATGACTGAAAGACACAGCTCTGCAGAGCTTGTGTCACCCCACCAGGGTAGTATACAAGAGAATACAGGAGAAGAAATACTGAACAGGGGAGTTCACTTGTTGCCAGTAATACATTACCAGTAATACTGCTAGTATAAAAGTCAATCCTACGTAACTGTTATAAGCAGAAAGGGTGTCCCCAGCAACAAAGAAAACATTAAAAAATACTCTAAGTGTAAAGACTTAAGAGCCAAATTTGCAAGACTGCATCTCTCCAGCTTACACCCTGCCACTGTGTATCAATGGAACGTAAAAGAATCCCAACTTCTTCATCAGGATCCTCTCTCCAAGATTCACATCAAGATCCCAGAGCAATTAAGAGGCTCACCGAGCTTCCATGTTTCCAACCACACGCAGGTAGTTCTTGTGCCGCCGAATTCTTCGTTGAACCTCGTGAAACAGGTAGCGCAGCTGCATAAAAATCACCAGGCTCGCCATTGACAACCAAATATTGCCAAACAGCTTTGGAAAAAAAACAGAATGGTGATTAGAAACAAACACCGTGGGAAACAAGAGGCCACCACAAGAAACTGCATCGGGTCTTCAGAGAAAAATAAATTGAGAAAACAGCACTGAAAGATTTATTTTGTTGAGACCATTCAGACTAACCACACATGTTCACGGGTATTACTTACTACTCATTACAACTTAAGCAGCACAGCATTTATAATAAGGATAAACTGCATTCAGTCCTGTTCAGCTTAATGTCCCTGCTGCCAATGAAAATAATTCAATCTGATACTACTCAATAACAAAGCTAATTAAACACCTATTAAACAGATAATTACACAGTAGTTAATACTCCATAACAAAGTTATTTGTGAGGACTCCAATTATACAGGAGGAAAGAATGTCAGAACCTGCCACACTACATTTTCCTCTTTATTAACATAACTTCTCTGTAATATTTGGCTCGTAAAATAAGCAAAGCAAAAAAATATATAACATATGTATACCCAGTACCCTTTATTTTAAGGCCAGTCTATTTGCTCCACATTATATTCAGTATTTCATACCAGCATATGTATATGATGCATCAAGTCCAGTGAAAGCAAGGTTAACTCCATGACAAAATCTGTGTAGTAGACGTAAGTGCCTTTGCCCTCCCACGTTCCTTCATGGTTGAGATCCCAGAGATGAATTACATATCTGCAAGAGCAGGGAAATTAACATTATTCCATCTCTTTTGTTAAATAGCATCTCTAGCATTCAAACTATTTTATTCAATTTTCAACCAACTTCTGGATATGGATTCTTTGCCCTTCCTAAGCACAGTGCCCACACTCTGTGCTTTCATGGGGAACTTCTTTTTTAATGCTACTGGTTTCTAACAGCAACATTTTAAAAAGGCAAAAAGCAATTAATGCTTAGCCCACGCTGGCATTACAGATACCACCAGCTGACAGAGAAGATGTAGTGTTTGCTAAAAACTCCTGCACGTACCGAAAGCCAGTCTTGGGATTATAGTAACTACAGCCCCACGTTTTTCAGCACATGAGGTGTCTCTGAGGTAAGGTTAAAGTTAATCATCTTTGCCCATCTCCAAACATGTATCTACAATTTGACAAAGTAATTACATACACCTCTTAAAATGAACATGGTATATGCACTACCTTCTCCAACAACCATCCTGCAAAACATAACCTACTCACCGTAAAATCACATGAGCAGTTCTGACTGTCACAAGCAGAGACTGCAGAAGAGGTAAGGAGTGAGGGAGAAGGAAACAAAAAAAAAGATATGTTAACAACATTCTGGCAGGTACATTGCTCCAGAGGCAGGAGCTAAAGCACTAAAACACAAAATGCATTTATTACAGCTTAACAAGTTCCTGTGAACCAACGGTCACTCACGATGATTGTGTGCACAATGTACCTGTGATAAACACGAAGCTTAGAAATAAATATGGAAGAAATTGTTTTCAAACACACAGTGCTCTTGGAGCAGCCACTAGCATCACTGCTGTTAAGTTTCACTTTTTTCCCCCACTACAGAGGACATACTATCTTTTTCAATTTTTATCACTCAGTAAATGTCAAGACCACAATCCCACCAACCATGTCTCCTCATCCCACTGCTCAAGAAAAATCTGAAGAACCGAACGGCAGCAGGAATTTGAGGAAGAACCATGGAAACACTTTCAAATAATTTCCCCCCTTTGCTGAGATGTGAACGCTGTAGAAGTAACTTCTCTCTTTAATCATTTTTATCTCTCTAGTCTAAGTACAGAGGAAAAAAATGAGTATATCAGAAAGTGTAAGTAGATTAGAAGTGTAAAGAAGTGTCATCGGAAAGAACTGTTTCCAGCATACCTAACCACACTTCCAGGGGCTCTTATCATCTAAGAAAGGTGGCCCCATCACCTCTCTCCAACCTGTCAGACCCAGAGTGCCCTGTCCCTTCCCTGTATCCTCCCAGTGAAAGAAAATGAGACAGGATGAATCCCCTTCAGAGACTGCCTACACTACCCTGCAGTTAGCAGGGGCCAGCTGACACCAAGATGCAGGGGATTTATAATAAGCAACTGAAACCATTTCTGTAAAACCGGTCTGATGGCATGCCTTCAGCATAAGTATTAAAAACAGTACAGAAGAACTATCAAAACCACTGACTTCCCAATATAGCAACAAAACAGTCAGTTTGGATAATTTTTTCCATCCATAAAAAGCATTCTTAAAATGCTTCTATGCATATTTAACCCTTAGTAATATCCAACACACCTGCCAACTATTTACTACTTGGCTTTAAAATAAGTGTTCCTGTGACTATTTAAACACCAGTGCAATCATTTATGCAAATAAGGGCTTCAGAATAAGATGCACACATCATTCAAGTAACACCAAAGGCCAAGAAGGTAACAGCAAGTCACCTAGCACAGTGTGCTGGTCTCATCACAAACACCTTTCACAAAAATGTTAGATTAGCACACTAGCTGCTCCTGCAAGGCACATTACGAGACCCTCTTCTGCCTCCTGTGGGTACCAGAAAGAGACCACACCTTGTCCACATCAGGTTTTTGACTATGGAGAAAATTTGGGCAGGCTACAGAAGTAAACACATCCAAATTCTAACCATGCAAGTGATAGAACAAAAAGAACATCTGAGCTGCTGGATGGATATGCCATTGAGCACAAACTTTTGTCAAAACCAGTATACGTGGCATAAAGTCTCTGGTAAGGAAAGTATCTGTCAGGTAGAAATCTGGAGTCTAGTCTTTGCAACTTCTAAGAAGTTAACGTTGCCAAGACGTGATTTATACTAGTTAGTGCCGAGGCAGCAAGAGCATCAAAATTAAAAGGACGAGCTAGTGCAGATTTGCTCAAGGCACTGGTCTCTTGTTCCTCAACTGTTTCCAGAAATGCACTTCAGCGTTCTGACACATTCTGACGCGAGAGGTATGTTGCAGAAAGTGCAACATTGCATCGCGAGTTACACAACTCTGTACTTTGAGGTGCTAATGTACGGGAGGCCATTTTCAGCACAGATACCTAGAGACCTCTTGCTCCGCTCAAAACCAACTGCTTATCCCCCACGGGCTCCACGGTACAGGCAGATACTAGTCATGTAGGTTAGCACACGACTGGAAGGCACTCAAACCCTAAGATAACGGATGCAGCATGAGAAACTATACAGGAAAATATACTATATCTGTAAGGTACAATTCTAAGATTTGAATATCACTACCACTACATGGCTTTAACTGAGATGTATGAAACAGGATCAGAGGACAACTGCTATAGGAATGGAGTAATTCTTTCTTACAATAAAAAAGGTGCAAACACAGACAGACTGGACATCACTTGCTATACCATAATTCTCGAATATCATCTGTTAAGGCAAAAAAAGCTGAATGTTTACTCAAAAATACAGACTGTGCTTATTCAACCCTCTCTGGGCATTTGCACATTTCACATCCACCCTTTGCAGGAAAGAAAATGCTGACAAACAACACAGAACAAGCAGAAGCCAAACTAAAACCAGAGAAAAACATCTATATTGCTTTATTGAAAACCCTGAGGCATCAAGCTAAATCAATGTTTGCAGAGTCAGGAGAGAGATGAATAGCTTAATGTAACTCAATGTAATTAAATACACACTAATGGAATACACTTGGCAGTGTCCCTCTTGAACAGCATCACATGAGCCATCACCAGGAAAACATTTTAGTCTGCAAGATTTAATGCTTTTTGCTGAGAACCTGAGGACTGCCACGAGGTGTCACTGCTTGTACCTTCACAGAAAGAAACCTAAATGTTTTATTCCACTTACATGAGTGCTGAGTATTAAAATCAAGGAAGCTACTCATGGTCACCTAATCCATACAGTGCATATTTAAAATACTCATGAAAGGGCAAGCTATTAGACAATTTAATGTGAGGAAAGATTAAATGGACTAGAATTCTTTTGCTTGGAAAGAAAGTCAGAAGTGGAACAAGAGAAAGGTCTAGAAAATCACAAATGGTATAAAGAGTGAACAGGGAATGATTCTTTGCAGTTTTTCACCACATGTACTAGATGATAGCCAAGGACATTATCAGACAGAAGATTCAGAACAACTGAAAGAGATTTTTTGTGTACACAAACCGGAGTTAAATGTGGAATTTGTTGCCTTTGGATATTGTGGAGGCCAAAGTATAAACGAGTTCAATAAATGATCAGACAACTTTCCAGAGTCCACCTGAGGCTATCAAACCCAACAGGCTTGTGCAACCCTCAGCTCAGGAACGTCGAGCACCAGCGGCTGCAAGGAAAGGTAGGAGGCCCTTTCCCATACGCTCCCCAGAGACCTCCTGTGCCGCACAGCAGCCGCCCAGCGGGCTGCCGGACCCACGGCTTGGCTGAGGACCACGCACGTGTGCTGAGTGAGCCACTCCTTTGTTAATAAGCAGACAGAACAGCTCCCACTGAAATGAATAGCTGGGCCCCATCCTGCAACTCAAACCGCAGCGCTAACGAGGCAACGCTTCCGCACTGTAACTCTCCCTGATAAACCCACCCCATGCTGGTAGAAGGCTGATATGTCCTTCTGCTGAGCCAAGATAAGAGACACAAGACCAACCAGACCCCACCTATTAGAGACACTGACAAATCTTCAATACTCTTCCGCTGTGTAATTACAAATCTGGCCTTGTATAGTCTCATATTTAGGGAAAAGTAAATTGACATGTTAAATAACTGAACTGTGGTGTGACCAGCATCATATTCTCCTACTATCAGTTGACTCTTTTCTTTCCTCCTCACTAAGTCCAAGTATGAAATCAAGACAGGAGAAGAAAAATAAACTGTATATACTACTTATTATCTGAACTAAGGAAGTGTTAACACAACTTAGTTGTAATTACGCTCATTACCTCCCCTTTGTTTAAGATTATCACCTCCTCAGGCAGAGCACAACCACCCACCTTAACATCAAAAACATACTGATGTTCACTCCGCAAACATATTGATGTTTACTCCACCCTGCAAAGGGTTCAGGAGAACACAAACACACAACTCATTACACAAACATAAGCAAATTCCCTGAGTATGCCTTAAGGAAAGGATGTTAGTCTCATTCCTTTTGGGGAGAAATGAAATAGAAAATGCAACCTCAAAGAAACAGACTGAGGTGCACATTGAACTTTCACATACACTCTCTCCCTCTCTCTAGCAGCCATTTCCACTAACCCTTCTTGCAATGCTCATGAAGCACAACCATTATTTTTTCACAGGCTACCATCTGATTTCAGCATCACCTTATGGATTTACCCTCTCATTCTCTTCTTCAGACAAAGATTTTTTTTGCAGGCTTAAGCTCTGAGGAGAAAAAGAATGCAGATCTCCCATCTACTCTAAAACAGGGGAGGGCTTCTTTGCATCTTCGGAGTTTCTTCCACGCGGGGAAACTAAAAAACACCCACCACATGCCAAGATACCCCCCAAGTGAGGGCTGAAAAGCAAAGCAGGAACCACAACATGTATGAAGGAAGTCTCACCTCCGCTGCCATGAAAGCCAAGGTGTGCATGCCATGGGTGTAGCCGATAATACCGCAGACAACTGCTAATCCACAGCAGGAGAGGAGCATGGCTACGAGCAGGGTGAGCACTCTGATGTGGCTGCTCATGGGTGTGGTAGGAGAAAAGGAAAGCTGCAACACAAATACATCAATACATAGCATGTTTAAAGGAGTACTTCATTCACCCTGCCTTCCGCAGTCACCTCACCAAACAACTCCTTGTTCAGGAAAACCTTTTGCTTTCTAGAATAAAACCAATGTCATGACCTCAACCACGCAAGGTAGTAACAAATGATGGAGAATAAAGCTAAAATCACACACCATCCCAAAGTTTCATGCGTCTTGCTGTCACTTACATTCACCAGGCTTTTAGAGCCAGAAGGGATCATCATTACATTTATTTGATCTAACGTGTGCAAGAAAACCATGGACACTTTCTCACATGGTAGCTTCTGCATCAAATCCATAGCATCTTCCTAGGACAAACATGCGTTTTAGAAAGACATCTAACCTTAATATATAGTCTTTGAGCAATGAGAGTAATTGTTCTGACAATTTTTCACCTTACAGCTGATCTGAATTTGTCCAGCTTTTATCTTTCAGCCTCTAGTTCTTCCAATGTCATTTTCTTCTGGAAGAAAGAGATATCTCCCCCAAAAATTTAACTTGCAGTTAGAGACTACTAGACAGAGTCTTCTGAAAAGAGCTGTCTCATTCAACAGCATGCATAGCATATTAATTCTCTCAACCACCTTAATGGTAGGCTACACCTAGGCTAAACCAAAGATGACCCAAGAGGCAAAGCATTTAGGTGGTCCAGCCCCTTACTTTCAGGGCAGGAAGGGGAAGAACAGGACAAGGAAAGAAGCGATTGCCCAAAGCTTCACTCTGCTCTAATGAAGTTAACTCCCATGTTTTGTTTTTTAATTGTTTTTTTCTTCCTTGTTTATATCTGGTTCAATTCCACATCCCCGAGAGTCTGCAAGGCAGATTACACAAGTACAATTTGTCCCAGTACTGAATTACGATACATGCTTTGAATGCAGAAGGAATATAAGGATTTCTTCCCACATGAGCTTTGTTCTTTCACAGCTTTCTGAACAACACTAAAAATACCAGATAACTGCGTTGTTCACTTCTGCCTCAATTTTCCTAACCCCAACCAATCCAGTTTCAAGCCTGGTGCTTAGCTACTTGTGAGTTAGCAGGCCTTACTGGATATTAATTAGAAAAAAAAAAAATAAAAAATTGCAAAGCATGGAGTTACCAAAAGGAAATTCATGGATTCACTTCTGTTCAAACTTTTATTCCAGGACAGAGGAGCTAAGGAACATGCATGTCCATTATAGATGTTTAAAGGGCAAGATTTACTGTATAAATTCCAGTGCTTTCTTCCTTGCCTAGTCCTTCACTTTCTGCATCTCTACTGAATTTATTACTGGTATTAACCAGAACTGGGATGTAGCTTATGGAGAAAGTTGCACTGTATATTGTAAAGACATTGGCAGTCAACATTTGGTAGGTGTAAATGAGCTTGAAACCTGAGGACAGAATCTACAGAAACAGGCTTCACGGACCAATGCTAAAGGGCATCAATCTAAGAGTTGTTCTGTTGCCAAGATTTCTTCACGAGGGAGAGCTATGAAGACATCTCATGGAGTTATGTAATAGTAATTACAGGGCACATATAAGGAGCAATTTATCAAAGAAAATAAGTATCTTCAGCTCCATTCGTTTCATGGGAAAACTGAAGGAGTAAGATTGACAATGCACTTTAAAGCAAGTATTTGAAGCTACTGGGAGGTGCACGTGTTCAGCACCAGAGGGTCTAAATGATCTGTTTGTAACTTACTGAGCCAGTGCCCAAACCAGAAACAGAATTCGCATGTCCCAAAAGACAGCCCTTAATCAAAACTTACATATTCAAAGCGATCCTTGCAGAGCTGAACCATAAGATGAAGAAACACAAGTCCAGAGAACCAGAGGCACCACATCACCACTTCTTCCACTGTCTGAACATTCAGCACACCAAAAATGAAGATGAACTTATAGAAGATGAAATTCCAGAACTTATCCTTGAGATGCTATAACATAAGACATATGGTTACTGTAGTGAAAGCACCGACAATCCACATCCAGGGGAGAGAAAGAGGGAAAAAGAAAAAGAAGAGAAAAGATGGAAGAAGAAATGCGACAATACATTAGCAAAAACCTGCTGCATATACATCTTGAATAGTATTTGTTACCCTTACTCAATTAAAAATGTATTAAAAATATTAGTGGTCCTTAGTATCTATCTAGTCGTTTGCACCACCACAGCGTAACTGCGCAATGCAGCACACAATGTAGTTTCCTGCCATACTTCTAAAATACTGCTTAGCACAAACCAAGTTTGAGCTCACTTTGATTCTCCACGCCCAAGCAACGCAGCTACTGGGCTGCAAACACTAAGTCCTCTTTCCTAGAACTGCCACGGTTAGTTATACAAGATGCCCAAATAGCCTAGCACCTTGCTTCCAAAAACCTGTCAAAAAGTACAGATAATTAAGAAAAGATGAGAAAGTCTGTTCTTAAAAAGCACAATGCCTACAGTGGAGAATGAGATGGATGAGCAATGAAAAAAAAAATTATTCCCACGCACATGCAATATGAAAGAAACGATATGGTCTCAAGCAGCAGATAGCAAGCCAGCTTGTTGGGGATAAAAAAAATTATTAAATAAAATGTTTTGTTAAAGAACACGATGAAATCACCAGGAGTTTAGTTAAGACAGGCCCAGAATTCCTTCATGATGCTGCCATTTTTGGCTCACCAATACTAATAAACAGCTTTCCTTTACATGAGGACTGAAGTATACTCCCACTGTCCAAAAGCAAGCGGATCCACACTGTTACTGCTTTTTACTTTAGTTTTTAAGAAGGTAGAGAACATCCTGGAAATTATCACTGGTTAAAATTCCACGTACTTATGGTCAACACGGACTGGAAAGAAAATCTGGCCCAATGCAGTTTCATAGTGGCTTGTTTTTAATGAACTTCACTTGGAGGCTCTACAGGGTGTGAATCACAAACATAATGGGCTTTGAAAGATCCATGGTTATTAACAAAGCTTTGTGTGCCTCAGTTCTGCATGTCAAAAATCATCACAGTCTGACTTCTCCTGAAGAACTGCATTTACACATTGGTTTATTTTTTTAAATATGTGAACACACTTCAAACCACTGCTACTGCATTTACACAGAGTTATTTATACATTTGCCTTTTTAAAAAAAATATACAGATACTATTCAAACTACTGCTGCTGCTTTTATCTTCTGCAGGATCCTGTTTTTAAAAAGCCTGGGATTTAATGGTTCCCTTGCTGAATTTTTAAAAACATTCTCATCTAGCCTGAGAGCAGGACTAAACAGCCTGAGCTTTCAGTCTTGCTTACCTCCTTTCTCTGGGCACATGCCTGCCTATCCCCTCTTAAACGTGAGGGTAGATAAACCAACCACTCAGCGTATGACGCTGGAAAGCACTCCTCCAGCAGTCAAGGCAGAAAACAAGATACAAGAGGAACTCAGACTGCCAGTGCTGATAACTAACTACGAAACGCAATGGGGAAATGCTGTCAAGCACAAACTGAATAGAGAAGAGCACGTTATAAGTATTCTGAAATGAGGTGCACTTGTAAGAAATGTGACAAAGTTCATTAAGGAAGTAGGATTTTCAAGTTGACCGTGGGCTTATAATTGTGGCTGTGGATATACTAGCTAACCAAATGGTAAGATTTAAGTTTGTGTTGTTCTAACATATACTTTTCTTGTGTACCTCCAGCAATTCCATGTAGAAAACCACATCAGTCATACACCAAGAAATTATGAAACATGACAACATCCAAGGCAGCGCACTGCTATCTTACCTGCCTCTCACTGACACGAAGAGGACCAAACACCATACACTGAATTAGCTTAGCAACCAGCATCAGAAAACAGCAGGCAGTGTTCACTAATACCTGGAAAGAAACAAAGCAGTCAGCGACAAATACTTTTGCCCTATTTAGAAGGGGGGGGGGGGGGGGTGGGGGAGGAGAGAAAGAAAGGGGAATGAACAAGTCTAACAAAACCTACCATTGTTCACAGAACAGTATCAGTTGCCTGTTATTTTTTTTTTAGTGAAATTTAAGCCTGGCCTCTTCCAAGACACATACAGTAGCTGATAAGTCACTTGACTTTTTTTTCTAGAAAGACTAACATGGTCAGTTTGATACACCAGTACATCCAACAAACTAACCCACCTCTTCACAATAAATTGTTTTATACAATTAGCAAATCTAGCACGGAGAAACATGGGCACAAAATTTACAGATCACCCAAATGCTACTTTTGTTTAACAAAAGACAGATGAGAGAACTCCAGCTTGCATCTGTTGTTACAAGAGCAAGATTCAGACATCTCAAAACATACGGAGCAGCACACACTCCCCTTCTGTAACAACACTGCTTAAAAACTTCTCACGAAACTGCTCAAAAGCAAAGCAGCAAGGAACAGAATACACAGCCCTGGGAAAACTGCTTCTCACATTTGACAGAGACACTTGTAATTAACTTTTGACCTATGCAGAACACTAAAAGGAGGTGGGAGGGGATGATGAAGCAGCCTCACCCTGTCGTTTCCAAAGGACATAAGATAAACTTTGAGGGCTCTTAATTTAAGGTCCTGAGACCAAGTTTCAACTGGCTGAATGTGTCTGATATGTTCAAAAATCAGCCCCCCAGTCAAGCAGGCATGTTGTAAAGCAGGCGTCCAACTAATACCCCCTTTGACTAACAGCCATATGAAAAGTTCAACAGGGACAGCTCAGCTAGGTTCCTGATATCCCCTTGTTGAGCCCTTACTTCAGCTACAGAAATTACTGAGCCAAAATTCACATACCGCCGCTGAGTTTGGGTTCAAAGACCTACAAAATTTCTCTTAAATGGTAAGAATGCTTCCTCCTACCTGTAGAACTTCAAGTGCTATTTTTTTAAAAAAAAACAAAACAAAACAAAACAAAAAACGCGTAAAGCTTGGGTTTGAACACCTGACGGGCTCTCACGATGATTTCCAGCTCAGCAGGGCACGCAGCACTTCTCGAAGCACCGCAACAAAGTCGTGTCGTGTGTCCCCCCCCCCCCCCAACCCGCCACGGTGAGAGGGGGTCGAGCACACAGCCCCGAGCTGAACTTTCGGGGCGCTCGGCTTTAACGCAGCCCAACACCCCCCTCCGGGGAAGGCAGGAAAGCGGCCTGCCCCCCACGACCCCCCCTCTTTATTCCGGGAGCCGTTTCTAAACAACAACAACGAGCCGACCCCCCACCCCACCCCGGGACCGGCCGAGGCCGCAGGGCTCACCCAGACGCAGAGGCTGTCGGAGAGCAGGTAGTACGCGACGTCCAGGGCCCGCGGCCCGGCCGGCTCGGTGCCCGCCGCCCCGCCGCCGGGGCCCTGGCTGAGGGCCCGGTAGGCGCTGAGGCCGGTGCCCAGCAGGGCCAGGGCGCTGAGCGCCGTGTAGGTGCGGAGGCTGGGCCAAGGGAAGCGCTCCAGGAACAGCAGCGGCATGGCGGAGCCCTCGCCGCCGCCCCGGCCCCGGCCCCGGCCCCGGCCCGCCGCGCTCCCCCCTCGCCGCGCTCCTGCGGCCTAGCGCCCGCCCCGCCGCCGCCGCCCCGCCCCGGGGCCGGGGGAGGGAAGATCCTGAACCCCCCGCCCCGCACCGGAACGCTCCCCAGCGCGCTGAGTCACGGCCCCGGCCGCACCGGGCAGAAACGGGGGCGGATTGTGTGAGGCGGGACGGGAGAAAAGGGGGTTCTCCCTCGGCAGCCCCGATCGCTACGGGCACGTAGGCGGAGGAGCGAGCGGAGAGTCCGGGCTGCGCTCCAGCGCTCTCCCGGGGTAGCGCGGAACAAAAAGCGGCTCGAACCGGCACGCAGGGATGGAAGAGAAGGGGTGCTGGTAAATGCCAGGCCTCACACGTAGGGCTCTGCTCCCTGTTCTTGTAGCATCCGGCTTCCCCACAAGCGCTTCCCCTTCCTCCCTACCCCATGCAAAAATTGTTCTGTTTTGCACTCCCCTGGTAGCTTTATTTTCCCCATCTGGCAGCTGTTTAAGAAACCATACGTTTTGCTAACCCTATGCCGAGGCCTTCCATCCATAATACCAAAGTGAACCACCCCACCGCAACGTTTTCCAGTAATTTTTCAGAATCGAGCCCATACTGCCCAGCTTCATACTTGACTGAAGCACCAAGCTGTCCCCATTGTTCTGCACGTAGCTTACCGGTACCGCTGGCAGCAGAACCAAGCACTGTGGCACATCTCAGCTTTCTTGGCAGCAGGCATCCTCCAAAAACGCCTTAGTCAAAGAAGACAGCATCTTCTGGTCAGTGGCAGAATTTAGAAACAAGTCTTTTAAAGAGTTAAGCAAAACTGTGGAAGGCTAAAAGCTCTAGGAAGGGACACATCCAACTGGAATTGATGTTTAGCCAAGTGTGTAAAAAAAAAAAAAAAAAAACACCCAACCAACCAAACAAGCAACTAAAAAAAAACACACAGAAAAACCAACCCGGTGTAGGTTGATATTTATTACCTGCAGGAGACTGAAATGTTGAGGTGAGGAAGCAGGAGTACAGGTGTCCCTTGCAGGATGACACAGCACAGTGGTCTACTACAGCAGCTCGGCGTAAAATGGAAACAACTTGCATATGGCATTAGCAAAACATTTCAACGTGACCCAAATTGTCCTGTAGCTATAGAAAAATATACCAAATTAATCTCACTTTCCATATTTTAACTGGATCTCAGGCCAGTCCAACAAAATTCATTGGGTTGTTATTTTCTTAAGGGGGCACAAAGGGAAAAGACACCTGTTACATCTCCTCCAAGCCCTGTACAAACAGTAACACTTCCAGGTCAGTTCTAGTAAGCTTTGAACAAAGGCTACAATTGCCTTTAAGCACCCCCTACTCCCTTGAAACAGCAATTCTGTTCTCTAAGCTAAGGCTCAAAATTTTATTGCACCTACTTATACTGTGTAATTTCTCCCTCAGACTAACTCCCTGTTCAGGGATGCAGATCAGAGCATCCAAATGGTCCCTAAACGGTTTAGGTCCTCCTCTTGTTTCCAAGATCTTGTGTGTTCCTCAACAGAAGTAATAAAGTTTAAAATCCGTACCTAAAAAGGAGGGGACAACTAAAGCAAAAAAAAAAAATCCAAACACAAACAACAGAAAAGACACCCAAGACAGAATCTTAACCATTTTGTTTAATGTTGTACAAAAAAAATTTGGTGAGTATTACAACGAAAAGTGATTAAAACACTGATATCACATTGCCATCCCACTACCTAAACAGCTGAGATTCACTTCTCTATTCATACAATAGAAAGTTTAGTGGCCCTTCAGGAAAAGAATGACATAAAAAAAAAAAAATCCTTGCGTCACATGTATTCTTTTCTCTACATCTTAAAGCTGTGCTCACAGAGACGGCTTCTTCTATCAGACTCTTCAGGTAGACAGAAATTCAGTTGTAAATAAAGTTGAACCTAAAATTAGAAGGATTATACCAAGTGAGGAATTTTAATTCTTTTTATTTAAGTGACATTTTTGAATGAACAAGCAAATGTTTTGTTTCTGCCCTCGATAAGCCTCCATCTGACAGAACAAAAGTGCATTTTTTAATAAGACAGCTTTACAGTATAGCAGGAAGCACCATTTGTAACAGCCAATTCTACACTAGCATTGCACAACAGTCTCCTAAGGCTGCAGAAGAACTAATTATTTATTAACATTTAATCTCTTAAGAGAGCTACATAGATATGAAAACACCAGTGAGAGTTACGTTCCCCTGTCAGCAACTCTTCTGCAGCATTTCTGCTGCGAGGGCCAACCTTACGTACTCCAGGGGTAACATATGGACATACTCAAGGGAAGAGCTAATTCTTCTCAACTAAGTTCCACAACAAACAGCATTCACACAGTGAAAGCGAGCATCCATCTCAGCTTCCAGATGGTCCATCCTTTGGATGTGTCTGTTGCACTGGCACCAAACTGGCATCTGGCTGAATAATAGCCAGGGTTTTGCAGCTACGCAGGGGAAAGTATCTGCTGCCTTTAGAGCAGCGGGAGGGGGAAGTCCCCATAGCTACAACTGCCAAAATTGGGACTAGATAGAGCAAAAAAACCCAGCACGATGCAAGCCTGTTATGGGAAATACCAGTGCTGACATTCTGCTAACAGACTTTTTTCATCAAAGTAGGTGGATGACAGAACTACTTCCCCGAGTAACGGCTGCCAGGCTGCGGGATGCCTGGCATTCCTGGGCGTCTGCTGAAGTAACAGAAACCGGTGAGACCAGCGAGCGCTGGCGACCTGAGCTACAAGCCATTTTCAGGTAAAAAAGCCAAAGAGTGTGTACGTTGGGAAAAGGAAGGAAGGAAAAAATACAGCTGTCCCTACAGAAACTTGTGTTATAAACACGCTACACGTTATGAACTCTACTAACACAGAGTCTAAAAAAACCCCACCCCACTTAATCAGCACAAGGCTGTGATAACATGCACACCCAACTCAGTGCTTCAAACACGCATCCGGCTTTCACTCTGCCGTTGTCCCCAGAGCATATGAGAAGCTGTTCCTTAGCCTGCACACAGCTTCATCCTCACCATCTGTCACTTTTTTCCTTTGCTACAGCTGCTAGATAGGACTTTGGTGCTAGCAAGTTGCGACCAGTGCTTCTAAATTGTCCGACACATCTTGTCTAAGGTAGATTCTAAGAGCTCTGGGACAGCTGCAACCTTTTCAAGTCGGTTTCTGTAGTGCCTAAGCCTTGCTCTGGTGTCCTATAGCAAACATATTCCCAAGAACTATAATACAAATTAATCATAATATACCTGCTCAAAAGTTGAGGAAGGCTGGAAATAATGGGTCCATATCCTGGTGCATTGTCATAGAGCTCAAACAACGGTGCAGCGACCAGCTTGTAATTTTTGGGGACTGCAAACAAAGCTAACAACAAATACAAGTTGATTAGTAAGAAAAACCACCACACACTCAGCCAAAGTACCACCATCCCCACACACACCCCAAAACAAGATCGCTACATAATAGCAATCCAGCAGGCTTATTCCTTTTCTAGTTAAATATGGGGTTCATATGCTGCACATATACTGATGCAGGAGCAGGAATGAGCATTTACCAGGAACTTGTGTTCAAAGGATCACCTACATTCAAAACTGATTTAACTTTTTTAGCGATCAACTATAAACAACTGCAAGCATATGAACACCAACTTGCTACTACATTTCCTTGCGTGAAATGCAAGCATTTAGACACTGTTATAAATACCATCCTTTGTTGCAAACAAACACTTACCCTTTTCTTGAAGCTGGACCAAGAAAAGCTTTTTGTGCTCTTTTGGTTTCGTAATATGAGCTGGGATATAGGGATACTGGAAGAAAAACAATAAAAATGGGTTGTACAAAGCTTTCAGAATGCTGAGTAATCTCAAGTGCTACTTTATAAATTATCAAGCACTGTGCAAGCTTTCAACGTGTGATATAGTTCTTTCATGGCAGCAAATAATGAAAACCACTTTTGTAAGAAAGTACTCAGAAAGGAATGCTGTTGCTGTCACAACTACTGACAGGATCTAAAAAGGCACCAATACTCATGAGCAGTTAAAACAACCCAATAAAACAGAAATGCATAACAGCAAACTGAGCAAGTATTAAAGCATTTACAAATAGGGTAGCAAGACTATTTGATTCACAGGACATCGGTTCCATACACAGCAGTGCAAGAGTTTCCATTGTGGCTACAACAGGAATTGAAATGGTGTCTGGCTCAGCGCAGGGCTGGAAGTTATTACCTCCAGTGGTTTCTCATCCATCATGACAGGTGTGAGGAAGGAGACCAGTGTCCTTTCTCCTCAGCCACAGAAAGGAGATGAAATAGGTAAAATCCAGAAAAACTAATTGCTCATGCAGCAGGTACTCATCAAGCCAAACTGTTAAGATTGAAGACTGTCGGAAGAACAATTAATACATGACAGAAGAAGGGAAAAGTCAACATTACTCACCTGTGGAGGCTCAAAGTTCGGTCTCCACCAGTTACCAATGCAGTCATCAATCACCCAGTCTTGCTGAACACCATCCTGACGACCCAGTATCTACCAAAAATCCAGTTATAGTCAAAACTCTAACTAACCCAAGCCAATTTTTTTAGAAAACATATACTGGAAGCATGAAGACTTGCTGTAATAAGGGTCTGATGTAGTTCAGAACTGCTCTGAACAGCTTTTAATAGAGTTTTAAAGCACTTGTGTATAAAGTGACATTTTCTTAGTAAAAGCCTCACCTGACAGGGCAAGGACACTTTAGAGAGCATTTCAAATTCTATGCGATTGAACTGAGTCTTGTCAGACCAAAAGGAAGAATGAAATGCATTGCTATGCTATGTGACAGCATTCATTTGGGTTACTTGGAGAGCATGGAAGGTTAACTAGTGCATTGGGAAAACTATCTCAAAGGCAAGTCCTCATCAGTTGTGCTCCACAACATATTTTATTGCTCATCTGCACATTGACTTGCCTGAAGCCAGCCAAAAAGCAAAACTACAAATGAACACAGGACTTGAGCAGCAATTAGGAGGTCAGCCACTAGACCGCTCTGTCAACCTCATGATGCAGATAAATGAAAACTTACTGCTTAATCTGTTAACTGCCTGAGAACATCACAAAAGCATCAGAGTAGCTGAAGCTGTAATAAGACTACTCTAATGCTTTGGTTTATTCTGTTTACTCTAAAATAATCCAACATTCCAGTATAGCAACATAATGGAAGAAAACAGACCTCTGTCATTAAGCGTTTGAGCCCTTCTACCTCATCTTCTCCTGGATTAAGTTCACCACCAGGTCTGTTAAAATAACCAATGATGAAAGCTGAAGTTATGTTCTATTTCATTTACCAACTTTCACATGTAAATTCGGATGTGCTTCCAGGCAGGGAGTTACAAAATCGCTCAAGGCCCTCAAGTCAAAAGTTCTAAATCTAACTTCATTGAATTTGAAGACAGCAGAAGGATAGCTTCCACCAAAACCATGACTAAAATGGCTACTCTGTGTCCCTTAAAAAAATAGCCATTATATAAAATACTTGAACAGAGTATAAACATATACACAATGACTGGGACACTTAAAAGGTAGACTTTTAACTGTAATATGAAAGTACCAGAAGTTGAAGAAAGTTGTAAATACCAACCGTATTTGTTCTTATCTCAAAAAACAGCATTCACTGAAGCACACAGGAAGCAGAAAATAAAACTCATGAAGGGAACCATCCTGCATTTGATGCAAGGTTAATGAAAAAACTTAAAAACATATTTTCATCATTACAGAGTTTTGCAAAACTTTTCAAGTCTAGTCTATTTTGTCCACAAACATCCCCCAAATCAAGATGTCAAAAAAAAAAAATCTGGATATAAAACTAGATTTCACACACACAGACTTGAGGACAAACCATGTAAATGTTAAAAACATAAGAAAAAGAACACAAGCAGGATAACATGAGACAAGTCAAGCCCATCCAGTTTAAAAATGAAAACAACCACCATCACTATGACCATCTGATCTAAACCCTAAAATTTCACTCCGGCAGTGGTAACTGAGATGAACTGAAGAAATTTTCTCAAATTCAGATACCTACCTTTCTTGCTGTCCCGCAGCTCACCCAGCAGTTTGTAAACAGACATCATTCTGCATTTACTGGGGTTTATTCCTTGGGCTCCACTTTACCATTTTGCAGCCATCACATAAGCATATTTAAGCGTAACAGCTTTCACAATGTAAGAACAACACACTAACTACTGATAATGAGTTTTAAACAGGATTTTACCATAGTAATACACCGTAACTAAGATTTCCAGTTGGTTCCACACTAAGACCGCACTCATGAGCGGACAAATCCACTTTAAGTAAGAACCCCACCATTCAAAAAAGTTTTCCCAAACTAAGTCTCTGCAAGAAATGAATCACATTCAAAATGTTTATCAGTTAGCCAGCCACGCTTTAACCTCTAGCCCCCATGTTTAGTGGTCTGTGTCAGTAAAGTTAAACCGAAAGTTATATTCAGGAAACAGACACTTACAGCTTGAAAAAAGTTGTACCCAGCTGCAGTAACAGCACGTGGGGCAGCCTGTGCTCATGCACAATCAGAACCCCTTCCACTGTCCGCCTCATGCCAATCTTGTCAAACTCTTCCCTCATGCGCTGAAACCGAGCTGCCACAGAACTGTCCTTCTCATACAGGGGTTCCTTCGTACCAAATGTATAATTTGTCAGAGGATACCTATAAGAGGGGAAAAAACACGTTACTGCATAACAAGAAATCTAAATTTAAATCACTGTGACACAGCATCTACCCTGAGACAGAACCTTCTGTGCTTGACAGAACGGCAACTCCCTCATAGCACTGGGCTAGAAGTTCTTGTTTGTGATTTGGGGGGCCCTATCACAGGAAGATCTGCACCATGATACACACAAGCACAAAGTCCTGCTGACCCACACACTGGTGTGGCGCTGACTCAAGAGGGGGAAAGAGGTTCTGAAGAACCAGCAGCAACTGTTACTCAACAGCCGCCCTCTTTGATCTCTGCATCGTGGAGAAAAAGCAGCCAAGGCTCTGAGAGGAGCTGGGAAAGTGACAGGAGAGACAAGCTCTGCTAGGAGGGAAGGAAGCCGCACAGGACAGTGGGGTTTTTTTCTGCAGAAGTAATGAAGAGCCTCAGAACTAAAGTGTTAGAAGTGGTTTTGTTTTGAAGTGGGAAATCAGACATCTGGATCACAGAAGATGAGGACTGCTGAGTGTCTAAATGCAGGGCCAGGAGCCTGGGGTAAGATGAAGAGTTTGAGCAGATCACTCTGCCAGGCTAGGTGCTGGACCTCTGCATCCTCTCATGAGAGTACAGTGGAATCCAAAGAGTTCTCTCCAGGTAAGAGGGACTGAAGAGAGTCAGAAAATAAAAGAAAGGTTAGGCAGAAGATCAGTCAGTCCTAGAGAGCACAGAGGGCAACAGGGGAAAGTTATCGTACAACAAAATCCAAGTAACACAGAGATCTGATAGCATGAAGCCTGTAAGGAAGACAGAATCATCTGGCTAAGTCAAAAAGGGAGAGGACAAGGGATTCTGGGCAGAGCAGTAATGAGTTATCACCATGGTTTTATTGACTTGTGGCATACAGCAACTGAATTAACAGAATGACTGACTTCATGGGAATGTTTTCCTTGAGATGCATCTTGTCATGTATTCTTTCCCCAATATTTAAACATGTCAAATAAGTAGCATACACTCGTCCCGCCTTTGAAATTTTTCCTCCTCTTCCCCCATACCCCCAAATCTTCTTGTTTTACAGTGGCAAAATCACAAGCCAGTAGCAGCTGTTAGAATCCTTTCTCATGTGCACAGGCGAGCCAAAACAACCCATTTCCTAACTGCGGATGGGTTTCTTAGCAAGCTCCCCCCACTTTCACTTATAGCTTCGAACCATCTTCATTTCTTTTTCCATTCAGTTCCATTTTTAGATACACAAATAGCTTTATTACTATTCTAATCCATACTGTAGTAACGTGGGTACATTTGTCTGTACATCCAAACCCTTAAACCTATAGTTTTTAAAAAATTCTATACTGTAGAACAGCTTCCTGAGTCTTTTTTTTTAGTAACACTACAAAAATATTCCAGTCGCTTAAGTTCATATTTGAACTTCCACCAGACCCTTTCTAACTGTGAATAAACTCAGCTATACCCAAAAAAATACCTCAGAGTCTGCAATTAACAGCTAAAATGGAATATTGTCTGTTACAGTTAACGTGCTGTTCCTGCAACTTGACAGACTTACTTTGCAAAGAACACATCCACCAGAGTTTACTGGAAGAAGATGAAGTATATGGCTTCTCGTACGAAATAAGTTAATATTTATTAGCAAACAGTTTGTATCTATGACAGAAGTAAGGTTTTTGTCTGGTAGCAAGCGCTTTGAGTTCAAATTAAAATACATGCACCAGAGAATGAGAAAACACCAGGCGTATCTAACCGCATCCTACTGCCCACACAGGATGAGCCCACACCCCGCCCAGGCCAGCAGCCTGTTTCTCTCTCTGCCGCCAAAGGCAGATATAAAAGAAGTGCAGATGATGTTCACCGTGTCTAAACACTCCCTAACCGTGTCACTTGATGTTCACGCTTCCCGAGCCAGGATGCTGCTTCTACACGCTAAAATATATCTACACTAAATGCTCCAGGTTGCCCCGGTCGCCGGCAAGCTTTCTGCACCCACAGCATCCCGCACCACCGCGTTCCACAGCTTAACGGCACGCACCCCGCCCCGGCAACCGGGGCTCTGCCGCCGCTTCGCCCTCAGCCCCGCGGCCGGCGGAGCGCTGAGGGGAAACCTCCCGCGGGGGAGTCGGCGGAGCGGGGAAGGGCGCGGGAGCGGGACGGGACGGGGAGAGGGCCCGGGCAGGCCCGAGGCGGCGCTCACAGGTTGATGGTCCTCTCCAACGTGAGCGGCTTCGTCTGCTGAATGTACTTGTTGCCGAACTGGTTCACCCCGCGGGGCCAGCCGGTCTGCGAGCGGTTGGGCGGCACTACGGACATGGCGGCGGCGAGGAAGGCGCTCAGTGCTCAGCGGCGGGAACGGCGTCCGCCATTAACCTGCCCGCCAGGCCGCGCACCGGAACCGCCCGCCTCACTTCCGGCGCCACCATAGAGCGGAGCCGCTCTGCTCCCGCCGCGTCGCTGGCTCTTCGCGGCCGCACTCCTCCCTCATTGGCCCGGTGGGGCGAGGCCCCGCCTCCTCCGCGCCCCGGTTGGCGCGGAGGCCGCTGGGAGCTGTAGTGTGGCGGGGGGGGTGGCAGCATGGCGGCCAAGCGGCGCGGGGCGGTAGCGGCGGCGGGGCAGAAGCGCGGGAAGCGGGAGGCCCGCGCTGAGCTGTGTGCTGCCCTCAGGGACGCGGCGCTGAGGGAGCGGGCGGCGGCGAGCTGGGGCCGCGGGGAGCCGCTCCGCCGCGGTACGGGGCCCCTCTCCCCCGGCCCGGGCTGCGCGGCGGCGGGTCCCCCCTCCTCCCCTTACCGGCGGCGGTTGCCTTGCAGAGGCGGCGGCGGCGGTGGTGGATCCGGCCCCGTTCCGGCACGGCGTCATCCCCGGCTTTTTGGCGAGCCCAGCCTTCGCGGAGGCGCTACGCGATGAGCTGCTGGGCCTCGACTTCCGCGGGCGGCGGAACGACCTCCTCTCGCTGCGGCAGGTGGGCGCCGGGCGGGCCGGGCCGCGCCGTGCCGCGCCGCCCGGCCCTCACCCCCCCGGCTCTCCTTCTCTTCCATGGGCCGCCGCAGTCCGAGGAGCTGGGGGGAAGGCCGGAGCCCCACGTCGCCGCGCTGAGGTAAAGCTTTGCTAGCTCCGGGTGGGCCCGCTCGGGGAGGGGGGAAGCCCCGACTGGCTCCCCCGAGAAGGCGAGGGGCAGCGGGGCGGGGAACTGGCCCTCAGTAGCTGCCTCTCCTCCATGCACGTCGTGGCCCTGCAGACAGTTACCAGTTTTCCTCGGAGGAGTGCAATCCAATTCAGACCTCCCCTATCTGTCACTTCTGAAATGCTTCCCCGTTCCCCTTACAACGGATTTCATGCTCGCTGCTTGTTAATCTCAGCAACGTTGTGAATACTGGACTGTGTTCCTGGCCAGCTCTGGTGTGGTTCCCCAGGAATACGCCATCACCGGCAGTAGCAGCAGCACCCTTAGCTGTTTACACAGCTGGAGGGGAGGTGTTAAATTAGTTTAGGCCATAGTGATGTGTTTTATAACGCTGGAGGATGCTTTACCTTGTGCTTGTCTTCTCAGGCATGTCATGTGTGATGAATTCCGAGCGTGGCTTTCTGCTGTGACCCAGATTGAGCTGGAGCCAACTATTGACATCTCTTGTGCTAAATATGAATACACTGGTCAGTCTATAAACGGCCTTTTCCCTAAAGTTTCTGTGGGTGTGTAGGGAACAATAGGTCTATAGAATGCCTAATTACATAACCCACCCCAACCCCTTTCCAGTTCCAGAGGGTCCCAGAAGCTAGCAGCAGCAAGTCATAGTCTCAGAATATAAAGTACAAATTATGGCAAAACGGTTGCTCTAGTTCTATTGCTGATGGCTTTAACTGGGCCCAGGGCTGTTGCAAGCCCGCACCTTTTCGGAGATGTTCAGCCTGTGTTTGCATGCCTGCCCCCTTGCAAAAGGGTGGCATGTTCAGCTTCCTAACGCTACAGTTGATTTTGTGAAGTCTGGTGCTAAAACATCACCTTGGTGAGTCCAGGTTGCAACTCTGACTAGTCATGAAAATTCACTGTTGGAAGGAGAAAATTTTTACTGCTCCCAACTCTGCTTTTAAAGTCTTTTGCACAAGCAGTTGTTAGTCCAGCTTTTATGTTCCCAGGGCTCCCCCTCCTTCTGTTCCAGCAACAAACCTACTCAAAGGGCAGCTCTATATTTAAAAGAGCTTGAATCATTATTTAACTTGGGAATCTCCATCCACTGTGCCTGGTGGCAGCCGGGGAGGGGTGGATGATGAGTTATAACTGCCTGTACCTTCAGAGTGGGCTAATCTGCCAATTGCAGCACAAGCCCACAGAATTTAATCTTGCAAACCTTGGGCTGGTGATGCTGACGAGTGTAAATGCAGTTCTTGGAAAGAGCATGTTTTTTCTTGTTGTGTTCTTGCGGGGACAAAGCTGGGAAGCAGCCATTGGCATGAATCAAGCGTGTGCTGGGAAGGCTCTACTGCAGCAAAACGTGTGTGTTTGCAGATGTCTTGCTGTGCCACGACGACGAGCTGGAAGGCCGGAGAATTGCTTTCATCCTGTACCTCGTCCCACCCTGGGAGCAAAGCGACGGGGGAACGCTGGACCTGTTTAGCACTGATGGTAAGAGCTCCAAGCTCAGCCCGAGACAGCTGAAAAAGATGAAGCTTCCACACCCCTTGCAGCAGCTCCCTCCTCAGACAGTAGAAGGGAGATAAAGAGTTTCTCCTTTGTCCAGATAAGCTGATGTACAGATAAAATTTGCACCTTAGAGATGGGCTGTAGCGGGCTTTGCAGTCAGTACTAATGGGTGATGGCAGACAAAGAAGCATACTTTTTTTCCATTTTTTTGTGCGGGCCAAGAGTGGAGGCATGATGGAAGTTATGCCAGCAACTGTGCTTGGAACTCTAAATCACTGGTGATAACTTCCCTTTCCATCAGTAGACATCCACTGATTCCTCACCGAGCCCTATCTCTGAGCTCCATCCCTTACACCCAGGTGTCTCGCCAGTCACAATGGCACAGAGAGAAATGGCACTTTCTAGTGAGTTCATATCTTAACCAGAGTATGTTTTCTTCCTTCTCAGAACACTTTCAGCCACAGCAAATCGTCAAGTCATTAGTGCCTTCGTGGAACACACTGGTTTTCTTTGAAGTGTCTCCAGTCTCTTTCCACCAGGCAAGGAGTTGTCTCTTGGTCATTTCTTGATTCTCATTGTTGTGGTTATTCACTCTGTGTGTTATTACAATCCTGACGGGGAGGGAGAAGGGAACGGGAGAAGTAGTACAGGTAGAGTGGATACTCATGCTAAGTGCTGTGTGTTAAAGGCATGACTTCAAGGAGGACAAGAACTGACAAAGCCAGCTTTAAACTGTCAGTCTGGCTTCATCATCCTGGGAATTTCTATTTTGTGTTGCTATCCTGGCAAGCCACTGCTGTGGATTTGGCTGTGGTGACGAGAGAGGTTTTCGTTTGCTTGTTTTAAACTAGCTCACATTTTTCATGCAAATGCCATGACTTTGCTCCGGGAGAGCTCCTCAGCACCTCACCTTGCCAACAGGGCACTATGCAGATGTGGCTTTACTCCCTCAGTAGCACAGATGTAGCGCAGTGCCCTGCAGTAGAAATGCTGCCATGGTTAAGTAGCACTTGGTGGCACTTCTCAGGAAGGTGCCTGGGAACAGGGTGAACAGTCTGTGTAGCTGTGTGGTACAAACACCTGACTGACATTGGCAACACCTCTGATTACCACGGGCTGTAACAAACTGGGCCAAAGAGCAGAAGGTTGGAGAGGAAGATGTAGGTTGGGCAGGTCCTTGCCTAGACTGCTTAAAGTTTTATTTTTGTGTCGTTGATGTCTTACAGTTAACTAACAAAAGCACCTACTTGGTCACTGCCTTAATTGTTTTCAGGTAGTGATTTAATCTTGTCATGAAAATCCATATTCCGGTTAGCTTTGTGACTGCCTCCTACTGCCCTACACACACTAGCGCTATTCAGAGTCCTGTGTGCTGTCTCTGATACTGTTAACACAGGCAATAAGCTCAGCTTAAATAATAAATTTATTTTTAAAATAAACATTAAGCTTAACTGGGAGTGCTGTGAATTAAAGCCTCCCAAATCTGGACTTCACTGGTTGTGCCCAGAGCATTTGCTGGAGCACTGAATCATTTCTTTGACCTCTTGTCAGTAAAGAGCAGAGCCTAGGAATTACCGGTACAGGACAGTGTAGGGGCCAGACTGATACGACGCCTTCACAGCATGTGCCAGCCTTAAAGCCCTCTTAGACATTGGGCAAAGAGCACTTAGTAGTACTTCCTAACACTTCTTCAGTTTTTGGACTTCATGGTGTACACTTCTTTGGGAGACAACATACAGCTGTGGGTGTTTGCTGAGCAGAGCGGGTCTGTGACCTCTCAGTGGCAGGCAGTTTTCTGGTTTCTGTTTCCCAAGTGATTTAGGATTCAGTAGCCATTCCAAATAATCTAGAACACCTCTGTCATGCAAGGAAAGGGCCACTACAGCTCTGTAACAGTAAGAGCCAAAACCTTTTTGGAATGGACTGTTTCTTCCTCCTGTTCCATCAACCTGGTCTAGAAAACAAAGCAAACAAACAAAAAAAAAAGCCAGCAAAAAGTCTTTATGTGCTATTGAAAAATTCATGGCTTGTGGCCAGCAACCAGTTATATGGTGCGGCTTTCTCTTCAAACGTCCCTTATATTACAGCACCCTAGAAGGTGCAGTTGTTCAATTTAGCCCAATTTACTTTAGTGTGCAATTTGTTGAAGATTTAACAGTGGCCATCACTTTGAAAACCAAGAGTTTCCACAGATCAGGTTACATGCCAGGATAGAGGGCTGCTCTTATTCTGACAGATAGGTAGACCTTTATTCCAGAGCCAAAAGCATCAGGCAGATGTTGAGTTTCCAGATGAAGCTGTGACAGCTGATTTTCACAGCCTGTGGTAGCTGGTTCTTCGACAGAACAAACGGTAGAAAACTAAAATACCATTACTTTTAATAACGGAATGACTCAGAGCTCTGAGAGAGGGAATGGATTCTGCTAGGAGCTTGGAGTAAAAGCTTGGACTGGGATTCTGGAAATCTACAATGGGCTTGAGCATCAAAGTTTGTTTTAAAGCCTCGTTCTGTAAACCAAGAATAATCCTGCCTGGTCTAGCCCTTGTCTGACCCTTCTGTGTATGCGGTGGGTTCTCTGGAGTCAGGTCCGTCTCCTCTGACGAGTCCACATGGTGCCTGTTACAGCTGGTCCTTAAATGTTTTGTAGTCTAAACAGTAACACACTGCTCAACGTTGTTCCAGGTGTCAGAAGTTCTGTCTGAGGAGAAGTGCCGCCTGTCAGTGAGCGGCTGGTTTCACGGCCCATCAATAGTCCGACCTGCGCGCCACAGTGAAGCTCCCTTGCCCAGGGGCCCGCACATCCCCTATGATGTGAGTAACAGGCCTAGATCTGCTTACCTGCATTTCTGTTTCTTTAACGCCCCTGGAATACCTGTTCTGGAATGCATTGATGCTTGGGGATGCTTTAATCTTTAATTTAGCCCATTCCCTCTTTTTGTTTCTTGTCCATAAATTCATAGCTGGTTTCTTTCTTGTGTATCTTTCTTGACTCTGTACATTTTACATACCTACAATAGTGCAGAGAAGGCAGCAAATACTCGTGGTGCAACTGGGGGAAAAAAAAAAAGGAATGTAGTGTGCATGTGGAGGAATCCAGCCCTGTGGCCAGCTGGGCAAGGGGGAGTTGGGGAATCGTTTTTACTCTTCACCATTCAAATCCGTTTCCCTTCCAGCATGAAATCTTGTATGAGTGGATCAATCTAGTTTATTTGGACATGGACTCCCAAGCTCAAATCCAGGAGGAATTTGAGGAGCGATCAGAAATTCTTCTGAAAGATTTTCTTAAGGTGAGCCCAGTGGTTTGGTGTGAAGTGGTCTGCTGGAAGAGGTCACAGAGCTGGTGGGTGCCACATGTTCTGCAGACTGGGAAAGGCCTGCCTTGTTCGGCCGTCAACTAAAACACCTTCTAACCTCACTCCCTGTCAGGGAGCGGGCCAGGTGACCTCCAGAGGTCCCTTCCAACCTCATCCGTTCTGTGGGTGGATCCCCTCTGCCTGCCTGTACACTGCTGCATACAGACTTGTCAAAAGTCACAAATTTTGCTTCAACATTCTCAGCATTGTGGTGACCAGAGTGTCCTTCCCAGCCTCTCGCAGCACTTAGGGAACTCATGTCTGAAACAAATGACCCATAATGGTTTTGGTCTTACTTGAAAAGCTTTGCTTCTGAAGGCTGATTTACCTCTGGTTTACTGGACATCCATATCTCACTGAAGCTGCATTCTCACCCAGCAAACAATCCAAGTAGCATTTGATACCTGTTGGTCACGGGCACTGAAAAGACATGATGCCCACCCAGGCTGTGCCCCTCTGTTCAGCAGTCCTTGGGTGCCTTAAACAAGTTCAAAAAAAATTAGAGTGCCTTATCCGAGAGCAGGGGGTTGCTGCTGTTAGCGCACCAAGGGAGACCTGGGAGCTAAATGTTAAAGTTCCTGCACTGTCTTTCTCTCCTAGAAAGAGAAATACCAACTCCTGTGCGAAGCTTTGCAGAACAAAGACATCCAGTGGAGTAGCCGGGGTCCGGCCAATAAAAGGTGGGGAACGATGGCATCCTGCCCCTATTGATCAGGCCAAGCAGGACCTGCCCTGAGGCTGCACTGGCTGATGCCCCCGTGGACGTGGTCCTTGTTGATTCTCCAACAAGGAGACGTTATCTGCTGATACCTCTGCTGTCTTTCAGACTCTATGAGGCAGCAGAGGAAGACAGCCTTCCTGACATCCTGAAGAAATTCCTGCAGTTCTTACGCTCTGAGGCCTTGTTTTTACTGCTTTCCAACTTCACTGGCCTAAAGCTGCACTTCCTGGCTCCCTCTGATGAGGATGAAGGTGCTGGGGAAGGAAGAGCAGTAGACACGGCTGGGCACAGCAGTCCCAAACTGGAGCAGGAAGAGGCTGAACAACACGCTGACAGCAATCCCCAGCAGCCAGACACCAGCCCCGAAGCACAAGACAGTGAGACGCAGAATGGTAAGTCCAGCAGCAGCAGCACAAAGGGACTTGAGCAGAACCCTGACGTTAAGGGTGTTGGCAGGAGAATTCCCAATGGTTTTCATGGAACTAGCATTTCATCTCGTACTGCAGCCAGCACAAGGCACCAGCACAAACATGGGACTTGAATCGTGTCAGACTGGGTATCCAAAATAAGTGACCGTTGCAAAAGAATTTGGAATAAAGACTAACTTGAAGATGCAGGCTTAAGTCTTGAGGGTGGGACTTTTGTGGCAGTTACAGCATGGGTGAGGAGACAGGGTGTTAATTAATTGCCCAATAATCTTTTGCCAGTAGTTATGGTCCTGCTTCATATAAAGTAGATTCTTGTATAAGACCAAACCAAAAGGAGAAAAAGTTAAGCAGATCAGAAGATAATTAGAATTAGAAAACCAATACGTAAAACTAGGATTTAACCTTCCAGAAAATGCTGCCAGCCTGAATAACCACTTAGTTGGCATCATTGAGATATCATTGCTATAAAAGATCAGATTAATTTTGGATTCGTGGCTCCAAAATTTATTTAAAGCGCTATTTAAACAGCTGTTTATTGAAAACAGTGGCTTTGAAGTTTAAAGGTAGAATTTTTGAAAACGCTCATCTTGCACTGAGTCAGGCAAGTTAGTGGACACTGGAATAAAAGGTAATTAAAAAAACAAGTCCTACTGAAAATCCCACCAGAACACTTACCTGGTACGAAGGCTTTGTTTTTCTGATTTTCGCGGCTAGCCATTTTGCCTCTCTGCCATGGCCCCGCCGTGTGATTTTAAACTCACAGATGAGGATGGCATAGTTTGGGGCTGCATGGATTAAAAACCGAGCTAGAGAAATGAGGGGAAAAAAAAAAAAAAAAAGGCTTCCCCAGATTCTGATGTACCTCCTGGGATGGCAGATGAAGAGTGAGTTCAGAGCAATATCTTTCTTCACTGAAGCTTCTGGTCATTTCAACATACTCCAGAGCAGTCGCTGGCTCTTGAGGTTCAGAGCTCTACTGCAAATGCAGGGAGGGACAAAACAAAGGAGGAACTGGTTAAACCATCATAGCTTGACCCCAGTCCTTTGTGTTGTTTAGAGTACATAATTCAGAGCCACCTGTAGAAAAAAGTTAACCTGAGATCTGTGGGTTTGCTTTCTTTACGCTTTGCTGGGGCCAGCCAAGACAGTTTCCCGGTGGCGTGGCAGGGCAGGGGCTCGCCCCCCCGTGCCTCAAGCTGCGCAGGCGGCAGCTATTGCACAGCCTCACTGTTTGCCCCTGGCTTGCTGGTTCCCTCTCCTAGGCTCGGGTACTCCCGTGTGTGCAGGGGAGCTGAGGCGCTGGACCCACGGGCACTATACTCTAGTCCATGACACTCAAGCAACAGAATTTGCTCTCGACCTGCTCTTCTTCTGTGGCTGTGAGGGTAAGTGGACAAAACAGCGACGTCAGGCTCTCCTTACAAGGTTTGCCTAAAGGTAGGACTTCTGAATTCTCAGCAGTGTTACAACAGCCAAGATCTCCCTGCTTTTTCCTGCACAGAAGGGCTCTGTAGACTTCCTCCTAGTCCTTGCTTCTGCATAAGCCCTGGTTTCAGTAGTTTTACGCAAAGATTTGAGTGTGGCCTTGGGATCAGCTTTGACCTTTCCCGCCGGAGCCGGGAGGTGGCGTGTGGACAGAGGGCACAGCTGCTCCTCCCAGACCTTTCCTGGCGCTGAGCCGGGGCTCTGGGCATGGTGGAGGGTCTGGTGGCCAGGATACCTGCTGAAAGTGTTCCATTTCGCCCCTTTTCGCATCAGAATTATCACCACCTCCAATTCACAAAGCCTAGGGTTTTCAAAAGTTACTTCAGGCATGTCTAGGCATTTTTGGTCGATTGTTTGTTGAGATAGTGGTGAAAACAAAAAGCTAAACATAAGCACTTTGGGCCAGCTGAGCCCAGAATGCACAGCTGAAACCACCCGGCACATGTTGGTAATTGTATGGAAACACTTTTGCATATCTGCTAAGGCAAAATGCTCTGCATGTGAGGAGCAGAGTGCCAAGCAACCTTAAATGGCCTGTCTGTGGTAAAGGGCAAATCCAGTACATTTGCTTCAAGTTGCTTCTGAAGAGGAGGGGAAAAAAAAAAAATGTAGACTGTCAGTAGGTAAACTGGGGATCGTCCTGTATCCAGTAACTGTGCAGAGTGGGGTGGAAAACCAGCATCACCAGGAAGGCTGTAGACAGCCTGGACAGTGTTGAACTTTCTAAGGGTCTTTCTTTTCTCTTTTAAGACTGGGATCCAGAATATGGAGGCTTTACTTCCTACATCGCTAAAGGTGAAGATGAAGAGGTAAGGCCCGTAGTTGCTAGCTGCAAATTTGATAAAATTGTTGAGGGTGGAGAGACATCACTAGACTTTGTTGTAACGTCACCGTAATCCTGGGGGTGCTGGGTGCTGCACTGGAGCCTTCCTGCCTGGATTCCTGCACGGGGCAGAGCTCTGGCTTCAGCTTCAAGGCCAGCATTCGCTGAAAGCTTGGCACCCGAGCTCCCAGTGCCTCATCCTGCCTGCACCCGGGGGCACTGGGGAGGCCAGGGGGCTGCTTTTCCAGGGACAGGCTGTTCACTAGGATCACAGTCAGTAGCAGTACAAGCCAGAGCACTGAACGGCCAGACTAAGACAACCAGGCTGCCTTGGGCTGAACCTTGCTGGCAAAGTGCTTCAGGTGGAAGGGTGTTAAAATGAAAATAGTGACACAGTTAATTTCCTAGCTCCAGACCTTGGTTTGGCTGCTTTTGAAACCATTTTGTTTCTTCCGAGGAACCGATACCAAAGCCATTTTTGTGAAATTAATTTCCTCCCTTATTTTCATCTTCTAGCTGTTAACAGTGAATCCAGAGGACAACTGCATGGCCTTAGTTTATAGAGACAGAGAAACGATGAAGTTTGTGAAATACATCAATCATCGCAGCCTGGCGCGCCTGAACAAGCATCCGAACAGAGCAGGATTTTGGGATTTTTCCTTTGTCTATTATGAGTGATGGGGCAGAGTGTGACCATCGTCCCACAGAAGAGAGCAGTGGGGGGGATTGGGGGCAGGTTTCCAGCCAGGCTTTCAGCTGGGGCCTGGCTAAGCCCAAACTTTGCTGCTGCTAACTTCATCACGCTGTATAGGAGCTCTACCCTACCACAGCGAGGTGCAGGTGACTTTTTTTAACTGTACAAACAGAAATCCAGGCTGACAGCTTTTCATGCTGTGTGGAGGGGGGGCGGGCCTTACAACACAACTGCCAGCTCCTCCATCAGCTTCCCAGCTGTTCTCTTGTGGAAGTAGCACAGTGGGATGTGTCTCTCAGCTGCCAGGGAGAAAATTACAACTGTGCATTGCCCCAAGCTGATGACTGATTTTTATTACCAAAAAAAAAAAAGGAAACAGGTCAGTTAAATGCTTCAAGCACTGGTTGGGCAAGTTTTGTTACAAAATGCCCAGAACATTTTTTGGGGCTTAACTGTGTTCGCTGTTTGTAGAAATAAAGGATCTGCCCTGGGAAATAGGAGGTTTTTCCAGCTGCACAACTGTGGAGTTGGGAAAGAAGGCAGTGAGGCTGTAAAGCTGCTGGCATCGAGGAGGACCTGGCACTGCAACAAGGAGCAGGACTTCATCGTGCTAAACGCAGTGCAGGCAGACCCAGATGCAGCCCTTTCTCCAAAGAATTTACAAGCTAACTAGACAAGAGACCAGCTCCTGTGTCCTGCCCTTGTGTGGGGATGCGGATGGCGCTTGGCTCCAGCTGCGGGCTGGGAGTGGGAAGGTGATAACTTGCCTCTCCGTGGCGGGGTCGCCACCAGCCCGGCCTCGGGTTGGCTTAGTTTGATCCCAGGGTCTGCCAGGCTCCAGGGAAGTCTTCCCAGGAAGCAGAGATCCGAGGCCTGTGATAAATGGTACAAGAAAGGGGGTGGTGTTGGTGCACTGCCTCCCCCCACACCCCCCTGCCGTACTGCTCGCCTGTCCAGCCCAGCCCCAGGGGCTGGCGCGGAGCGGAGCTGCTTGCTTCAGGAGGCAGCCAGGCTGCAGAACACCCCGCAGGGGACTCAGCCCTGGCCTGCACATGCTTGCCTAAAGCATTTTTTTTTTTTTTTTTTTTTGGCAAGGAAGAGACACAGGTGTGCTTACAGCTTCTCTGAGCCAGACAAGGCAGGCAGGGGGCTGGGGAGAGCGCGCACGCTGCCTTCCCTCCTGCCTGTTGGGTTGGGAGAGGGGAGCTTTGGATCAGAGTCTGCTGCTTCTCCGGTCCCCTGCCTGTGGCTGAAGACAGCGTAAGGCCAGCGCAGAGCCCCAGGGCAGGCTGGCTGTGCTGGCACAGGGTGTCCATGCTCCCCCAGCAGAGCGGGACGCCTGCAGGGAAGTACCGGAGCAACAACTGCAGCAGTGATCCCAACACCCAGGGTGTGAAAAAGGGAGCAGGGCAACATGAGGCTGCTGCCCTTGCTTCCAAAGGGAGAGGTGCCGTGGTCCCCACCGAGGCCAGAGCACAGGGACAACGCAGCCATTCAGCGTGTCCTGAAGGACCGTTTAGTTTGGGTGTTGGTGCAGTCCCGGACTGTGAGCAGCTGCTCGGGCCCGGCTGCTACAAAATTTATACCAGCTCCTTCATATTCCACCTCATCTCCCTGAGTTGGCTTCTCTGTGCACTGCCAAGACGTCCTTGCTCAGTTTTCATCTTCCCTTTGCTACTGTTTTATGCTATTTACAAAGACAAGGGGATGAAGCTAGTGAGGATGGGGCTCTCCTTGTCCATCAGTGGGTTCAGAGGCTGCCTGCTGTCTATCAGGGCAGCAGCTCTTCAGGGGGAGAAAGCAGTTCTTACTCCAAGCTGCTCTAGTAGAAAGAGACAAGTAACTGAGCTTTCAAAAGAAAAAAAAGTGCAAAATTATTTGGGTAGTTTCAAAGGTGACAGATGCCACAGCTAGTCACAGCATGGTCGGCTAGGCAAAGGTGGGAGTAAATTAATTGATGAATAAAACAGTTACTTATTCTACTGCATTACGAGCCTAAGAGCTGCTCGGTAGGTCCTGGAAGAGCCTCCCAGAAGAAAGGAAGAAGCTGCACGCTCTGGAGCTTGCTGCTTTTTAATAATAAATAATACACTAGAGGGCATACCAGCCTCTACTCGAGCGAGCCGTACCCATCTGATCACACAGGGAACCACCCTTCTGCCTCCGGTGACTGAGATGAAGTAATTTAAGAAGCCAAATTTGCAGTTAGCATTCAAAGATTTAAAGATCAACTTGACTCTGCTCTCCCACCCTTCCTGTTTGGTCCCAAAAGCCAAGGACAGCCCCACACACGGCTGGCACTGGGGTACAGGGGAAAGACTCCGCTTGACAGAACATCAAATGACACCAGCTACCTGGGGGAGAGGGAGGGGTCTTCGTTTAGTCTGTGCTGATAACGGGAGCCCTCTCTGCTCTAGCTGGATACAAGTCAGTATTTACAAATAGGTGTAGCTGCTTGCAAAGTACTCTGGATCAGTATGGAAAGAAATAGGAGTATGAAATGCATACATCCCCACCGAATGAGTAAGCAGGACCATATAGAGAACTAGGATGAAGAACAGCAAGTGAATGGTTTTACGGAGTGCGAGGAACAGAAACTTCCTACCAGGCAAGGTGGCTCGTGCAGCCGTGGGTCAGCTCGGCTGCGTGAGGATGCACCAGCTGACGGCACCTCCGGAGCCCGGCACTGCGGCAGGGAACCAGCAGCTTTCAGTTACCAAAGCGCCGAGTTACACAAACGCTTCCCAGCAAATCTGGGGGGGGAACGGGGTGGTTACTAGATTGCCAAGTAGCTGAAAACAGGAACAATTCAATATGGAGCGAGATAAAACAGTTCAGCTGTAGAGCAGAGCGAAGGAACGGTTTTGGCATTGATAAACACGCAGCAAAGTTCTGACACCGGGTATTCACTGAATTAGTATTAAGATGAGCAGCAACCCATGGGACTTGGGGAAACAAGGGCTAAAATCAGATAACCTGTTCTCACGTGTCAGTTCCAATTGCTTTGGGTTTTTTCCAACTCCAAACTGGAACTCGAGTTAGGACGCTGACAACCACTGCTCTACAGATCCCTCCCCAGCAGGCGCCGATCCCGCACGGTGCTGCCGCAGCGCTTCCCGGGGAAGGGGCTGTTACAGGGAAGGCTCCAGCCCCCACAGAAGTTTTAGGACGGGGACCTAGACCCGATCGCCAGCACACGTGCCAAGGCGTGGTGCCATCTAAGCCGCCTTGCCCATGAATTTCTAGCAACACGCAGCTCTCCTAAGGCGGTTTCAGAGGTTATTCTGGACTCGACCAGCTGGTTAACCTGCTGTGACCAGTTCCCCTCCCGTCCCCGAGAACGGGATCATCAGGCCTCCGTCCTGAGCCGAGTTGTACCAGCAGGGACTGTTTCCCGCAGATCTCCCGGTGCAGGTTCAGCTTCTGCCAGCTTGCTGCTGCACGCCAGCCCAGCGCTGCTTTATTTCAACAGGCATCTGCAAACCTGGTGTCACTTCAGCTTACGGGATGTGGATTTTTACATTTGGCAAAAGTTGTTTTTATGGGAAAATAAATGACAAATTTGTTGACAGAATCTTAGCCAGGGGAAATCAGCCTTATCAGAGGTCTGGACTGTGAGCAGGGGATTGACCTCACTGCCAAGAGCAAAACAGAGCTGGGACTGGAAGTGTCTGGTGTGTAGCCCTGAAAATCAGGCTGATGGGAAAGGTGCTTTTGGATCAGAGCCACTCTCTTATCATTGAAGGGATTACGTAAATGTAAGTAAGCACTAGGATTTTGAACGTAAAGAACAAGAGGTTGAGACAGTGGGAACAGGTACAGCAGGTGGCAGGAAGCCCAGCACTTTTGCCAGGAGACTGTTCCATAATCAAGTCTCAAAAGCTCCCTTGCTTAGAACAGCATGGGTGGCTCACCGCCCTTTCACCGAGGAGCTGGATTTGACTAACAACGAGGTTCTGAAAAGGATTCAAATGAGCTCCTGCTGCAGAGCTGAAGTGACAGAGATCTGCGCTTTGGGCAGCACAGTTCTCCGTACAGGAGGGGCTGAAGAAGTGGCAAGGGATCGTCTGGGGGGATTAAAACACATTGCAAGAATTCCATTCCTCTTTCAACTGGCTGCACGCTCACCGGTTGCTCTGTGACACACGGTGGGCTGCTGGCTTTAATTCAGCAGTGGCAAGGAAGAGACCGGCCGGCTGCAGGACGCGAATACTCCCAGCAGCCACAAGAAGCCACCCCAGACCTTCACCTCGGAGCGGGAATACCTCCTCCCTGCCCGGCCGTACGCGGCACGGGTGGTGAATGGCGCAGCAGCTAGGAGCACTGGGGCTCAGCCTCCATCCTCTGCAGGGTATTTATAGCTTCTAAAAGAAATTTGCTTTGGCAAAGATTCTAAAATATCTTCAGATCTAAGATAGAGCCTTACTGTAATATGTTAATCCAACTCTAAGAGATCCCACAATTAATAAACAGGTCTGAGCCAGGAGCCAAGACATTTTTCAGTACCTTCTCCTTTTGATCCCATTAAGTACCAACAGCTCTGCCTAAGTATGCACACCAAGCCTGGGTGTGTAGTTTGTTTCTGTTGTTCCTGAAATGCACCTTTGCCCGCCTCAGTAACTGCTGTTTTTTCCAGCAGTCACATGGAACCAGTAGCTGGAAGCAAAACTTCCTACAATCCAGGTGTGGGGAAGAGTGTCGGATATGAAACAGGCCACTTCCTACCTGCGTGGATCCTGGAACTGGGCAGCTTTCAAAGATCTTCTGGCTTAAAAGCCAGCAAGGAGATGTTATCCCTTTGGTGCTTCTAGTGCACCAAATTGCAGTTTACCTAGCACATCCCTGCAACGAGACCCGGGATTCTCCGACACAGAGAGTTTAAGTGCTTACTGTGCACAGAGACGATGCAGCAGAACCAGAAAAGTGGTTTGGGTTTGGGTTTTTTTCAACAAATAAACTTAACCGTACGCATCTCCCCAACTAAAACAGAACACAAGCAGTCAAACCAGTCTAAGTTTTAATGGAAAAGGCCAATGCCTTAACTACAAAATATATTAATATACATAAATAAATTATTGTAAGAAAAATAACTGTTCCAAGGTTATACCTTTTGTCTTGCATAAATACATCTGCACTTAAAACTCTGATGCTTTCTCCTCACAGCTTTGGCCTGTGAAACAACATTTCTCACCTGATAGCTTAACTAAAACGCTACCTTTGCAATTCCTTCACCCTGCAGTGGAGTAGGGGACTGAATTAACCGCTTGTTGTCACCGGTCCGTGACTGCCTGGGAACGCTGCCTCTCTGCAGCTGCTGCTCCTCCAGCTGTTTTAAGAAGAGGCTGTTCCCACACGCATTATCCTGAACAGCATGTTAAAGTTGTTGCTTCTTATTGCATCCCGACAAGCACTGATCACTTGTGTTTTAGGTTTGCCAACTGTAAAGAGAAAAAAAGGAAAAAAAAAAAACAAAACAACCACTTCAGTTACTGAGTAAGAAACTGGTAAAAATACTTATTTGACTTTGTCTCAAAATTTAGGGGTTTCTTTCAAGTATTACTTAAACACGCAGTGAAATGCCACCTTTGGGCTAATGTGTAAATAAAATCCTTTCTTTAAAGAAGAATCATCTGTAGCTTTATTACAGGAAAACTTGAAGGAATTGTTGAAAGGGGAATGCTATAAATAGACAAAAACCACCTCCTTCCCCAAAGACCTACGGGATAACAATATAGATAAGCAGCCCTGATTAAACTGATAGAGGTTTTTATTTAAGCAAAATTATAAATTAAGAACTGAAACAATACTTTAAAAATGTTTTAAAAATTGTGCTCAACAAAACTAGCAATTTCCAGTTCATCCTGGAAACTGCTTTGAACTGTTCTTTCTAATACTGCAATCCCAGATTATACTGGACACTCACGGTTGACTGTCACAGCGACTGGCTATGACTGAAAAATGAAAGATTACTTCTACTAATTTAGTTTCAGGCCAAAAAGCCTGAAGTTGCTTAACCAACCCAGGTGGCCTCCAAGACACATCTTATCTGCCTCACTGGGGCCCAAGACTCCCCTTTCCCTCCCAACACACAAACTTACCACGTAACCGCCCGGCCCTCTGGATTGCCTGATTCACAGCTTTCAGATTATTCAACAGCTCTGTGTGATTGTTGCAACGAATTTTGTACTGATTTATTAAGTCTCTGTTAAGATCATACAGCTCGATGTACCGCGTCTTCATGTTTTTCCTGGGGGAACAAGCAGTCCAGTTATTTGCACCTCTGAAGACAAGAAAGTCACTCCTGGTTTGTCAATATAAAGGTGTAGCGATACGTGGTTGCGATGGCTACCACGGTTACCTGCATGTCTGCCAGCTACAAGACAACAGACTTGTCTAGACATGTTGGTTATACTCATTATTTTACTGAAAAAAAAAAAAAAAAAAAAAAGTCTATTTTTGCAGTTCCTTTGTTCAGCAACCCAAAGAGGAGATGCCACTTTCCCCAGAGAAAGTAACACTGCTCTGCAGTACCTCGGACCTCTTTCCTGCTGCTCTTGACAGTAGAGACAGGACATTAGCAACACACAGCATATCAGAGTGAAAAGACTGACACCTAAAATCTCTTTGGTGGTGTCAAAAGTTGACACACCACAGACAGCTTTGGCCGCCCTACTTCCCTTAATATTTCTCTTCTCGTGTATCTCACCATCTCGAGGTTGAATCACCCCACTGGCTCTATACCAAGCCCCTACCCTTCCCCTTTTGCCTTCCCCAGGCTGGTTTTCCACCTGAAGAACGAGACAAAGTTCAAGGAGAGCTGATGGTGGGACCAGCAAAAGGTACCGATTCTACACCAAGAGCTGTAGCTAGGCAAGCCCTCTATCACACAAACGGGTGTTTGTGTTCTTTCCTGCCTAAAAAGCAAAGCCCGGCCGCCCTAAGCCCGACCCACACCAGCTAAGCAGGCACTGCTCACATGTCTCCCAGGAGTCGTGCGTCCTCTGCCTGGACCAGCACGCTGCGGATGAGGTTGGAGTGTTCAGCCATGTCGGCAGTGAGCCTCTGATTGACCGCGTGGTGTTCGTCCACCTGGTCACAGCAAACACTCGTCAGAGAGCCCCGGGCGCTCCGGGCACACGGGTCGTTCTTCAAGCTACACCTTGGCACAGCGTAATAGGAAAGCACGTCCCAACTCAACCCACCAGCTTCTCCTCCCCCTCACTCCCTGGCTGCCAGAGCAGTACCCCGTCCCCTAGAAAACGGGGGGATCAGGCTGAGAGGCACACCCTACACCCCGACCCCAATCCACAGCTCGGTCTCCCGGACAACATATTTACATTATTCTCAACAATCAACTGCTGGGGACCAAGGGCCCGTTCTGCAGAACAAGGAAGAAACAGAAAGCTGAGGGTGTCCCATTGTTCTCTGCACAGAATATACAGCAAGCCATCGCTGGCTGATTTCCACAAAGGAGATAAAGCAGTTTAGAGATCTGCTCGTCAAAATGCCCCCAGTTAAATTGGCTTAGCTGCCAACTGAGAAACGCCCGATGCCTCCTCACCTTGACCAACACTTTCCGCAGCTCCTCAAAGTACACAGGAAAATCTGCTTCCACCTGCAAATCTTCAATGGCCAGAAAGGAGGCCATTGACTGGATAATGTCACCAGCTAGATCAATATCATCCGTGTTGATGGAAATCTGTCAGAAAGGAAAGAAAGCTCTTCAGCACTCTTCCATGCCAAAACACCTCCCAGAGCCGCCCAGCAGGACTGTCTCTCAAACAGTCAGCCAGGCTCAAAGCAGATCATTCTATCAAGAGGCAAAATTGTTGCATGAGCAAGCTCGACAGCTTTCAGTAGATAAGGAGACACTGATTTCAAAGGGGCTTTTATTCAGGCCCAGGGCAAAGAGGCATCTGTGCACACAGGAGCAGTGCAAAAATTATGGGCAGCCTTTGTGCCCCAAATTACGACTCTCTGAAACCACTCTGTGTGGGAACAAATCCCTTCCTACAGATCTGTAGGCTAAGCTGTTTTCCTCATTAACAGGCCCTGGAATTTTACCTGCTAACAGTAAACAGACCCAAAAGTTGCCAAAAACATCCCTAAAACATGAGTGCTTTCTCTGCCTGTTCAACTGTCCTTCATTTTCACTGCCTCATACTGGCACCACCCTTAAGTTTCATAGGAGTATAATAATTAAACGGGTGTTCCCCTTGTCCATGAAGGTACTCACCTCTCCGCCGGGCTTGATTTTGATGCAGAGCTGACCTGCATTACGAAGGGAAGTGAAGCAAACCTGAAAGGGAGCGCTCTGAAACTCTGCATCCTCTGGTAGCAGGAAGCTCTGATTCAGCCACATCACAATCTTGCAAAAAGAAAATGGAGAGCATTGACCATCACCTGTGTGGAAAGCCTGGAGGACCACACAGTGTCCCTGCACGTGATATGCACCAGGGCACGCTGTTCAGGGTACCCTGGAAATTTCATTTCCTGAATTTCATCCCCTAAACCCATGTCACAAACTTGTTAGAATGAGGACATTTGAATCCTTGCTCCAAAGCTGAATATTCCTAAGAAAATCAAATCCATCAACCAGAGACCACAGCCCAAGGCCAAATCATAAGCCCAGGCCTTGAGACTGGAGAAAGCTGGGAAGCAAGGCTTGGTTCTATTGCAAGAAGTTAGAGGAAAGTTTCGTTTCATCTTGGTTTTTGCCTCGGCCATTTAATGCACTGAAGCTCAGGTAAATATGGCAGAGCCCTACAGCTCTAATTACTGCCATCCCCCAAATCAGATCTGTTAGAACCAAAGCTACAGCACTGCTGCTCACGTGTTGTGAAACTCAGCCCTTATCTGGGCACTGTAGTGCCTCTTTCCTGTTCTCTGCTCGTTTACAAAATTCATCACTCACTACAGGGCTCTGGCAGCCATCACACAGCAAACAAGGTATCTGAAATGCCTCAAGATCTTGGGCCATTAGTTCCTGCAGGAATTCCTGAAGCAGGGAATGCCTCAGCTGAGGCATCTTTTAAAGAAGAAAAAAAAAAGCACCGAGTCAAGTTGTAATACGCAGACTCCAAAGGCCAGCCGTGCAGTTCAGTGCGTAATTTTTCCTTTGCTCTGGGAAATCTCAAGCCAATTGCAAGCCCTCCACCTGCAGCACGTGTACACAGGGCCGGGGAATAGAAAGCAGAGCAGAAACTCACCCTTTGTGGCCTCTCACTCATTGTACAGTTAACAAAGCTCAGCGGCTCCGTGGCTGAGCCCGGGTGGCTCAGGGCGTACATTGAAAAGCGGGGAAGCTGTCTTGTCAACTCAAATACATGGAACTGCGTGCTGGAAGCAATCCAAAGGAAAAATAGACAAGTTACCAACATACCAGGGATGCACCTATTGCAGTGGTTCCTGGTTCTTTTTTAGCTGGCTACTGACATCAGCAGCTTCCAGCTGTGTAATCAGCTGCTTACCGTTTCCCAGAAAAAAATGCTAGAACTTGGAAATTCTAGGCTTATCACATCACAAGGTTGAACGATTCCTCCCCGTTGCTTACATTTTCCATAATCCCTCCAATGAAATATATTCTCCAGGTTAACACATTTTGGATTTTACTATGTGATTGGGTATTTTCTTTACCGGTTCAGTGAAGTCTTATTAAAAGCAATAATAGAGACAAACAGAGAAAACAAAAAGGGAATTCAGTCCCACACGTTCTTTCTGCAGTGGCTAGCTCTCAAAATATGCCCCCCTGTTCAGGGAAAGGATGCTGCCTCCTGGGGCACTGCCAGCTCAGGCAGATGTGAGCCGGGAGAAAGCTGGTGTCAAGTCTACACGAGGAGACATTTTATTTCTATGGGAAACTGGAAAAGCGTTGTCTTGAAATCAGGCATAGGCTGCTTTCTATTTACCCTGAGGACAAATGGGTTCAGGGTTACTTTGTAGCTTGAAAGACACCACTGTGTCTCCGGGCTTGCTCAAGTACTTTGTCCAGAGCAGCCACCACGGGAGAGGCAGCCTGGACATGATCGACTCCAGAGACCCACAGCAAGGCATTCCAGGGACAAGAAACGCTCACTGTTCCCCTGAAGGCAGATGACTCCAGAGCATTTAGACTTTGCCTGGAGAAGAGCTCAGCAGCACCGGTGCAACAGTGTTTTTAAGAAAGCGTTCCAGCTTTCTTCCCAGTAACACAGAGAAGAGGGGCACCCGGGAATTAACGGTGCGCTTCCCGTGGGACAAGCACGAAGGCACATCATGCCCGTTTCCAGGTCACACAGTTAGTTCTGGAGACGAGGAGAGACCACAACACAAACCTCACCTGTTCCTGTAACCCACAAAGGCTTTGATGTGCAAATCCACAGGGACATCTTTGGGTGGAGTGAGGGGAACACGAACGCAACTGGAGAGGTTCTGGAGACTGGGGTGTACCACGTGGCTCTCCCCTTCAAATATGCCTTCAGCAAAGATCAGCACAGCACGGATGATTGTGTCTTACCAACGGGAAGAAAAAGCAGGTCCTCAATTAACAGTGGTCCTCTGGCGACAAACCAGCACTCTTTTCAGAATTCAGCACAGTCAACTCTTTACGACCCCCCTCTGAAGTGTTAAAATATCCCAGACTATCACATCTGGACTCAACTGCATCTTCAGCACGCCTGGTGCTAGGCGAGTTTGCTATCTTGGGGTAGTTCCAGTTTTACATAGAAAGTCAGCTGAGGTCCAGCTGCATTCGTGCAACACCCTCACTAACACAGCTGTAGGTTAGTGTTTAGAGTCAACACAAGGAGTGTTGCAGGGATCACCGAGCCTCATTTCATCCAAGTTAAATGTTAATTGCCTTGGAAAACAACACATAACAAGAAACAAATTCCATCAAACTCCTCTCCCCTGAGACCCATCAAAGGAACACTGCTTGATTCAAAACTCTGTGAAAGGAAGGCAACCACAAAGGGGAAATTACAGACAATAAAGGGGAGACAGGCAAATCATCAGCTAAATATAACTAAACATTTGCATGAATTTACATGAAACGAATATCAACGGCTGCAGGTTACCGCTCACCATTTGTGGTGGAAATACACAGCTCCACATGGGCAGACTGGCTGTCGGAGCCCAGATTAACCGAGAGGGCTGTCTGGAGTTGGGTATTTGCTGGAATCACACCTCTCTGCCCATCAGCTTCCTTCAGCTGAGCGTTCAGTTCAGCCTGTTGCAAAACACATACCCTTCAGTATCAGAATTTCAACATTTTCATTCAAGCAACCTAGAAAACATGCATAAATCAGTTCTTTTTTCTTGCAGGAGAATGTTGTATCACAGCAATTCCCAGACACTTCACACTGCATTAGGATTACGCATAGGGTTGTGGACACTTGTGCTACAATTTGTTCAAGTGTCGATGGAGCTCAGCTCTGCACCCAAACCTTTAAATTGGATATATATTAAGTGCTTTTCTGAGTAAAGCACAAGCTTATATCTTCCATGCTTTTGCTATGGTGGTCATTGACTGTTCAAATATAAATTTGCTCTTTCCTCAGACTATTTTTTGAAGCTCTTCATTTCTGCACCCTCACCATCAAGCCGCAGGTGCGCTCCCTATACCCTGGCAGTGCTCCCATTCACCTGATTCTCTCACACAATCCCTGTGATCCCCAAGTTGGTTCATGCATTGAAAATTACAATGTGCAGTCATAAACCAAAGCACAGGGCTGAACACAATCCAGCTCCAAACACAACCGCTCTGGCAAGCTGAAAGAGCAAGGATAATGTTACTTATTAAAATACAAAAAGCAAGCTCTGAACTTGCACAAGGAGCAAGGCAGATGCAGAAGCAGGAATCCCCAGCAGACAATCTCGCTGCATCCTAACATGTTACAGCTCTGACTTGTCTGGACTGCCCCATAACCGCTTCCCAGATTAATCCTGATTTATAGTGTTTTAGCACCTTTGCATTTTCTTCATAATTTCGTAATTCCAGCAGCAGGTTTTGTTTCTTTTGACTAAGTTCTCGGATCAGGTCCTGCTCAGCACTTGTATCCATTAGGTTTCCTTTCATCTCCTCACCTCCTGGCAGATAGCCCCGGACTGTACAGAAACAAAACATAGCCAATTTCAGCAAAGCCTTTCAAAGCCTCTCCAAAACTTTAGTTTCTGTAACGAGATCCCCTTTTACCACCTCAGCAAGCAGACACTGACTCTGGCCTTTAGCTGGTACCATTCAGCTGAAAACCTGAGCATTGATTCACACCCACAGAGGCTCTGACTTCCCTGGTAGTTAGGACAAGAGAACTGCACGTTTGAAAAAAGAAGCAAGGTGAATTTCCAACTTGTCTTTAAGCTGTCTTCGCCTGACCAGACAAGTGCAGCACCTAGTCCTTTTGCAAGAGGACTCCCACTGCAATCATTCTTTCGGGTCCTTAGGCAAGTTCGCAATTATTCAAAATTAATAAAATGTGTACCAGGATTTCTAGAGCTGGTCAGAGGAGTTGCTACTGTCTGGAAGTGACTGTAAGTCACTGCCAATCAGCCAGTAAACGAGATTTACCCACATTAATTTTTCCCCAAATCAAGGGATACTTCACTTCAAGGGGTAAGACCTGTTTCCCTGTAGCCCAGTGGAGCACAGAGTTATGAAAATATCTCCACCTGCCTGTGGAGACAGAAGAGCTGAACAGATGATGAGACAAAGACGCTTGCTATAAACTTCCATTTTGCTCCAGGGCTGTGTGCTCTGATAGCAGCTGGCAATGAAAGCCAGGGACAAAAATCTTATACCTGCAAAGAATACGCTGCCTGACTGCGCAACCCCTGTAAAAAGTTGCAGGAAACTTGAAAAGCATGAAGCATGCACACTGTCCTCTGACAAAAGGACCCGCTTATTATTTCTGAGTGAATCATTCACTTAAAGTGAGAGCAAGAAGGAAAACACATTGAAACACGGAAGAACCCCTCATGGGAAAGGATGCTGGCCCCAAACAGAACTCTTAATGACAAGGACTATGAGGATGCATGGTCCACATCACCCCAGCAACAGGGCTATTACTATTTAGCAATGCCTAAAGGCTCCGGCCCAAAGGGATCCCCACTGTGCCAAGGTTTGTTTGTGATGGACCCATCAAAAAAGGATGATCACGTTCGGCGATGCTAACTTTGAGAGCTCTGCTAGGACGAGGTATCTTCAGAACCGTGTACAATGCACCCCTTCTGTAAGCTTGGGAAAAAGGTTTATATGCTGAAGCCCAAGCGCAGCAAATCCCCACAGCCTGTGATTAAGACAGTGCTATTTAGACACTGTGCTATTTAACAAGGACAGGCTTTTGTTCCAAATGGGTTGTGCCAGACCTGCTTGTCTCAGGCCACTGACGCCAAGCAGTCGGATAATCATGCCAGTGTCTTTCCTGAAGCCATCCCTGTAAATTCATGCTGAGCTTATTTAAATAATCTGTCATCATATTTGTTTCCACTCACAGTAACCAGGTCTGACTTCTTGAATGCATGGTGGGAGAAACCCACTACCCCTCTAGTCTCAGGATAGCATTTTCCAGGAAATAAATTGCTGTTAACATCTAAAATTTCTAGTATAAAAACTATTAATCTCTAGAAGAAAACCAAAAAACTCACACACCCTTATCTCTCTAAACACCTTCACCCACTGTAAAGAAACCAAAGAATTATCACGTATAGGAAAAAAGATTTCCTATACATGAATCTATAATAATGCCACCAAAAGAACCACAGTCTGCACTGAATATAGATACCTTTGCATTATTTGGATGGGACTTCTTCCATTAGGCAAGTGAATTTTCATGGCTTCTTGGATCATAATGAAACATGCGCTGATTATGACAGAGAAGGCAATATTCAAAATACTGTTTGCAGATAGCATAACTCAAAACTCCCTTAACTCCGCATAAAGCGAAGGTGATTTGGCACACAAAAATGCCTATGGAACTGAAACAACGATTAGCTAATCTGAGATGATGAGATGTGCCTGATACTATTGTGTATTAAATTAATATCCTGAACAACGCTTTTACCTTCACCATCAACTGAACAGCAGATTAACTGGGTGCTCCCATCCATTCTGTAATCCCCCTCCACCACTCCTGCAATCGAGGAAGCAAAGTTGTCCTTAAAGATGACCTCCCCAGTTCGGTCGCTGCGTGCATCAACCTGGAACAACAAAGAGTTCCAAGGCACAGCATGAACAGGAAAGCTAACTCCAAAATATATGTCATGCCATACTCTGAGCTGTTCACTGAAAGCCAGCTCTGCTCACAGAACTGCAGGTGAACTTGCAGCTCTGCTGATCAGACCACCACACGTGGAAAAAATACCATCAAGAAATGACCTCTAGACAGACTAAGCTAGAAGGAACTACTCTTCAGGGATGCCTCCCTAAGATACAAACAAGGGGAAGGAAAGAAGGGGACTGCAAGGGTTATGCACACATGAGTGCAGCAATGATGGGACTAAACCAGAAATAACCTTGCTGCAGTATTTACAACCTCTCCTCTTAGCTGCAGCCCTTGTGTGGTGAATTATTTTTATACACAAACACCACAACCTTCAATTATCTTCCACTGGAGAAGAACAGCAAGAGGGGCTCAGTTCCACGCAGCGCCTCTTTTTGAAAGCACAGGAGCCAGCACTACTCTGTCTGGGCACTAGGGACTGTTTCAGACCAACAAGCAGGGTAGAGACTGCCAGTGGAAAAGAACAGAGAAAGGAGTGAAGCAAGGAGAGGTTCTCTCTTTAACAATGTTATACACATAATCCAACATGAGTTACAACATATCTGGGCTCTAGACTGCCAGCTTGATATGAAGTTAATTAAATTCCCCCAGGCTAATGAGAGTAATGAGAGGTGTGAAAAAAGCATACTTAAAAAAAAAAAAAAAAAAAAAAACATGGCAAGCTGTGTCCAGGAGAGATTTGGCAGCTAGAACAGTAGTTTCTAGCAAAGGAGAATACCAAGCAACAGGCTTAAGAGACTAAGACTGAGCTGTATAGAATGCCTTTACATAAAATGAAATAACACTTGATTAATCCTGCCATAGTCAAGGCTGACGCTGCTCTCCTGTTACATAACCGCTTTGTCCTCCCTGTAGTTGGAGAACATTCAGGAAACATCTTAGAGGATTATTAGCATATCCTCAAGACACAGCTGAAAAGAGACACTCACGAGCTCTCGGATGTGGCATATGATCTCTGCTACCATAGAAACAACTTACCACACCTTAGCAATTGACTCTGAGCTAAGCAGAGGAAGCAGCTTTTCTCTGATCTTGCACTTGGCACAGGATTCACCAGCCAAACTAGGTTTACTGCAATAGTTTTTCAGCGCTCGGTTTTCAAGTCTTTTTCAGCTGTTCTCCTTCAGACCATTTAACAGCCTTGCTCAAACACAGCTTCCAGATTCGCAGCTCCTCATTTCCCCCCTGTATAAACTCACCTTTCCGTTGGACCAGCCAGTGATCAACTCACACACACCATCAGAGTTCAGGTCAAATGCATGTATGCTCATTGCATGGTTCTTAGACTGAGGACAGAGGAAAAAAGAACAAATTAAGCCTGGGTATGTTTTCTAATTTGCACATGCTTGACACACGCAAGACGCTGGAGTATGAGGCCACAGAGATTAAAGAAAGGAATACAAAAATGTCTCAACAGGAAGTCTGAGCATCATTATCTCTAAGGTCACATACACGTCTGAAGTCTCAGCCCTTGCATTACAAATCTAGTCCACTGCTCTCAGAGGACCTGATCTTTCCTTTAAATTTATTTTCATCCAAGCAGATGATTAGAACTCACAAAAATAAAGTGTAAAAAGCCATATTCTCCAGGGAAAAAAAAAAAATAAAAACCATGACTTCAACATTGTCATAAAACGAGACTACCGGGGAAAGCCATTAGCCTCTTCCTGCCACCCTCTAAGGAATCCTTTCTCTTATTACTATTAAATACACTGCTCTAATCTGTCTTAGATGAAGAATATTAAAATGAGCATCAGGAAAGGATCTTGCCAATATGATTTGCTGCAGCAGCAAATTACCCTTGATGTGAAAAATTAGCTTCAAACATAGACAATGCAAGAGTAACTCAGTCTCTGAAAAACAGTTTATTGATTCAACAGTAGAGCCAGAGGCATTTTCTAACAGCGAACTCAAACTCCTCCATTGCCCCTCTGCTGCTTAAACAACCCTGCGAAGCTGAAGCATCCCTAGTCATACAGTTGTATCGGTGGTGTTTAAGCCATCATCAACAGTCCCCAAAGCAGTGAAGGAACTGACACGCGGTGTTCATTTTGCATGTATCTATAAAACTAGGTAGATTTTGTAAGAACAAAATTAAATTAAGTTCTATGCTCAGCAGAAAATTTCAAGTTCGTCTAAGGAGTAAGGATAACATCAAATGACCCGAGATTTGGTACCAAGTCTCCCAGCAGCCTTCAAGCTTTCAGGGGGGATATTCCAACATTGGACTAACCTTAATCCTCCAGTAGCGGGCTGTCTTGTCGTAAACTCCGACTGTCCCATTAGCAAGAGCATAGCCAAACCGACTGCCGTACATTGGGCTAAGCGCCGTAATCGTCTTGTGGGGGAAAGGAAGGAGACAGGATACAGGAGGGAAAACTTCCACATCTTCGAGCAACAGAGAACAGCCTATACAATCTCTCCATCACATGAACCGTACAATACTTAAGTGGTAAATAAGTCTATTGTAGGAAGCATTGAGTACTGAAGTAACTATTTTAAAAATCAGTTTGTAATGACCTTGTAACATTTCCTCACGCAAGCTGCGCTGCCAGCATTAAGATGAGCTTCAGCAGAGATTGCAGAATTGCCTTCAAACTGTGTACTGTGACCAAATATTTCCTACCACAAGCAGCAACACAACTGCTCACAGGATTCCTGTGGTCACCAGCGCTAACACATTATCACTGAAAACTAACTCCAAACACACAGCATCCCTCAAGCCTCAGGAGCTGAGGATACCAAAGAGTTCAACTTCACATGGGTTGGGAAAGCCCTAGAGATATTATAGGTAGAAAAATCTTTGCCCAAGATTTGTGAGATAAAAAATAACAGCTCAGACAGTTGGACATCTTTGTAACACAATTAGAACACCAGGCTAGGTACTACCTGAATAAGTAACAGCTCCGGGGAAAGACCCGAGAGAGTCGTAACTCAGCCTGTTTCTCACTCCTTTTAAGACCCGCTACCTTGCAACTCTTTAACTCTTTATCGAGCTAAAGCTCTCGGTGCTTGGAAATGCAGGTTTTTCCACACACTAAGACTAGAGATTTTAATGCCAGGAGGAACAAATGCAATCATCTGTCTGGTCTTCTGTTGAACATAGCACAGGAGACTTCCTTAAATTAAAGCCTTCACCAGCTTCTTAATTAAACTCAGTTGACTGTGCTCCTTGATCCTTTTACCCTAAAACATGTTTTCCAAACCCTTTATCCCTCCCTCTGAGAGCCTTCCTCAAAGCTTTTCCCAAATATCAAAACCCTCTAAATTGTGAGCACCCAGCATGGACAGAAGACCCCAGCAACAGTCAGAAACCCAGAAAGGTAGCAATAGTCCCTTTATACCTGATTGTCCGTTTATAAATTCAAGAATCACAACAGTCTATGGCTTTGGTTTCACCAGAGTAAGTGATGAAACACAGGAAACGCAAGCTACTCAAGTCTTCCAAAAGAAGCACAACCTATAAAGCCATTGTTCCCTGAATTTACCTTCCTAAAAATAAAGGTTTAGTGCAGCTGTGTCCTTTTAAACTAGAACAGTAGGACTGTACCAGGCCTCCTAACACTTTGCAAGTGTGAATTTAAAACAATTCTCCTGTGGACCTGGAAATAAATCACACGTGAGAGTGATGGACCTTTAACTTCCCTTCAACTAGAAATCACAGCATGGCTCTAGACCGGCTACTGTACAGACAGCAAAACGTATCAGAGGCCCAGTTCCAATTCTAGCTATAGCAACAGCTTCCTTTCCTAGAACACTGTCCAGATTTGTCTTTCATAGCTCTTCGTAAGTGGTTTAATCGCTAAGCCTTTTAGTCCCAGCTTGGTGAGGAGATCTCAGATTGGCAAGGACAAAGGTCTGTAACGTGTCATTACTCTATACCCTGGGCCCAGAAGGCTCACTAAGAAAACTCCTAAATACAATTATAAGGGTATTTCACACCCTTCCGAGCAACCAGAATTTAACAGTGGGGATCTTCTCTCAGTTCTTAAGCTAAAGAGCAACTCCCACATCGTTTCTTTATCCCTCTAAACCTCCCTGCCCCATACTTCACTATAGGCACTGCAGCCCTGGTGATACAGCCGGTGTGTAACTCCAATTGCAACACAAACCTCCGTTTTACCTGGGCAATCCCCTCCTCCCTTGCCATGCACTGTCTGGATGCACACAGGGGCAACTCACCTCACCCGGATTGTGTCAACACATTTGAGGAACCTTACAGAAGACCTCTTTTTCCTCAGAAGGCACCACCTGCTTCAATTGCAACCCAGTAACCCTCAGCACCTTTGGACAGGGGTCTGACTTTCAGTCAAGCAATAGTTACTTTTCTCAATCTGGTGAAAGGTTTGGAAATAAGCAAAGCAAAAAATCCTGCGCATAATGAAAGACATTATTAAACTCTAACTTTTGCAGTTCTAGCAGAATAGATACTGCGCCAAATAGTTAAGTAACTATTTAACGACACAATAAATCTGAACCAGAGTAACCAGAGAAGCTTTACAGTACACAAAACTTTCAGCTCCATCAGCAATTACAATAAACATTAGCGAGAAGTAATGTACCTCTGTCTCTGACATTTCTGCCACGATTTCATCTTCTTTAAACACCCGGATGTCAAAATCTTCAGAGCCAACAAGAAGCTAGAAAAAAAAATAAAGTCTACCTTAAAAATAGTTATTCAAGCTAAGGAAATAAAGAGGATATACTCCAGGACCCAGAGGGCAAATAAATATTCCAGATCCAGCAATGAAGAGGTTTTAAGAGCTGTATGAAAAGTTACCAGTGGAACAAGAGGTACACTCTGTCAAGACAAGATTTCAGAAGTTTCCTGTTGATCAGAGTATTAATTACACTTTTTTTTTTTTGCCAAGCTAGACTCTACAAAAGCATAGTGAAGCATCTGGGGTAGGAATTAAAAAAGGTATTTTGGAACATCAGGGTTATGCTCTTTCCCTACTGTAAAAGATTCAGTGTTCTAATTCATAACTGCAATTATACACATCAAAAATATTACGCTGCCTGTGTTGGAGCAGGAGACCTGCAGCTCAGTTTTGACTTGTACTACACGGGTTCAGAGAAACAGCGACTCCCAGTTACTAGCCTGTGAGCAAACAGCTGGGAGAAAAACCATTGAACATCCTTCATTTGAAAAGAAAAAACTCAAAACCAATGAATCCAAGCATCAAACTATCATTGCTCCTCCAGGCTAAATGGTGGCTGCCACTACTGCAAAGCACGGGTAAGACAGGCTTTAACTTTATGTAAATGATTATACAAATAGGACATTGGCACCGAATTGGGTCTTCTGCATTCTCATTCTTTATCATTTCTCACATCTTAGTTCCTTTCCTGTTTCCTAGCTGAGCAGGTAGAAGGTACTAACCAAAAAGAAGCCCCGCGGAAAAGCACTTTCTAAAGATGGTGACAAGCCACTGCTTCTATTTTGCAAATTGAGAAACCAAGGAACAGATCTGCTTAGTGTCTTGCCCATAAACTCATCCATCAAATCAATGACAAACAATTATAAAGGAAAGTTTAAAACCTGGTGGTACCTTTCCCCACTGGAACCAGTGAATCTTCCATCTTTACTTGGCAGAATAGACACAAATCCATATCAAAGTTGGATTTTTAAAAATATTAAAGGCTTTTTTTCTTCCAAAGTAAAGATACTTCAAATTATGACAAACTAAATTACACCAAGCTAAGCTTAAAGTAGCTACTGAAATAATGTACAACAAATAACATATGTAAGAGGTACAGATTTCTTGACAAGATGCAACTACCAGCAAAAAGTGACCAGATAAATGCAGAGAATCCTGAAATAATTACTGGTGATGCTGCATTTCCCAGAGGTGCTTAGAAGATGGTTTTTTTCACTGACTTTGAGTCAACTCATCCACCTCAGTGACTTTCATTCCACTGGACTGGAATTTGAAAAAAGCAAGGAAAAAGTTTTTCTCCCTGTCTTTGGCAAGATGGGAGAAAGTAACCTGTATCCATTTAAAATCCTGGCGAAGACAGTGACTACAACGAATTAGTTTTGTTAGCTACTAAATGACAGAAGTGTATTCATGCAGTTTTAAAACCAGTCAATTTTAAACGCAGATGTGTTTTTACTGGGGCGAGAAGAACGGAAATGAAGCTAGCACTCCCAGATAAGGCACATCAGATAAGACACAAAGTGACAAACAACAATTAAAATGATGATTCTGTGCATTTTTCTCAGAACTTCAATTTTAAACCAGAGACAGTTTCACAAAAGCCACAAAAAAAAAAAAAAAAAAAAAAAAAAAAAAAGCACCTAGATAACTAAGATTGAAAAGAACCCTAGAAAAAAATGTCAGCAAGTGCATGCTGGGTTAACTGGCAGGGTAAGTTAGTTGGATAATGCATCCCACTGCTCAGCTCAAAGTAGCATCAGATTACACCAACTGCTGAGAATTAACTTTTCTCAATCAGAAAAAAATAGCAAAACAACAACAAAAAAAAACACATAGAAGCATGAGTGGAAAACATTTACAATTAGTGTCATAGATGGGTTTCCTGGTTTCTGAATCTTTATATACTGTCTCCACTTTCTACAACCACCTCTCAAGCACACTGAAAAAAACCAAACCAAACCAAAACAAAACACAACAAAACCCCATACCCTAAGAGCAGCTGTGCAGAAATTGATTGGAAAATCTGAAATTTTTTCACTTCCTGAATATCCCGATCAAGCAAAGGGTCTGTATCAGTTCAGGATTTAGAAAACACACATCAAAGGTGTAGAGGCCCTTTACACAAGTGTTACATACTCCAAGTAAGCATTCCAAATGAGCATTTTTGGCAAACTAAACAGAAAAGCTTAAGTAACTATGATTAAAATTGAAAGACTGATGATAAAAGTATGGATTTTTAGCATGGTGATTTAATACCATATTTACTTGCATCTGATGTATACCTGGAAGCCATTACCTTTCTTAAAGATTCATATTTCTATGCGTGATCCTTCAATTCACTCAAAATGAAAGAACATTTACACCAGAGAACGCCATACCAATTCACGACTTCTCCCACCCCTGGCAGCCTGCACGATCAGAATGGCAACTGCTTCCTACTGTTTGTCTCGCATCTTATCAGCAAGATGCTAGTTAGAAGTTATCTTCATTTTAAATCAGAAAAGCAAAGAATATTTAATTTCCCCATGTCACTATGAAGAAACAGGAAAGCTGAATGTGAAAACAGATTTCTTGAATTTGCCACCCGTAAGTGAAGCTCTTCACAGCATGGCTTTTTAAGAGCTCCTTTTTACACGTAAGATGCCTGCAAGTCGTTTCTCTGAAATTTAAAAAAGCGTTTATAACCATATTCAAGAAATACCACTGAAATAGATGCCTTGCAACTGATGATCACAGGCATTTGGTTGTATTTCTCCTGGTGTAGTTAAGGAAAATGAGACAAGTTTTCCATTACAGCTAGCAATCAAATCACCAAAGCAAGGTAATGATGCTGTAAAGACTCCAGCTGTGCCTAGTTTCACACACTTCAAGTAGTGCCAGGGGCCAGTGCTGCTCCCTGTACGCAGGCTGACCCTTTGTGCGTGTCTTTGCCAGACCAGAGTCTGAAAAAGGCACAACTTCCACGCAGGGATCGCTTTACCTGGTAATATGTCAGTCACATTTGATAACCCATGGGTTTTTTTTATTATTGTTTCATTACAAGACCATGAAAACATCTGAGTTCACATGCAAACAGTTACAAACCTCTGTTTTGCCATCACCATCGAAGTCACACAGTGCTAATGAACGAACGTTGTCTCCAGTAACCTAAAACGAGAAACAGTGCTCAGTACTGTCAGAAGCTAAACTACTTCTACGATCTCAAGAGCAACAGAACAACTGACACAGTCAACATTCAAGCAACATCCAAGTACACTGAATATATGACCAAACTACAGTTTAAGATCTGAGATAAATTAAGAAAGATCAACATCCAAATTAATATTTATCAGATTAAAAAAAAAAAAAAATCAAGAGGAATTAGTGCCATTGAAAGAATCTTGTAAAAACATCAAAAGCATTAGCCTTACTGTCCAAAAAAGGTCATTTCCTTCATAATCAAAGCCCTGCAGGGCACAGTTTCCACCAATAATAGCAAGTGGAGATGAAATATCTCCCAGCTTTCCAAGAACTATTGCATTAGCTCCATCTGAAACCTACAGAGAAAACATTAAAGGAAAAAGAAACATCAGACGAGACATCAGAGTACAAAAATCAAAAAGAAAACTTCCAACATTATCACTATCAGTTTGGCTGAGCTCTGAATGCCCACTGAATTTTTCAAATTTTGTCTTGCTAGGTGATGTGTGACATATTATGGAAATCTGCTCTCCACATGCATACATGGACATACACCACATTCACATTTCTTTTGAAATATTCCAGATATTCTAAAGGCAAAATGTTCTGAACACAGTAATATAACTAAGGCAAAGAACAGAAGAATAATTAATTGACAAAGTAATGTAAAACCTGTGATCTTTAGAATGGGGGGGGGGGGGGGGGGGGGGGAAGAAAATAATGAAGATACTAAAAAAAGCAGACAGTTAAATTAACTTGCCTCTCTGTAAAACAAATCCGAGTTGTTATATACATCATAAGCCAATAAATTAGTCTGTGTTCCAACCAGAAGACAATCATAACCAAGCTGAGGGTTCAGCACTCCCGAAGCGAGACAAGTGATCCCTTGGTTAATGTTGAGGAGAGAAATGTCTGAATCTTGGTTACTTTGCACCATTCTGTTTGTGCTTGTTCTCTGCCCTCTGGCATGAGGATTATGAATAAAAACCTGCAGAAACAAAGATATAAACATTATCACAATGCATGTATGTTTGTATACAAACATTAAAGAGTACTGTTGGGATAACAGCTGCGATGGGGAAGAAGGGCATTCACTCAAAGGGAAGACAAAAGACTGGGGGTTTTGCTGACAACACTGTTTCTGAGTTACTCTTTAAACTATACCAAAACAGGGAAATGGCAGGAAAAACCTTCCTCTGGCCAGCAGAGCTGTACCACCACTGTTTTGTTTGTTTCTGAAAACAGCAGCTGAGTGGTCCTGAGTAAGGGAGAAAAAAGCAAACCAAACAAATTACACCCAGCTGGTAACAGTGTTACTGAAACAACCCAAACATTTAGGGAAATTTACCTGGTACCTATCAGCAACCTCCATCAGTAGGTAATCGTGGTTAATTTAAAAAGGGGCCTGTGATAAATATGTTTTCACTCTCACTGGCCAATATTCAGCCACAATAGCCGTTTGGAGCAGGGTCAGGGGATGACAGGGTACTGTGGTTAACAGCCTTTACTTTATGGCTGTGCAGCCTGTGTCTCAAACAAGCCCTTGTTCTATGCTGTTTCTAAGCACTCCTAAGTAAAATACATAATATATACAGTACTAATCATGCTGGGATATATAATATAATAATAATGCTGGGAAACATAGTATAATAATAATGCTGGGAAACATAGTATAATAATGCTGGGAAACATAATATAATAATGATGGGAAACATAATATAATAACGATGGGAAACATAATATAATAATGATGGGAAACATCACAGATGAACCACGTTTGTATTTACAGCAACCTAAACACCTCTGTGGGTTTACCCTTCAGCCTATGTTTTGTTTACAAGCTCAGCTGTACTTAAACCCTCCTTTTTTATTTATTTATATTATTTTTTTTTTGGTATTTCAGACGCAACGGGAGCGCACACAAGGTCCCTGCTCCGGCAAGGCAGCCCTCGCACCGTTTCCAGAAGCCTCGGCCCCGTTCGCTTTGCCGGCGCGGCGAAACGCGCGGCTCCCAAACCCGCCGGCCGACGGGCAAAGCTCGGCGACCGGGGTGAAGCCCCGCGGGCTCCCCGCCGCCGCCGGGCGGCTCCCGGCGCGGGCCCGGCCGTGGCTGCAGCCCCCGGGGCAGCCCCGGTGCTGCCGGGCCGGGAGTGGGGCTGGGGTGTGGGGTGCGGAGCGGGCAGCGACGGCTCCATCCCTCGGCCGGGGAAGCCGCCGGGCGCTCCGCTCCGCTCCGCCCCGGGCAGGGCCGGGGCCGGTGCCGGTGCCGGTGCCGGTGCCCCGCGGGCCGGGCGGGCCGCGCCGCCGCCGTTACCTTGCCCGCTTGCGTGGCGGCCGCCAGGCAGGGGTGCGTCCCGTCGTACCGGCCCAGCGCCACCGCGCGGGGCAGGATCTTGTGGTTGAGCTTCAGCGTGAAGACGGGCACCAGCATGGCGGCGGCGGAGGAGGAGGAGGAGGAAGATGAAGAAGAGGAGGAGGAGGAGGAGGCGGAGGAGGAGGAGGAGGAGGATGATGAAGAGGAAGAGGCGGCGGCCGGGCCGCGCCGTCGGGGCCCAGCACCGCCCCCTCGCGCGCGCCGCCGCTGCGTCAGCGGGGAGGGGCGGGGCTCGCGGCAGCACCCGGGGCGGCCGCGGGAGGGAGGGGGGGGGGGGCGGCGCTGTGGGGCCGGGGGGGGGGGGGCGGCCGAGTGTGGGGGGGAATTGGGGGCAGGCGAGGGGGAGATTGGGGGGCAGCTGGAGGTACTGGGCGGCAGTTGGGGGCAGCTGGGAGGCAGCTGGAGGTGTAGGACTGGGGGGAGGTGGGGGGTATTTGCAGAGGTCGGGGGAGATGGGGATGGGGGGGGGGCAGCTGGGGGAGCAGGGAAGCTGTTGGAGGTGTGGGAATGGGTGGGGGGCAACTGGAGGTACTGGGCAGCAGCTGGGGGAGCTGGGGTGGGGGACTGGGGGGCAGCTGGGAGAGCTGGGGGGCAGCTGGACGTACTGGGAGGCAGTTGGGGGAGCTGAGGGGGGCAGTTGGGGGTCCTGGGGGGCAGCTGGAGGAGCTGGGGGGCAGCTGGGGGGCAGTTGGAGGTACTGGGCAACAGCTAGGAGGGGACTGGGGAGCAGTTGGAGGTGTAGGACTGGGGGGAGGTGGGGGGCATTTGCAGAGGTCGGGGGAGATGGAGGGCAGCTGGGGGCACTGGGGGGCCAGCTGGGGGAGCAGAGGGGCCATTAGAGGTGTAGGACTGGGGGGAGATGGGGGGCAGCTGGAGGAGCTGGGGGGCAGTTGGAGGTGTAGGACTGGGGGGAGATGGGGGGCATTTACAGAGGTCAGGGGAAAAGGGGGTGCAACTGGAGGTACTGGGGGGCAGCTGGTATGTGGGACTGGGCGGCCAGGAGAGCTGGGGGGGCAGTTTGGGGTGCAGGGGGCAGTTAGGGAAGGTGTAGGACGAGGGGGGACATTTGCAGAGGTCAGGGGAGCTGGGGGAGCAGCTGGAGGTACTTGGGGGGCAGCTAGGGGGGCGCAGGGAGGAGAGCTGGGAGCAGAAGGGCAGAGGCGATTGGCAGCAGCACCCAACACCCACCCACCTCCCTTGGGGGGTCGGCACCCAGTTTGGGCCAGGCCTCCCCCCGCTCTCCCCAGCCCCCTCGCCTCACCCCTTGCTGCCCCACCAGTGACCACGCTCGCTGTTACTCACACCTCACTAGCAGCCCAGCTCCCGGTTGTAAACCAAGTGTATCGGGAACCGAAAAGCAGCAAGCCAATAAAGCCAAACCCGGTGCTAAAGCACTCGGTGCTGCCTGGGAAAAAGCAACCCCAAAGCTTTGGTGCTGCTGGTTTATGGGTTTATGCACCGGTTTGTCCAGAACCCAGGCGTCGGGGAGGAGGTTGGAAATGGTGGGGGGCAGAGGGCAAACCCCCTCCCCAAGCCTCGGTGTAAATGCTGACGCTGGTCCCCAACCCCGCGGGGGTTTTGGCACCCAGACCCTTCCCGGTCCCCAGAGTCCCCTCTCCCCACAGCGACAGCTCCCTGTCCAGCCGCAGGCCGGATGGGGAAACTCTGGCTCAAGGTTGTGACTTTAGAGATTCTTAAGTTATTCTGGGTTTAAGAAATAATTTTGACACCGTAACCTTCACAGGTGCCGTAAATCCACCGCGCTCTCCAACCAGCCCCCGCATCCAGCACCTGCCACCCCCCTGGCACGACACCACCCCCATCCCAGCAACAGGCATGCGCTGGGACAACAGCCCTTCCTTGCAGAGGCCACGGGATTGAGGCAAAGGTTCATTTATTTCTAGGAAAGCTGGCAGGCACTTCCCGGTGCACATTCGCTTGCGCATCAGCCAAGCCCCGGCCGGCAGCGACGTCCATGCCCTGCATGCGAAGGAGGGCTCTCAAAAGCAGTGCTCGAGCGGAGATCATGCGACTCCAAATGTGACAACTGCCTTTTTCTCTTTTTTTTTTTAAAATTGTTTTCACCAAGTTTTCCTGGCAGCTCTATCAATGTGCCATTATACTTGCGGATAACGAGGCAGCAACCGCGTGCGGCATATTAAACAGGGGTTGTTTTTTCCCCTTTGTGGATCCACTTTGGGCGAGCGTGGGTCTCGGTGCTGGCTTTGCAGTGGGTCTCCCCTCCTGGGTGCCGATTTGTGTACCAGAGCACAAAGGCAAAGCACCAGTGTGAACCCAGGCAGGCAACGGTGTGTTGCTCAAGCCCAGCAAATGCTACTGCCCTCCTGGGGAAAATCCCCAGCTCCACTCCTCTGCCAGGCTCTGCAAACCCAGCCGAGCAAAATGGGGAAAGAAACTGAGCTCAGAGACCTTATTAGGCTGGTAAACTTGTAAATAGATGAAAATTCCAACTTCTCACTAAATAGGTATGATCTGGGCTGTAAATATTATTTTGCATCTCTAATTATGGTATTGGTTTTGGTGTGTCTGCAACACGGTTGAATTATGCTGCCTGTTACAGCTGACACTTTGAATTTGCTGGCTCTGAAACTTTTAAAATTGAAATAATGACTTTTAGTACTCATTTCTCTTCGTTTGAAAGGCCTGTCGTCTGCATTCTATGTACAGCATCCAGTCCTGAGTTTGGTGACCACCCCGCTCACATCGCAGCCGTCCAGCAGTGCCGGGGACAGGGCTCCTTCCCTTTCCCTGCTTTTAGAGGGTGGAAAATCCCATATAATCCTTGCTGAGCCCCCGGGTATCGCTGCTGCACAGCCGGGGCTGCTGTACAGCTGGGATCTGTGTGGCTGTGCTCAAGGGGTGACTCGACTGTGTCACCAGAGCAGGGGTCTCAATATCCAGCAAGAGGTCATCGCTGTCCTTCCTGCGTGGCCAGGGAGCTGCTCTGCACAGCCTTGGCAAGGCAATGCCCTGTGACCAATGTTGGCTCTTTTCTAGCTCCTAGGAGAATATTAAAAAAAATATATATATATATATATATATATAAAAAAAATCATAATATAATATAACATATTGAAGTTGGACTCGATGATTCTTATGGGTTCCTGCCAACTTGAGACAGTCTATGATTCTATGAATAGAATATATTATACTATAACATAATATAATCAAAGCATGCTTGGCACCGACTGCTGACTTTCTAGGGAGGTTGCACGGAGAAGCTGGCCATGACAGCACCACAGGTACAAGGATCGTCACCCACCTGGGAGTTGTTTCCTGGCAAAGACCTCAAATCTAACCAAAAAATTCACAGTACCCTTATCTGTCTGGCAAGGGGTCCTCCTGCTTGGTCTCACCTGGTGAGATATGAAACCCTGAGGAGCACTCAGATACCAAGTTTGGGAAAATGTTGGCAAAGTAACCATCCCCAGCCCTCAAGGAGGGGATAATATGGCTGAAGGGAGAGGGGAGAGATGAGCAACTGTATCTGCACACCTAAATACTTCTTAAAATGAAGACCAAGCCTGTCTGAGCAGCAGCAAGCCAGCTTTGCTGTCTGCAGGGGCTTTTCTCTTTCCCTATTCCAGGTTTTTTGCCTAAGCCAGAGCAGCGTTTCTGCCCCCATCCCATACACATCCCTGGGATGGGATGGGAGATGCCTTTGGATGGAGAGGGGAAGAGCCGCCGCGTGAATCATTCCTGGGATAGACAACCACGATCTCTGGATCTCAGGAGCAGGGCTATGAAGACATCAAGGAAAATATCATGTCCTTTTATTTCACACCTTTATACCGAGGGGGTTAGTGTTTTCTTTGCAAGCTCAGGCAAGTGTCTACTCGACATCCCAGGGGATTACTCATCCCCTCTACTCTTGGCTTCTAATTAGCAACTAAAGGGGAATAAAATAATTAAATATGCCCAAGGTAACGATACTTGGAAACTTCAGGTCACGTTTCAGCTGAGGGAGGCGGCAAGTAGTTGGAGCAGGTGAGTTTGAAGTCTGTGAGAACCAGAAAGACACAAAAGGGAAGGGAAGATGTAGGGGAGGAGGGGTAAACACAAAGAGAAAGAAGACAATCCAAATTGTAGGCTAAGAAAGCATTAGATTTGTGAGTTAAAATGATGTCTAGAGTTAAGGTGATGCTTAAAGACTGTCCACGCAGGTGCCAGCAGTGCTGGGCAAGGTGGGGGACACCTGGGGACCCCCTTTCCCAGGGTGGTCTGCAGGGATGCTGGGCAGCCCCTGAGCCGCCAGTACTCTGCTCTCACAGGTGGGGGACAAGGTAAATTCGAGCCCTTTTATTTCCCAGCCAAAGCATCGTTGGTCCTCACCCCCTTCCTCCCCTTGGGGGCCTCAATTCTGCCCTAGTTAGACCTCGAAGTAATTCCCATTAACATTTATGAGAATTTCATGATCAAAAGAGGAATCAGCCCTTTCATCTGCCAGACGTGCCTGAACACACATCGCCTGGCCCCAAAACTGCGTACCGTCAGGCGGGAGCCCCCACCTTGTGCCAGGGTCCCTTGGGATGCACACCCCAAAACCAGCGGGGAGTTTGCGGGGTCGGGCTCTCCCTCCCCAACCCAGTTGCCTGGCATCGGTTCAGCACATCTTCCTTTCCCTTCCCACTAAGACTAACTAATTAGCAAATTACCACCCTCTCCGCACTATTTTTCAAGGGGAAGGTAATGCTGATAGCTCATTTCCAGATAAGAAATACGGAATAAATTTCAAGGCCTTGCCCGGAGCCATGGGACGAGCCAGCGGCTGAGCCGGGCTCAGAAACCCGGACTCGGGAGTCCCAGCCCTAACGCAGCCGGCTGGGTTGTAAGGCGGCTCCCAAACAGCCCACATCAAAGCGTGCTGCAGGGTTGTGAAAGCATTGCAGTATTGCACGCGGTGCAATTCCTGCTTAATGAAAATCTGCTCATCCCCTTCCCGCCGTGAGCGGGCCCTTGCCAAAGGTGTGTGTCTGTTGCTACAGATGTGATTACGGGCCAGCAAAGCCCACCGAGAAGGGCGTTTGCCTGGGTAAATAGGGACACGCCGTGTCTTTGCTGGTAGCTGAGCATCTGGAGAAGCACCAGCTGGGATATCTTTTCCCAAAGCTGCGATCGAGGTGTAGGCAGGAGTCTGGCAGGAAAGCAGGCAGCTCCTGGGGAAGGAGGGAAAGCTGACAATGGGCTTAGCTCATGTCTGCCACTGAGACCAGAACAAGTTTTTGTTCTCCGTTTTCTGGGAAAAAGAAAGAAGCCTTCACAGCGTGAGGTCACCCCACCGATCCGGTTTCACTCCCAAATGGTTTCCAAGGCTTTGCCTATGCACATGGGGAGCGGTTGGGAACAGCTTCCCGGGGCAGGCACTGGGGTGATTCATCCTTTTCCTCCTCTGCCACAGGGCTGGCAAGCGCTGGCAAAACAAAACGACGTCAGCACCTATTTCCCGTGTTTATCATCAGCAAATAATAACCTGAGATACCCGTCAAAGAAAAGCCGAGCCAGCTTTCGAAGCAGCGATCGCTCCCATGGCTTCCCGCTGGCTTCCAGGATTTCGAATGTGCTGTGTGTTTTCTGGGTGCTAGGAGGGATGTATAAACCCCCTTATTTTCTCTCTTTCAGTTTGAAAGGCTGGTCCTGGGTGGGTTACGGCTCCTCGCTGGCCGTGGCTCTCCTGCCCAGGGTTCAACACAAACAGGCAGCTGGAGCGGGCAGAGCTGAGCTGCCCTGGCTGCTGCTGCAGCATCGGGGGCACTCCTGGGTGCCCTGCACAGCTGGGGTGCCATGGGGCACCAGCACCCTGCCTGGCAAGCAGCAGGCAACCCTGAGGGGCAGTGTACCCCCGGGGACTGTCCCCCCAGGTCTCCGTGCTGTGCCCACCCCGGTTTCGCTGCTCCCTGGCATCCCTGCCCGTGGTCTGTACCGATCTGAGCCGCGGTGCTTTGCCAGCGGAGCCCCGCGGCTGCGCGGGACGTTGTACCTGGGTGAAGGACGGGTCACCGAACCCGGCACCGCTCGGGAAGGGAGCCTGGAGAGAGTGCTTTGGGGAGACATGTGCCCTCAGAGAGGGGAGAAGGAGGCCTGTTGTTGTCTGCAGGGTCCCCTGAAGGCGATGTGCTGGGGTGGCCGCAGAAAATCGCGAGCAACCAGAGGCAGAAACAGGTTCATCATGTGCCGCGGCGTGACTGTGGGTGACTGGAGCTGCACATCCTTCAGTGGGGAGTCAGGGCCGACCTGTGCCAGGTCACCTCCTCGGGAGCTGCTGCTCCTTCCTCCTCGCCTGCCTGGCACTCGTCTTGAGTCACTGCCAGTCGCTGGCACCAGCCCCAGCATCGTCCCGTGGCTTTCGGCAACTGGCTCTGGTCACCTCAGGGTGTCACAGGCGCCTGTCGCAGGGATAGGTGCCTCCACCGCATCTTCCTGAAGGTTTCCAGCCTCCTTCACTCCTTTCCGCGGAGCCCCGTCCCTGCCGTGCCCTGCAGAGCCATCACCCGGGCTCAGCCGTCACCATCCCACCGGTGAGCATCATCTCCGGCTCTGCCTGGAGCACCGGAGCATCCCGTTGACTCACCCACATTAATTTGCCCGGCAATCTCGGAGTGATTGCCACGGATGTGCCTGGGGACAGAGCCAGGAATCCCACGCGGGGGACACAGCCGCCAAGGGCTACAGCCCTGGCACATCAAGGGCTGGCGAATAATTGTCGTGCAGGGATCCTGCCCGTTTTGCTCGGCTCTGGGGAGCGGCATCAGGCTTGTTTAAATGATGGGGAACCCCCAGGCTCTCCCAGCAAATGGAGGGCAGGGGCCAGAAGGCAAACTGGGGCTCGCAAGGCCTTGTAGCTGGGGGTATTTAAGCAGCAGGAAGGTCTCCCCAGGGTCCCAGCTCTGCAGCTCATCGCCTGAATTGAAGGCTGCTCCTGGAGTTGGCCTGGCTGATGCTTGTCCGACTGACAACCCACCGCTCCAGCCCTATCCCACATTAATTACAGAACGGAGCAGAAGCGATACAAGACCTCCCAGAGCCCTGACTCCCAGTCCTGCATCCCCTGGAAGACGCCTTTTTACCTTCATGCGAAGAAAGGAAAGAAAGAAGGGAAAAAGAGCTGGGGTCCAAGCTGAGAATAGGTGGTGGAGAGCTTTTCCTCCGCCCCATCCTTTTGCGGCAGAGATTGCACTGCTCAGCTGATGTTGTTCTGTTCCCCCAGCGTGGGCTTTGCCTTCCTTCCCCTCGACTGCAGGAGAGGAACAGCTTTGGAGGAGCTGCCTGTCCCCGCACCCCTGAGCCACCATCGGCTGGGGGACGGGGACAACCTGCCAACACCATGGCCTTGCCTGGGTGGCCAAAGATGCTGTGCATCCATCACGACATGGCTGGAAGCGAGTCCTTGAGCATATTCCTGCACCCCAGGGAGCGCTCGGCCGGTTATTTCAGGGGCAGAGCACACACGGGACCCCGAGAAGATGTGTCCCCCCCACTCCGCTGTGACACCCACAGCGCAGGGGGCCACGGCCGGGGCCGGCGGGTGCCACCCCCACGTGTGTTCCCCGGCACGTTTGTGTTCCCCTGCTCCTGCGGGAGCGACTGACGCCCTTGGCACGCGCCCGGCCCCTGGCACCATCCCCGCCATCACGCCCCGGTGCATCAGCAGCAGCGTGACGCTCACACGACCGCAGGGCTGGCACGCCGGGGCACCGGCGGCGGAGAAGGGGCCCATGGGCTCTGCTTCCCTCGGGCTTTTATGTACCGATTTCCCACCCCTGGCCTGGCTGGGCTTGGAGGAGACGCCGAGTCGGGGCGCTGGCACCGCTCCCCACCAGGTCACCCAACAAGCTCCGAACATGCCCAGGCAGCTGGGTGGTAAAAATACTCCCTGGCCCGCTGTTTCGGCTGGATTAGCATCGCCTCCAACAAACCGCCTTAGCCAGGCACCGCAGGCAAAAGGCCAGCTGGGATAAAACCCCAAACCAAAGGAGTTTCAGGGTACGGGGCAGCTGGGATGGGGTACCACCGACACCGGGGAGCACACAAAGACCCCAGGAGTGAGGAGGAAGGATGCACCGCGGCTGGCACTGCCTCCTGGCTGTGGGGCAGTCCCCCTCACACACCCCCAAAACCTCAGAAAACATTATTTTTTTCATGCCTTCCACCCCAAACCTTCACTGCTCTTTCGAGTGAGTGGGTAAAACCCGCTGGGGGAGTTGACCGGGGTGATGGCAGCTCGCCTGCCACCCTCCTCCCCTGCACACCCGGCTAATGGTGCGCGGAAATTAATTCAGACGGGTGGGACGGAGCGCCGCAGCTGGGAAGGAGACGGGCCCCCGAGGTGCCATGCGTGGCGCCGAGGGGACGTGGGCGCTGCCATCCCGGGGCGCTGGGAGGGCACGGCAGGCTCCGGCCGGGCCAGTCCAGCTTGTTGCTGCTCCTGCTCGCGGGGAGGGTGTCAGAGCCACGGGACAGGGTCCGGGGCAGGGACCGCAACCCTGTCTCCCCACTGCGCCAGGTCCCCATCACCCCACTGTGCTGGCTCTGGGAGGAAGGGGCTGAGAGTCCCCAGCGGTGGTGGCAGCCCCAGGGGTTTGACAGAATTATTTTTTGGCAAAGGGCTGGTCTGCATGGCCTGCCCTGGGTGCACCCCCCCAAGCCCCCGGGCCCGTGGGAGCGGAGCAGCATTTCCAACACAAGGTTCCATCTGTGTGTTGAGTTTTGGCCGTTCTCTGCACACACACGCCCCCACCCCCCACCCCTGCCCTCCATGCCCCCCCCCTCCCAGCCCCCCAACATCTGTGGTCACCCAGTCAGCCCTCCCCGCTGGCGTGCCGGGGAGGGGGGACACGGGAGCCCCAGGCCCTGCCCCGGGGAGTGAATCAGCAGCGCCCGGGGCTGGTGCCGGGCTCGCCGTGCGCAGGCTGCGAGGGGCGGAGGTTTTTGCACTCGCTCTCGCCCGGCCAAGGATAAATAGGAGGCGGCTGCGAGTCCTGCCAAAGCTGCTCTTCTCATCGCCCAGCACATCCCACAGCCGGCACCCAGCCCAGGCAGACATGGACTCCCAGGACTGCCCTTGCGCCACTGGTAAGGCAGCGCTTCCTCCAGAGGGGGGGACCCTCAGCCTTCCCCCTCCTCCATCCCCACTGCGCTCCCATCCCGGCCACCACAGCTGCTGGAATCCTCTCCCAGCTTCGCTGCGGCCCGCCCGGAGCATCCCACTGGGAATGCCGTGACCTCCCCACCCAGCGAGGCCGAAGCACCAGCCCCGGCCGGGGCTGCTGGAAAGCGGGTGCTCGGCGGGGCGGCAATGCCCCCCCCGCGCAGCATCCCCGGGGATGCGGGGATCTCCTCCCACCACCTCCTCTCCAACCTTTTTTCTCCTTTTCTCTGGGTTTTAGGTGGCACCTGCACTTGCGGGGACAACTGCAAATGTAAAAACTGCAAATGCACATCGTGCAAAAAAGGTAAGAGGGGGGTCCCTGAACCCCACGGGAGGGGGCAGAAACACTTGTGGGGGGTTTTACTACACATCCCTGGACACACTGGATCAAAGCAGGCTCAGGGTGTCAGAGCTGTGTTTATTCCTCACGTATTTTTTTTGCTCCTGAAGGAGCACAGGGTGAATTTCACGCCCCCAGCCCCCCCTGCCAGGCAATACAAGCCACCCCATGTAACCCAAAACTCAGTGTTGCCCTCGCTGGCACCTCAGGCTCGGCACAAGGGGATGACCCAGGAGGAAACCGGCACCGGGATTTCTTCCAGCTGCTCCTGATGCCGTTAGCCCCAAGCAGAGGGAGGGTTTGCAGAGAGAGGGGCTGGGGGGGCCCTGGGGGTCCTGCACCCTCCCCAGTGCCAACCCTGGGTGCAAAAACACCCTGAGAGACACTGCTGGGGATGGGGATGCTGCCAAAACGGGAGGACACAGGAATCAGTGGGAGGTCTCCGAATCAGTCACCCTCCATGGGACCCCCCCCAAACCCCACCCTGAGATGCCCCCGGGAGCACCCCTGACTTACTTTTCTCCCCTCCGCAGGCTGCTGCTCCTGCTGCCCGGCGGGATGTGCCAAGTGTGCACAGGGCTGCGTCTGCAAGGGCCCCCCCTCCGCCAAGTGCAGCTGCTGCAAATAGGGACCCCCGGCTGCACATCTGGGGGGCCAGAGAAGAATAACCTTATTGTGTATGTTGGTTGTTTTGTTGATTTTTTTTTTTGGTTTTTTTTTTTTTTTTTATATATATATATGTGTTCAGATACCTTTAGTGTTTCTCACTCATGACGTGTAATAAGCTATCTAAATAAAGTGATGTGTATATAAAGGTCTATAAGGCACCTGGCACTTCTGTTTGATGGAGCGGTTTCCCTGGGGAGCGGGAGGGCAACGCATTTGGGGGGTCATGGCAAAGAGTCTGCGTCTTATTTTTGCTCCTTGCTTTCAGTCTTGGCTCTGCCCTCCCTACCAGCAGCTCAGCCTCTTGTTTTAACACTTTCCCTGCACAAGGTAATTTATAAGGAGGTTTTTTTTCCCTGCCCTGTTGTTACCCAAGGGCAAATCCCATGCTGTCTCCTCCACCAGAAGTCCTCGGGGCTAATGAGCAGCTCGTTATTACAAGCCTTCACCGGCAACATAATAACGGCTACAGCCCTGCCCATTTCCAGGGGTAACATTTCCACAGCAGGTGGGGTGGTGGTGGAACAGGTTTAATTTTCCTCCTGGCAGTTTAGTTGAGCGGGCTGGAAGAACCACCCTGCTTGTCCCCCCTCCACCTCTGCCAGCCTGGCAGGGCGCTTCTGCGGGGAGCCCCGGGTGACCTGGGTGCCCAACGGGGTGTTGTGGTGCCCCCAGCAAGGCGCAGTGCCCACAGTGGGGTGGGCACGATGGGGAGCAGCGCCTGCAACAGGGCGCAGTGGGTTGCGATGCCCAGAACAGGATGGGATGCCCACGATGGGATGGGATGCCCGTGCCGGGGCACAATGCCTGCGATGGGATGGGATGCCCACGATGGGATGGGATGCCCGTGCCGGGGTGCGATGCTCGCCCTGCTCAAGTGCAGCCAGGACGCTGCAACCCAGCTGCCACGTGGCACCGTGCTGCTCCCCAGGACACACGAGGGATCCTGCCTGTCCCTGTGCTCCCCAAAAGCAGCCTTTCATGGGCTCTAGCTGCAGAACCTTTCCTGACCCATCCAGCAAGTGCTGCCAGGACTCAGCCAGGGTTTTGTCACAGCCAAGGTCACCCCTACCCACCAGCTGCTCGTGGTACCAAACCCCAGGCGATACTCTTTTGCTCCAGGAGGGCTCTTCCCCCAAAGCATCCCCTAAGATGTCACCATCACCCCACACTTCTGACGGGTGTGAAGCACATCCCTACGCCCGCTGAATGTGGGGCAGGGCAGGCATGCTGCAGGCAGGGTGCAGCATCAGCTCTGGAGCTTCAAACTCAACTCCGTTCTGCAGAGCGCAGGGTTCATCTTTATTCCTTCCTGCCCAGAGAGGTTTACGTGCCAACCATGCAAAACCACGGTTGGTGAGCCCACAACAAGTGTGAAGGAGAGGTTGCTAATGGGATTTATCCCCAAACATGTGGTTTAACCAGCGGGGCTGACAGCATCCTTCCAGCCTCGCTGTCCCCAGGGGGTTTGCATTGGTCCTGCCCCACAGCTCTGCCCTGTGCCCATCCCCGTGCCCCACAGCAAAGCGATAAAGAGCAGCTATGGGATGCTGTCCCCTGCCTGTGTGAGGGAGGTGGGAGGGGACTCCGAGCCCTGAGACCTGTGCTGGGCAGCTGCGGTTCCTCTGTTCCGCTTCATGGCTGCTATAAAATCAGAGTTGGATCTGGCACGCCTCTTACATGAGCACAGACTCGGGATTAACTACTCCCTGCTGGCCCCGGGAAATGGGGACACAAGCAGTGACACGGAAAACCCCCCAAGCCCCCCCTCCCTGCTGATGTCTGGCACGTGCCCTGCACCCCGGCATTTCGGCAAGCCCACGGCTTGGGGGAGACATGGCTCATCCCGCCCTGTCCTGCTGCGGGATCACTTCATTATTCAGTGGAAATGCCCAGATTGGGAAACACGGTGTTTTCCAGGCATTTTCCTGTCCCTGCTCCACACAGGGTCCTGTGGGGATGCTGCGCTGCCCGTTCCCACTTGCAGGGACGGGGGGGGGGGCCCAGGCCCACGTGCCCCGGGATCCAGCACAGCCTCTCCGTGGGTGACGTGTGGAATTCCCAGAAATCTGGAAATTCTCCTGCCTCCCCCACAGCCTCGGCCCTGAACACTCACCCCCTGCTTTTGGTACAGGCACACGGAGTCAGGGTGCACATCTCCATTTTGGGTGGCGGGGGGGGGGGGGGAGGGCTCTCCTCTCTTCAGTCGGGTGCAGCAGAGCCCATCCCCACCGGAGGGGTGGCGGGGGGGGGGCAGTGCCAGCCTGCAGCACCGTGCTGGGGGGTGGCCGGGAAGCGATTTCACAATTTGTGTTTATGTACGGTAAGACCACACGTGCACCGCGATTTGATTTCACCTCTCCGCCTTTCCCGCTCAGCCAGTGGCAAGCGCAATGCCTGCTGGCTTAGCCTCATATTTACACTCCCTCGCTGCTGCCTGCAAAACACTGCCAGGAAAAAAAAAAAAAAAACAAACCTAAAAAACAAAAAAACAACAAACTCTGTGTTTTTGCAAACAAGCACACACCGTTCCCTGGCACAACCTCCCAGGGCCACCGACCCCGTCCTGGTCCCAGGGCCCACTTGCCGGGGCTCCACAGGCACAGACCCCACCTGGGGTGCCAGCTCCGAGCCCAGGCTTGCCCCGTTTGCACCAGTAAGAGCACTGGGTGCAGGCGCGGGGACAGCCTGTCCCTGGCCCAGCTGCTGTTTTCCCTCCCGGCTGCCAGCGGAGCGGGGGAATCTGGTCCGCACGTAAAACACGGTGACAGGAGGGGAAAACCCACGGGTGCCGCGGGCGCTGGGGAGCCGCGATTCCCTGCAACCCTCGGCCGTCCATGCCACACTCCTGCGCTGCATCCCACCCCTCCCGGGGGGCCAGGCGAGCACCCCAGCCCCACAGGACTCTCTGGTAGGGTGCTGAGATTGTCCCATCCCCGGGGACAGCCCCATGAAACCCGTGGCCTCCCCGAGGGTGGGGGGCACAGCCGCACCCCAGCACTGGGCACACCGGGCTGGGAAGGGTGAGGGGGCGTCACGGGGCTGTCCCAAAAGTTGGTGGCAGTGCCATGCCAGTGCTGTCACACACACCCCACCCCACCCCCCCCCCCGCTATCTTACAGAATTCTTGGTCCCCCAGGATGCAGCACCCTGTCGGGGGTGGGGGCGGCAAAAAGGGGTGCGGGTGGGACCCCCTGCCGCCCCCAAAGCGGGCGGGGAGGGCTGTCAGGGCCGTGACCCGGGGTGAGTACAGCACCGGCCCGGGGTGAGCACGGCCCCACGGCACGGCCCCCCGTGGGCACGGCCCCCCCCGCCCCGGCACCGCCCCGGGGTGAGCACGGCCCCACGGCACGGCCCCCCGTGCGCACGGCCCCCCCCCCCCCCGGCACCGCCTCGGGGTGAGCACGGCCCCACGGCACGGCCCCCCGTGCGCACGGCCCCCCCCCCCCCCGGCACCGCCTCGGGGTGAGCACGGCCCCACGGCACGGCCCCCCGTGGGCACGGCCCCCCCCCCCCCCGGCACCGCCCCGGGGTGAGCACGGCCCCACGGCCCGGCCCCCGCTGAACACGGCCCCCCGTGAACACGGCCCCACGGCACGGCCCCCGCTGAACACGGCCCCGGGGAACACGGTCCCGCCCCGCCGTGCGCAGCGCCGAGCACCGCCCCGCGCCTCCACCCCATAAATACCGGGCGGCCGGTGCCGCTCCGCATCGCTGCGAGCCCACGCGTGTCGTGTCGTGCCGTGCCGAACCAAGCCAAGCCAAGCCAAGCCATGGATCCCCAGGACTGCACTTGTGCCGCCGGTAAGTGACCCGGGGGGGGGGTTCCCGTCCCGGGGGGGGGGGGGGGTCCCGTCCCGTCCCGGGTGGGGGGGGGTCCCGTCCCGTCCCGGGTGGGGGGGGGTCCCGTCCCGTCCCGGGTGGGGGGGGGGTCCCGTCCCGTCCCGGGGGGGGGGGGGGTCCCGTCCCGTCCCGGGGGGGGGGGGGGGTCCCGTCCCGTCCCGGGGGGGGGGGGGGGTCCCGTCCCGTCCCGGGGTGGGGTCCCGTCCCGTCCCGGCTGACGGCCGCTCTCTCCCCCCCCAGGTGACTCCTGCTCCTGCGCTGGGTCCTGCAAATGCAAGAACTGCCGCTGCCGGAGCTGCCGCAAGAGTGAGTGGGGGGGCTTGGGCCGGGGGGGGTTGTCCGTGACCAGTTGGACCCTCGTGGGCCCCATAGGGGAACCCCTCCTTCCCCTGCTGGACCCCCATGGGGACCTCCCGACCCTTACCCAATTTCCCGACCCTTTCCTTGCCCTGTACCCCCTACAGAGACCCTCCCCCATGGGGGTGCCCCTCGCCTCACTGGGATCTTTCCCTCTATACATAGAGACACCTCCCCACTCCCTTTTGGGGGGGGGTGCCCCTACTCTAGAGAGACCCCAACCACCGCCCCCCTGGGATCACAACCCTGCCCATAGTGGTGGGGTTTTTTGGCGGGAGGGGTGTGTTTCTCACTCTCTATAGGGTATCCCTGCCCCGTGGGACCCCCATCTCTTCCCACCCCCTAACTCTTGTGTCCCTCCCCCCAGGCTGCTGCTCCTGCTGCCCCGTGGGCTGTAGCAACTGTGCCAAGGGCTGCGTGTGCAAGGAGCCGGCCAGCAGCAAGTGCAGCTGCTGCCACTGAGCCGCTCGCCTCCGCCTGTAAATAGCCAGCACGCTTCGGGGATGGGGGGTGGGGGGCACAAAAAAAAAAAAAAGAAAAAAGCCTATTTTTACATGTTTTGTATTTTCTGTACCAGTGGTGAAGCTGGATGGAAATAAAGGAGTTTGGCTGGAGGTGTGAGTGCTGCTGTCGGGGTGGGCTGGAGGCTGAGCCCTGGCGCTGCTTGTGACTCCTGTCACCTTGGGGGGGGGGGGGGGAGGGCTGCTCGCAAACACCCCCATGGCATTCTCCGAGTGGGCTCGGGGGAGTAAAGCAGCTTCCCAGGGTGGGGGACTGACCTCATCCTGCATGTGAGGAGGCTCTGGGTATCTTTAAGGTGCTGCTCCCTTTCCCCTCTCCCCGCCCCCTGCCCCAAGGATGGGGTGATGTGCCTAGGGGTGTGAGGCAGGGGGGGTTCCAGCCCCCTCCTGCCCCTCTCTGGCTTCATGGCAGGTGCCTCTGCACCACCCTGGGGCTCCCACACCCCGGAGCTTCCTCTGGGTGAAAGCTTGTGGGAACAAGCGCGGTGGGTGGGAGGGTGCTGGGGGCTGGCAGCTTGCCTGCCCTGAGCCGCTGCTGAAAGGCAGAACCGCACTGGGGATGTGGCTGTCCCATGGGCAGGGACAAACACACCCCCCCCCTCAATAAGAGCTTGTGCTTTACAAACCTCAATCCACTGGCAGAGCAGATCCATCCCCAAAGGGACGCTTTCCCTGCAGCCTCCCCATGCCAAATAACTTCCAGCTACGGTGCCTGGCTCCTCCTGCCCCAGGCATGACCCCTAAGTGCTTTTTCTTTTCCAGCCCTATTTTTGGAGACCCTATTTGCTTGGAGCTGTGATGACCTCCAGACCCAGGAGGGCACACAACCATTGCTGCAAATAAGCCCTGTGTGGGTTAAATGCAGCGCTCGGCTGCCCAGACAGCGGGTGGCTGCAGGGTGCTGGGACCGGGGTGGGGGGATGGGAAGGTGCGTGGGCTGCGTTTTGCTTCCGAAAGTTTCTGCCAAGTGAGAGTCACTTTTTTATGCACAGGAGCCTCTGCCGCCGGCTGGGGTGGCTGCCCCTGCCTGCCCGTGCACGTCCCCTGGGTGTGCCCCACCACGGAGGCAGGTTCCCAGCCCCGCTGCCAGGGCTGGCACCCCGCTGCCATCACCCCTTCCCTACCTCTTTGGGCAGTGGGGGGGGCCCTTCCAGCACTCGGTGGCCAGGCACGGGGGGCAGGACGAATTTAAAAAGCAACATGCTGGTGCAACCCCAAAATGGAGGTCCCTGGGTACCCAAATCTTTCTGCCAGGCTGGGTGGCACAAGGTAGGGTGTCTGCAAGGGGGGAGCTTGGCAATACTGGGGACACCAGTGCCCGGGGATGTTCCAGGCATCCAGGGGAGCTGCTTACCCCTTCCCCAAAGGTTTGCCCAGCTTGAGCACGGGGCTTTGCAGTGGGTGCCCAGCCTGCTCAGCACCCAGCCTCACCAGTGAGAAAAGCAACACCCAGCTCAGCACCCATTTGCCTTTTAAATGCGTTGCCTTATTGAATTAGTGGGTGCCTTTTGCCTAAGCAGCCGGAGCTTGCAACAGAGGCTTAGCGCTGGAGATGGGGTTTAAGAACCTGCCTTGCCCTAAATGCATTTAAAAAATAATAAATCTCATGGGAAGATGCTTCGCTGGAAAACAAGACTGCCGGGGTGGCTGACACGGCCCCGATGCTGGAGCCCAGTGCAGCAGAGGGGCTGCAGGCTGAGCCCCCCCCCCCCCCCCCCCGACAAGGGCTGGGCACCTGCATCCTGCACCAGAAACAAAGCCGGGGTGTGGATGGGGTTTTCCCTCTCAGGAAGTGCCGCAGGCATCAACCGCTCCGTGTTCCCAGCGGCGTGCCAGGGTGGTACGTGGGCACGCACCTCCGCAGCCGGCTCGTGGTTCTGCCTGCAGGCCCGTCTGGCGGCAGCAGCGGCCCCAGAGCTGTGGACCCCCAGCCTCAATGCCCTTTCCAGTCTCCCCCAGGTGTGATTTGGGGTGGGGTAAAGCCACAAGACTGGCGGGATGGGTGCAGGCACCCATGGGAGTCGCTGGCCTGGGATGTGCCTGGCGCCCAGCTCTGCCTGTAGCTGTTCTCAGTGAGGTGGCTGGAGTCTTTCTGGTCCCCTGAACAGTATTTTCTATAGAAAAAGCCCCCTACTTTCTAATGAAGTGGGAGCTGCTCTTGGCCTGCATGCAGCTGTGTATGGCAGGAGAGTGACGGAAATAAAGGCTTGGTGCCAGAAGTGGCTGGTGTGCTTTACCCAGCCCCTTGAAGAAAACCACAGCTCAGCTTGCAGAAGTGGTTTGGGGTGGCTGCACGTCTCCCCTGGGCACCTGAGGGAGCCAGGGCAGAGGTGTCCTGGGTGCACGCCCCGCCGAGCAGCCCTGCAATGGGGTGCAGAACCCACGGGGGGCTGCCCTCAGCACCACTTCTGACTCTGCATGAGGCTGGTCTGTCCCCACGGTCCTGGGTGGTGCTGGCATAGGTCCTGAGCAGAGGGGACATACACACCGTGCAGAGGGGACATACACAGCGTGCAGAGGCATCCTGTGCACCCGAGGAGCTGTGCGCTGTGTGCAGAGGGGACAGGCACCCTGTGCAGAGGGGATGAGCACCCTGTGCAGAGGGGACAGGCACCCTGTGCAGAGGGGACGAGCACCCCGTGCAGAGGGGACAAGCGCCGTGTGCAGAGAGGGCACCCACCCCGTGCAGAGAGTAAATACACCCCGTGCAAAGGGTAAATAAATGCACCCCGTGCAGAGGGGACAGGCAGCGTGTGCAGAGGGGAGCGGCACCATGTCCTCAGGGGCCGTGCACCCTGTGCACCCAGTGCAGAGCGCACATGCGTGCAGTGTGGAGGGGAAATACACCCTGTGCAGAGGGGACAGCACCCTGTGCGGAGGCGACGGCACTCCGTGCACCCCCAGGGGACCGGCAGCCCGTGCACCCCATGCAGAGGGGACGGCACCCTGTGCAGAAGGTCCCACACCCCGTGCACCCCGAGGAGACGGGCACCCCGTGCACCCCATGCAGAGGGGACGGCACCCCGTGCACCCAGAGGGGGACGGCACCCCGTGCACCCCATGCAGAAGTGACAGCACCCCATGCAGAGGGGACGGCACCCCGTGCACCCCGAGGGGACAGCACCCCATGCAGAGGGGACGGCACCCCGCCGCCCGCTCCAGCCCAGCGCTTCCATAAGGATTTGCTGCCACCTGCCTGCCCAAGACCGTCCAGCCCCGCGGTCCCTGTCCCTGTCCCTGTCTCCTGCAGAGCGGCTACTCCTCGCAGCCCACCTCGGGAGGCACCAACACTTGTCCCTGGGCAGCTCAGGACCTTCCTTCTCCCGCGGGAGAGCTGCTTCAGGAGCCTGGGCAGGCTCAGGGAGAGCTGGGGCAGCACGGGCACCCACCTTGCCAGGACACCCATCCTCCCAAGTCACCCATCCCACCAGGACACACATTGCACCAGGACATCCATCCCACCAAGTCATCCATCCCACCAGGACATCCATCCCACCAAGTCATCCATCCCACCAGGACACACATTGCACCAGGACATCCATCCCACCAAGTCATCCATCCCACCAGGACTCCCCGCCCAGCAGGGACCAGTGCACCCCTCAAAGTGGCTGCACCAAACACTCCAGTGCCACAAGCACTCTCCCACTGCTAATTTTTGGGCTGAAGCTCCACAGAGGGTGTAACTGGGCACCCTGGGGCCAAGCCCAAACACAGCAGACCCCAGGGTACAGATCAGCCCATGGCACAGCGCAGATATGCTTTACATGTGCCAGGTCTCAGCATATAGTGCTAAATACACAAGAAAGAGTAAAAACTACAGTTTTACAAAGAACACAGACTCCAGGGAGCCAGGCAGGTACCCAACATTGGAAAAAATGAAATTTTGGTGATACCAGCCAGCTGCTGAACAACCAGCAAGCGTCACAGTGCAGAGAGGGAAAATTTGGGGTTTGCTTTTTTTTTTTTTTTTTTGCTTTTTTTTTTTTCTGGGGAAAGCAGCTGATCTTGAATGGCTGCAAGTCACCTTCACATCCTCAGAGACCTGAAGCAGGGCTGGTAGAATTGGGGCAGTCCCTGCAGGGCTGTAATTTATAGCAGAAGTGCTTATAGGCTGCCCTGCACTCTGATGGGGTCCTAAATCTCTGCTATATGTTAGAGATGCTCCTGCCTTGTGTGCCAGGGGTACAGGCAGAGCCAGGCACTGAGACAGGCAGCTCCCCAGCTAGCTACATTTTAGAGCCACTTTGGGTGTTTTTATACAATCTAAGTGATGCTTGTGACTGGAAAAAAAAAATGAAGTGGCAGGAGATGAGTTATGATGCCTTGAAAAAACTTGTATTTAGTGAAGTAAAGAAAAGAAACCCCCAGTAGCCTTTGAGGAAAGTCATGTTTTGATGCTTGTTGTCCTGTGTGCAAGGAGACACCCTTGGGAAAATCTGGATTTTGATGTTGGAGCAGGCTGGGATGTAATTTGCCCGAGTGCATCCCAGTGAGGGCAGATTTCCATGCAGCTGCTTCGCAGGCCAGTGGGCAGGGCCACGAATCAATGGGCAGGGATGCATCCTGACCCCCTGCCTGCACTTAGAAATTATGGGGTGCCAGAACTGCCACTGGGCTCAGAGCTGCCTTAGGGATGGGAACTGGTTTTACATGGGAAATTTTGGAAATAGAGGCTGTATGAACGGGGAGATCCATTTGGCTCTGAAGCGCGATAGGAAATCTTGGTGCTGCATCTTCTTCCCTTGCTAGATATCACAAAACGGGATCTGAGGGGGTCACTGCAGCCAGAGTGATTACTAGGGATTTCTTCAACAGGAATAACTCTTCATCTGAAAGAAAGGCAGTGGGATATGGAGAGAGCTGGGCAAAGGGTAGCAGGGGGGTGTTTCTTGCTGCTGCTTGTTAAAACACCCCTTAAAGAAGACAAAAGACATGATTGCAGTTATAAGGGAGGGACTTTGAAGGTTTGATGGGTTTCGGAGCTGTAACAAGGTCCTTCCATCACCTCTTACACAAGCAGGCTGTTGGATGTTTCCTATCGGGGCCCACAAAACTCCCAGTATCCAGATCTTGCCTTACAAATCCCGGGTCACTAGCAATATCTGCTCTAAGGCTTGTGCTGGTGTCCTGCCCCTCCGCTGTTATGCGCGTGTGCCCATCAGGGGACCAAACGCAGAGTATCCCTATACACCTTCCGGAGACCATTTCACTGGGGGAGAGAGTGCCTGCTGGCTGTGGGACTGTTTGCTGCTGTATTTGGCTACAGGAGGGAAAAGCGAGATTAATTGGTTACCCTTATTTTACCTCCTGAGGAATCAGCTCTCGGGTGGGGTTTGTCAGCGTGAGTTAGCGGTGACTATGAAGGGCGAGGGAGGGAAAACATCAAGCACTTGATTTTTTTTTTTTTTTTTTCCCCTGCTTTTCTCTTTTTTGTGTGTGCGGTTTGGCCGCGGGGCGGCGTGCGCAGCGCCGAGCACCGCGGGCGGAGCGGCGGGGGGCAGCCTCGAACCCGCGGTCCCCGCAAGCGGCCGCCTCCCCCCCCGCCCTTTCCCGGCGCTTCTGTCCGTGTCCTCCGCCGCGCGCCTCAATAAAGTTGTTGTCGCCGGGAGGGGGACGGGAGCCAGCGCGCGGGGAAGAGCGGCGGCCGGGCCAATAGGAGCGCGCGGCGCGGGGAAGCGCGGCGGATCGGCCAATGGGGGCGCGGGGGCGGGCGCGAGGGCGGCCAATGGGGGCGCGCGGCGCGGGGCCGGCGGGCGCGGCGGCCGGAGCGGCGGGCAGGTGAGGGCGTCTCGCGGGCGTGCCATGGCTTCCTCTCCCCTCCTTTTGCCGCCTCGCTCCCCTTCCCCGGCCGCTGAGGGCTTTTTTCCCGCCAGGTCCTGAGCTCTTCAGCAGCTTCCGCCTGCCTGGGGCTCCTTCGCTTCGGCCGCCGGGCGAGCTCGGTGGCGGGGCCTCCTCTGAGGGGCCGTGGCTGCCTGAGGCAGGGTGTGTGTAGCCCCAGGTCGCGGCACGGCCCTTGGGGCTCCCTGACGAGCCTCTCGGGCGCAGTGCAGGCCACTGCGGCGGGAGGCTGGTGGGGAACACTCGCAGGCCTCCACGTGGGCCTCTCTGGGGTTTCTGTGTATCTCCGCCCGAAAAATAACCTGCGTTAAAATATGGGGGGGGTGTAGGGGGGCTAGCCTTGTTTCTGCGAGGAGAAATCTCTTCATTCGCAGTACTTCGTGCTGGTCGGCAGCGTGAAGCCCAGCTGCGGTAGGGGAACTTTGCTTTTCACCAGGGCGCCACGTTGGTGCTTTAGGAAGCAGAAGCTCGTTGTGTGAGTTGGGAGGTGTCAGGAGAGTGGGTCTACGTATGCATATGATTTGGCGTCTCTTTTTCAAGTTCTGCGCCTGGGGGACGTTCCACGCCCTGGTGTGGGGGGACTGGTTTGTTCCTGACCAGGGGAAGAGCAGTTGCTGCCGGGTGGTGGGAACTCATGAAAGGCATGGTGTTCTCTACGCTGTCCCAGGCTCAACTTCTGTTTCACAGCAGGTTTTGGTAAGCTCATGTGACCTTGTAGTTACCAAGCGTTGCTTTCATGTATGCCTGGCAGGATATAGAAGACTTCTGAATGCAGAAGGTAAACCATATGTGATAGTTGGGACTCCTGTGTCTTTCAGATCAGTCAGCATGATTCAGGACAGGATAGCTATCTTTACATGCTTAATGTGGACCCTTCAGACTATGCTTGTATGAGAATGATGGCTAACCCTTTCTCCCTGCCCCACAAGTCCTTTCTACCAACAGCAGTGCTGGCTTCTTGTGCAAAACAGGTGAAAATGACTGTAAGGATTTCTTACAGAGCATCTTGGATGCAGAACTCTACTTCTGAAACTAAAGAATGCTATTTGTTAGTCCCTTCTAGGCAAGATTCACTCCATGTAACAGTTTTGATTTTCCCAGAATCATCATAAAGTGCATAAAGTGTACAGAGTAACTTACTCTCACTGTTTGGTCCCAACTGCAGGCAACAGCCTGTGATGTGATGTTGAACTGCTGTTGTGTTAAAACTTGAGCTGTGGGTGCACTGGCTGTTGGTATTTAATTAGCACCTACTGTGGTGTGCTGGATGCCATCTGTGTCCCAACATTCTTCTAAACCTCAGTATATTAGTGATTGGAAGGGGTTGAATTAAAGTCCAAGTGCAAACAAGGGCTACTTTCCTCCTCCTTCAATTTGGCCATGTCTTATGGGGCAGTAGTTAGGTCATGGAGAACTAAGGTGAGGGTGACAAAGAAAAGCCAGTTCCTGTGTGCTCTACTGCTGTTGGCTTATGTTATGTCTCTAGAAGGATTGCTTACTCCTTGGGAAAACTGGGGGCTTATAAATAGGAGAAGCTTAAAAATTGCTTGGCGAATGTATGTGTTTCTGTAATCTAAGTTCATAATGTTCATGTGGTGATAATATCACAGGAAATGCAGTAAGGGGGGGGAAGATCTGGGTTTTTATATCAGGAATTGCAAATATGAAACTAAATGTTCTATTTAATGAGAGTCAGTTTGCCACCCTGTGGAGGTTAGTGTCCTGCTGAGGTGGGTGAGAGTCAGGTGCTTAAAATAAGTACTAAGTGTTTGGAGAAGAGGGACAGGGATAAGATAGCAAAACTCCTAGCTGAGTCAGTTATTCAGAGCAGTGGAGACCGGAGACCACTGTGAGGAACTTCAAAGTCAGATGACAGATAAAAGGCAGTGTTGACAAATGTGTGATAATAGATATTGGAAGAAATAATTTTAAATGCCTACTGTTTGGTTCCAGGTTAAACAATGAACAGGATAGAGAAGAGTTGTGTGGCCTTGTTTGTCCTTTCTTATAGTGCAAGAGCAAATAACTGAACCTTAATGCATTTAAAACTTTGAAAAAACAGTTTTGTTCAACATATGTACTGCAAGAGCTCTTTGAGATCATAAAAAGATTGGACTTCTGCATGTCTACCTACAGATAAGATGAAGAACAAAACATACAGGACTGAAAGTCTTTATGGGAGGCAGGGGAGGATTAATTAGTGGGTGATAGAAGGAACAATAACTTTGGAAGATTGTTGTGTGGCCTATTCAGGATTTTCCTGCATCAGCCTTTTGTTGCTGGGGGAACGGGCTGTTGTACCAGATGGAGTACCAAGTATAGCTTGGAGCTTTTAGGTACTTGTTTTTAAGCTGGCCATATCCTCATTTCATGTTTTCAATGTAGCTAGGATATGGAAGTTTTCCCTTTGCTAAGTTTGATTAAACATTTATTTTTATGCTTTACATGCTAGAGGGTGATCTGCTGAAAATGTGCAGCAGACATCTGGGTTGTACTTGGGTCGCTTCCGCTTGTGGAACATGGAAGATAAGGCAAGGGGAGACCACAGGTGTTGACCCCAATGATGCGTCTATTCTTGGTGAGGGGTCAGTAGGTCTACGCCATTTCTGCTTTATGCCTGTCCTGCTCTTAAAAAACACTAGTGACAGAGTGTCTGCATCCTTAGAAGGTAACTTATTTCAGCATCTTAACTAATATCTTATAAATGTCCTTGTGCTTTCCTTTAAAAACAACCAAACAAGAATTCGGCTATTTGCTCTTTGATTTCTATCTCTGCATTTCTTAATCAGTTCCCCTGTCTGTAATGTGGGGATTGTGTTGCTGACTTCTTTTCTGAAAGGTCTGGATGTCTGCTTATGCAAAGTGTTATTGCTGTTCATACAAAATTCCCCAGGCTTGCAGAATGGGCCTTTTACTTATTCATGTTTAGCTTAGTAGACAGGAGCTGCTACACTACCTGTAGCAGTCCAGGCTTGGAAAAAGCACTTTTGCCTCAGAGCTTGACTGCAGCAAGTAAAGAATTGCCCGCTTTCTCTGACTAGTATGCTCTTGTGTCTTCCTTCTAAAAGCAGCTTGTCAGACCGAGTCTCTTGAACACTCCAGGGCCAGAGCCTTTGTGAGAGGGTGACACTGGTTTTCTTCCTCTGTTGCCTATTTTGAAGAATCTCTTTGCAACTTGTGGAACTGTATTGGTCCATCTGCTATTCTGAAGGTAGCGGGTGAGGCTTTCCTTCTCCCCTGTGAAGTCTTCCTCCTTTTTTTTTCAAAGCACTGAAAAAATATGAATTTTTTTTAGTCTGTTTCTCAGAGTTAATTAATTAGATGACACAAAGCCTGTCAGTACGTGAAATACAACAGACACACAGGCACTGGAGCATTTCAGCTTTGTGTCTTTCTGAAGCTAGTACAGTAAAATGTTCATGGCCATATTTGGAGTATAATAGCTACAGCATTCTTCATTAGATAGCACTGTAGTGCTCTGGAGGAGTTTTTAGGGGTTTTAGGTAATAAATCATAATTTATAATTAGTCTGAATAGACTTAAGAAACCTGCCATCATATTTTCTGGTGTCTTCTTGGCTTAAATCCAGTCAGCTTGTACAGTATACAGCATTTATTTGTGGTTTTAAATGTTGGGGAAACATTATACTGGGGTTTAATGGAATTGTAGTCTAATGCAGCAGCTTCTATTGATAAGTCATCAAAGTTGTTTTACAGAAGAGCCTTTTCAGTCCTGGCTTTTAGCCCAAGGTCGATCTGGTTTCACAGAAGTTAGTTTAATTTCTGATGTATTTTCTTTCCCTTAGGTGTCAGTTGTTGCTCCTTCCCCAGCCAGACATGAAAATCTGCCATCGCTCTGCTCGTTACTGTGGTAGCAGTTTCCATCTTGCACAGCAGCGTTAAGAGTCAGACTGCAGTCTCTTGAATGCAGTAAATTCTGTCAGGGTGGAGACAAAGTTGTTCGTGTTGTTACTCAGTCTAAATATTTGAATTCTGTCTCTTAGAAAAAGCTGTTTAGTGTTGGCTTTCTAGATAAGTTTTGAGCTGTCATTTCCAGTGCTTGGTTATAATCACAGGTAGTTTAATTTCCTCCAAAATAACTAGTTTATTCTATATCTGCTGAATTCAATTAAATCTCAGAGTTGTTGCAATTGTTCTACGTTGGCAAATTTATGGGACAGACCTTTTATGGTATTGACGTGGAGTCTATGGCTAAAAAGTGCAGGTTTGGGAGCAGTTTTATAGTGCACTGATTCTCCATGCTTTTGGTTTCAGTGCTCTGAGAAGTTAGTGCCTTCTTACGCTCTCAGCTTTTTATCTGGTTGGTAATGAAAAGAGGAAGTGGACCGGATCGGATCGAATCAAGCTGTAGTCTGTGCTGTTCTTGCAGTTGGTGCTCCCAGAGGATCTGATCAGTTCTTAACTGCACGGGAGCGTGGCTGTTCTGGTCGGTGTCTGCCAACAGAGGCTGCTTCTGGCAGGGGTGCACCTGAGTTATCGCAAGTACGCGCTGGAAAGATGTTCTGTACTGCATTGCAGGGCATGAAACTGCTTATTTCCACCATCACCCCGCCCTGCTCCCCTCCATCTCGGTGACATGTGAATCCGTTCAAACAAATCCAGTTCTATCTGCTGTCTCACCTGATTAACAAGTCAGTGCAAATATGATCGCTGCCTCCCCCAGTAGCTCCCAGCTTTCCAGAAGTGGGTGGGGAGTGCTTGTGAAATTCTCCATTCCTGGATGCCGGCTGTTAGAGTTTGTCCTGGCACCCAGGCAGTAGGGATCAGTTTCTCTAATTGCATATGTCTGAATGAATCATCATGCAGTGCTTTTAAATCACTTGTCCAGACAGACAAAAGCAGTGCTACTGCCACTGGTAGTTGTACTTGGGAATGGTGGTGAGACTGAGAACGTGACGGATATTAAAATTACACTGTTAAATTGCTTTGGAATGGTTGAGGGGTACCAGGAAATACTTGAATTGCAGGCTATTTTTGGTTTGTAAAAATGCCCTATTTTCTTCTTAGTGGGCTCCCTTGAACCAGATATCCTCCATTGATTTTACTTTTGTGTAAATGATGAAGATCTGGTTTGTCTTATTTGATCCCAGGCACTTTGGGTTGGGGTGCAAGTGCTAGGAGAGAGAGATTATACTGGAGCTTCCCATGTCTGTAGCACCATTCAGCAAGACTAGATTTCTATGATCTTCTCCTTTGGCTTTACATAGGTGCCAGGTGCTCGTAGCACGTAGCTGATTTAGCTGCAAATCATGGATTTGGTGTGTGAAGTTGAGGGTTTGGGTTTCGTATTTCGTTAATGTGGACACCATTGCAGCTACATGTTTTTTTCCACATTGATCCCAAGCACATCCATTTTTGTCCTATATGTAAAAATAACAGGCTTCATTCTGAATTTGGAACTGCGTGATGAACTAAAGACCTCATCTGCTAGAGCCCTTGCTTTACGCTGTGTTATGTTTCTTTATTCTCTCATCTGGTTTCTGCAAACAGTTCTCACGAACACTGGTAAAACTTTCTGCATACATTGAAGTTACAACATATCTTCTACGTTGGAGCCATGTATACTTCTTTTGATTTTGGAGATTAATGACATATGGATTAACACAGTTTAATAGATGGCTAGTTATAGCTGTCCATGTACTGTTAATTGCTGTTAATGTCCATTGCTGTTAATTTAACCCCATGTTTATAAGTTCTGTGTGTTTTTAGCTCTCATATATACATATATACCTATGCATGCATATGTATGTGTCTCCATTTATAATATATAAAAATACAGAATTGTAGAATATCTTGAGTTGGAAGGGCTCCATAAGGATCAAGTGCAACTCTCTGAACTACTTATATACATGTGTATACAAGTAGTTTATAGCTAAATTAACACCAGATTCTTCACAGAAACTTCTCTGCTTTCACTCTCCTTTGTATCAAGGCAATATATGAACTGTCATACGGCATCTGCATCCTGCTTCTGACAGGTCCACAGATCTCTCTTAAGAACATAGTCCTGCAAGACAAAGCTCTCTGAGACCACTTGAAAGTATTTCCTTGATGTTCAGCACTTGGGGAGGATGGGCAGGAGAGTATCCTGTCTTAGAAGACTTGTTCTTGGTGGTCTGTCTGCGCCCCTGTAGGTATAGAAACTGTTTATGGCTGAGCAAGGTTTTGTTTCTCTTTCTCTGAAGGATTCTTTGCATCTTGAGTGAAACCTGCAGCAGAGATGGATACTGAAGGCTTTGGAGAGCTTCTCCAGCAGGCAGAACAGCTTGCAGCCGAGACAGAAGGCATCTCCGAGCTCCCTCACGTAGAGCGCAACCTGCAGGAGATCCAGCAGGCCGGGGAGCGCCTGCGTTCCCGCACGCTGACCCGCACCTCCCAGGAGACTGCGGATGTTAAGGCGTAAGTACGGAGCACCAGCACTGGAAACTGCACGGAGGGTAGAAGCTGTTTACGGGTTTGGTTTCTAATGCGGGGGGAGTCTTGCTGGGAGGACATGCCTGGAAGAAACAGAATGACTGCAAAACTGGGGTGGTTTTCCCCTGCTACCTTTCTCTTACTGGAGAATAATAATAAAAAAAAAAAGTAATGGAAGGATTTCTCTGAGGAGCTACCAGCCACCAGATTTCAGCCACTAAAGCCAAAAAGTGCAGTACCTTGTTCTGGCTGCTGCTGAAGACGTTTACCAACGTGCTTTAGAATTTTTCTATCTGGAAGAACTTGGCAGCTGTGCAGTGCTGCAGTGGAACAGCAGAAAGAGTTCAGCAGGGCTGAGGTCATCAGATACACACATAGGGCTGTGGAAAGATTTTTTTTTTTTTTTTTGGTGCAATTTTTGTAACAGAGCTGGGAGCAGTGTTTGTATGTGGCTAGCTGCTGACCTAAATACCGGTAATGAATTTGGCTTTAGAGTTCTGTGTGTTCAATACTAATTTCATACCTGTACAATTTCTTCCTTACAGGTCTGTTCTTCTTGGGTCTAGAGGGCTTGATATATCTCACATTTCTCAGCGACTAGAGAGTCTAAGTGCAGCCACTACATTTGAGCCTCTTGAACCTGTGAAGGACACCGACATCCAGGTAGGGGCGTTGCTGATGTGTGAATTACACTGCCCTTGTAACTGCCATTTCTGTGTTGTGGTTCCAAGCTCTTCTAAGGCCATTGTGGAAATAGTCTTGCTTTCTGTTTAATTCACTGGCTAGAGAAAGTACAGAGGAGAGATGCTACTTTCAGTGATGAAAGATGTTTGAGTTAGCCATTAGAAGCAGTATTAAGTACTGGATCAGAAGTACTTTAAGTTCCAAACTCTTGCTGAAGTCAAGAGTAACTAGGTATGTACTTATTGCCTTTGTTGACCTGTCTTTGGTGGCTTTGCAAGCCTAAATTGCGCAGGGATACCTCTCCCTCATAGTTCTGAGACCTTTTTTAATGTCTGACGGGACGAACACATGTGGAACCAGTTGGCATTTTTGAGGTGTTGGAATAGGTGGCATTTAAGTCAATGTGCAAAAGAGGTGAGTATAGCTTTTTCTTTCACTGAATCTCAGATGTCATAACCGTGTCTTACTGGTAGACTGACTTTGCTATGTTTCATATGTTTTACCACAGATTTAATCGTGTAAATTTTCCTGTAGATCATTTCCCCGGGTGTCTTAGAAATTAATGTGACCCATCTATTATTGCTTTATGATAGTTGTCTGCCCTTGTAGAATATCTTAATGATGAAGAAATCTGCAGTATTCATTACTCAGTTAAGAGCTGGTTATGGAATTGATGTTGTGGGTAGCATTGAAGATAACGGCCTGAGTTACTGGCTAATCACTTTGAAGCTTATATTTTATCTCCTTTCTGTCAGATGACTAAGTTAGGAGGATCACAAGAGTTGTAAACTCTCCTTTTTTGCAGTAGTATGCCCAGAACTACTTAACTTCAGAAGGGAAACAGAGGGCAGGAAGGTGTGTGAAGTTACCCCATTTCATCTAATGGTATGTTTCATTTAGGCATTTGGGTGCTTGTCCATTTTGAGTGGACAGGCCCTTAGTCTCATTTCATTCTAGTGTTAGGAGCCCTTCGGTGGCTTGTTTTCAGGCAGATTTGCTTAATCCCCTGTTCTCCAAGGCCCGTAGGCTATCTGTATGCCCTGGGGCCTGTGGCAAGATGTTTCCTCGAAGTGCAAGCAGTACTCCTCCGTGTTGGGGCTGTCTTCAGTCCGCATGGGCTGGGAACCCGGAGGGGTGGCTGTGTGTGGGAATGGCCTGCTTGGAGTGTTTCGTGTTTCTCGAAGATGGGATTTCTTCTTGTGCCTTTGCACCTCTTCTCCTTCTGGCAATTCCTAGCATATTTGGCTATCTTCTCTTACTCTTCCCTGATGATTTTCCCCTCTTTTTTGCTAAAAATTTAGTGCGCTGTGGAGACTTCATCTATTGTATGATGATAGAGTGAGAGCTATAAACCACTGGTATTTTTCACTTTCTGTCTTTTCTGATTTTATTCTTTCTTCCAGTTTCTGATGTTGTTGTATTTCTAATTGGTGGTGTTAAACTTGATACATGTCTTCCTTGACCCCATTCTGTCTAGATTTTTTTTTTTTTTTAAAGAACTCTTTCTCTTTTAGGTTTACTACTGCTGTTTTGTTTTGTGTTTTTTTTTGTTTTTTTTTTTTTTTTTTTTTAATTTCTGGTGGTTTTCCTTTCTGCTTTAAGACTGATCTTATTGTAGGTTAAGCCCAGAAGCAGTGGAGCTCTTTTGGATCTGGGATTTGTGGCATATGAGGAAATAGATAGGATCGTGTAATACGTTGTACTTTATTTTGCTGGTTACCTAACCAAAACATGCATGCTTTCTTCTTTCTTAATTATGTCTGATCTCAAGGCCTTATTGTTTGATGTGGTGATTCTGGTATATTCTGGGGATCTTCTCAGTATATTTTCTCATCTCCAGTATATTTTTGACCCATGTCAATATTTGAACATTTTTCATCAGAATGCATTTATTTCTTTAAAAAAGTGTTCAAGTTTGAATTCATCGCAGTTGACATTATGGACTAAGCTTGCTATAAACTATTAAAATTATTTAAATAAAAATAAGTGCTTTTATTTAAACAAAAAGTAAGTGACGGATGAGGTTTCTTAATTGGATAAGCTTGAAGGATATGGGAGATTTTTAAAAATATCTTACCACCTGAAATCAAGAGATTTTTCAGCCATGCTTGAATAAATTTGGTATCTGAGACCCACTGATTTCAACTCTCGCTGATTTCTGTGGGAACTGGGTACTTACCTTGCGAAGGCATTCTTCAGAATTTCTTAAGTATTGGTCTGTTTGCATGTTTAGGTGCTGAAATGCCCCTGTGTCTAGCCATCATTTTTGATCTGTCTTTTTGCTACTAAAGTTAATGATTTCTTTGGTATTATAGAGAAAATTTCAAATGCAAGCACTTTGAAATACAAGCTGGATACTTTTTTCCTTCATATAAGTCATTTTAATTGACTCAACATTTTTACGTGGTCTGTTTCCCAAGGATTCTAGTCCATCCTAGGAGCTTGACATAAAACACATGTGTAAGAGCATGTGTGTCATCTAGTACATTAAAAAAATTCTCATTCATTGTTTTCAAGCTTAATAAAAATGTTTAAGATTCTGAATAGATACTGCACTTTTTAAGTAAGTTTATATTGTGAATATACATACAATTGAATTGTCCTCTTCAGGAAAAGCTTCAAATATAGCATAAAAACAGTGGTTAATTGCAAATCAATGTGTTTAAATGTGCAAATCAGCCAATAAGATTCATCCCTTCCTTTAGGAAAACAGCTAGAAAGTACAAATGAAAAATGGGATTAAAATCAATCATTTAAATCAAAGTTCTCTGCTTGCTGTTTTGAGGCATGATTAACACTGGTGATTTAATCAGTGATCACTTTAATTTAAATATAACTACTTATGGCTGAGGCCTAATACGTGTGTGCTTTGAATCCTAAATTTTTTTGCAGGCCATGTGCAGAAAACATTCATAGTAAATGAGCTAAAACTGACTTGCAGTGGGAAGCATGGCAAGGTGCTCCTTTGCAGATCATCCTGCAGGCACATGAGTCAAATGTCAGTTTCAAACGCTTTGTCTCCATTTGTTCTGCACTTAACAAGCGCAAGGATTTTTATGTTGTTTTGAAGAATATCAGCTCTGTCTGAAGATATTTGCAGTCAAATCTCAAGCTGAATGGCCGATGTTGACAATAGTCTGTTACCTGAAAGTAACTTGGTACCTGGACAAGTCTTTGCACTCATCTGTAGGTTCTGATATGCAGTCATCAACAACAGGATCTTGTCCTTTCAAAGTAGCTTTTATTAAGTTTTTGTTCTTGGTTATGCAAGAGGACCTTTGTGTTACACACTGCTGATTGTCCTCTGATTAGCTCTGTTAACCAAGTAGGTCTTAAAATTATTTGATGCTTTAGATAAAGATGTGCTACAAAAGCTTCTTTGTATGTCACTTTTTCTTACACCTTCTGATGATTGTTGGGATTTGTTTTCATTCTTCCAAGTTAATTAATTTCATAAGGCTTCTTCAGGCTTGTGTTATTTCTGGCCAGGTGTAGCTATCCCTTTACACTGTGTATAATTCTCCCTTCATAAGATGCTTCCATTGTATCCTGGAAGGCAGTGTGCAGAGTGATGTAAGGAAAGGATCTTGCTTATTGTTTTATAAGACTTCACTATTCCTCCGCGATTGCTCAGTATTTACATAGACATCCTCGTAGGCTTTAATTCTGTGGGTTGGGCAGGACTGTTATGTTCTGAGTCAAGCCTGCAGCCTGCACTTTCTAGCATTACCATTACTCCTTTTTTTTCTTTTAACAAAACAAACTTCTTCCCAAACCCTTAATGAACCTGGTTCATAGCTTGTCAGTATTGTAGTCAGCTCTCCTTTCTCATTCCCATCTTTTCCTAATGCTCAACACACATACTCACAGGCCTGTGTAGTTTGCAGGAAATTTATTTAGCTTTAAATCCTGTCTGAAGCTTACTTGTTGTTTGTAGATTCTTTAACACTTTAATCATTGTATGTGTGATGTCCCTCAAGCTTCAGTTTGAGCAGGTAGCGTTATCAGTTCATAAACACTTCACAGCATCATTTGATGAAGAGGCTGAAACTTTTTTCAGGCAAGCACCTGAAGCTGCACGTCAGTGCACTCTTCCCTCCATAAAACCACGGTGGGACTCTGCATTGGTACAGTCTATGTACACCACAGCACGGGAGAAGCTGATGCCTCCGGAGGTGAATATGGGCACTTGTTATAGCGGCACAGAGCTAATGCTCTGCCTTTGCTGACTGTTGCAGTTATGTGAAGGTTACAAATATGATTAAATCTTAATTGTATGAATTTTAGGTTTCTGCTGACTTCTGAATTCTATCAAAGCTCTTACAGTATGAAACTACTCTTCAGACTTCCTGCTGTGTGCTCCATCGCTCGTTTGCATCCAGTGATTTCTCTGATCGTTTGCTTGAGCTTCTCCATCTTTCTTACCTAAAGTACTAATTGTATCTGTTCTTTCCTATCTTGTAGTCTGTTCTAGCAAGCTGTATATGGGTACCACAGAGAGATACACTAGAATCTAATCTCTCAAATGATGGAAGTCAGCACTGTAGAAGCAGAATTCCAGGAAATCCCCTATTTCTTATATAGAGAATAAAAAACAGCAAGAAAAATCAGAGGGGAGCATCCTAGGGCATGAAGTCCCGGGATACTGATGTTAGACATTCGGAAAGTGTTAAGAGAGTCTAGGAATTCACCTTAACAGAAGCCTCAGCTTGGGTTAACAAGCAAGAGGGACTTTCTGTACAGAACCTCTTTTAAATAGTACTCCATAGTGCTGACTAAAAAGAAGTGCACCAAATTGCAGCTCAATTAATTATCTGAATTATTTATCAGTTGTAAAATGTAGATTACTTGCACATAAAAGGGTTGTGAGTCCAGGAAATGTCTCCCACTAGAGCAGTAGGCCGGGAAGATTATGAAAAAGATTCTAGACTTGCCAATAAATTATAGGAATTTGTATTTTTCCACTCTGATTTCAAAGTTTGTGTTCTTAAATTGCATGCAACGCAACAAATGCTTCTTGCAGCAAATCCAGTTCATAATAATTCCTATGTCAGAAGTTCATGAAGGTCAAGATTTTCTAAATTGTCAAAGCGCCCTATTTTGACAAAATCTTTGCAAAGTTGAATATGGTAGTCAAGTGTTTCTTGATATTCTCGATGCCATATTTAGCACAGAAATGCATGGGTTTTTTTATTTCTTTGTGTTTTTTACAAATCCCAGGTAGGAGTTGATCACACAAGCTGGTATCTCAGGGATATGGTGTATATGTGTATAAACATAATGTTGACATCCTATTCAGAAAAGGTATCTCTTCTCTCTTCCAAAAAGATGCAGACTGATGCCCTCTTCTAGTGAGCACAGACCTCTCTCGGGTCACAGAAATGGCAGCCAGAGGAGGAATTATTATAAGTATATGGGAAGGCTGTGCTGTTGTAGTGTGAACTAGGACCTGGCTCTTGCACATGTGCTGTTTGGTTTATGTACGGATGTCGGAGAGAGGTTCGGTGCTGCTCTAGTAAACTTGTTTGGGATACCTGGAAGGGGTTAGTTGCAGGACCAAGGCCTGATTTATACCTACTGTGATAGTTTGACTGCAGTATACATTATGCTTTACTATGTGCTTTGTGTTTTGAACATATCACGATGGCTTGATATAAGATTTATCCCCTCTGCATGCTTGTTTTGAAATGTCTAAGCCCAAATTTTAAGAAATGGTGTTGCTCTCACTTTTAAGGCTTGGTCCAGATCTGTGAAATGAATGCTAGAAACAGACACCAGCTCTCCTTGCATACACTGCTTATCTGCTTAGAGAAGTCCTGGCTCCATTACACTGAAGGAAATATTGTTGAATTATCTCATTTGTACAACGGTTTCACCTTGGCCTTCTCATCTAGGCAGAGCTGAAGTTAAAGGTTGTTTACCAGGGTTTGGTTTTGATTTCTGGGTGTAGATGTTGAGAGTATTGACTGAGTAGCTCTCTGGAGGTCCAGATACAGAAATAAGAGCTTTTATCTAAATGAGGGTAGAAGGTTGGACTGAAATCTGTCCAAGTGGCAACTGAGGCAGACTGAAATTAATTATCTGGGATATTTTCAAGTTTTTAGAGTACCCTAAGTGGGCTTTGTATCCAAGGAAGCTGTGACTTCTGTTTTAGTGTTGGTAGAATCTGGGTCCCAGCACTGTATGTTCTGTTTGTGTATATGTATGTGTATGACTGATAATTTAAAAACTCTTACTCTGACATCAGGTACGGAAAGGGTGTATTATTCAACTAGTGAGCTCTTACTGCTATTTTATATTACCGTTTGTGATGTACTTTGTGGTATCTGCTAGAATAATACGAAAGCATGTGGTAATCTGCTAGAGTGTAACTAAAATCAGAGTTTATAAATGGAAATGCTGACACAACCTTAAAGGGGCAACCTCAAGTGCTGTTCACCATCCATTGTTTGCATTAGCTTAGCCTGAAAATGGATTTTTCCTTTTGCAGATTTTGCCCTTTCCCATTTGCCAAACATTGATTTCTCGCGACCCCCCCCCCACCCCCCAAGTCCTTCAGTTCTAATGGAGCTTGAAATTAAGGTGGCTTTATTTTTCTGTTGCTTCCTTGTTCACCCTAATCGATGGTGCCGGCACAGCTGTGGGGACCTTTTAACCATTACAGAGCCAGGACAGTGAATGCAAGGGCAATCTTCTTCTACTTTGTTTTTTTTTAGGGTCAGTCTCAGGTGTTGGTTTCTTTTCATTGCTGCAGTTGAAATGAAAAATATTATTTGCAGTCATAGTTGTGAATTCTTCAAAAGCTGTAGAAATCTTATGCTCCAAAAATATCTCTCTACAAAGGTTCTCAAAAGTAATTTTCTTCTTCCCGTTACTAGTGCATGGTAGTATCAAACCCTGCTGTCTTCTTTGCCTAGGTCGTGTCATTTATTTAATTCAGGATTTGACCCTTAATGTATACATTTAGGCATGAAAATGAAGAATATAAGTATCCTGGTAATTAAATGTCTCCAGAGGCATTTTTAACAGAATTGAAGAAGGCGGTGATGTGGAATGAATATTTTGACATGCAGCAAATGGAGCTAGGCGATGTGGACATTAGAAATATAAATTACAGAGACTTCCTCATCTCACCTTTGATGTGCTTGCACGTCTCTCTTCTTTTAGGTAATGTGTAAATAATTTTACATAAACCTCTAAAGGAAAACTGCAGCCTGTCCGTGGTGCTCTGCTGGGTGATGAGAGTTGCAAGGGCTTCGGCCGCTGGCAGCCCTGGCAAGGCAGCCGGGGGCTGGGTGGCCTGTCTGCCACCTTCCTGACACTGAGAGTCTCCTGGGGCTCCTCCGAATGAACACAATGGCCCCGAGCCTCCCAAGGCCTGTGCTGATCAGAGAATGCCTTGGGAAACGCCACGGTGTGCGTAGACTGGGATGTAACCGGAGTTTAAGAGTTCAAGCTTTTCTATTTTGTAGCCAGTATGGGGTGGTGCGTGGTTGGCTGGGTTTTTTCAATGTTTGTTTTCTTTTTCTAAGTAAAAAAAAAAAAAAAAAAAAACAACCCAAGAAGCTCCTTTTGGCATTAGGTAGGTGAGTGAGTAACACTGTATAAAAAGAGAGAGGGGGAAAAAAAAAAGAGAAGCCCAAAACATTGGGAATGTATTTGGGGGTTTTGGGTGTTATTTTTTTTGTTTGTCACTTTTTTCCCCTCTCATGCTTAGTTTACATCTAAGCAACAATTTTCTCTAATTTTTGGTACTGGTTTAATAGCATGATTTAGTAGTGCAGTTTTAAATTACTGTAGCCTTATTGACTTTAAAAACAATCACACACCCCCCCCAAAACCCCAAACCATGGCACATTTAATGTAGAACTTTACATTAGTGGTGTTTTGTAGTTGTGGTGGTTTGTTAGTTGTCCAGATTACAGTCAGTAGTGCAGTATTAATAAATGCTGTGATACTGAATTATTTCAAATTTCTTCTGCTTGCTTGGCTGCATGTTAACCAGCACAATTATGGTGATCTTCCAGTTCATTGTGGTTCTAATCATGGATTCCTAGCCCCTTAGGGCTAGGAACAGGGAGAGAAGAGACATAATCTGCCTTTCTCTTTCATTGTGGGTAAACAAGAGAGTATGAAAGGGACATTTCAAAACTTTATGCTAATGCAAGGTCATGAGATGGAAAAATTGAGAACTCTTGTTCTAGCAGCTATGTTTATTGATCTATTTAAATTCTGCTGTGTCCTGGCACACTTCATATTTCCTGTCTGCTTAATCCAGATACGTTCTTTGCATCTCAAATAGGTACGACTGTAGACTTTTAATAAACATATTTGAAGTATCTATGATAAACATCTTAAAACAAAGACCAGATTTTGAGTCGTAACACTTGACTTCATTCCCCCCTCCCCTTTTTTCTCCTTATACTGCATAGCTCTGCCTTTTGATGAAAAATGTTCCAATGCCTAATTGAATGTTAACTTGTAGCTATGTGAAGGGAAAAATACGGTATAAAAGGCAGTTTGGAGATCACACATCCAAAATGCAGCCTCTCCTGTGCCAAGGTGTAGACATCTCTGCTTCTCTCAGTAGCACTGCAGTACCCTTTAAAACACCACGTCTAGCTGAAACTCTAGAGCAAACCTTGGCTGGTAGGATGTGGTTGACTGAGTCAGAATTTCACCAAGACCCTGCTTGGAGCAATGTTACTATTGCAAGAAGTACTGTGGGACTGTTAATGGCTTTCAGGATCCGGGTTGCATCTTACCAGGACGACAGCATTTCTGGCAACGCAGTACCTCTTAATGTCACCCTGTCCCATTAATTTAGTGCTTGCTGAGATCTTGTATTGACTACTGACCTAGACAGTGTGTGCTCAGCATGTGCAAATGAACTACTGGAATTAGTATATTCATGGTGCTAGAAAAAATTAGTAGAACAGTTTCATCTTTGTGGTTATATAGATTGGTGAGAAGAAACAATGCTGAGATGCAAATTCTGCAATTTGCCACCTCCATGTATCATGTGATAGAGCAATTACTTGGGCTAAAGAGATGGTTTCATTTATTTATTTGAGGCTCACATTTAGAATTTGCAAAGCACCACTCCATTTTGTTTTGTAATATTGATATTTCCATCAATTTTGAAACCATTACGAAGAAAGTGTAGAGTTTGAGAGAGGTTTTGGAGATTTCTAGTACGTTGATCATAGCTTTGAATAGAACATCTGCAGGGCTGTGCTGGAATTTAACGGTGGAACTGGTTATACACAGAATTGAACCCAAATCTTTGTATTTAAGGGCAAAAAATAAAAGTGAAAAATTAACAAGGAGTTAAATTAGGTTTCTAAAATATGAACGGCATTTTGTATAGTAACAGCATAAAGAACATGGTTTTGAAATGTTGGGGTTTGTTTTTTTTTTTGTTTGAGTTTTTTTTTTTTGGTGTTTTTTTTTTTTGTTGTTGCTTGTTTGCTTGTTTTTGTTTTTGTTTTTTTTTTTTTTTTTTTGTTGTTGTTGTTTTTTTTTAATGTATTTATTTTTCAAGTAATCAAATTCTTTCCTGAGTTGGGTCACAGGATGTCCTTCTAGTGCCTCTGTGGAAATTGAAAATGGAGACACTGGGCTTTGGGAAGCCTCACTCATAGCGATGCAGAGGTCTTGTTGCAGGGATTTTTCACAGATGGCAGAAGCTTTCAGTCCCAGTGTTGCTCTGTGTTAATGGGTTTAAGATGTATGTTTAAGATTGAAAAATGGATGTTTACCTATTTAAGTTAGTATGGCTTTTCAGTTCTTACTTCTCAAAAGGAGAAATAAAGAAATTTTCCCAACTGCAATAGGGGAAAAAGAATTATGATCTTCAGCAAACTTTTCTGAAATGAGGCAAAATGGCTTGGAGCTGACCTTTACAAGGAGAGGTGGGTTTGTTACCTCTCTCCCGAACTATTGTTTTTGCAGGGTTTTTTGCTAGTCTCTTTTATTATGTAAGCATTGTCTTGAGCATCTTTCTCAACTAATCTCTCATGGTGCTGTGAGTTGTACAAAACAAATCACCCTTTAACAAGGGAAGTTTGTAACGTGAGCAGGGCACGCTGTTTTACTGAACTCCTGTGGTCACAAGCAGCAGAAAACCCTGGATGCTTTCCTTCCAAGCAGGCTGTTCACCAAATCTATTAGAAAAACGAGCAGCTGCTGCAGCTCTTGACTCCCTCCCCTCCTTTCAAGCCCCCTAATTTACTCAGGCCTCTTGAAAGTGTTACTCCACTGATGAATTCCACTGGGGTTTATTACTAAACCATTTGAGTAATTTAACAGTCTGGGAAAGGCCACAGGTACATTGTTGTGCATGCCCTCCTCTCGACTGTAGTAATTAGTTAGTTTGACTCCACATCCAAAATCTTAATCCTAGGCATTATCAGGCTTTGGTTTAAAATAGTCACTAACTAATAAGTGTGTCAACTGTTTACCAATGCCTGGGCATAAACTGTGGATGTACTTAAGCTTTGCCATGCAAAACGGCAGCCTGAAATTTTGGCAGTTTGTGGAAGAAGTGTTTGGGTGGTGTGTATAGATGTTTTTTTAACTTCCCTTTTTGAAGTCAAAATGAATTCTTATTCCTGCCAAGATATGCTCCTGAAAGAAAGTTTCAGCCTTTTGAGGTGGAACTAAGGACACATGCATTTGCTTCACTCATTTAGATTTTTGGCACAACTTCAGTTCTCGCTGCCTCCTTTCTGTTTTCTTTCCTGTCCTTTATTTTTCATCTTTCTTCCACTCTCATTTTTCTTTTTACTCCAGTTGTATTTATTTCCTTTGCTTTCCTACTTTGGATTCATTTATTACCTCCTGCCCACTCTTTACTCAGGTTTGTGCTTTGGTAATATTTTGGGTGCAAGAGGGTTATTTACTTAATTTGAGCTAAATCACTGAACTCATGTTTAAACAAAAAGCAGTTGTTGTGAAATGTCTTGCGTTGGTTTTTTGTGCACATGGAAACGACTGAAAGAAGCTTAGGGAGATGAGTTGGAAATTTTCTATACCGTTGCATTATTTGTGCCTTAGCAAGCATGCAAGATACGTGGTACTTCCACCAGAAGGGATATGTTTATGCAGTTTTTTGACCCACAACTAGCAGATTATTTTTTAACTTAATTGGGACACCATGCTTAATTGTTGCTTGGTAAAAATGGCTTGAGAAGATTGAAGAGACTTAGTTTTGAAATAACTTTATAGAGAAAAAAATAGCATGTTGCTGGGTTTTGACTGCAATGTGAGTCTCTGTGCACTGTCCTTTTCAAGCACCAATTTTTGTATTGTGATATCTTCAGTGTTTATTATGAGGTAGAGGTGGGGAAGGAGGGAGAGGTATTCTAACTTGTGGTATTTTTGCAGGAGCAAAAGGAAGGCTTGCCAGTGTTATGTGAGTGCTGTTCAAAGTCTGGTGAATGTCAGTGCTTAATTTCAATTTCGGCAGCTTCATTAAACCTTTTCAAATGGTTCAGTTGGCTATCCTGGGCTTGAATCGGAGATGTGGGATTAGCTGAAACTAAATTTGTCATAGTTGATTTATTAGATCAGATTTGGGACACATCTATTCAGAGTTATCTTTATGTATTTATGACCAGCACTAGATAATTCTGAGGAGAAACACTGACAAAGATGTTCCTGGGGATATCTGCTTGCTTTAGTAGGTTCCACCCTGTTCTCTAGAGGTTAGAGATTGGTTAAAACCCTGAGGCATGAGGGATAATAATTCTTTCCACAATTTTAGTATTAAACACAGCTCTAGATATTGTCAATATCCATATACATACTGAGTCAGTTTTTAATGCCATTATGTTTTTGGCCTTGCCATCTTCCTGGGGTAGTATGTTCCACAATTCAATTACAGATAGTGTTAAAATTTATTTCCTTTTAGTGGTTTTGAGCTTGGCATCATTTAAACAGACATATTTTCCTTGTTCAGACCTGTATGAACTGGATTTCTTGATCTGCCGTTTCTAGATCACTTCATAGACTTTTTAAGTAGCAGCTCTCACTTGGTTCCTTTTTTAATGTTATCCATTCCGAAAGTGTTCCCATCTCATGTCACATGCTTTTGCTAATTGCCCAAATCTGTCCTGCAGTTTTTCTTTTGAGGGTGACCGTCCAGCTTACACAGTGTTCTTGATAAAGCCATATCATTGTTTCATTTCTCTGATAGTAAAGTTCAGTGTAGCCAAACTCGGTGTGAAAGGCAGAAGTAGCAATCTGTGAAGGATTTGATTTTAATCTCAGATAAATGGAAGAGCACAGGTGGGGATACTGTACAGTATCATGGCAAATCCTTATCTCTAAATGTGTTTGCAAGCCAGTAGGATTCTTCAGGCCAGGTTCTAATGTATGAGAAAAGACATTTCCAAAGAGAAGTGGGGGAGTAAATGGGGGGGGGGGGTGGCGGGGGGTGGAGGGAACAAAACACATTTCAAATAGATGAGTGGGAACCTGCATGTTATCTCTAGATCCTCTCAGCAGTAATTGATTTTTGCCTGCTATGGTTACCATATCGTAATTCTGAAACATTGATTATTTCTTTCCTCTCCTGCCCCAAGGCTTGTAACAGAAAATGGCATGTTTAAATCCTTTTACTCTGTCTGTTAAGTAGATACAAAAACCTAAAGGCTTTAATGAATCAGAAAGAAGCACTAATTCAGTAGTCAAAAAAACCCACCATTGCCTTCACTAAGAGACCGTGCCCATCTTGGCATCCTAGTGAAAGCTAAATGGTGGAAGCTGGAGGAAAAGACTCACCTTGCTGTGGAATTGCACATTTGGACATTATACTGGCATTTTGGTTTGGTTTTGTTTTGTTTTTTCATAGAGATAACCCTGCTGTATTTCTCTTCTCTGTCCCTGTCTGGCTTGATTTAATTTTTCCAAGGTTAAAGTTGGCTTATCCAGAAAATTTGCAGCTCATTTCTAATGGTAAGAAGCTTGATTACTCAACAGATACAGTGAATCAATATTGCTTCTCTTATTTTTGTTTTGCTATTTGACTTGAGGTTAATGTTTTGGCTTCATATTTGCTGGTAGGATGAAGTGCATGATAGCGCTGTACATAATTAGTTAATGTGCTAAGCTAAATGTTTTGTTGTTTGTCTGCGGTTTTGTACCCTTAGATGCCTTATTCTCTACCTTTTTCTAATGTCCTCTTGAATCATTGCTTTTTTTCCTCTTCTGAAGAAAAACTTTGTGTCTTCTCAGTGGTTTCTATTTGCAATAAGCTTACGATTTTAGTGAATTATGGAAATAGGCACTCAAGGTAGACACCTCTGGCTTGTTGCTGGAATGGGGTGAGCAGAGCTGGGAAGGGATTACCATCAACTACTCATGTAAAACCTCTGGCTAAGAGTTGATACATAACTTGTCACTCAGTTACATTCCTGTTAGTCACTGTAGCAGAATTGTTAACTCCTTTCCTTTCCTCTGGGTTACTGTATTTGTTTTTTCCTTGCTTTGTCTGAGCCTTTTGCATTTTTCTTTTAGAGGAATCTCTCCAGCATCTAAGGTGTGTTATGCTGTGTCATTTGAAAGCTGTCAGAAGGCAGCTAGGAACTGGTAGGCCTTTTCCTGCCCTGTTGTTGATGGTAGGACCACAGAGTCAGTGGGGCAGTCCTCATGTGAAAAGAATCTGGGTCTTGTTTTTCATGTGAAAAGAATCTTGGGGCCTGGATGGTTTTTGCTGACGTTTAGGGGTGCTGGGTTTGGGGAGGAAACATTACATGAGAGTCCATCCATCCCCAGGAATGCCAGAAATGGCATGCCTTTTGCAAAGCCTCACCAGGAAAAAAAGAAGCAAGTCTTGCTTTCAGTCAGAAGTTATCTGTATAATAAATGCCCAGAGCTAAGCTTTGTGGAGAAATAACGTCCTTTTTCAGCAGAATAGCAGAACAGATCTCATTCCAGCAGTAAAATGAGCATCAGGGGATTGAATGTGTAGTCTGTCTTAAAGGGCAGGATTTAGTTGTCTCAGTAGATCTATCTGCTCTTGGTTACAGGTTTGCTCAGTTTGTCTCACAAGATTTCTTCCTGAAACTCTTCTGCATTCATTGCCTCTTAAGCAGCTCCTGTAACATTTTTTTCTCTCTGAGATGAAATACTAATTTCCAGCCAATATATTATGTATTAGCAATGCATCCTGGCAACAAATGTTTCTTGAAACCACATATTCTGAGAGGAAGGTGGGAAGCACAATTCAAAGACTCATGTTGTTGCAGAGACGGCTCAGCAGAACATGTTGCATGTGGGAAGTGCCCCTGTGGATCCAGAGAAGGTTTGTCTTGCCACCTCAGGAGTTTCTAAATCCACTGATTTTATGTAGACCTCTGAAGTGGATCCTTTTGCCTTTAGCACTCCTGGTTGTTGTCATCTACAGGAAAGACACCTTGGTGCTCGGATATGCAAATTCAATGTTTGGCTTGTTGCAAGCCTCCTGACCAGCTATGGCCATCTCACACCAAGGCAGATGGTATAAGCTTTTCCCCTCTTTCTCTAAAGCCCATACCCTTTCCGTGAATATACTGTGCAGAAAATGTTCTTTGCCTGGTCCACAGCCACATGTATCTCATTTTGTAGGAGCAAGTGTTTAACTGATTTCTTGAACCAGAATTTTTTCTGTGATACTTTATATGAAGTTTACTATGGAAACTTTGAAATTAGAGTCAGATGCTGAAACAGAGGAATGGCTGCCACTTATAATGGAAACGGTTTTTACTGGCACTATTTTATATGCAGATTAAATGACTTTAAGCAAGTTAAACAGGCAAAGGCTCATTTTTGTACTGCATCTGCTGTGAAAGTTATAATCTGGCTGTACATGCCACTGAAGAGCATAGATAGCCAGGCAGGCTGGGCCTTTGCATTAGTGAGGCTCTTTTTCTAGTGTCAGAGGCAATGGCTTGCTTGATTTCATCCTTTTTCTAACTGAAGTTCCAGAGTGATAAATTGAAAACTATCATGACCAGTATCCTGTACCAATCTGCCTTATATAAAATGCATGCAGTAGACAGTGAAATTGAATCGCTGTCACGTGTGACTAAAGAAAAGGGCTTTTTGTTTCTTTCACAATTTATTTTTCAGCAAGTGTTGCAATTTATTTTTGTAAGCTGAATGTGTAGTTAATGCACTTCCTTGAGAATTTAAATGTGTGAATCTGGAGAGGCTTTTGTTCTTGGACAGGGTAGGTAGGATTTCAGAGTTTAAACTTAACTCCTAGGCTTATTGATCTTCTTCATTTTTTTCCCCATCTTTAAACAACCCTTTGCTATGGTTATAGCACCAGATCTTTGGCCTTGCTGCATAGTATTGACTAATTATCTTAAAAAAACGAACTTAGAGCTTCTGGAACAAATCAGGAATGACACAATATTGACACCAGGAGTGGCAACTTCTTCCTCTGGTGGAGAGGCCTCTATGTGGTCACACAGTAATGCTGCTTAGGGTAAGGCTGATGACACTGAAAAGGGCCAGAAGTACCGGCCTTTCTAGTACTATTTCTGAAAGCAGTGCAGTGTATTAATAAATGTAGCTTTTATTGATGGGCACAGCTTCATGGTCTAAATCTCATTTACTCTTGACAGTCTCACAGCTGATTCTTTTGGACTCTTCCTCTTTCCGAGAGCCATCACAAGTGTAAATGAATCAAGTGCAGTGCTACCCTTCAAAGCGTTTGTGTGAAAGCAATGCTTTTTGATACATGATGGTACGTTCTGATGGAGTAATCTTGGAGTAATCTTATCTGTGGGATTATCAGAGCTTCCTTTTGCGTTACCAAAGGTTTAGTTGCTTGTTACTTCGGATAACTCAGCAAACCTAAAACTGTTAAGAAGGAGCTATCTTTTGTTCCTTGTTTTTTGGGTTAGGTTTGGTTTGGTTTGGGGTTTTTGTTTTTCTTATTTATCTCTTGAAGGACTTGCATAGGTGCTATTAGGTGCATCTGCCGAACAAGCTATTGCTACTATAGGAGAAGCAAAACTCTGCAGATGTCAGATGCTGTGTCAGATTTATGTGGTCAGTAGCTAGACGTGTTTATTACCAAAAAAAAAAAAACCTTAGTGATTCTTAGAACGTGTTACTGAAATATCTTTTAATAGAATTTTTATCTTTATTTTCAAGAGAAACTTCAGCTGTTCTGGAGCACCAATACACTGACAGGCCTAGGATATAGAAGCACAGGGACATGAAGGCTGAAATAGGAGCAGATTCTGCTAATCAGTATTGAGTGTAACTGTGGAGATTTCAGGACCGGAATATCTAGCAGAGCTGCATTTCAGTGGATTGAATTGTTAGAGTGTGCATTCAGGTGGGGTATTGGCAGTGTACATCTGCTTAGCTTCTACCTCCATTTACAGCAACTCCTATCTCATTGAATGCATAGTATAAAAGTAGGGGCTGGGCAGGGCAGCACAGGCAGTGACTAACAATAGGAAAACGTTGCCTTACAATCTCATAATCTTAAATTGCATTAATGACTGGCATGATATTTTTTTCTCTGTCAAGCTAAAACAAAAGATTCAGTTGCATACAGAATATTAAAATGCATTTGTCACTGTGCTTTGACTTCTTGAGATTTATATTCAGATCTAAGCAAATATTATGTGTCTTCCATAGTTTAGAAGTATCTAATGACAAGTTGCATCTTATGTTAATTTATAGCACACATTGTGAGAACAGCTAAAATGGAGCTCAAGCATTTAGCTTTTGAAGCCAGAGGTTATAAATGAGATATAAAAAGGGGCTGTGTTTTGGAATTTTGCTTTGTTTTGGTTTTGTTTTTTTGTTTTCCTTTGTTGGTTTGTTTTTTGTTTTGTTGTTGTTGGGG